>NC_141687.1:1511515094-1512115094 GCF_964263255.1 Lissotriton vulgaris | reverse complement strand
TCACGTTTTTCCTTTTGTCTGGTTCCAATATCGGTTTATCACTAGGACGTGGAAGAATTTCTTGTCCTAAGGGTTGTCTGACTCTATTTATATGCCTAAGGCTCCAATAAGTCACTCTTAGTTGTTTTTGTATTGATTAGAGCTGCACAGTATTGGTAATTTAGTGTGTGTGCACGCAGCGATGATAGGTGGTGGAAAGAGTTAGTGGCACCTGAAGCAACAAAGTTCTGTGGAGTCTGCGATGATGTGTGGTCCAAGCATGACGCACTGGTAGCAAAGTCTTTAAAAACAAGTTTTCTAATAAATATTGGTTGTCCATTCACAGAAGACAGTTGAAGTATATCTCCAACAACTATGATATATTTTCTTCTAAATAAGTCATCTCATTCAATACGGTCACGTGGCGATGATTTCTGGTGCACTGAGTTGGCAGTATCTTTGGCGCTGAGCTTGTACGAACCCTACGATGATGCGTGGTCGGTGGAGGGGAGTCACAATAATTGAAGTAATGTCTTTTGTCGATTGAATTCTGCATGAATTCCATTTAAAAGTGACAGTATGCCTCACTGTGACATAAAACTATTCACTCTTCTTTGCGATGATTTATGGTGCACTGAGTTAGTAGTACCTTTGGGACTAAGTGTATACGTAACCTGCGATGAGCCAAAATTTAAGAGGCGGTCAACACTCCTTAGGAACTGTTTCAAACAGTCAGTGCATTACTGAAGTGTCCTCGGGATGCAATTTTCACTCCAGACCAAAACTTTATAGGTAAACTAGCCGGATTCTTCCAAAACAAGGTTCAGTCGGTGCATAATGAGCTTTCAAGAGTAGTAGACAACATCAAGGGAAAAATCCCTGTGCAGTCTACTCCTAGGGTCTTGGAACACGGCTTATCCCAATTTCCATATCTGGCAGAAGAAAAAGTAGCAAGTCTGCTGCTACAAATTAAATCTGGTTCCCCTATGGACCCTTGTCCACCGTATGTATTACATCTGGCCCCAGAAGAAATAAGCTTTGTCCTATCTCCTGTGCTAAATCTACTGTTTACCTCAGGAGTCTATCCAACACAGTGGAAAAGGGCCTGTATCCATCCACTTTTAAAGAAACCAAAGCTGGACCCTCTAGATGAAAAAAACTATCGTCCCATCTCCTGCTTACCGCTGCCTGTTAAAGTGCTGGAGAAGGCCATGAACGCGTAGATAACATCCTATATAGAAACGTACAACATTCTGGATAATACCCAACATGGCTTCCGTGCAAAACACTCCACGGAGACAGCACTGATCATGGCAGCGGAAGAAATACGCAAGGTTATTGACAAGGGTGAGAGGGCCATACTAGTCCTGCTTGACTTAACAGCAGCCTTTGATACCGTGAGTCATGTGGTGCTAATTCAAAGGCTTCAGGACATAGGTAGTTCTGGTACAGCTCTTGCACTCCTTTCCTCTTTTCTATCATCTAGAGAACAAGTCATCTGTTGGGATGGATATCAGTCGGAGGAATTTCTTCTTCCGGGATGAGTCCCCCAGGGCTCTGCATTATCCCCCACTCTTTTTAACATCTACGTTGCCCCAATGGCAAAACTAATGAAGAGTTTTGGCTTTACGCTGGTGTCATATGCCGATGACACTCAGCTGACAGAGTCTGTAACTCAGGCGGCGGATGTCATGGCAGTGGAATTTTCCAAGTGCACCTCGGCTTTGATGACCTGGATGAACTCTAACTTTTTAAAACTGAATACTGATAAAACGGAAGTACTAGAGTTTGGTCATAAAGCCTTGATCAGGAATCAGCATTGGTGGCCATCTTCAGCTGGGGTCTGCCCATTACCAGTAAATAAAGCCAGGAATATCGGTTTTATGTTTGACAAAGAACTGGACTGGGCTGCTCAGATTAATCAAGTATCATCTGCCTGTTTTTTTTATGTTGAAACACCTGAGAAAGATCCTCCCTTTCATCCCTTTTATATTGAGGAAAACAGTGATAATTTCCACAATTCTCTCTAGAATTGAATATGGCAATGCTCTGTATTTAGGAGCTGGTGCGGCACAACTGGCTAAACTGCAATCAATTCAAAATGCGTCAGCCATAGTGTTGCTTAACTTACCTAAATATCACCCCACATCACACGCGTTAAAACAACTCCATTGACTCCCTGTACGGCGGCGCATTGAGTTTAAATCACTCTGCCTGGTTCATAAAGCCTTGTTTAGTGGAGAGGCAGAGGATGTGCAGTCCCTTTTTTCCCGCTACGTACCAATGCGTGCTCTGAGGTCTGCCACTCTTGGGTTGGTCAAACTTCCCAAGATAAAAAGAGCAAGATGGGGAGGAAAACATTTTTCCATCCTGGCAGCTAAGTTATGGAATTCAATTCCCGTTCATCTGAGAATGGTAACTAATCGACTGCTGTTCCGGAAGGAAATTTAAACCTGGCTTTTTACTCAGCATTAAATCTGGTATGCATGGTGTCTGTTCACTTTTCTTAGGCGCTAAGACCCCTCTGCAGTAGTGCACTCTACAAATATCTTCATTCATTCATTCATTCATTCATGATACGTAGTCTGGGCACGCCGCACTGGGAGTAATGTTTTTTGCCTACTGAATTCTGCTTTTTTAAGGTGACGTGGAGATGACTTGTGGTGCAGTGAGTTAGTGGTACCTAAAGAACTCAGCATGTGCTCATCCGGCGATGATTTGTGGTTCGGTCGGGTCGCACTGGTACAATGTCTCTTGGCTATTGGAATGCGTCATGTGCAATCGCCATTGCACCTGATTCGTGAACCCTCACAATGTAGATCGAAGACAGTTGTCAGCACAGATATCGACAAATGATTTTTGTGACTCATGGAAAAAAATCGTAACATATACAGTAGAATTGTCTCTACATTACATAAATCAAGGCTGAATTCCCTACTGATCGTAGTGTAGATGGAAAGTTGAATTCAAGTTGTGAACCCTGCTGTCGGCAGAGTAAATTTTGGCAGTAGTCCACAGAAACATCGACTAATGCTTTTTTGACACATACGTTAACAAAATCTGATGATACAGTAGAATTGTCTCTGTCTTCAATAAATCGAGAATTAATTCAATGTTGATTATAGTGCTGATGAGCTTGTGGTATCAAGTGGTGAACTCTGTTGATCGCAGTGTACACTTGAAGGTAGTACTTAGGGGCCGATTAGGATGGCGGACGGACGCAACTTGAGGAGGAGGGAACGTCCGCAGGGGCTGCGGCGTTCCCTCCGTCCTGATTAGGATGTGACCGCCAGGGTGGCGGTCACATCCTCTATATTTAACATTGCGGCGGGTGCAGCTTCAAGCTGCACCCGCCGCAATGTTAAAAAAGCATGTGTTACATTTACATGCACAAAGTGGCAGGGACCGCACGGTGCCTGCCGCTTTGTGCACGCAAATGCAGGGGGGTACCATAGGTACCCCCCATGTGCACCCCCCACCCCCCATTCACCCAGGGGGCCCGCAACGGGCCCCCAAAGTGAATGTCCGTATGCTTTTCCATGGCGGAAAAGCCGCCGTGGAAAAGCAGTTTTACACAAACATCATAATATGGCGGACGGTGTCTCATAGACACCGCCTGCCATGTTATAGCTTTTCCGCCGCGGTCGGAAGCCGACCGCGGCGGAAAAGCGGCGGACGGAATTCCAGACCCACCAGCCATCCTAATTTGGCGGTGGGTCTTTGGTGACTCCGCAGAGGATTTTCCGCCTCCTCCGGGCCGGAGGTGGCTTCCGCCGGCCCGGAGGAGGCGGAAAATCCTCCATCCTAATCGGCCCCATTGTACAGACATATTTGAACGTTTTTTTGTGGCATCCATTAATAAAATTGACTCTTCCTTTCAAAAATCAAGGCTAACTTACATGCTGTCCATAATTGTCTCTGTATTAAATCAATGAAGGCTGAATTTCCTACTGCCCAAACTTGAACAAAATCTGAGGACATAGTGCAATTGTCTCTGTTTTAAATAAATCAAGACTGAATTCAATGTTTTTTTGCAGTGCTGATACGCAATTGGTATCAAGTTGTCAACTCTACTGACTGCAGAATAGATTGAAGGCAGTTCTCAGCACAGATACTGAATACAAATTTAGATCCAAAGTTGAATTCAAGTTGTGAAATCTGCTGTCCTCAGTGTAGATGGAAACCACTTGTCAATACAGACATAAGTCTGCGGTGGTGTGGCGATGAGTTTGCAATCGGCCTGTATCGAGGAAGCACGGGGTCATGGCGGCAGCCACGTGGCAGGGTGGGGACCTTCGCTGCGGTGCAGTCTCTTCTCTTTGCAGAAGTGAACCAGAAGAGCAGAAGATGCGTAGCCTAATTATTTAGAGTCTTACGGTGACGTTGTTTTCGTTGGACTAGCCCACTCCGCTTCTGTTTCAAAGGAGGGGGGTGAACACAGGTACATGACCGTAATATTCCCCAGTGTCTGAGATAATATGGTTGCGTCCACTATTTAGTACACTACACGTATCAATGGTATATGTACACAATGAAAAGTTTTTGATTTCTATAGTGAATTGTGTATGGTATTTCACCGGTAGTCTTAGCATTGTGTACATTATTGTTGATGTTTGAGTTCTTTCCCTTATACATACTTGGTTACCACATCTCTGTAGATTGAGCTAGTGTACTGTTGAGGAGATATATTATTTTGGAAAGGTCCGTAGTACTGTTTTGCGCCGCCTCTGAGGTAGTAGGGGGGAGGGGTCCGTGGGTATGGTTGTGGTGATCATGACGCTGGGTATTTTGTTTTTGTTGGGTGTGGGAAGTGTATAATTAGAAACTCTATCACATATTGCTCTTTAAACATGGGTGTCAGTTGAATGTAATTCACGCAGTGCATATTCGACATTCTTACAGTACTTAACTGTTGATGTTAATTTGTTAGTGGTAAGTGGAACTATTGCCTGATTTTTAGGTAGCATTGCAGATTTGGTTACTTGTTGACAATATGGGAAAGTGGTCAACATTATAAGTAGGAATTGTTATTCAAAAAACCTTCGAAATTCACTGAAAAAACCATCGGTTTCAAGCAGGTTATAGTTAGGAATTAGCATTTACAAAACCTTCGAAATTCACTGAAAAAAACATAGGTTTCAAGAAGGTTATAGTTAGGAACTTGCATTTAAAAAACCTTAGAAATTCAATGAAAAAAAACATAGGTTTTAGGGGTGTTATAGTAAGTAGGACATTTCACACATACGAAACCATTGAAATTCCTCCGTTATAGTTCGTTTTACTAACTGTAACTCTCGCGCCCGCAATCCACTGGTGATGATATCACATATTACATCATTCATGACATGGTAAGTGACATCACTGATGCCATCTCAAATGACATCACTGATGACATCACTGATGACATCATCCATGTGACAATCTGATACATCTCATCATACACTAGTGTAACCTTTCAACACTCATTATAAAATCTGGAGTACCATATTTGAAACCATTGACACACCAATACAAGTTTCTAAAAACCCACTCAGTGATTTACAACTACACACACATCTAAGCACTTACCTATATATTCACTCATACATGCTAACAAAGATCAATAGAACACTATTCACTTATGCAGTCATCCTACTCACTTATGCAAACAATTGATCATACTTATATATACTAAGCTACATATTTATACAAAAAACACTTTATTTATTCATATAGATAGTAACTCATACAAGTATACAGTTTCGATACATTCACTCATACAATCACTGAATCTTAGGTATACCTATTTATAAACAACAACTGTCACAAACACTGCCTTTTATATTTCTACTTTGTTGGACATGTATCATTGAGAAATGTACTTACTCATCACCACACCCATAAAGAGATTCACTCACCCAAACAACTGTTTCCACATACAGTCTTAACCTCATATACCTACTAAATGAACTATTTACACATCTTTGGACAGTCACACACCGCCCACGCAATCACACACACATTCACTATCCCATACAATTACTCACTTAAGTATTTAATAACTAATATATAGTTTCACATACCTAGTAACCAACTTATGTAGTAGTTTACACAACAAGAGATAGAGTGATACAGATATGCACACAGTTTAATCGCTATCCCATATATTTAGTGAGACACCTTAAATTAGCCACTTAGACAGTCAATCACACTGCTACTAAATCCTCCATCCAGACACTTATACATCCACTCAGTCTTCAATGCAGATTGCTATATATATAGTACTTATTTAAATATCGAACCAAACCACATTCACTGGATAATGTCATCAATGATGTCATCAGTGATGTCATTTGAGATGGCCTCAGTGATGTCATCAGTGATGCCACTGACCATGTCATGAATGATGTAATATGTGACATCATCACCAGTGGATTGCGGGCGCGAGAGTTACAGTTAGTGCAACTAACTATAACGGAGGAATTTCAATGGTTTTGTATGAGTGAAATGTCCAGCTAACTGTAACACCCCTAAAACCTATGGTTGTTTCAGTGAATATATATATATAAATATATATATATCTTCTCCAATTGCCCTGAAGCATTTGAGAGCGCACATGACAGTGCTCTGACCATCCAGCCGTTACTTGCAGCCTGCCTTCTTTCTTCACCTTTGTTTATTCTGCCAACGCGTTTCAAAGTGTCACCACCTCTTCCTCGGGGCTGCTGCTATGACGACATTTGAGGCTTGTATGATAAAGTAGGTTTTTTATTTTCACATTCCCCCACCTTCATTGGGCATGTCTGGGATGCAGGTTCGTTTTAGAGTTTCCAGCAAGTCATTATTTCCTTAAGTAGGATGTGAACTATTCATCAACAAACTTTGAATTCTTGTATGTGGGACTTCAAATCCCAGGTGACATCGTGAAAACCTGCATCCCAGACACGCCCAATTTCGCAATTTTAGTTTCTATTTTTGAATGTGTGTATCAAAGGTTATATTAGGGTGATAGGAGGTCTGCCACTCTTTCACAAGGATGATGTCATCAGTGATGTCATTTGGGATGTCATCAGTGATGTTATGAGTGATGTCACTGAATACGTCATCAGCAGTGCATTGCGGGCGCGTGAGTTATAGTTAGCTGAACTAACTATAACAGGGGAATTTCAATGGTTTTGTATGAGTGAAATGTCCAGCTATCTATAACATGTGTGAAACCTATGGTTTTTTCAGTGAAATTCTAAGGGTTTTTTCTAATTCCTAACTATAACGTGGCTGAAACTTATGTTTTTTTAAATTAATTTCTAAGGTTTTTTAAATGCTAATTCCTAACTATAACGTGGCTGAAACCTATGGTTTTTTCAGTGAATTTCAAAGGTTTTGTAAATGATAATTTTTAAATGTATTAATTGTTATATATTTTTTATACTGATTTACTAATTTGTTTTAAAGTATTTATTTTTAGATATTTTATTTTTTTAATTACATTACATCTTTTTAAGATAAATTGAAACAAAATGTTTTTAAAAATATTGAAATTGTAATATTTTTATTTTTATTTTATATTTTTTTAATTTATATATATTTTATCTAGCAGGCAATGATATCCTATGGAAGGAAATTCAAGTTACTGGTAAGTACGGTTAAAATTACTTTTCAGGAACAGTAGTGAGCTGAAAGATGCAGCACTGAGGTCTCTCCTGATAACAGGTGAGTAAATCGGAATTTTTAGTTCGACTGATTTTAGCGGAATTTTTTTAAGTTCCAAAAATCCACACTTAGAAGAATTTCCAAGTGAAACCAGTCAATGATAGCCTATGGAAGGAAATTCAAGCTACTGTAAGTATGGTTAGAATTACTTTTCAGGATCAGTAGTGGGCTGAAAGATACAGCACTGAGGTCTCTCCTGATAACAGATGAGTAAATCAGAATTCGTAGTTCGGCTGATTTTTGAGGAATTTTTTAAAGTTCCAAAACTCCACACTTAGAAGAATTTCCAAGTGAAACCAGTCAATGTTAGCCTATAGAAGGAAATTCAAGTTACTATAAGTATGGTTAGAATTACTTTTCAGGATCAGTAGTGGGTTGAAAGATGCAGCACTGAGGTCTCTCCTGATAACAGGTGAGTAAATCGGAATTCGTAGTTCAGCTGATTTTAGAGGAATATTTGTATGTTTCAAAAATAGACACAGAAACTTTTCTGGTGAAAACCACACAATAGATTCCTATGGAAGGAAATGCAAGTTACTGGTAAGTACGCTTAGATTTACTTTTCAGGATCCGTACTGGGCTCAAAGATGCTGCACTGACGTCTCTCGTGATAACAGGTGAGTAAATCAGAATTCGTAGTCCAGCTAATTTTAGAGAAATATTTTGCTCAATAGTGAAGGAAGGGTGCAGGGCCTGAGGTGACATGTGTGCAAACACGCCCTGTGGTGCGTTTTAGTATTAAATCTTTTTATTGAGAGAAAAGGCATCACAAGTGGTGCAGCGGCTCGTGTTTGAAGTGGCACGGGCCTGCCAATGATAATACAGGCATGTCGGCAGGTCTGCGATGAGCTCCATTCATTTTGCATTATACACCGCAAGCCGCCTACAACCCAACTGGGCCGGCCACGTTGTAAAGGTTCAGGAGCCATCTCTGGCTGCATTATGCCATAAAACAAAGCAACAACCACCCCAACAAGTCCCCCCCCCCAATCCCTCCCACACCACCCCCCTCCTTATCCGTTGAGTAAGAGAACAGCAGGAGACTGACATCACTTTAAAGGGTTTCCTGGGAGGTATCTCACCTCCGGGCTTTCAGCCCACGTGGGTGTTTTTCAGGATCTGCGAGTGGGGTATCAGCCAGGCGCAGCAGTCGCAGGTAGCGGGGGCAGCTCAGCTCCCTGAATTCCTCCGTGAGTAGGGTCAGGAACGGCCGCCAGAGTTCTGCAAACTCCGCTCCTTTCCCCGCTTTCGCCAACGACAACTTCTCCATACCTAGTACCATCCACAGCCTATGTAGCCACCCAAGTTGCTGAGGGGGTTGAACGTCCCTCCAGTGTGCCACAATATTCTGTATCGCCGCCCCCAGTGCAAACGCTATAAGTCTCCCCCTCATGGACTTCAGGGGGTACATCTAGGAGTTAGGGAGGCCAAGCAGCACATAGGCGGGGAATCTGGGAAGTTGTATGTATAGGTGCATGTCTATTAAGTCAAGGATTGAGGTCCAGTAAGGTTGTAAACGTTCACAGCTCCACAGTAAGTGTTCTAGCGTGCCGAGCTCCCCGCATTCCCTCCAGCAGCGATCGCTAACTCGGGGGTCCCAGCGGTGTATGCTTTCAGGTGTATGATACCAATAAGTGACCACTTTGGTCAGTGTTTCAGTAAGGCCCATGTGATAGGCTGAATGTCTGGCCCTGTGGTATATGCCTTCCCACTCTTTGTGTGTAAGTTCTCTCCCCAAATCTCTCGCCCATCTGGCCCTCCCTGCATTGTATGAGTGGATGTTGGTGAGAAGTAGGTGTTGATACAGGTCAGAGAGCAGCTTTTTGTCCGAGGTACGTGTCAACAGCCATTTTTCGTACGGCGTGAGGGGCCGCTGTGCGACGGGTTTGATTGACGGGTGTAGGACCCAGTGACAGACCTGCAGGTAGGGCAGGCAGTCTGCTTCCGGTATGCCATAATCCTCCTTCACCTTCTGAAAGGGGAGAATGCCGCTAAGGTCAAACATGTGTCCCACGTCTCTGCAGGGCGTCGTCCTCCAAACCACAAAAGCCTGAGAATCGAGGCCAGGGGAAAAGTCGGGGTTACCGAAGATCGGTGTCATCGGGCAGGGGAATGAAGTGAGACCCCGCCGCACTGCCGCATTGTCCCAAGTGCTCAGGACCGTGCTTGTGATCTGCGTCGCATAGAGATTGGGTGGTCTATGACGGCGCGGTAAGAACGGAACACCCTGGAGCGGCTGGCCCGCCACTGCCTAGTCTTGGAAGAGCCAGTGTTTACTGGATTCCAGTTGGTGCCATTCCACAAGTGTGCGTAGCTGGGCGGCCTGAAAGTATAGAGTGAGGTCGGGTATACCCACTCCGCCATGTGTGGGGGGGGAGTATGGCAATCGAATGCTTAAAGCGCGGGCGGCGGCCATTCCAGATATAGCGAGCTAAGTCTGACTGCGTCTTTTGGAGCCATCCCGCCGGCGGGCGCAGGGGAAGAGTCTGGAAGACATAAAGAATCTCCGGCTGCAGGGTCATCTTGGTAGCTGCAATGGGGCCCAGCCAGGAGAGTGTGAGGTGTTTCCATCTCCTGAGTTCCCCGTTAAGGTGCGAGCTGAGCCTCGCGTAGTTGGCGTCCGCCGTAGCTCACACAGTCGGTGCCAGCAGGACCCCCAGATAGGAAATGGGGGAGTTAGACCATTGTAAGTCGAATTCAGCCTTGGCTTCCGCCAACACGTCCGGTGACAAGGATATGTTTAGGGCCTCCGACTTTCCCACGTTCACCTTGAAGCCCGAGGCCAGAGCAAAGGTATGAAGCTCCACAAAGAGCGCCCGAAGGGATTGCATCGGTTTCATCAGGGAGAGCAAAATGTCGTCCGCGTACAGACTGACTTTATGCGTGTCGCCGCCGAACGGGATTCCCTCAATGAGGCTGTGCTGTCTTATACGTTGTGCTAGTGGCTCCATATATAATGCGAACAGTAGGGGGAGAGTGGGTAGCCCTGCCTGGTCCTCCGGCCAATTGGGAACCGTGGAGAGGTATGGCCATTGACTCTGACCGTTGCAGTCAGCCGCCGGTAACAATTAAAGATACGGTTGCGGAGAATCTCACCCACGCCGAACCTCTGAAGTGCCAAGTCTAGGTACGGCCAGTGGACTCGATCAAATGTTTTCTCGGCATCGATGGTAAGGAGCATGCAGCCCGGTCTCGTTCGAGAACCTGCCTCTATCAAGTGAAGGACGCGCCTAGTATTGTCACTGGTTTGCCGCTGCGGAAGGGAGGGCTTGGTCTGGCTCCACCAGTTGCTGCATATACGGGGCGAGTCTGCTCGCAATGATCCCCGTATATAGCTTGCGATCTATGTTTAACAAGGATATTGGTCTGTATGATCCGCACCGGGTGGGATCTCGGCCTGCCTTATGTATTACCGATATCGCAGCTTCTAGTAGGTCTGGTGGCACGGCACCGGGTTGATCGAAGGTGTTAAATAGGTCACGCAATAGGGGGGCTATTTGTGGGCAGAACGTCTTATAAAAGGCCGCCGAATAGCCGTCTGGACCCGGCGATTTACCCAGTTTGAGGCGCGATATCGCCGATATCACTTCCTCCAGTCCTATGGGGCGATCAAGGAACTCCGCCTGTGCCTCGGTCAAGGAAGGGAGGGCTGCCCCCTGGAGATAGTCACGGCCCGCCTGCAGATCCAATTGGTCCGCCTCATAGAGGTCAGCATAGAAGTCCCCAAAGGCAGCGGCAATAGCCCCATCCTCCGTAATCGGGTCACAGTGTCCAACCTGGAGGGTCCGGATGTGTTGCTTCTGCTGCTGCTCCCTCAGCCACATCCTGGTCCAGGGCCGCAAGCATCTTTCTTTCCGCGCATAATTGGCGCCACGCTCGGGCCGCTCCCGTGCGCTGGTGCATTTGTTCCAGCTCCGCCACGCGTTGGGTGATTTCGGCCCTCTTTTGTGCGTGTTCCCTGTTATTGGCCGTGGCCAGGGAGATAAATTTGCCCCGGAGGATCGCCTTGAGCGTTGCCCATTGGGTGGCTTTAGTGGTGTCTTCGTTAGCGTTGTGAACGAGGAATTGGCTGAGGGCAGTCTTGATGCGCTCGAGCACGACTGGGCTCTGTAGTAAGCTATCACGCAGGCGCCAGTGCCTCTGGGGTCCCGGTGTGGTTGGCATCAGAAAAGACGCCACCACTGGAGAGTGGTCTGACAGGGAGGCCGGTTGTATCTCGAAGTCTCGTACGCAGGACGCTAATTGGGAGGAGCACAGAAGGTAATCGAGCCTCGCGTACGTTTTATGAGCCGCTGAGTAATGAGCCTGACCCAATGCCGAGAGTGCCCCCACCTGGCCAGAGCGTTGACCCGACCGGTCCCGAGTGTTGTGAAACACCAGGTTGAGGTTGCCTCCCAGCAGTAAGTGTGAGTGCGTGTTGGCCGTGACCGTCTCCAAGGCCCTATGTAAGAATGCCTCCTGTCCGTCGTTGGGTGCGTAAATGGAGCCTATCAGTAGTGTCTGTCTTGCAATGAGGAAGCGGTGCGCCAGTAACCTGCCTTTGATCTCTGCCTCCTTGTGTAGGACCCGTCCCCCAAAGGATTTGGCCACCAGTATCGCTACCCCAGCCTCTTTCTTGTTGACAGAGGAGAAAAATTGCCATGGGAAGGAGCGTGATTTAAGTCTATGGTGATCTTTGGGGAGCAAGTGTGTCTCCTGCAGGAGACAGATGTCCGCCCCTGAGTGCTCCAGGAGAGAAAGAATCGCTTTGCGTTTGACTGGGTTATTAAGCCCTCTCACATTGAGAGTGAGATTAGTCACTGGGCGTGTCATGTCAAGCCTTCACGAGGAGCAGCTGTGTGGTGCGCTCGGTTCGCGGAGGTAAAAAGGGAAAAACAATCCTGCTCAGTACTCGTGGACAAGGAGGACCCCCCACCCATTCTCTCCTCCCCCCTCCTCCTCCTCCCTCTCCAACTCCCGCCAACCCCTCTCCCCAGCCCCACCCGGATCCCCCCCTAGCCCCAACAAGGAACCCCTGAAGAAACAGCCCATCACCCGCCCCCTAGAACCCCCCCACCAACAACCAAAACTGTCAAGCCATTTGTTCAAAAGCGAATCCCAATGTCTCAGGTCC
Organism: Lissotriton vulgaris; assembly: GCF_964263255.1. Taxonomy (NCBI): domain Eukaryota; kingdom Metazoa; phylum Chordata; class Amphibia; order Caudata; family Salamandridae; genus Lissotriton; species Lissotriton vulgaris. The sequence goes on along the minus strand of NC_141687.1, from coordinate 1,512,102,313 downwards.
GAACGGACACCCCTCCCCACCCAACCCCAAAACCCCCCGTTGCAGAGAGGTGTAATGAGGCCACGCCCCTTTTTACACCTCTCTGCAACACAGCCCCCGGGTGCGTTTGCAGAGGGGAAACTAATTTCTCTGCATACTGAGGGTCCCTGGGGGCCAACTAGCCCACGAGGACCCTCCCGTATGCACCATGGGGCTGCGTTGCAGAGAGGTGTTCTGAGGCCATGCCCCTTTTTACGCCTCTCTGCAACAAAGCCCCCAGACACGTTTGCAGAGGAGGAACTAATTCCCCTCGCATACTGGGGGTTCCTGGGGGCCAACTAGCCCACCAGGAACCTTCAGTATGCGCCAGGGGGCTGTGTTGCAGAGAGGTGCAATAAGGCCATGCCCCTTTTTACACCACTCTGCAACACAGCCCCCTGGCGCGTTTACAGAAGGGGAACTAATTCCCCTTGCATACTGGCGGTCCCTGGGGGCCAACAAACCCACCAGGAACCTCCAATATGCGCCAGGGGGCTGCGTTGCAGGGAGGCGTTCTGAGGCCATGCTCCTTTTTACACCTCCATGCAACGCAGTTCCCTGGCCCATTCTGGCGCGTTTGCAGAGAGGTGCAGGGAGGGGGCGTGTCCTCCTCCCGATCTTGTTTAAAAAAAAATACTTTTAAGAAGATGGGCTGTGTAGCCCCCCTTCTTTTTCTTTTTTTTGGCCTACGGGACCCCGTCCCCTAGGGCCTCACCCCAATTCTTATTTTAAACATTTTTTTTTACGGGAAGGTGTCGCGTGGCCCCCTTCCCGTGGCCAATTCTGGCCCCGGGGACCCCATCTCCCGGGGCATGGCCAACTATTGTATTATTTTTGTAGAGTGGGCTGCGTAGCCCCCCTCCTATGCCCACTTAAGGCCCTGGGGACTAGCATGCTGCTCCCCATGCAGAAAGCAATCCACTTTGATTTTTGAAAGAGAGAGCAGGTTTCCTGCTCTCTCTTTCAAAAACCAAAGCAGTTGGCTATGGTAGGACGGGAGCCCCGAGGCTCCCGCCCTACCATAGCAAACAGCAGTGTCCCGGGGTAGGCACCCCGGGACACTGCAGGAGCCAGCCCTGGGGGGCTGTGGTCCCCAGGGCCATCAAGGGCTCAAGGAGGGGGGCCATGTGGCCCCCTCCCACCAGTTAAAAGCCCCAGGGGTGGTGGTTCCCGGGGCTGGGGGGTCATGGACCCCCCTATTTTAAATATTAGTGCCCTGCAGAGGTGGTGCTCCCTGGAGCGTGGGGGGGGGGGCTTGAGCCCCCCACACAGGTTTTTTTAATTTTTATTTTCAAAAAAAGAAGCCCCGGGGGTGGAGGTACCCGATGCTGTGGGGGCCGTGAGACCCTGTATACATAATATTAAAGCCCGGGGTGGCTGTCCCCGGGGTTGGGGGGCCCCTCTGGGCACCCCATTATATTTAAAATAAAAGAAGCCCCGGGGGTGGCGGTCCCCGGGCTGCGGCGGGGCCGTGAACCCCCGCATATATAACATGAAAGCCCCGGGGGAGGCGGTTCCTGGGACTGGGGGGCCCCTTTGGGCCCCCCATTAAAATAAACAAAAATTCCCCCTGGGATTTTTTGTTTTTTCGCGGGATACGCGTACCTACACATATTGGGGGTCCTTGTGGGACACCTGAGCAGGCATAGGGGTCAGGGTGTTTCTACCCTGCCCCCTTTGTGCGTTTTTTGCTGTTCTTTCACTGCTTTCTTGTGCCTCGGTTCTACCGGGGCACAAGATGGCTGCCGACACTTCCTGATTTGGAGTGTTGACAGCCAATTAGCATGCAGCTCGTGCTCGGGAGGGTACGCGTATAATCCTCGGAAGGTACGCATACCGTACTTCGTCTATAGATATATCTATGATTTTACTTTTGATTTTCTAAGAAACTACTGAACGGATTTACACCATTTAACAAAAAGCGTAATCTGCGAAACAAACTCTACCTTTTTGCCAAATTTGGTGTAATTCTGTTCAGCATTTCGGGCTGTAGCCTCACTTAAAGGTCCCTATGGAAAATTGCAAGGGGAAAACACATTTGGGGACCCCCTTTTTTCCCAGCCCCCACTTGACAAATCAACCTGAAACTTTTAAGGGAAGGAGCGGAGCAGGCCATCTTCTTTGAGAATTTCGGGAAGATTTGTCGACCGGCGCCAAAGTGATTCCAAATAGAATGTTGCGGATTTCATATGGAAACTAGGTCCTAACTATAACTACCTACTGGCAACCGCCAGTAGGTAATATATATATATATATATATATATATATATATATATATATATTATTATATATATATATATATATATATATATATATATATATATATATATATATAATCACAGCTTCGAACATCCACGGACCATCTGTCCGTAAAGAAAGCAGCACACGCAGGGGGTAGTTCCACGTTAGATTTTATTCGGGAACTTCACAGCATACGACGCGTTTCACCAGAGGGCTTCGTCAAGATATGACGAAGCCCTCTGGCGAAACGCGTCGTATGCTGTGAAGTTCCTGAATAAAATCTAACGTGGAACTACCCCCTGCGTGTGCTGCTTTCTTTACGGACAGATGGTCCGTGGATGTTCGAGGCTGTGATTAATACAAACGGGTACACCCCCATTCGGCGTGCACCCGCTCACGTGTGCAATCGGCTGGTGTTTGGAGCTCAGGATATATATATATATATATATATATATATATATAAATGTTGTAGAGAGTGCATCGCATTGTATTTATCTTTTGGTTACTGTGTCTATCTATTGCAGTGGTTAGGACTTGGCTGGAAAGGTAAAATTAAACATTGCTCAATGTATTTGGTCACATGGAAGGTTACTGATCATTAGTATCACATTTTAATGACGTGTGTGAGTCTCTGGAGGTAATAGTCGGTATGCTTGTTCCCTGGAAACTGCCTATGGGCCTACTTGCTGCTATGCCCCATCTTTCATGTAAACTGTGTGTTGCTTCCTTGTTTCCAGGGCAGTTTTGCATAGTCTCTTCTGGGATTGCTGAAGCCTATGTTGTGCATTGATTTGCCGGTCCTGGTCTATAAGTGGGTCTGCACTATGTTTTAACTGAAAGACTATTCTATTTAAATTGCTATCCTTGTGTATTGGGTATGGCCATAATGTGGCTGTGGCAGAAATTAGTTGCTGCCTCCTACAAATGCTGACAATATCAAAATTCAGAGCCTGAAGTGGTAATTAATGGTTTCTGGGATGGACACCAGGGATATTTGCTGTAGCAAAAATTAAGTTCGCTGGGCAGCCTGGGGCCAAAACAGTCCTGCTCGAATTTTGGTGCAATGTGCTGAGATGTTTGCGTTAGTTGATGGTGGTTGTAAAATGGTTTTTAACATCATGTAGAAGGTTAGTCCTGGGCTATGAGATGTACAGGTTGCCTTGCAGAAGAGCTGGGCAACGGTTCAGATATCCATGCAAAAATGGAGGCAGTCAATCAATTGCAGCGCAGAAGTGACAGAGAGCATGCAGATCAGGCAAATCATTGTGTATTTTTGCCCATAGAAAGTGAGAATTACATCTCCAAGAAGAATTACACAAATGTTTCTTGAAAGTTCTAAGCAGCAGTCACTCCCATTAATTTATCTACAGACTGGACGCATGCCTCACAGGTGTGTACATACTACCATATCCTGAGTAAAACATATGTACTTACAAAATGATTTGATTCATCAGGCTGTATGACGGGGGCGTGGCTTGGGCGCCGATGAAGCAGGCGGCGTGAGCCGGTAGCTCCGCGCTCGATCCCTCAATTATCCTGAAGATCGGGTTCTCCAGTGGCCTGTGGAGACGGAGCTCATGTCGGAACATCAGGGGCATAATCTGAGCCCGATATCGCGGAGGAAAGGGGCTCAGTGACAGAGTTTCCTTTGTTATAACCAGGACCGGGCGAGTCGCGACGGAGCTCCCAAGATGGCGGCGGCCGCAAGTTACTAGCACACTAAGGAGCGGACGTACTCCCGGTGACGGCAGGACGATCAGCTGAGGCGCGGCAGGAGAGGGGCGGCAGCAGCTGAGCGCCGGAACCTGCATCAAGCAGGAACGAACACCAAGGTGAGCACCGCTGACCGGCGGCCAGCGAGATCGGCCGGGATCCTCAAAAGGGCGGCTACCTAGAGGGACAGCGAGAAGACATGGTGGCCCCCGACTTGGGACCGGCAGCCGGAGGGGCACGGAGTTGGGCCGGCTTGGGAGCAGCGCAGGTGCTGGGAGTCCCGGACCAGACATCGGGGCAGTTCCCGGGGCTCTCTGGGAGCGGAGTGGAGTGCTGAACTGGAGCCCGACACTGCCCCGAGGGCTGGGTGACACCCCCTTCGCGGTACTTGGGGGCCATCTCTCTGGCATAGCAGCCAAGACCGACCTGGCGGCGCCGCACTGAGGAGCAGCTGCGGATGAAACCCCACGATGCCACGGAGGCAATAGCCCTTCCAGCATAAGGCACGGGCCGCTGACACAAGGAGTGAGGTGACACCAGCTGAGCGCTCAGTCCTGGCACGCTCCGGGAGGGGCCCCGAGCAGAGCACTGCCGACCGGCTGCAGGTGTAGCCTGCTGGGAGTTTCACACAGGCGGCGGCCTGACAAGGTAGTGAGGGGAGGCGCCTTCTCTAGCACTGCAGCCGGGAACCGGGGCGGTGAGGAATCGGACCGGAGGCCGAGCAGTGCCTATGGCTGGTGAACCGTGACGGCCTATTGGGCAAACTCCAGGACCATCTGGGATCGGAGAGTGGGGCAGACCAGGAGCCTGGTACATAAGGGATAACTGCAAAAGGATCGGGCGGTCCCGCGATCACCGGACTCTGAAGGGGCCTGCAGCTGATATGGTGTCGCGGGGACCGCTCAGGTGGCGCTGACTGAGAGGTGACGGCAGGAACAGCTTCAAATAATACAGAGGGACTGCTGCCTTGCTAGCACGACGCGCGGCCAGAGATTGGGGACGCTTTACTGGCATTAGGTGAGGGGGCGCTCCCTGCTGCCCGAACACGAAGAGCTGGAGCGGAGGACATTATCGGGCGGTGCTGTGAGAGGAGCGGCTTGCATGATGGAGTCGGGAGCAACAGGAGGAGACGAAGCGACGCAGAGTACTGCCCCGGTTGATGGAGGAGTAATGGGGACTCGGAGACTGAAAGGAGGCTGAATAAACGTCTGGATCAGATCCTAGAGGCCATCACGACGACCAAGGATTCCCTACATAACGATATCACGCATGTTGCTACGGGGCTGGGCCTCCTGAAGGCTGATCATTCGAAGCTGGTGGACAGGGTGAAGGACACTGAATTAATCGTGCGAGATCTGAAACCGGCGGTGGTGACAGTTGAACGGAAACTGGAGGGTGCACTGCAACGGCTGACGGCGCTAGAAAAAAGGACGGAGGATGCCGAAAGTAGGAATAGGCGCAATAATGTGAGGGTGGTTGGCCTGCCGGAGACAATTGAAGGGACAGATATGATTGCCTACATGGAGAACTGGTTCAGGACGCAGGTGGCCCCGGAGGGGTTGTCCCCCTTCTTCACACTAGAAAGGGCGCATAGGGTACCGGCCAAGCCGCCATTGCTTGGGCGCCCACCCAGACCTGTGGTGGCACGAGTCCTTCACTACAAAGACAGAGATCTGTTGATTCAAAACGCGCGCTCCGTGGGGCCTTTCACAGTAGAGAACAGTTCGGTCGCCATCTTCCCGGACTATACCCAGGATGTCCAACGACGTAGGGCCTCATTCCTAGCAGTCAAAAAGGAACTCAGAACTGAGGGGATTCAGTACTCATTGCTGTTTCCAGCTAAATTGCGGATCATCCTGGATGGCACAACACAGTTTTTTATGACGCCTGAGGAGGCTTGGACTTGGCTTGAGTCCTACAGAGCGGGAACGGATCGCAGACACAAAGCTGCGAATGATCGACCTAAGCAGGCGAGGGTGCGCCAATCGCAACGCATCCGCAAATGACACAAGACTCAACAGGCCCTGCTGCTCGCACAACTGGCGGCGGACAAACAGGGGGCCCTGGCGGCAACGGCGGCAATCACGGGGTCGCAGAAAGAGGATTTGGTTAAAGGGTCGGCGTCGGATGACGACAAGAGACACTCTGGGACTGAAATTTCAGATGTGGATAGTAATGTTGGACCGGAGGTGACTCCTCGCTCGGCGGACGATTTATGACTTGCATGACCTCCGGAATGGAGTGCGAAGTACGGACAACTGTTGACGATGCAGGAGCACATGGTAACCTTTTGGAATACTGTAGCTGTATCAGGCCACAGGGGGGGATCATGCAGCGGGGAGCTGGGGCGAGGGCTGCCGCTTGTCGGGGTACAACCGCGTTCCTATTGCCCTTAAGGCAACCTGCAGTGGCTACTGCAGGATAGATTTGTGTGTTTGGTTTGTGAGGTTTGGATGGGGGCTGATGCGCAGTTGTTGGTTCCTGTTCTGGGGGAATGGGCGTTGGGGGTTCTGAGGGGTGTTGGGGGTGGGCACTTCTGATGCTGGTGTGAGCTGGCGGGCTATAGAGGGAGTGATGCAAAGGAAGGGTAGCGATGGGGACTATACCTGAGCTGAAGTGCGTCACATGGAACGTGCGAGGACTGCACACCATGTCCCGACGTCACAAAGTGCATGCATATTTGGTGCGCCGAGGGGTTCAGACAGCGTTGCTCCAAGAGACCCATCTTACCAAGTTAGAGTGTGTGGCGCTACAGAAGCGCTGGAGAAGGCAGGTGTTTGGCACAGCATATTCTGCATTCGCGAGGGGGGTACTGATATGGGTGAGGGCGGGGATTCCCTTTCAAGTAACGAGTCAGACGATTGACCCGGATGGTAGATATGTGGGGGTAGCGGGGAGGCTGTATGGCCGGGAGGTGGCGCTTTGTTGCATCTATGCCCCGAACACAGAACAGCCCCGCTTCTTTGACACCATCTCAGGACTCTTGGCGAAGTATTTGGCGGGGCCGATAATACTGGGAGGCGATTTTAATTCCATTACTGATGTCGCCTTGGACAGGTCCCATCCTCCACTGATTGAGTCCCCGGTGCGCAGGGTGGCGAAACAGAGAAGGGACTGGCAGAATGAATGGGGGCTGATAGATGTGTGGCGAGGGCAACATCCTGAGGGTAGGGACTACTCCTTCTTTTCTGCAATCCATGAGCTGCATGTCAGGATTGATACGATTCTCTGTGACCCCACCACTGCTAACATGGCGAAACACACTGAGTACCTAGCTAGGACCATCTCAGATCACAATCCCCAGTTGCTTTCCCTCCAATGGCAGCGAGTGAGGACAGCGATTCCTAATTGGCGACTGAACCCGGACACGCTAGAGGATCAGGTCTTTCAGACTGAGATCCAAGAGGGAGTGGAGTCATACTTTGCGGTTAATAGGGGAACGGCCTTTACTAGGGGGCTAGAGTGGGACGCATTTAAGGTGGTGGTGAGAGGCTTATGCATTGGTAAACATTTTGGGGAAAGGAAGGTGGGGCTAGAGGAGGTTAGGAAGGCGGAGGAGGAGCTGAGAGAGATAGAGAAGCGGAGACCGGAGCATGGAGCGCTGCAGACACAGCTCTTGGAGGCTACGGAATTAGTGGCATCAGAGACCGAAAGGTTGCGATGTTATGATTACAGGCAGTACACAGCGAGGGTCCATGGGGAGGGCGACAAGGTCGGCACGCTGCTGGCAAGACTGGCGAACCCGAAGCCAAGGGGGTGTTTGATATTGAGTGTGAAGACGAAGTCGGGGGACATAGTCTATTCCCAGATGGCGATCCTTTCGCGTTTTACTGAGTATTATGAGACCATATACCAGAGTCGGTTAGAGACGGGGGATGGAGACTTGTCCGATTACATGGCGGAGATCAATTTCCCGCAGCTGGAGGAGGAGGAGGCTAGGGCCCTGGGCGCTGTGATCACATTGGCTGAGGTTAGGGGGGCAGTTAAACACATGGCACGGAAAAAGACACCTGGGGTAGACGGCCTCCCGGTAGAATTTTATGCTAAATACATTGACATATTGGCGCCCCAGTTGCTAGAAGTCTATAACGAAGCGTTGAAACAGGGCCGCCTACCCGGCTCCATGAGGGAAGCTCTGGTGGTGCCCCTACTTAAACCTGGGAGAGATAGTACAGATGTGACCTCATATAGACCACTGTCCATGTTGACGGTGACTATAAAATTTTGAGTCGCATACTGGCAACCAGATTGCTGCCGTACATGACGACGTTGATCCACGAGGATCAGGCTGGCTTTATCCTCACCCGGAATACCTCGGCTAACATCCGCCACCTGGTGCGCGTCTTGGGGAGCGAGCTGGACCCGGGCGACTGGCCTGCAGTGTTCTATTGACATAGAAAAAGCATTTGATAGTTTAGAGTGGGATTATCTGGATGAGGTGTGGAAGAGGTTTGGCCTAGGGACCGGGTTCAGGCGCTGGACGAGAGTATTGTACTCCTCGGCTATGGCCAGGGTGCGACTGGGCTCGGTGATATCATCTGCATATCCGGTGCAGAGAGGAACACGACAAGGATGCTCACTATCGCCTCTATTGTTCACCATGGCGATAGAACCCCTGGCAATACGTGCTAGGTCAGGGTCGGTATACGGAGGGACCATCTGCCGAGGTGAGCTGCATTACATCTCGCTCTACGCGGATGATCTACTGATGTTCCTAGAGGACACGGTTGAGGCGCTGAGGAGGGCAATGAATGCGCTTATCGCGTTTGGAGCCCTGTCGGGTCTCAGAGTAAATTGGCGTAAGACTTGTCTCTTCCCACTGAGGGCGGGGACGCCTCAGCCGCCGTTGCCAGCAGATGTGGTCTGGGAGGATTCCTGTTTTACTTAACTGGGAGTGAGGATCTACCATAGTGCTGAAGATCTGTTTGTGTTGGAAGGGAACATAGGTCGGTGTGTGAGAGCCCTGAGGGGCTCGGCGGCATTTTGGGCCACGCTCCCGCTATCGGTGGTTGGGAGAGTGGCGTTGCTCAAAATGGTGGCTTTTCCGCGCCTCCTGTATTATTTTAGAACTTTACCATTATGGATCCCACCTAGGTTCTTTAAGGAACTGCGGACCCTCACCATTGGGGTCCTCTGGGGGAACGGTAGGAGAAGGGCGGCGTTGGACACTCTGCGACGGCCGAAATTTGAGGGGGGAATGGCGGTGCCAGACTTTGAATTATATTATTTGGCGGCGCAGTTACAGATCCTTACGCAACACGTGGCTAGGGGACCTGACTTGCACCGAGGGGTGGGGGGATCCCGAGACATGTATTATCTTACATCATTATGCACCAACAGCTTGATGTACGGGATCTGACGCTCGAGGAAAAAACGTTGCGGCTATGCTGGAATAGGAGTCGGAAGCGGGCGGGAGTGGTACACCCGTATGCCCCGGAAATTCCTTTGGGCATGTTAACGGCGCTACAGCATGGAGGAGACTGATCCCCCCTTATGGAGTGGGAGGAGATGGGGCTCCACATGGTGGGCGATTTGTATGCTGACGGAGAATTGCTGCCCTTAAAAGCGGTGCAGGACCAGTTTGGAATCCCGACTGGGAACTTCCTCTTGTATATGGCCGTCACAGCAGCAATAAAGAAGCACTGGGGAGAAGGGCAGTTGGAGCCAACAACCACGATGGCGTGCCAATTTGTCGTGATGTCCGCGGGGTCGTTCAAGGCGGTTACGTGTTTACACTCACGAATGCTCCACGAAGGACTGACACCCCTTACCGGGTTGAAACTGAAGTGGGAGGAGAGTATGGGGAAACTCATACCAGATGAAAAGTGGGGTCAGCTCTTGTGGAGGGCAGGGAAAGGATGCAGGAATGCCCGCTTTCAACAAGTGCACTTTTTTGTAGTTCACAGGGCCCATTTAACCCCGGGCAAGATACAGAGGCATTTCCATGTAGAGGGGGCAGCATGCCCGAGGTGCTTCCTCCCTGGGGCGGAGTTGGACCACATGTTTTGGGATTGCCCGAAACTGGGATTGTACTGGGCGGAAGTGGGAGAGCTCTTGAATGAAGTGACGGATAGACAGGTGACCTTCGACAAGGCAGCCTGCCTGCTGGTATGGTTTCCTCACACGAAGAAAACAAAGGTTACCAGCAAATTTATAGATCTGGGTCTTATTTTGGCTCAGAGAGAGCTCACCTGGCGCTGGAAGTCGACGGAGGGCCCATCCAGTAGGCGCTGGGCGATGGAATTGAGCAAGTGGGCCAGAAGTGAGAGTATGATTCGGCTTAGACAGGCAACACGCACTGCTGATGAGAGAGGATTGGAGGTGGCACGGGCGTGGGAGAGTTTGGTGCAGGCGCTGACTGAGTACCTGTCACAGGAAGAAGACCAAGCAGAGTGAGGCCGATAGTGGGTTCCCAGGTGGTGCATGATTGTGTGAGCGTTGTTCCCTTAGCTCCTGAGTGACAGAATATAATCCTGCAGATGGCCCACACCAGTGACAGTTCAGGGAATGGGTGGTGGGCGGGGGGTTGAGGGGGCCCCGAGGGAGGCATGAGGCTGCTTTCTGTATGAGTGGTCGGAAGATTGCGGTAGGTGGATGGGTTTATTCGTTCAGTTTCCTTGGGTAGAGTGAGGGCACTGGCCTTGTTCATAATTCCTCAATGCTAACCGGGGGGGGCGAGTTGTTGGTTGGGGGTTTGGGGGGGGGAGTAGGTCCAAAAAAAGCAGATCCATTAAACAAGCCCGCATGTACTGATGTTGAGTAAAGGTTAACATTACTGTCTTATCACCTGGCTTACTCCCGGATCCTTAGCTCTCGCCGCCCTGCCTCCGGGATGTGGGCTGAATGGCTGTGTGATGTTGTAGTAACTATAGGGGGAAGGTGATAAGCGGAGACGGGCAAGATTGAACCCGTGACTGTACATTTCTGATTCTGCAATAAAAATTGAATTAAAAAAAAAAAAAATCAGGCTGTATGACTGAATATCAACCACTAAAGCGTTTAGGTATAAAAACATTTTTGTCAAAATATCGGCAACCAAAATATTGACTTCACATTCATAAAATGTAAAGTACAAAAATATAGACTACTAAAAAAATCACTGTCCAATGTATCAACAATATACTAAGTATACATAAAAAAATTATAACTAATATTATGATAATTTAAAATAAAAATGTAAGGCATAATTTTAAAATAGTTTTTTAATAATTAACATTGCATTCTACTTAACAATAAATAAATTCTGCAAATAAAATGTTTTATTTACATTATATTATTACATTTAATGAGATTATAAAACAAAATATAAACAAATATAAACAATAATAAATAAAAATAATATACGAATGTTTTACATGTATTAAAACATTTAAATACAATATAATATTATTTTTCAAATACTAAAACATAACAACAAATGAATTTATAAAAAAACTACAATAAAAAGAAATAGAGAAATTGAATAATTTACAAATACATACTTTTAAATCAAATACGATCTAAATATCTTAACAAATTCAAGTAAGAAGTAAAAACATGACTTAAATCTAATACTTTTAGAAAATAATAAAAACAATTCAAATATACTATTTCATCTACCATTCTATAAACATTAGAAAAAAACCATATTTGGTGGTTGCTAATCTAACTCCTTTCGACAAACATTGGGAAAAGTTCATACTTTGAGGAAGTGGAGTTATATTTACTATTCTAACTCCATTATAGCAAACACTGGGAAAAATGCCTATATTTCGAGTCAGGGCAACACTACAGAAAGTTTAAACACTGGTGAGAGCGGTAGGTTTACTATTCTAACTCCAGTCTAACAAACAAAGGGGAAAGTGCAGACATGTGGGGGAGATTTATTATTCTAATTCCAGTCTAACAATTATTGGGGAAATTATTTTCACTGGCGTCAGATTTACTATGTTAACTCCAGATTAACACACATTGAGGGAAATACATGATTTGGGGTGTTAGTTTTACTGTTCTAATTCCAGTCTAACAAACATTGGGGCAAGTGCATGGAGTGGGGTGTGGGAGGGTTATATTTACTGTTTTAAGTACAATCTGATAAGCATTTGAGAAAGGGCATACAGCAGCTTTTCTTCTGCCATTTACTGCACATTTTGTCGATTACATCACACCCTTTGCCCACAAATCCCTGGTAAGTACAAAACTGATCATCCACAAATCCACGTGAGGTACCTGTACCCACCATAATCTCTGGTAGTTAGCCATACCACCCGCTGTGCAATCACTACTAGGGGGGGCCTTCTCCATCTATTTCGCACATGCTTGTTAGTTATATTCACACACTCATGGAAGCAACCCTTGTGATATCCAGTGGCGACTCCTCGGCTAAGGCGGAGAAGTGTCATTGAGCAGTGGAAAATAAAATTAAAATGATAATAAAAAGAAGAAGTTACTATCATTTTATTTTCCTTTGTGACTCCTGTCGGGGTGCGGCTGGCTCGCCGCAGTGGGAGCAGGAGTAGTTTGCACTCCCTCCCTACATGATGCTTTGACCGGCACTCTAGGGCCAACCAAACAGTCATGCACAGTTGCCATGCTCTCCATGGGTTGTGTTGCACAGCCCCGTGGAGAACTTGCCCAGCCTCCCCATGCACTGCCTGCGTGGCCAAACAGGCCACTCCAACCAATCACAACACTGCTCCAGCAGCGTCATTATTGGCTGCAGAGTCCGTAGGGCTTGTGTGCTTTCGGTGCACGCTGCAGGAAGCAACCGGGAAGAAGACAAGAAGATGGAGGAGAGGCGTGTGGCAGAGGAAAGCAGGTAAGTGTATTAATTTTATGTTAATCACTTCATCCTGCCCACAATCCCCTCCTGCCTGTTGCACCACACCCGTTCCGAGGCAGCCGCTACTGGTAATATCTGTGCCCACAATCTCACAAAAACATTCTAAGTGCCTGCATTGCCCATGGTAGACATCTCTTGGAAAGTTTTACTTTATCATACAACACATCTTTCTAAGAGATGCAAGCTTCTACCACTTCACACATCACTTATAAGTATTCCTGTATATCCTTGGTAGGCACTTGTACCACCCATCTCACTATTACCTGATAGGTATTCGCTCTTGCAACCAACAGCCCTAAAGGGTACTCACATATGCCATCTGACAATTCCCTGGATGGTACTTCCTCCTGAAATCTCACTTCTGCTGGTAGGTTTACGATACCTTACAATTCCTGGTTGGTATTTGCTTTCACCATCGTGTCATCTTTGATCGGTATCTGCTTCAGCCATAAAACACATTTCTGGCAGTTACCTGCTCCTGCCACCATACATATCCTTCACAACCACCTTCACTTGCATCCCTGATACTTATCTATCCCCACTATCATTGCATCACTCTTGGGTGCAAACTCTCACCATTATACCATCCCTATGAAGTACTTGCCCCTGCTATACCACAAATCCTTGGTGTGGGCCTGTTCCTACCACCCCACGAATACAGGAAGATGGTGTCAGCGTTTCAATGCTGAAGCCCATGTGATTAGATCACCTAAGCTTTACACTCTCTGAAGTTGACAAAATGCATTAGATTAAATTGGGAACTGTAGTAATCCCTTCTATATACAGCTCTTAAAGACAGGAGTTGGTTAAGAGGAGGGTATACCCAAAGTAATCCATCAGAGATTCCATATAATCTTATTCAACAAGACAAGTTCTACTACACTTCCTGGCCTCTCTTACTACAACAAGATGTCCCGTAATGTACTACCCTCTAATCATCAAGGGATAATTAGAAAACCCCTTCTCATTCTAAGATCAAGCTCAGTTCAGGGTTTATTAACAAGCCACTAGTGCCACCGGTGTGTCACTATGCCTGAAAGGGGCATGCCATGGGTGTTGCTGTGGGTGTTCCCATGCAACACCCATGGATTCAGCCACATTCCCAGATTTACAACATTTTTTAACCCTGGAAATGCGTTAGAATCCTATGTCTCCCAGGGGAAGAATAAGGAGGTACAACAAGTAGAAATACTTTTATTTCCGCTTTTTTTTCCTCTTTCTAATGAAATTAAATTAAATGAAAATTGTTTTTTATAAAGCACACAGCTACACTAAAAAGTGTCCTGGCTCTAAACCAACACAGATTGAAACTGTCATGCCTGCCAGTAAGTTATTGCTGAAATAGCCAGGTTTTTAGCTGTTTCCTGAAAAGTAATAGGTCATGGGCCTGTCTGAGATACGATGGCAGACCATTCACGTATGTGCCACAAGAGAACCTGAAAGAAGCGTCCCCCTGTCCGAGAGCGGGCAAACTTTGGGATGAGCATGAGGGGCCCCCGGAGGACCCGTTGAGGATGATAGTGTTGGACCCTTCTTCTTTGATAGGCAGCCCCTGTACCATGGAATGATCGATAGACCAGCACTAGGGCCTTAAACTGAATCCTCTTTCTAACCGGTAGCCAGTGCAAAGCCTTCAGTTGAGGTGTCATATGCATCCTGCACTGTTCTGAACCACCTCAGCCGATTGAGAAGATATTCTGGTAGGCCCAGAGACAGGACACTCAGGTAGTCCAGCCTGGATGAAATTATAGCTTGCACTACAGTTTTCTGATAATCCACTGGTAGCAGAGGAACCATTTTTAGTAAACCAAGACATTTGCCAGCAATGGTATGAATTTGAGTCTTCATCGCTAGATTGGAATCTAGTTTAACTCCCAGGTTCTTTACCACACTGACTGTAGCAGAGGGAAGAGACTTATCGCGGGCCACCAAAGGCTCCAATCCATATAAATGTAAAAGAGCTTTTAGCTCAGAATTGCGCCCTGTGGGACACCCACCTTCATCAGTGGGATATCTGCTGAAAAGGGGGGACTATTTTCCCTACTGCCGCTCACTCAGAAAGGGGGCGAACCATTTATTTACCGTGCCTCCAATACCACACTCAATAAACCTACGCATGAGTCGTTCATGGGGCACAGTATAGTACGCCGCGGATAGATCCAACAATATCACCACAGCGCAGCCACCTTTATCCAGCAGTGTTTTGATCATTTCTTAAACTTCTAGTTGCGCTGTTTCAGGCACTAAAACCTGACTGAATGCCGTGGAGAACATGGTTCAACTCCACAAATTCCGTAAGTACTGAATTACCGTTACTTTTCAAGAACTTTTGAAAAGAAGGGCAACAGAGATACAGGCCTAAAATTGGAGGCGACTGACGGATCAGCCGTAGATTTCTTTAATAGTGGGATAATCTTTGCCTTTTTCCAACAGCTAGGTACCGCACCCTTTTCAAGCAAAAAATTCAAAACTGAGTTAACAGCAGGATTTATGGTCTCCGCAATGGTCCTCAGGGTGTTTGCGGGGCATGGGTCTGAGGGAGAGCCCGACTTCAGTGTTGTCATAATCTCCAGGGATTTTTCTAAGGAGATGGGGGAAATTGAGTGACCGTGTAACTGACTTTAGATGGTGGGTGGTCAGCACCCCACACCTTGTCGATTTTTGTAGAGTCCGTAGAAACAAAAGAATCTTGTATCAGGCTGATCTTGTCATGGAAAAAGCTAGCCATCTGATGGACCCAGACAGAAGTGGGGGTAAACGGTATGCTCGCAGCACTGGGCGAGGTAAAGTCCTTAACAATTTAAAAAATGTCTTCACTCTTGTTAGCCGCCCCCTTCATTTTGGGGGTGAAGAACGTTTTCTTTTCAGTGCGCACATTATTATAATAGGCTTTCAGAGCTTGTTTATAGATGGCTTTTTCCTCTGAGTTAAACTTGTTACGGCATACTCTCTCTAGTCGCTTGCAGGTACTCCTGCTCTTCCTAAGGGTTTCTGTAAACCACGGTGCAGAGGAGCGGGCATATTTCGTTTTACGAGTCGTGAGGGTAGCCAACACTAATGCACGATCTTCAAGCCACTTCTCTAGGCAAGGAGCGTCGGACTCAGGATCGCCACTAAAAGGAATCGGATACTGATACAAAGCAGCCCTCATGCTGACAGGAGTGACCTGATTGAAGGTTCTAAAAGTGTAAGGTCTGCATTCTGTAGCCCACATAGAAAGAAGAAAACACCATCAATTATTGTTTATGTGCAGGAAGGTGTGCCTCCCTACACAAAAAAATCACACCCACAATGCAGGTACCCTTGCACCATGGTGCAAGGGTGCCTGCATTGGCGCACAGCAGCCAAGTGTGCGCCAGTGCAGAGTAAAGCACAGGGATGCGTCATATTGTTGTAAATATGACGCATCCCAGCGCTTTTAACATGACGCAGCTCGGCACAGCAAAATGGCCTGCGGGATGCACTGCATTATTTTGCTGTAAATAATGCCCCCAGGGGTTTATTTACAAGCCCCTTGCGGCGCTGGTGCTTCATTTTCTTTGAAGCAGCGCAGTTTGCTGGCCCATATTTACAAGGCCACACAAAGACACCATGCGGGACTTTTCATGGCCTTGTAAATATGATCCCCTTTTATGCATCACTTTGCATGAAAAGGGCATGCCATGGGTGTTGCTGTGGGTCTTCCATGCAACACCCACAGATTCTGCCGCATTCCTAGATTTACAACATTTTGTAAACCTGGGAATGTGTCAGAATCCTACCACTCCCCAGGGGAGGCGTAAGGAGATGTAACAAAAAGAGCTACTTTTATTTCTTTTCGTTTTTTGCTTTTTCAATGCATGCTGCATTCTGCAGCACACATAGAACAGGTTAACACCATCAATGAATGTTTTTGTGTAGGAAGGATTCCCTTCCTGCATAAAAACAATCATCCCTGCAATGCAGGCACCCTTGCACCCTGCAAGGGTGGCTATGTTGGCGCATGGCAGCCAATTGTGCACCAGCGGAGGGAAAAGCACAGGGATGCACCATGATGTAAATATCATGCATTCCTGTGCTTTTAAAATGACGCAGCTCGGCGCAGCAAAATGGCTTGAAGTGCCGTGCTGGATCATTTTGCTGTAAATGAGGCCCTAAGTGTTTTGTGCAAGTTACTATTTAAGTTTTCATTGTGAGTCTTTCTGCCTACTCTCAATTACTGTATTTCTGCAAATTGCCCACATCTCACCTCATACATCAGAAACTCCGTCTTTAAAACCATTTCTCTGCGAATTTACAATACCTAATCTTTAACCTAGCCATCATCCCACCTACCACTTACATGACCTCACATGAACTCATATGCCAACATATCTAACTCCCAATTATTTATTTTACCACAAAGAAGATGGAGTAAATGCATGGTATAGTTTCCTTGCATAAAACGAATCCATATAGCAAACAATAACCAACTAAGATAAAATAATCATATAATCACAAACTTCAAAAATGTTCAAAAAATGAACAAGCAAAGTATAACATTTTGAAAGGTTAGCATAATTTATAATTAATTTTTATATATATATATATATTTTATTGAAAGACTATCCACCCAATCTACCAGTAAGTCCCACATCTCTAAACATATAAGTAAACAATTTAAAAGTTATAAAACCAGTAAATAAAATATTAACAATGTCAAACATTACAAATGTAAAATATTAAACAACTAACACTACATTTAAAATATTTTAAAAAAACAACATTGTAGTCATTTTCAGCATTTAGGTGCGTTTTATTGAACGGCCATTAGATCTTCCACGTAAAGACAAGTTGCGCATGCCAACTACCCTAGAATGCTGGTAGAAATAACATGTGAGTGAATGCATACACGCAGAATATGAGCCCTTTTCATTCCTATCTTCTGCAATAACCTAGGAAGTCAGTAAATGTAAACGTAAGATACATCAAACGGAAAGTCTGCTACACTGTATGAGAATAAAACAAAATCTTCATGCGTCTCCTTCATTAGAGAGCGTTGATAGACATGTTTCAAGGGCAGGCAAATGTTGGCAGCGTGTTCTGGACATGCTATCGAGCTGGGAGTCAGAGGTGCATGACTGAATCCAATTACTCTAATGCAAAAATGACCCAACCCCTCCCTTAACTCCCTAGCAATGCTAAACAGGCGTAGGCATACTTATTGCCCAGTTTTAACCATTTGGAGTCTCAGCACTGTCGACCTGTTGCAGGCCAAGGGGATACTGGGAGTCAGTGCAACTCTGCATGTAATATCTTTTTTGCGACTATTTCTGAATGAATCTATGATTTAATTACTATATCAATTGATATTCATTTCCTCCTTTGAACCGATATGTATATTGTAAATAGTTTTTATAGATTGCTGACGAATAGACGTATTATTAAAAACACTCTGGTCTACTTCAGATGTAGGCGCTTATTACTACGTATTCCCTCCCTGGCTGTAACTCTCCTGCACTAGCTCTGTGGGAACAGACAACACTGCAAACCAACCCAGAAGATAATACAGTTTAAGAGTGCACACTGGACAGAGCAAACAGTTGTCCCTCTCAGCTTCTTAGTTCAATATTTATTATCATTAGCAGAGTCCACATTCCAAGCGATATGCGCAGGTTCTGTTTCTCGCGGAGACGGAGCTGTCTGGTGTGGTGGGTATGTATCTCTGGAGCACCGACCGCGCAACAGCCCGAGCTCCTGATTCTTCATACGACGTCACCCAAGCGCGCGCTGTGTATTGTTGAGCCCGAACACAATATTTTTGCGTCAGTGAGCGACAAAGAAGTCGTCATGCACAGAACGCATAAGCAGGGCACGAGTCGGGGTACCACGCGGGTGGACGGCATCCCCCCACTTATTTTCGGGGGTTTTCCTGGGTGGACGCCGTCCACCCTGCTCAATCAAAACGCCGTCCACCCTTTTCCATCAAAACCGCATCCATCCTTGCCTGCTGCCTGACCTGCCTCCGCCTCCCACTTCAGACTTCCCTGCTCGAGACTCGAGACTCCACTCCCGGCCTCAGCTGCTGCCTGCCCTGCTCGAGACTCCTCTCCCAGCCATGAGCCCCCCTCCGCGCCCCCGGCCGACAGCCGCCTCCCTCGTTTGTAAATTACTTTGAGTCGGTATGTCACCCCCACTCCCTTACACCTTACTGTGCTCCCATCAGCCAGCACCAATAGCCCCTCAGGTGTCAGTTCAGACAAAGGGTGACCCAGCTCTCCGTGACGCCGGTGCCAGTCTGATGGGCGGCAGGCTCCTGCCATCTCCTCCATCACCCTAAATGAGGTGTGAAAGGCAGGCTGGAAATGCACCAAGCAAAGGCCACACCTCCAGGCTACCTTCAAAGACTGGTTAATAACACCAGTCAGACCAGCCCCTCCGAACTGCGGTAGGACCGGCGCCCCCTGGACTGGTAGCGGGAGGGGGAGGGTTAAAGACACCATGCCTCCTGCAATACTCTCGCACTGTAGTCCAATGAAAGCACTAGGATGAACCCAAACTGCACAGACAAGATCAATATAAAACTGTCTGTGAGAGTGCTACATTTTAACACCTGGCCCGTGTAAACAAACAGACACTGTCTCAAGGGAGATATCAACACAGCGATTGTAGAATCTCCTTCTGCACGCAGCAGGTGCCGGTGGACGCTATGCAGAATATTGAACTGGTTGGGAAGAAATACAGGGGTTCAAGTAGCTGTTAAACATGCACTTCAAACAGCAGGTGGAAAGAAAGAGAGGGTTCAGGGCAATCTATAGGCGGTTTATGCAAGAGCTGCTCAAATGCCGGGAGCAAGTTAAACAAGGAGTGCACCATTTAAACCACTGCTGGGAAATCAACAGGTGGCATTTTAGGAAATAAACAATGTATTGTCATTTTGAGATTCTTTGTATATTTGTATTTACTTTGCTGTCGCAGAAGCCTATTTTTAAAACCTTCATGCGCCCTTAAACAGCATGAGTTCTGAAGTTTTCAAGGTCTGTGCGTGAGTAGTTTATTCAGTCCAGGATCTTCTGTTGCATTGTGGTCCTTGCAGTCTTGTTTATTTAATTATAAAAACAGCGATACAAGAGCTAGAAGTCAGAGCAAAACTGGGCTACAAGGCCTACTCACGTATGAACGTAAAAAAATGAGATCTTTCAAACATAGTTGATAACACTGCATATTTTGTGAGATGCGTGTGTAAACCTTTCTGGACTTGTTTGACGCACTTTATAAAGAGTCATCCAGGGGCAGCGGGTTTTCAATTGTCAACCACACTTTTTCGACTAAAACAATTTGCAAGAAAAGCACATCATGTAAGGTAATGTGGCACATTTTGTGATGCTGTTATTTCATAATTTTGCAATTTTTTTACATTTTAACACTGTTAGGGCAAATGTTTCACACAATTAGTACAAGTGTACCATTTAAATACAGTAATAAGCAACTGAAAGGCGACCAGCCAACATCTGCATAGGGCCTTCCACTGCCCGGCTAGACGCATTTTCTTTGTTCAAGTCTGCAGATTATTAAACAGATGACGGATTGTGTGACCAATGCAGTAAATCAGAAATTATGTTGAAAACGTGCAGCAGCAGATTTGCATTATTCGAGTGACAACGTTTAGAACCGGGTACGTATGTCCAAGGAGTATAGAGAACCAAGGATCCAACTCTGACCTGTACTAGGTTGCTAAATGAAATAGTTGGACATCAGATATGGTTGTCGTGGCCCAGCAAGGGTGCCTGGACCCTAATGCCAACATAGAAATAATAATAATTATGTGGAGTGTTTCCTTCACAGCGTTGAGCCCCATTGTCACTACACCTGCTGCACCATTGGTAGCCATGTCCTTGTGTAGTGGGTCCGCCTGCAATGTAGTCATTTTTGCTCTTTGGATGTTATAAGGGGTTTGGCGGATGCAGGACATTTCCTGTGTTGGCAGGTGCCCAACTCATCCCTTTTACAGAGTATGTACACTCCTGTAGAAATTCTAAATCCATATATATACTCTTAATAGGCCAGAAGAAACATATGACACATTTTGCAGTATAAATCTCAACTACCGTAATATATAAAACCAATCTATATAATCACATCCCACAGAGGCTGATATAGAATCCTCTCTTCGGTTAGACAGATTGCACCCCCCCTCACCCTTCCCCCCACCAGCGCCTTGAGACCATCACAGGTGAGTAGCGCACTTACAATTCCCCTGATTGCTTGATCCTGCTCAGCCATTCCTCCGCATTTCTCACTGACTTGTCTCACTTCAAGTCTGAGACTCAGAGATTTCGAATTATCTCATGCCAACCTTGTTGCAACAGGACATTGTGTTCTATGAAGAGGACAAGGACATGTTGCAGATCTCCCACTTCAGTTTCATTTATTTGTCTCCCACCCTCAGAGAAAGAGGAGGCATCTCTCTGCAAAAGATTTGCATATCACATACATATCTCATCCCAAAACTGTGTGGGTCAGCCTTCTCCAAGTACTCTCCAGGCTCCTGATGGCAAGAGGAGGATGGAGGCCGAGGCACGATCTACCTACGGAGCTTAGAGTACTGTACAAAAACACAATCTAGCTACATATTGCTGCTTAAAAACATACACTCTGTAGGTAAGTGCCTGGACTGTGCATGTCTGAGGAGCATAGGTCAACCAAACCCTTCCCAAAGGAACAAACCATTTTTTGAGCAGACATACTGCGCATTCCTCAGTCAGCACAGTATAATTGCTCAAATGTGGATGTCAGAGCACACATCAGTGCATCGCACGAGTCAATGACAAGGCACCCAGAGTCGGTAGAGGAAGGGTCCCCAGCACTATCTCAGCTACTTATGGGGGTGTGTTTCCAGTCCAATCAAGAAGCTGGCAGGGGTCTATCCCTTTTCAAACATGGCCTTGCTGCTCCGTCTGGCCCCTCTTTGGCAATCATGGCTTTCTGGCTTTGACGTCTGGCACCAAATTCCTGCTCTCTTGATAGTGAGAACCAGGGCACGAGTCGGGGTACCAAGCGGGTGGACGGCATCCCCCCACTTTTTTTCAAGGGTTTTCCAGGGTGGACGCCGTCCACCCTGCTCAATCAAAATGCCGTCCACCCTTTTCCATCAAAACCGCGTCCATCCTTGCCTGCTGCCTGACCTGCCTCCGCCTCCCACTCCAGACTTCCCTGCTCGAGACTCGAGACTCCACTCCCGGCCTCAGCTGCTGCCTGCCCTGCTCGAGACTACTCTCCCGGCCTAGCCTGCTGCCTGCTCGTAGATCGAGTGTGGAACTAAGTTATGCTAATAACATGTACGAAGCGATTAACATTATGGCCTTTAACTCGTCCCAATCAGGAACTACTCTGTTGCTCTGAAAATAAACAGTTTGAATGTTGAACTTGGCGGGGACGGAGGGGGGGAGGAGGGGATGGGTGCGATCACAAGGTAGAAAGAGCTAAACATTATTAAGACTGTGGGAACAGGGCGACGTGGGAAAATAGGTCACCGCTGTCAAGCAGAAGGGTAACTGTCTCAGATCTTGGGGGATACAAATAGTTGGGTGCATTGATCTTTTGTGATGCATAGCGGGTTCTTCTTGGGAGAGATCTCTCGGATAGAGTTGTTTTCAGGTCTTTCTGAAGTGAGTGTCAATTCTCTGCTAAGGGGTGCTTGCAGAGTCCCCTGGCCTATTCTCTACGCAGCACATGGCTCTTGGTGCAAGCCCACCTGAGAACGTCCTAGTTCCATGAAGCCAGGGAAGGTGGAACTTTGGACTTCAAGTGGGGATGCACTTTGCTATGAGTAGGGCCAGGTTAGCCAGTCTCTTGTTACATCCTTAATGTGACAACCTTAAAGGCCTGGGTGGTCCTGTCGTACCATCTCTTAGTTGTGTACACCATGGACAGATAATGTTTGCATTAATCACAAAGACCAGGTGAAGTATTTTTTCGTGAGAAAAGGAAAGTGAAGTGTCATGGTTCGAGACACAAAGAAACATGTTTTCCCTTTCGTTTTGTGGCGCTAAAGACGTGCTGTATAAGTGAACTGGTCGCCGGAAACCCACAGCTTAAGAAACATACTTCATGCACCCTCTGAGGGATCATGCTAAAAGTTTGTCTTTCTCGTGCAAGTAGTCTTATTGCAGTTTTAACTTTTAGACCACAATCAATTCTCACACCTATGAAGGTGTGAGAAATGCTTGTGGAGTAAAAGTTAAAACTGTGGGGGCGCCAAAATGCTGGACAATGGGGCCCCCACAGTGTCTGTGAAGGGTCTCCTTGCAAGGGGCCACTTATGTAAATTAGTGGGGGCCTCGCACGTGCCCTTTCAGCCCAGGGCCTCGCAAATCCTAGAACCGGCCCCGGGTAGAGCTTTGAAACCTTTAGCAGAACGCAAAGCTGGTGGGACACCTCAATGCTTAAATGAAGTGCAGCACAGGTATGTTCATAGAAAGACAGACCTAAAAAGGAAACGCTGAGATTTCCCTGAAAATCTGGGTTGCATCTATGCGCCACAACTGGCTTGTTTTGGTATGACCATACTACAGGCTACACCCATGACATCTCCTAGGCCAGAGGAAGTCACCTGGAGGGGCTGAGACAACTAGGCTCTTATTGGACTTGTGCACAACAGAGGGCAGTGTTAAAAACTGTGCAGTTCTATTCCCGAGGCTCATTATGCAATCTGCCTATTCAGGAGATGACCAAATAAATGTAGACAGTAGACAGTAAACACATTGTTTTCAGTCTGTATTTATCTGTAAACTGCTAATTCCTCCATACAGGGACCTTAAGTCACAGGCTTAAGTACCAAGCAGCTTCAATTGTTAAATCTTGCAATATATGCAAATGATAGCTCTGCCTTACATGTGATGTCACTTCCTGTCGTGATGTCACTTTCTTTGACCACGCCTACCTTGGAGAGTCCCCCCACTTCTTTTTTTAGGACTTGTGCCCTGCGCATAAGTAATTCCCAGTTAAGCAAAGGCATTTTTAACTGTCGACTTTCAAAAGAGACAAAGCTTCTCTGAACCAAACAAATGAGTTCCCGAAGGGCTAGGTGAACAGGCGTTATACCAAAAGAGTCAACATAATAGGAAGAGCCCTGGCATGGACCCGTTCTCGGTGTCCACTCATAAGTTTTTTTTTAAATGTATTTATTATTTTGCAGATTTATAGAGCGCAAACTCGACCCGAAGGTATTGGAGAGCTTCACATGAGCATCAGATACATTACACAAGGACACATCCATTTTCTATTTTTTTTTTGGTAGGCACGGGGAGGTTAAGGACCTCATTTATGAAAAGTGACGCATGGCTGCGAGAAAGCAGCGATGCGTCACTTTTCATTGGGTGGGTGTTACATGTTGGTGGCAGCTCCTGTTTCCCATTGGGGGCATTGTGATTACAAGGGGCAGAATTTGTGTTACATTTGGTCTGTGCAGTGGATGACACGCCCGCGCTCTGCATGATTAGATGCAGGCGCTTTACTTTTTAATCTATTTGCATCCAGCACATCGGTGCCTTGTTTTTTAAAATTTCACGACCTCTGTGCAATTAATTACCTGTTGTGTGGCCTCTCCGGCCCCGGTCCATCGCGGCTCTCCTTGCCGATTGTGTGAAAGGCGGCTCTCCCACCGCGGCTCTTCGTGCCGGTTGGGTGGAGAGCGGGCGCCATCTTGGGGGTAGCCTGAAGGGCGCTCAGACCGGAGTCAGCGGTCTAGCTGATAGAGGCTGTCCGCCATATAGCGCACATGTGTCCTCGTGCGCGCAGCGGACGAGCGCAGCGGGCGCTTCTCTTGCACGCCGAAGGTGCGCCTAAGGTAAGCCCGTCTGCGCCCGTCCATTGCCGGTCGGGGCCCGGGGCTCCTCACCATGCCCCTCTTATCACCTATTCCTTCGAACTCCTCTGCTCCTACCAAGGCCCCTGGAAGCTTAACCCCGCAACTTTGGCTCATATCGCTAACAACGGCCTTGTTCGAGCCAACCCCACGCCTTCTTTTCCTTTTAACAGGCCTTCTTTACTCTGCCCCCGCACTACTGACACAGGCCACTCCCCCTCAGCTGTCCTTTTGCCCACCATTTCTGCTTTTCTGTTGAACATTAGATCCGCAGTCAAACATCACCTTGATTTATTCATTTTTTTGGACATACAAACCGGATCTTCTGTTACTCACAGAAACTTGGTTCTGCCCTCACTCCCTGCCTAACTTATTAGCGGCTCTCCCCGCTTCCTACTATGCCTTTCGCGCCGACCGGCCTGCAGGGAAGGCGGGAGGGGGGGTTGCCTTGATTATCCGCTCTGGTCTCCACTTCCAGTTATTACCTTCCCCATCTATCATGGCGGTAGACTGCTTGGTGGTGCGGTCTGCCTCCTTTCAAGTCCCTGTCACTTGTGTTTTAATATATCGTCCCCCCCAACAAATGCCTCACTTCCTCCCGGCCATCCAGGAACTGCTAGCTACTCTAGCAGTAAACAACTCCTCTGTCCTGGTGCTCGGGGACTTAAACTTTTGGCCTTCTGACCCGGCTGAGGATGCTATGTCCAAAGAATTCGCTGAATTTCTTCTTAATCTGAACTTTCTATCCCATGTTCATATTCCGACCCATACCAAATGTCACATTTTGGACCAAATTTGGTCACTCAACATTCCCGTCCCCGCCCCCATTGTCACTCCCTGACTCTGGTCTGACCACTATTTGATCTCTTTTTTTCTTGACCTAAGTTTAGCAAAAAAAAACTCTTTTCCCAGGAACACCTGGGCCCGCAATTGGAGCAAAGTAGATATCCCTTCTCTCTGCTCCTCCCTTTTAGCATCCTGCCCTGCACTTGAGGAATTAACTCTGTCATCCCAAGCAGACCTTATCAATAAATGGCTGTCCAGGGCCTGCGATCAAGTGGCCCCCCTTAGGGGCGTCAGAATTAGACGCGCTCATGATGCTAATAAATGGTTCAGCACTGACCTTAAAGCGAAAAAACTGGCAGTCCGCCGAGCAGAGCGCGCCTGGAGACGCGTTTACTGCCCGACGCTAAAATCACAGTATATTACCACTTTAAATGATTATAAAAAGGCCATTCTCAACGCCAAGACCAGCTATTTCTCTGGCAAAATTCTTGCGGCTGAAAATCAACCCACGGAAATCTTCGCCACAGTTTATGAGTTGGCCTCTTCAGACAGAGTCACGCTCAAGCCTTCCCCTCCCAATCCCTATGCGATTCTCTTAATGATTTTTTTATTGACAAAATCACGGCCATTAAGGCCAACATATCCTCCCTCTCCCCTGCATTTTTGAACCCCTACCTGCCTCCCAATAATTCCCAGTTAGATCAGATTGCCCCTCTGACGAGGGAAATCTTTTTGTCTCTGCTCCCTCGAGTGAAGTCAGGATCTCCCGCCGACATTTGCCCGGCTCATATTTTGAGAGAGATCTTTTTGGTGTGCCCCCTCCCTCCCCTGACATTTCTTAATGACTCCCTCAAGCAAGGTGTTGTCCCTCCCTCTGATAAATCTGCCACCATTATCCCCATTCTGAAGAAGCCTGGCGCTGACCCCACGTCTCTTACCAATTATCGCCCCATCGCCCTCCTCTCTTTTCTGGGCAAAGTTCTAGAATGCCACGCCAATAAAGTCTTTAGTTCTTTTATTGAGGACAGCGGCTGCCTTGCACCGTACCAGGCGGGGTTTCGCCCGCTACATTCCACCGAAAAAGTGGTCGTCTCGGTCCTGGACACGCTTAGAGAGGGGATGGATGCCGACTTATCCCAGGCCCTCGTTATCCTCGATTTGTCCTCCGCCTTTGACACGGTGGACCATACCATCCTTTTCTCCCGTGTCGAGGCGGCGGGCATCGGGTGCTCGGCTCTGGCTTGGATCACCTCCTTTCTGAAGGACCGAACACAAGCCGTCCACTTGGCCGACTTTTCTGCCCCCTTACACAAGGTGCAGTGTGGCGTTCCGCAGGGTTCTTCCCTCTCCCCTCTTTTGTTTAATTTATATATTTTTCCTCTTATTTTTGCTTTACAGTCGATGGAGGTCACGGTGTTCAACTACGCCGATGACCTCCAGATTATCTTTAATCTCTCGGATTCCCCCAACTCCATTCACAATTTTCAATCCGTCATGACTTTTATCAGGGATTGGATAAACTTTAACCACCTTAAACTTAACCCTGATGTAACCGAGCTGGTTCTCACAGGTGGCAGCTCCAGCCCCTGGTCCCCTGCTTTCTGGCCCCTGTTCCTTGGTCCTCCCCCTTCACCTTCTCCCTCCGTTAAAACACTAGGGATTACACTCAACCAACACCTCACCTTCCATTCCCAGATCAGCACGATGGTCTCCTCTTGTTTCTTTGCCCTACGCACTATTCGAAAGATTTCACGTTTTTTTTCCTTTTCAGCTCTTAAACTTATTCTTATGGCCATGGTCCTTTCACGTTTGGACTATGGCAACATTTTGTATAATAGGGTCCCCACTTACGCCCTACGGCGTCTCCAACTTGTCCAAAATCAAGCCGCCCGTTTAGCCTATGGTCTCTCTAAATCACATCATGTCACTCAGCTTCTTAGATCCCTCCACTGGCTCCCCATTAGAGAACGCGCCCTCTTTAAGATGGGATGCATGACCTTCCAGGCTCTTGCTGGGACGGCTCCAGCCTTCATCAACTCCAAAGTCAAGGCTTATATTCGCAGCAGACAATTGGGCTCCTCTTCCCTATCTCTCCTGTCGGTCCCCCGGTTTAGGAAGATCAAATCGGGGGGCGCGAAATTCTCAGTCCTTGCCCTCGCCTTCTGGAATTCCCTTCCTCTTACCATTAGGTCAACAGTGACTTATTTGTAGTTCCGAAAAGTGCTCAAAACTTTCCTGTTTCTACAGGCTTTCTCACCCTAGCTTCCTTCCTTCTTCCCTCTTTGTGGCCTGCCCCCTAGCACCAAGAAACCGGCTGGTGATCGTGTGCTCAATAAATACTTTAAAATTCAAATTCAAATTCATTGGCCCTCCTTGCGACACCAATGATACACCATATTTACAGTACGACTCATTATGTTGCAAGGAGTTACAGATACATCAGTATTTCTGATGTATCTGTAGGCGCAAAAATGACGCATTGCTGGAGTGTGTCACCAAAGTGACGCAACTCAAGCAATGGGTCATTACTCATGGGCAAGTCCCATGTGAAATGTGCCTGCGTCAGTCTTACACCTGCCATAAGGCAGGCGTAAGATATTGACGTATTTGCGTTCTAGAAGTGGCGCAGTGAAATCTTATAGATTTCACTGCGTCACTTCTACGACCCTTTCTAGCGTTGGAATGCCCCCCTGCATACATTATACCTGGCGCAGGTATAATGTGGCGCAGGGGTTCACACAGTGACACATCTACTTAGATGTGTCACTTTGTAAATATGGTGCAACAAGGCTCATTTTTTACGCCCCTGGTACGTCACAAAAAGTGACGCACCGTCGGCGCAAAAGTGACGCAAGGGAACATAAATAAGCTCCTAAGTGATTTGCCCAGAATCACAGGATGTGGAGTCGACTATGAAGCTTGAACCTTGGTTTCCCAGCTCCAAAGTCAGCAGTCTAGCCGTGAGACCACATCCTCTTCTCCAATGCCTATGTCTGGTTTACGTATCCCTTTCCCTAGCCACGCTGAAGGCATAGCCAACAATGTTTAAAATACAACGTCAAACACAGTCAAGGGACATGCGCATAAGGAGGGTGAGTTTTATGAGGATTATCACCACGAAGAAGGATTTGCTTAGTAGACCGGCATTGTACCACGAAAAGTTGTATTTAACAACATTTAGCCTACTTAATTTTGGTTCGTTTTAGATATCTTGTTTAGACTTCCAGAACATGATGCATGCATTAATTTATCATCTCACGGCTGGCCCACACTATTCCCTTTTGGCTGGAACCCTGGAACAGACAAGCGGAGAGCGTAATGTTCTGAATTGGGCCCTTAGATGAATGGAGAAGGGGGGTGACGCATTGTTGTAATATGTCCTTCTTTCATTGATGACGTTATGTTCTTTTTTCACCATTATATTTTTGTTATTGACTGTTGTGCTTGTTTCTCTGGTATGTTCTAATTTGGGCAGATGTAGTAGGCGCCAAGGTGCATGCAGATGCCAACTCCTTAGCTTTATACAAAAGATATTGTTAATGATAAAATAGAAAACAGCTTTTACAACACTGCCTTTATCCTGTAATACCTTTACCATGCATAGTAAGTATTGGTAAACAGTGGCAAGGATGATTTTATGGTGTACGGGTGGTAAGGGTAATTTTAGGTTTTAGGCGTGGGTAGTGGTAAACAATGGTAAGGGTAATTTTTAGGGTTTATGGGGTGGTGGTAAAGGGTAGTAAGGGTAAATATAGGTTTTATTCTAGGTAAGGATAATTTTAGGGTTGGGGTGGGTAGTGGTAAAGAGTGGTAAGGGTAATTTTAGGGTTTCGGGTGGTAAGATTCAATTTAGGCTTTAGGGATAGGTAGTGACAAATTGTGGTAAGGGTAATTTTAGGGTTTTGGGTGGGTAGTTGTAGAGGGAGGGTAGGAGTAAATAAAAAATGGGGATTTGGGTTAAATTTAGAATGAAATTAATCTATATCTAGAACTATATCTATCTATCTATCTATCTATCTATCTATCTATCTATCTATCTATCTATCTATCTATCTATCTATCTATCTATCTATCTATCTATCTATCTATCTATCTATCTATCTATCTATCTATCTATCTATCAATCAATCTATCTTTCTAACTCTCTATCTATCATTATAGTTAGGATCGTGTTTCCATAGGAAAAGCATGTTTTAGTTTTCTTATAACTTTGGCATCATTTGATGAATCTTAACAAAACTGTCCTCCAAAAACAGTCTCATCCACTTCAGTTCTTTCCTGGAAAATTTTGTTTGATCCATCAAGCAGGGGTGGAGAAAAAGGAGGGGTCCCAAAACGCGTTTTCCCCATTCATTTTGCCATCCAAAAAAAATTGAACAGCAATATTGCAAAATCTGCTAAACGTAATTACACCAAATTTGGTAGAAAGCTATATCTTGCTCTAGAAAGCATGCTTGGTGTAAATCCGTTCAGTAGTTTTTGAGAAATTAAGCCTTAAGAAATTTGCTTAGTTCACTCTGCGAAGAATCTGATTGGCGGCCACCAAATCAATCACAATGTGACAGCAGCCGTCTTAGGATTCGGGACTCCGTCCTGAGTCCTGGAAAAAAGGTGAAAAAAAGATATAAGGGGGCAGGGTAGGGATACTCTGCCTCACTAGGCTTGGTTTGGGGGTCTGTGAATCTGCCATAAAATAGCAAATAAAATGTGCTGGCTCCCACGCTTTGAAACAAATAACCCGCTCATTGTGGGCCATGACCCGGGGGCGGAGCATTCATTTATTTAAGACAGTGGGGTCATGGCCCTCCTCCCCGAACCTATAGGATGCCTTAGAAACCCCATCCCTCAGGGCATGCAGCCTCCCTCCCGAGCCTATCAGAGACGCCGAGGACCTCATTCCCTGGGGTCCTTTCTATATTGAAGGGGATGGGGCACGCAGCCCCCCTCCCTCTGCCTCCAAAGGCCCCAGTGATCCCAAACCAGGGCCAAAATTACTTTAAAAGGCAGGGTAGCACCTGACCACCCTATCTGAGCCTCAACAGCCCCAAGTATCCCAAACGCTGGGGCCAGCTCTGATTTTGTGTCCTGGGAAGCCCACCCCGGGAGATAGTTTCCCTACCATAAGAGTGTAAGAAGGGAAAAAATGTGCCCTCTTACCCGACGGGAGCTGCAAAAATACTCCTGCCAGATGGGAACAAACATGTTTTTTCAATGCCTGCATGCTTTGTTTTTCTCACCCTAAGTGGGAAGGGTATGCCCAGATGTGGGTCCTATGCTCTCTGTGCCACTGGATCCAAGCTAGCCTACCTGATGAGGGGTGATACCCCAAAACCAGTCCCAGGATGCTTGTTTCCTGTCCGTGGAGGACCTAGCCTGATAGTTCGGGCTGAACTGTTGCCATGAGGAGCAGGGTCAAAACTGATTTGCATATGGTTCGGTCCAAACTAGGGTGGCGTGGTGAGCAAAATAAATGATGGATTAAGCCCAGATCTGTGACTGGTGGTGAATGTTTGCATTGTTCAACATTTAGTCCATCATCTGTTTTATTTGCTTTTGTTATCCTAAATAGGAACAGTATGCCCATACAGGCAGATTTGTGTCTGGGGTGAATGTTTGCATTGTTCAGCATTTCGTCCACCATCTGTTCTTTTTGCTTTTGTCACCCATTATATTTAACCGTTCAACAAAGTTACCAAGGCAATGCCCTTATGGGATTCCCAACAACTGGGGAAAATGGGAACTAGGCAAGGTTTTGACAAATGGGAGTTGATTGGGATCTCCAGATTGGGCGACATTCCCAACGGTACTGACATTATATCATTTGCAGACCTACAAAAAACTCATGAACTTGCCCCCATTGAATTTTTTCAGTATTTACAGATCATTCATGCCATACAGGGAGTGGTGCCTCAGGGCACAAATCTACCAAGCATTCCCAGATCAGTACCCTCAGTGGTACTGCTGCTCGTGAAGTGCTCTTGTTAAGGGCTCCAACTATTAAGTATTTAACTCTGTGCTTAGCTGTTTCAATTGCTGCTTGTATTTAAAATAAATACAAGCTGGTTTCTACCGGAAGTGCCCCTGGGTCACTTCCGTAAGCGTGAACTCCCTCCACTCAAACAGGAAAAAACCTGCAAAGGACCAGCGAGGAAAGCTGTCAGTGCACAAAACAACAGGTGAGTTTTTAAAATAAACACTCACCTGTTATTTTGTGCACTGACAGCTTTCCTCGCTGGTCCTTTGCCGGTTTTTTCCCGTTTGAGTGGAGGGAGTTCACGCTTACGGAAGTGACCCAGGGGCACTTCCGGTAGAAACCAGCATTAAGGTTAGCAGTACAGCTGCCTACCTCACTACATAAGCTTATACTTAGCTCGACGCGCAGTGGGCGCGTTGCTGGCGCACCAAAGGCACGCCTAAGGCAAGCCCACCTGCGCCCGTCCGCACCTGGATGTCGTCAGGAGCCAGAACCCCTGCCAGTTTTTCCTCAAATCCTGGTTATAATATACTTGGTAATTTATGCTCCTATACACGCCATGAACTTTTAAAGATTAAACACAGCCCTTTTAATTCCTGTAGACATCCAGCTTACTCTGCACTTACTACGCCCACAGTTCTGGAAGGCCCTTTTTCAGGCAGATCCCAGAGTATGGAACCAGGACACTTCCCGACCAATAGTATAACACTTGGTTAGAGAAATAGCCAAACCGACGGTCTCAACGACAAGAATGGCTCTTCCCTGACCCTTCATGACAACGAAGGCTGGAACTGCTTCTTGGTCAATGTTAGATCCTTGCCTAAACACGCAGTCAACATCTGGGACCTGCCTACTTCCAAACACCCACATATTGGGTTTCTGACCAAAACCTGGATTAAACCCAGCTCAAACCCTTCAATTGCGGTGGGACTCCTAGAAGGATATCACATTCAAAAACTTGACAGACTGCACAGGTTGGGCAGAGGTATAGCTTGCATCCATAAAGATTCCATCAAAATCTCCATTTTAGATTAATTGTGTAATGATACACTGGAAATCCTAGTCTTTAGAATGGACTTACATCCGCAACATAGCTGGAAAGCAGCTCTTGTATATCGACCCCGGCCCACTGTCAGATTTCTCCTTCCAACTGATGGAACTTATCTCCCTGCATGTCATTTTAACTAGAAATGTCCTACTTCTAGGAGATTTTAATACGTACACTGAAAATACTGCTAATCAAGACACCTCCTCATGTCCGGCAGACCTGGCCACGCTTGACCTTATTAAGATAAATGATGGCCCCACTTACTTTGCAGGGCATACGTTGGATTTAATTCTAATCAACTCCCTGAACATTCTTTGTAGAGCAACTTGCCCCCTGACATGGTCAGATCAGTCATTGATCGAATTTCAAATTTATAGCCCCAAGGATCGCACTGCCCCTAATTCTCACCACACGAGGTGGTATAGACAATGGCACAAACTTATGCCTGACCGGTTTCAGGATTTAATTCCACCATCTCGGAATCCTGACTCTGATAGTGTGGAGGATCACCTGGCCTGCTCAATACTATTATAAAAACCACAGTTGATCACCTAGCCCCCCTGAAGCAGTGTCCACCCTCTACCAGACGCCCCAGACAAATCGGTATTCTCCCCACCTCCGGACAGAAAAAAGTCACTGTAAAAAACTTGAACAACAATGGCGCCTCTCACATGACCCACAGGACAAGGAAAGATATAAAAAAGCGTTGACTCAATACCATAAAAACTCAAAAACTGCTTGCAAAATTTGCTTGCGCAGCAACTTGAACAAGCAGGGAATACCCCTAGAAACCTGTACTTGATCTTAAAATCTTTCACAAACCCAAAGGCGTGTGACAACAAAGAAGCCCCATCACAAACCTTTTGCGATAACATAGCAAATCACTGTATCCAGAAAATCGATACGATCTATAATAAAATCACTGTGGCCAGTGCTTCACAGAAAGGTCCTAAGGTAGATTATTCACCAGCCATTTCAAATGCCTTGATATTGGAGCACTTCCTGTTACTTACACCCGAAGAGGTAGAATCACTACTAAAGAAAGTTAAATCTGGGTCTCCATCAGATGTTATCCTAACTAGAACCACCTGCCTGCTCTCCAAGCAACTCGCTGCCCCTATTTGCTCCATTTTCAACAGCTCTATAAAGGAAGGCAGGCTCCCTCTTGAATGGAAAGCAGCGCAGATTATTCCCTTCCGGAAAAATCTTAAAGCTCCCACGGATGATGTATCCAACTATCGCCCTATTTCTCTGCTCCCCCTTCAGAGCAATCTTCTGGAAAAGCACATTAACAAGCACCTATCCGTATTTGTTGAAGCCTCAAACTGTCTCAATGTCTCTCAATCAGGTTTTCGGGCCAGACACAGTACAGAGTCTGCCCTGGTAGCAGTAACTGGTTAACATCAGAATGTCTCTGGACAATGGTCAAGCAGTACTTTTGGTGCTGTTTGACCTATCTGCAGCATTCAACACCATTTCCAACCAGACCATTCTTAGGAGACTCTGAGACATTGGCCTCCAAGGGAATGTCTTGAAATGGCTGTCAAACTTTCTGTCTGATAGAACCCAGATGATTAATCTGGGCCCTTGTCGCTCCAAGACCACAAGAGTGACCAAGGGAGTACCTCAGGGCTCTTGCCTGAGCCTTACTTTATTCAACATTTATGTCACTTCCTTGGCGGTATTACTGAAGAATTTAGGATTCATTCCAATCTCCTATTCTGATGATACTGAGCTACTACTTTCCTTTGATCAAACTAATGCCAATACTCTGGCCACCTTTTTGGAGGGTTGAGTGACAACTTCCTCTAGCTTAACGCAGGGAAATCAGAGATTATGCTGTTTGGGGAAGCGGTGGTGAGGTGGACTCAAAGCTGGTGTCCAGAGGAATTGGGTTCCGCTCCTATTCCGAAAAACGTGGTCAAACACTTTGGAGTCAGCATAGATCAGAAACGAACACTAAGAGAGCATGCCACCACCACTGCGGGGCCATGCTTTCACACACTCGGTCTACTCCGAAGAGTCTTCCCCTTCTTACCCTCTTCTACGTGGAAAACTCTGATCCAGGCATTAGTGTTAAGCCACCTGGACTACTGCAATGCCCTGCTGATCTCAGCCAAGAAAGTCTCCTTAAATAAATTGCAGGTAGTCCAGAACACTGCAGTCTGCCTAGTTGCCAATGCCCCTCCTAGAACAGCCTCCCTACCACTTTTACAACAACTTGGCTCCCAGTGCGGAGGCGGAATACATTTAAGATCTGCTGCATTGTTTATAAATCCTTACATGACCTGGGTTCCAGCTACCTATCAGATACATTTGTAAGGTACCTTCCCTCTGGGTCACTTCAGTCAGGGTCAAAATCTTTACTTTACACCCCACGATTTAAAAAAGCTTGCTTAGGCGGTAAAGCTTTTTCCTACCTAGCCCCCCTCTACTGGAACCAACTCCCCATTCATTTACGTCTATGTCCTGACTACCTAAAATTTAGAAAGCTGCTAAAAAACCACCTTGTTCGATTGTGTCTTCCTGGTTGACGGTAGCAGTCACAGCGCAGAGATACCCCTGATCGGGCGCTTTATAAATTAACAAATATCAAATATCAAATACCTGATTTGTTACCTCTAGACTGCAGACTCCTGGAAGAACACCTAACCAATAGTGCAATTTTACTCACATATCAGAAAAGTATTAACAACTCCCCCGATACACTTCCAACCGTAAGAGACCGCTGGGGGAACAACATTCCTTATCTACAAGAGGAGAACTGGTTGGAGGCCCTAGCCTCCTCGAGAAGTGGTGATCAGAGCACCCTTTAGGTTAGTTCAGCTTAAAATCCTCCATAGAGCCTACATATCTTCTGTCACCTTGGTCAATATGGGAAGTAAAGCAGACCCATTGTGTTATAGAAACTGTGGTGAGGTGGCGTCATTCTACCATACTTTGTGGGCATGCCCAAAAATGCACTCTTACTGGGAAGCACTGGTGTCCTGCATGTTGGGGATATTTGGGACTGAACTCACACTCTCTCCCAAATGGTGTATCAATGTCTGGGAGGACACAGATCTGGGACGAGCAGATCAAACTTGGGTTAGCTTGGGTTTAATGTTAGCAAAACGCAATATTGCCCGATATTGGGGGCAAAGGCCCCGCCGACCCTTCGAGAAGAGAAGAGAGACATGGACTGGTGTATGGTGGCAGAAAAATCAGTCTGTAGAGGATGTAAAGGAAGTGGGTGAAGATATGGGACAAATGGAATGTATATAGAGGATATCCATGAACTGCACCTGTGAGGGGGGAAATACATCCCCTGACCAACCATGCAAATGATTGTAAAGGGACCCAGATTAGACAAAAATGTGAAAGATTTATGCTAACCTCTGGCAGGTCTGCACCAACCTACAATACACTGTAATAATCATTGGTTGTATTTTAATAAGTGTAATGTAATGTTTGTCTCACTGCTGTGTTCTAATAAAAAGATAAATAAAAATAAAAAAAACCTTAGAAATGCACTGAAAAAACACAAAGATTATAGGAGCGTTAAAGTTAGGTGAAAATGTTAATTAAAACGTATTATTTTAAATGAACGAAACCACTGAAATTCACTTGGTATATTTATCTTAAGTAACTCTAACTCATGCCCTAAAGTAACTATAACGCACGCCCTTGTCATGCATTAGTTATTACCATACATAGTCCATCACTTATGATATGTTCTATGACATCCTTTTTACCATCACTCCAACATTTGAAATTTTATAATTGATGACAACAATGTGCATGACGTGGGAAAATAGAATCAATGTAATAAAGTTATTCGGTTAATGTTCACCTTTACAAACTTCAATTTATTTTATTCTTTATGATGTTACCAGGCATAAGTAGTAATTTAAGGATGTACTGAGAGCACAACAGAATCCTGTTGGTCAGCTTCCACTCTTCACTGGGATACCTACAAATTATACTTTCTATGACAGAATAAACAGGACAACTCCTTTATCATCTCCAAGACTGAGAAACAAAACAGGGAACACATACAAAGTAAAGCCGAAGCACCTCCCTCCTTTTCAGCAATAGGAAGGTAGTCAAGAAAGAACCTGAATCACTGGCAGAATATCGACGACAAGAATATCGATGACAAAAATATTGGACTCAAAATATCGAAGTCCTATCTAAAGAAAAGTAAGTACAAAAATCGGAAAAAAATATAGTCAACAAAAATATCGTTGGTAAAAAATATTGTTTTTTTAATGTTTAATAAATAATGTAAAATAAAGTAAATAATACATATAATTAAAAGAAACATAGTTAAAATTAATTTGAAATGTTTAAAATGATAACAAATACACACAATGTAAAACTAAATAAAATATATACTTACTTAGTAACACTTATAAATAACTATTTTAATAACTTATAAA
Organism: Lissotriton vulgaris; assembly: GCF_964263255.1. Taxonomy (NCBI): domain Eukaryota; kingdom Metazoa; phylum Chordata; class Amphibia; order Caudata; family Salamandridae; genus Lissotriton; species Lissotriton vulgaris. The sequence continues at coordinate 1,512,065,467 of NC_141687.1, read as the reverse complement.
TTGTTTAACGACATAATAAACATTATAAATACATGTATATACACATACACCAGTAATATAAATAAAAATATATATAACAAATTAAAAAAATAAAATATTTTTAATCTTTTTGAAATACATTATACACTACATTAAGTAAAACAGTAGAGAAAATATTGGATAGTGGAAGGGATAAAATTACAATTCCTGCTCCAGAGAGTGAAACAATAGGGAAATTGTTAGATAGCGTAGGGGTAGAAATTACTATTCCCACTCCAGAGAGGGCAATGGTAGGGAAAGTGTTGGAAAGCATAGGGGTAAAAATTACTATTCCTACTCCAGAGAGTGCAACAGTAGGGAATGTTTTGGATAGCGAAGGGGCTAAATTTACTATTCCCACTCCAGTGAGTGCAACAGTAGGGAAAGTGTTGGATAGCATAGGGGTAAAAATTACTATTTCCACTCCAAAGAGTGCAACAGTAGGGAAAGTGTTGGATAGCGTAGAGGTAAAAATTACTATTACCACTCCAGAGAGTGCAACAGTAGGGAACGTTTTGGATAGCGAAAGGACTAAATTTACTATCCCAACTCCAGAGAGTGCAACAGTAGGGAAAGTGTTGGATAGCAAATGGGTAAAAATTACTATTCCCACTCCAAAGAGTGCAACAGTAGAGAAAGTGTTGGATAGCGTAGGGGTAAAAATTACTATTCCCACTCCAGAGTGTGCAACAGTAGGGAAAGTGTTGGATAGCGAAGGGGTAGAAATGGCTATTCCCACTCCAGACAGTGCAACAGTAGGTAAAGTGCTGGATAGCAAAGGGGTAAAAGTTACTCTTCCCACTCCAGAGAGTGCAACAGTAGGGAAAGTGTTGGATAGCGTAGGGGTAAACATTACTATTCCCACTCCAGTGAGTGCAACAGTAGGGAAAGTGTTGGATAGCGTAGGGGTTAAAATTACTATTCCCACTCCAGTGAGTGCAACAGTAGGGAAAGTGTTGGATAGCGTAGGGGTAAAAATTACTATTCCCACTGCAGAGAGTGCAACAGTAGGGAAAGTGTTGGACAGCGAAGGGGTTATATTTACTATTCCCACTCCAGAGAGTGCAACAGTAGGGAAAGTGTTAGATAGCAAAGTGTTAAAATTAACATACTCATCAATTAAATAATTATTTAAATTATTAAAAAATAATAATAATAATACATTCTTTATAAATAATAACAAATAAAAATTATGAGTTACTTCATTATAATTAAATTACTTCCCATTCTATTCCCCTATAAACACACAACGTGCTCGTAAACGGAACTAAAACACATTTGCTAAAAAAAGAATTAATAACGTCTAAAAATGTAATACATATATTAAAAGATAAATACAATACTTAACCAAAAATACAGAACACCTACATTTAAAATACATACAAAAAAAAATAACACTAATATAAACATTGATATTAATAACAACGATATTTTTACAAACAAAATTGACATTCTTCATTATTAAACAACTCGATATTTCTTACCTTACTGTCGATACTTTGGTCCACAATATTCTTCCTTTCAATATTTTTGTACCTCGATATTAAAACCTCGATTTTACTGAAGGTTGGAAAAAACCTCGATATTATGTCTGTTTACCAAACAACATGGCTCTCTTTTTTACAGCAGCACGAGGAGCACGATGTAAGTCAAGAAGGAAGATAGAACAAGTAAAGCACAGAATAAAGTAAATGGCTACAACAATCCCATCGCTTTTGCACAGGATACTGCTACCTATTGGTTGATCCGCAACCATATCTAAATGAGAGCAACAGCACTACTCAACCCTGGCAGAGAATAATAAGCAGCCCTTCAACCCCTGTCTCACCTGACAAAGAATAATACATAGAAAAGTAAACAGCAAACCTACCCCTCTTGGGCAGACGAAATAAAGATGGGCAATCTCCTTCCCTCCTGGAAATTGTACAATACACAGGCAAGCAACACTTTCACCTTCCTAGTTGGAGGATAAGATGTAGCTTAGAACAAAAAGTTAAGCAACACCACCCTTCCTAGACAGATGGCAATAAACCCCATATTTTAGTTGGCCCATAGTATTAAGGAAGTAAACAAAACAGATCATACAGCATATACAATGGAAATGAACCAGTCTTCTAAATCATATAAATCTCGGTATGGTAACAAGTTTTAAAAGCATTGAGGGGCATATTCTCAAGGACTCATCGCCCGATTTAACAGCACATTATCGCAGCCAAAGTGGCGATAAATTTATTGCCCCATTCATAAGCTGGTGTTAACAGCCCATATCACCAGTTTACCTGCGATAGCAGCCTAAAAAACATCGACACAAATGACCCCCGCAACTATCGATAATGAGATGCAGAGTAGGCGTTCCCGTGCCAAAAGCTGCGACAACACCACTCAGCAACATTCTCAACGACCATCCAGATCTGCTATAAGAACACAATACATGCGATAAGGCGCGTTAGCAGCAGGAAACTAACACCTGCTCTGACCTGGTATAAATTCGGACGACAGCCTGCACCACAAAAGGGAGCCCAGCCCAGAGCCACACCTGAAGGGCAACAGATGCCATGGATCAAACGATCATGCAGCTGGGAACTCCAACAGGGCCACAACACTCACCACCACCACCCCCAGGACCCCCCTCCCCAGGAAAAGTCATGCCTCATCAACTACACGAAACACATTCCAAATAATCAGCCTGATGTCGCACAATCACATTTGGTGACAGGCCTGTGTCGTCACAAAAATGAGCATCACACATTCACCTCCGAATTAACAATCGCCATTTTATTCAAATAAACACAGAACAGAAATGAAGACACATGGCGGCTCTCCTCGGGACAATCTGTAGATCGTAGCCTGCAAGACAAAAACCCAGATGAGAAGGTGTGACTTGCGCTCATCAAAGGACAGAGAGAGAGTGAAGGAGAGCGTGAGAAACAGAGAGAAAGAGAGGGAGAGTGAGAAAGACGATCAGAGGGGGGAGAGAGAGAAAGACGGACAGAGAGGGGGAGAGAGAGAAAGACGGCCAGAGAGGGGGAGAGAGAGAAAGACAGACAGAGAGGGGGAGAGAGAGAAATACGGACAGAGAGGGAGAGAGAGACACAGATGACAGAAGAGTTGGTCAGGGAGAGAGAGTGCAGACACAGCACACCATGGCCTCATTGCTCACCTGCTGACACTGGTGTGTCTCCAACCACGTGCCGGTATGTAGTGCAGTCCACCAGGTCCACATCTGAAACAGATCGGTCATCTGAAACAGAGTCTAGATACATGAATGGCAAAGTACTTACAATTGTACACAACATCATAGCCTGTCCGCCCCTGCGCACCCAGCCAAATGCACCCCAGCCCCACCCGTCGCCCAGCTGTGCATGGCCGCAACCATGCAACCAGGCTTCACTGCTCACCTTCCGCCACCGGCGTGTCGCAATGAGGGCCCACTACGTGCCGGTGCAAGCCCCAAGCCTGAGACCCGCGGACATGGCACCCTCCATATCATGCAGCCCCACTCCGCAGGCCGACAGGTCTCACTTTTGATTCTGGGTCATGATTTTGCTACTTTTGCGATGGTTATCACACGTTCTTGAGAATATCCCGCCATGTCTCCTAAAATCGTAATATATCAACACAACATTTTTATCTTACTCTGCATTACAGAGGAAGGATAGGTTCCATACTGAAACGTGTTGATAAATGATCACTTAGTGCACTCCAGAACTGTAGGGCAGTACTCACAATCACTCTACAAGAACTGTCCCTTCCATAAAGCATGAACAGAAACAACGATAAAAAAGCTTCACAATCCCCTGATTGATTGATTGATTGATTGATTGATTGATGAAAAACAAGTCACACACAGTGTCTGTCTCAGTACATACAAGCAGAGTAGATTCCGTTGGAAGATACATAAGAAACTGACTCGGGCACTCAGCAACATGCCTGACACATATATAGTTCCTGGGAAAACTCTCAAATACCTTGAACTGAAAAATTATGCATTTTGCAAGAAATGTTGGAGCTCCAAATGAAATACTTTCCCACTAACAGTTGCAGCTCTAAGGGGCACATGCATGAAGCATTTTTGTATTTGAAAACAGGGCTATTCGCAGAATCGGCCCATTTGCGAATACAAAAAAGACTATTCACATGCATCAAACCCAAAATGCGATTCAGTAAACTGTTACTGAATCACAAATTGGGCGTATTAGGGCCGTCCCTTCCTAATAGTGAATCCAAACAGTATGAATGAATGTTTTGTGACCGTGAATGCGGTTGCAAAACATTTGCATATTACCACCTAGCTGGTAACCTATTCGCAAATGGGAAGGTGTCCCGAGGGACCCCATCCCCTTAGTGAATGGTTGTAAAAGCAAAACTTTTCATTTTACTTTTTGTGAAACATCTCATTTTCCTTTAAGGAAAACGGGCTGATTTACAAAAAAAAGATTGCACTATTTAAAAGCAATCACGGACAAGGTGGTCTACTGACCTCAGCAGGCCTCCATCCCTGTGATTTTTGTAATTCCTAGGGGGTTGCAAAATGCCATCTACCTCATTAATATTATTGAGGTAGAGCGATTTGCGACCCCCTAAGAATCGCAATCTGAAACTCTTTGAGTTTCATGCATTGTAAATTGCGATTACCTAATTGCGATTATCAGGGATTTGGAAATAGGTATTTTCAATTTACAATGTTGATGCAGGTGCCCCAAAGTGTAGTATTTTGCAGAAAATTAGGAACATAGATGAATACTGGACAAATCCTGATGCCATGCATTAAAAGAGGCCTGTAGGAACCACCACAGAACTTTGAAGTGCTATGCCAATGGAAAAAAGTGTCTCTTACAAGTACACAGCTACAAGGTATCAGCCAAGCAAAGCATCCACAACTGTAGATGAAACTCAGACTTCCTACACTATCTTGCTGCCTCACTGCGTGAATATGGTGGCTTGTATGATATACCCTGACCTTTCATGGCATTCGTTGGAGGTCCTAAATGTAGTAGACCTAGTGCAGTTATGAGCAATTATATGTCAACTGGAGGTCCTAAGAATAGGGGGAACACTGAATCAACATTTCCTCTCAGGAAATAAACATGCAACAGCCCACAGCTGCTTTGCAATCTGGTGCAAATTAATCCTGGTCACAGTATGACCCAGATAGAGTACAGCAGTGTGTAGTATCCTTGTGCCTAATTTGAAGCACATTGAAGCCGGTCAGCCATTTCACAGACAGCATTAGCTTGCTCCTCAATATAATTTAATTCTCCATCTTCCTTGGAAATTGCTGGCCTGACCATCCAATTAGACTTAAAGGTTTGGGATGGGGAAGACACTGGCAAGTCTGTGCAGATTTTAGTCTCACAACACATCCCACAAGTCTTCACTATGATTAGTTTTTCGACTTATTACTATCCTTGACACTACCTGTTGGGGCGTGCTGTTGATTATATCCTTTTTCAGCTTTTCAACTTGTTCCTTAGAAGAAGATAAGCAGGATGATAACAGTTACTCAAAGTTAGTGTAAAATGTTGAAGTGGTGGGACACATCATGTAAAAGAAAAATGAAAAACTCTTTTTGTATTGTAATAGTTTAGTAGCTGCACAGTAGGGTAGCAAGAAAGGCCAAAGGGAACAGGACAATGATTCCTGCTCACCCTCAGCTTTTCATTTGTCTACCGTTCAGTTATCTCTACCAGCACATAGCAAACATTGCAAAACCATCATCATCCTGCGGGAACAGGGAACACATATAATCAAAAGATCCAAAAGAGAGACAGACACCATGTCAACAAACACTATGCATCAAGGATGACCATCATTTCATGATAACCCTCCAGGTATTGAGGGATTCAAACATTAGATTCTTGACAGCCTCTATCTACAATGGTACAATTTCATACATCATACTTCTGTTCCAAGAAAACAGTGAATTTTGGAAAAGTGTACAACACATATTAACTCCTTACATTCTCTGCAGAAGAACTCTTGTAGAAGAGATGGATGCCACATTCCCTTTATCTGCAAGAGTCCTTAACTAGGTTCAGCTATAACCACATTGCAGGTTTTTTGTCTTCCAGGCTCTCCTGCTCTCTCTGCTATGACTTTTACACTCTATACTTTGCTGGCAGCTGTTTCCTCATTAACTTAAACAGTCAGCTTGCCCTAAGGGTTCCTTGATCTTACGTACTGCTTTCCAGAGTCCTCCACTGAATCATCTGTCGACTGTGCCTGTATGAGTGATATAAACAAATGATAAGAAAATCATACAGTACGGGTCATAATACTTGAATATAAATGGAAAGAGAAGAAAATAATTATAATTTAAGGATAAATGAGATTTGGTTAAAAAAGGTGTTGCCAACTGAAATCCTGTTGAGGATATTCCATTCTGAAGGAAAAGGACAACACTCTCATGTCTCCTCTCAATACTTACAAAACTATCATCTTTGAGGCAAAGTGAATAAACCATGTTAACTGTTCTCAGATGGGCCAACATTTTCTTAAGATTGCAAACATTTCCTGTTAATTGCATCTCAAAGGCCATGAAATGATCCTAACACCTTCTTCATTGACACAATGTCCAGAAAGTAATTTCATAAAACACAACCACTACCCCAATCCTAACATCTTCCCCCTCATCTTCTTACACCCAGAGCCAAGCCTTTCATTTGAAACTTAGAGGCATATTATCAAGGGGGTTTATCTCCGCTTTTTTGGCTTTAAAAGCCAAGAAAGCGGAGATAAAATTATCTCCCTATTACCTAGCTGCCGCTAACACCAGTTAGCGACAGCTAGTAGGATATAGCGACCATCTTGGGCCCCACTTTGCAGATCAGTGATATTTATCACTAATGAGATGCAAAGTGGGCGTGCCAAGATGTTAGAGACTGAAAACAGTCGCTAACATCACTATCTCCTATTACCAACTTTTGGAGATATTCGCGCTAAGCGGGAATATCTCCAAAAGCTAACACCTGCCCTGAGCAGTTCTTAGCCATGCTATCCAATGGGAGGTGGATAACATGGCTAAGAGCATTAGCTCGGTAATGCATGAATATCGCTGACTTTTCAGCGATATTCATGCTTTGCGGCGATTTTTACCGCATTTGCGTTAAACCTTGGTAATACCAAGGTTTATTTGCGGTAAAAATCGCCGCAGCGCTGCGGTAAATTTTTGTCTCTAACCAAGCAATAGCGATAATTATCGCTATTGCTTGGTAATATGCCCCTTATTTTTTAATACCTCTCCCTATCTCTTGTCCCTCTGTGATCCCATATGCCACACTTCCTTCCTTAATGGGCAGGCGCTGTCTTCTCTCTGTCATCTCATCTCAAGGACATCTTCATCATCAACATCGCTCTTTCTTCTGGGCATGTTTTCAAATTCTTTCCCATGTTGCTTAATCATCCATCTCATGCTTCTTATTGACCTGAACTTGTAGGCTGTCCTTGACAGTGTCCTCAAAAACAATTTAACCATTTTTCCCAAGACACTGAAACTGATGAATGTGCCAAACATGGATCCACTCCTTCCTTACTGAGACACTGCTAAAAAGACCACGAAAGACTGCCCCCTGGTATTCGGAAGAAATCAGGGAACTAAAACGTCAGTGCAGAAGGTTTGAAAGGAAATGGCGCCTGAAATATACCACCACTGAGAAAATTAGATGCAGGGAAGCCTTAAAGGCATATAAACTTGAAATCCCTACAGCCCAATCCACCTATTATAAAGATAAAATCATGTCCTCTAGATCCAAGCCTAGAGAAATCTACCAAATTGTTAAAAGTCTCTCTAAAATCTCCCCCCCTGCAGTCTTAGCTGATAATCCCACGGCTCGCTGCAATGACTTAGCTGATTTTTTTATCAAAAAATCAATAACATATACTCATCCTTCATGACCCCCGCCCCAGAGACCAGTATTAGTGAGCCTCAGCCTCCAACTGCTACAGAATTTCCCCCCCCGAGCAACTATGAGCAGCCTTCCACCACTAGACCTAGAATCACTTCATTCCCTCGCACTACAGATAAAATTCGGTTCTCCCTCCGATTCAGCACCCCCCGTACGATGATCATGGCTAGTCAAGTCATCTTTCCTACTCTCTTGGATCTACTGAACAGCTCGATACAAAATGGAATTGTACCTCCCACATGGAAACAGGCGATGGCAAAAGCACTTTTAAAAAAACCAAGCCTTAGCCCTAATGCCCTTAACAACTACCACCCCATTTCCTTGTTACCTTGGGCAAGTAAGATTCTGGAGAAACATGTCAACTCCCACCTCACAAAATTCCTTGAAGAAAACCTTTTACTGGACGTCGCTCAAACAGGATTCCGCCCAAAACATGGTACAGAAACGGCTCTTCTAGCCGTAATGGAGGAATCTAGGAGGATCTTGGATCGAGGGGGATCAGTGGCAGTGGTTCTCCTCGATCTCAGCGCCGCGTTTGACACGGTATGCCATAAAACTCTGTTACAACGACTGTCCGGTCTGGGAGTCTCCGGAGATGCTCTTGCCTGGCTAGGTTCCTTTTTGAGCGAAAGGACCTTCCAGGTCTTCGACGGTGACTCCTGTTCCACCAGCAGACCTCTGAGTTGCGGGGTGCCGCAGGGCTCTTCCTTAAGCCCCACGCTGTTCAATGTGTACATGAGGCCGCTGGCTGAGGTCGTCCATAAATATGGCATCAAGATCATCTCGTATGCGGATAACACTCAGCTTGTGGTCTCTCTGGCACAGAAGAACAGCGGGCACCCACAAGTTAACCTGGCTGCCTGTATGGAAGAGGTAAGAAGTTGGATGACAGCATCCTCTTTAAAACTGAACGGTGAAAAAACCGAGATCATGCTTCTCGGCCCTCCTTCTCTCACCACCATCGACCAGCTATGGCCCTCTAGCTTAGGCTCTCCTCCATCGCCAAAGGAGAACATAAAAAGCCTCTGAGTCTGGCTGATACATCTCTTACCCTCAATACCCAGGCAACCAAAATGGCAACAACTTGCTTCGGGCTCATTCGGATGCTTAGAAAGATCTTTCCGATTCTGCCCTTTGAAGCTAAACAAATTGTCATCCAGGGTCTCATTCAGACCCGGCTTGACTTTAACAACGCCCTCTACCTGGGAGCCCCGGAATACGTATTACAAAAGCTTCAGCGGACCCAGAACTGCGCTGCTCGAACCCTACTCCAAATACCTCGCAGTGAATCTGCCAAAGCAGGAACTACTCCACTGGCTCACTGTTAGGGAAAGAATCAAATTTAAGGCCCTTTGCATTTCCCACCAAGCCTTTCATAGAGTCGGCCCTACGATCAACCACTCTCTTCTTACCCCCTATTGTCCTGGCAAACAGCTTCAATCTACGAACGCATGCCTTGCTGCAGTTCCCCGAATCAAAAGGTGCAGAGCAGAAGGCAGGTCATTTACGCTCAATGCCGCCCAACTCTGGAACTCCCTCCCTCAGTCACTAAGAGCTAACCATATCCTCTCGTCCTTCCGTAAAGAGCAAAAAACCTTCCTTTTTAAAAACTAACCACCCCCACTTCCCTCAGAGTACCATTCCCTCTACTCAGCGCTTGGACGCCCTCGGGCAGCAGTCGCGCTATACAAGTCCCCTTTTCATTTCATTTCATTTCATTTCGCAAGAGCGTTTTAAGAATAACCCATTGCTGACTCCTGGTAGTACGCTGATCGGCTGTGTCTCTGTGGGCTCCAAAGATTTGCTTGCTTCCAAGCCCACAATAGACTGGAATCGTTTCTGGACCCACTGAAGAGACATTAAAAGCTACATGTCCCACATGAGGGACTTGCCTGGTGCAGCAACAGAGGTAAAAGTGTCTTATGTGGTTCAATTTAAAGTGTAGCCCCGAGAAAATGTAGTTTGTTGTAGTGGAAGATACCCCCATTCTAAATAAAGGGAAAGCAAAATGGTGAAACTGTACAAGTGAGGGTTTTGGGTTCTGCCTGTGTCCTTAAGAGTGTTGTGTGAGGTATTTGGAGATGCTGATATCTGAGGGCAATAAACATTTGTTCAGGGAAGCCTCTCCTGAAAACAACAGGCCTTTGCCTGCTTAACAGGGACCAGTGTGACCAGAGCCTTGTGCTGACTGGTGCAGAGTGCCAAAGACTTTCAAGCAGAAGTCCTCTTTGGAACAGGTATCTGCTAGGTGGATTTAGGGCAAAGGATTGACAGAACATCGGACAGGTTTTAACATTCTTATGCAAACAAGCACCCCAAAAAAAAGAAATGCTGGAATTGTTTTGTACCTCGTATGAGGAGCAATAAGGGAAAAAATGAAGCGGAAATATGGACATGACCTCCGGTGAACTACTCAGAGGTGATCAGGATGGCACTAGACCCGAAAATGTCAATTAAAGTGGAGAACTTAGGGTCTTTGCTGAAAATGAAGCTAAGGAAACTGACTCCAGGATAACTGCAATTGAAAATATGGTGTCAACAATGGAAACTAGCCAGAAGTATCAGCAGGTAGCCTGCAACTGACACCTATGGAGGTGCAAACTGCTTCAGAGTTCTGTGGAGCGCTGAGTCAGGAAGGCTGGAGGACGGAAAGGTAGCCAGGAGAGGCTCAGTGCTTTACATCAGACATTGTAGGTAATGCTATAAAGTTTTTTGTTCAACACTGCTGATAATAGAAGTCAAGTAGAAATTAACTGCTGCCTGATTCCCATGTGTGTCTGAGAAAGGACAGAGGACTGTGATCCTCATGCTTTACCTTGAACACAAAGCTATGGAGGTTGTTTCCAAGAGTCATGGAAGCAGGCCTGCTGAAGTCTACATGAAGAAGAAGAGACTTTGTAAGAGGAACCATTAAGCCCAGCTGGCACTGGTTTCTCGGCTGTGGCCAGATGAAAAGGAGTAAATAAAGTCTGTTTCCGAAGAAACCTGCTGTTTAGGTCCTCCATAAGGGTTCCTTAATATTTGAAGCAATTGAAGCATCCAGGAAGAGCTTACTAAACATCCGATAAAGATTGAAGTTACAAATGCTTAAACCCACAGATGATTGGGACAAGATGCCAAGCTTACCGCAAAAAACGTGACTACAGATGGTGATGGGAAATGTTGAGCGTGAAGTTCAAGGTTACTACAGGACTGTGAAAAATAAGGATCCATCCTCAGGGAGCACTGTGGGGCCAGAGCACTGCATTGTGCCCCTGAAGGATTCTGAGTTCCAAAAAAAAGGTAAAACTGCTGACTGGGATGAGTGAGCTCCTCTTCTGTACCCAACCCCTGCTTTATTGCTTTGGCCGCAAATGGTACCAAACTCCTGTACTCACATTGGCTTGAAATTGAGCTGCTTTCTGACCTTGCTCCATTACTGGTTAGCTGAGGAAGGTGACTTAGCATAGATTTGTACCTTAATTGTTTTCTTTGGGCATCTTTGGACATGTTTTTAAACAAATAACTCTTGATCAGCTGAACTTGTTTTCATTTTGGAGTTGTTATTTGTTCTAATTTGAAGTACATTGTTTTCTACCATGTCGGTAATACAGCATGGGCACAGAGGGGAAGTGATTCCCTCATTTGCATGTGGTCATGCCCCCATGAAAATTAGGGAACTCTCTATCATTGTAGTGTTGCGACTACATGTGCACTAGCGCTATCAGTATTACAGAAGGGGCCGTGCAACTGGGCGTAAAATCCGTTCCGCTTGCGGAATTTGCGGATTTTCCGTAAATTCGCAATCCGCGAACTCTAGCGAAATTGCCGAAAATTCGGATTTTTTTGCTTGGTGATACAATATTGTGGCGCGTCATTCAGCGTTTGCAGAGTTGTTTTTCTCCATATTTTGCGTGTGCTGCGCCATTTTAAATCTTGCTGCGGGATCCCGTGGGAGTTTGGCGACCGCGATTACCTCATCGCGGCTTGCAACCTTGCACAGCACGCATCGCGAGAGTTCGCAATTGCGAACACATAGGTGCGGTGGATAGCAACAATCTCGCACTCGCGAAATTGCAAAATTTGCAATTCTGCACAAGAAATCCACCAGCAAGCAGCATAAACCTTCTGAAAATGATGATTTTTATCAGAATAACTCCTCAGGTTGACATTTGCCTGCACTTTGTTTTGCAAGGAGTCCATTTTGGGGGGGCGGTGGGGGGTGGGAGGAAGGAAGTGCCCCACAGTCTCCAACTTCCTGTTCCTGTCCAGCAGGCTCCTCCCAGTGCTTTCTTCATGTGCTGGTCACTTTCATTTGGATCTTGACCTGGAAGGATTACTTTTTGTGGATGCTACTGGATATTTGGATTTGAGGCCTTTTTGACTTTCTTTGGATCACTTTTGGATTAGAAATTTCACAAGTAAGTTTGTTTGGGGCATTACAGTTGCTGCAACTACAATTTTGGAATTTTCGATTTTTGGGTTGTTGTTGGGGCCTTTTGCCCAGGGGTACTCAGTGGTGGATGGACTGAGTCTTTCTGCGGGGTCTCTTCAATGTAAACATCATGGAGGGCATGGATGGCATGGGATTGTGCTGATTTTTGTGTGTTTTTCGATTTTTTGGGGTGTTGATGGGGACTGGCCATGTGGGTGGGGGCCATTTTGAGTGCTGGTACAGGGAGGCCCTGGCCATGTGCTGGGGGGCAAGGGGCCATGTTGAATGCAGGCAGTGTTCTCAGGCCTGCACCAATTTGCCTAGCTTTCATCCATTATCCCAGGGGTAGCGAGTGGTGCATGGGCCTAGTCTTTCTGTGGGGTGTCTTGAATTTAAACATCATTGAGGGCATGGATGGCATGGGATTGTGCTGATTTTTGTGTGTTTTTCGATTTTTTTGGCCGTTGTTGGGGGCCTTTTGCCCAGGGGTAGTGAGTGGTGCATGGACTGAGTCTTTCTGTGGGGTCTCTTTAATGTAAACATCATGGAGGGCATGGATGGCATTGGATTGTGGTGATTTTTGTGTGTTTTTCGATTTTTTGGGGTGTTGATGGGGACTGGCCATGTGGGTGGGGGCCATTTTAAATCCTGGTACAGGCAGGTCCTGGCCATGTGCTGGGGTGCAAGGGGCCATTTTAAAGGCAGGCAGTGTTCTCAGGCTTGCACCCATTTTGCCTCGCTTTCATCCATTATGCCCAGGGGTAGTGACTAGTGAGTGGTGCATGGGCATAGTCTTTCTGTGGGTTCTCTTTAATGTAAACATCATGGAGGGCATGGATGGCATTGGATTGTGGTGATTTTTGTGTGTTTTTCGATTTTTTGGGATGTTGATGGGGACTGGCCATGTGGGTGGAGGCCATTTTGAGTGCTGGTACAGGCAGGCCCTGGCCATGTGCTGGGGGGCAAGGGGCCATTTTAAAGGCAGGCTGTGTTCTCAGGCTTGCACCCATTTTGCCTCGCTTTCATCCATTATGCCCAGGGGTAGTGACTAGTGAGTGGTACATGGGCCTAGTCTTTCTGTGAGGTGTCTTGAATTTAAACATCATTGAGGGCATGGATGGCGTTGGATTGTGGTGATTTTTGAGTGTTTTTCGACTTTTTGGGGTGTTGTTGAGGCCTGGCCATGTAGGTGGGAGCCATCTTGAGGCCTAGTACAGGCAGTGCCTGGCCATGTGATGGGGGTCAAGGGGCCATTTTTAAGCCAGGCAGTGTTCTCAGGCCTGCACCCATTTTGCACCCATTTTGCCTAGCTTAAATTCATTATGCCCAGGGGTAGTGAGTGGTGCATGGGCCTAGTCTTTCTGTGGGGTGTCTTGAATTTAAACATCATTGAGGGTATGGATGGCATGGGATTGTGCTGATTTTTGTGTGTTTTCGATTTTTTTGGCTGGGGTAGTGAGTGGTGCATGGACTATGGTATGGGTTCCATTTTCCACAACAACTTGCGTTACAACATGCAAGACATCTATAGGAGAGATGGTGTGCATTTTACAGATGAGGGGAATAGAGTTTTCCTCTTGAATACAAGACTCTGCATTGGTACCTACTTGTAGGTACAAAAAACACCCACTTCACACAACAGCTCTTTTCAGAGCTAACTTACCTCTAAACACTCTACATTATTTTTTTACTCAATTTTTTTACACTGTTTTCCCCGTGGTGCGCTCAGAGTGCGCGTACCGGAGCGCGCACCTGGGAGCGCAGCCAGCGCTTACCTCGCGAATATTTTTAAAAAAACAACGTTTTTTTGCCCTTCAAGGTCCTTCTAGGCCCCCCTCAGATAACCTAGGCGGTCAGGGGGTGTCTACTCTGACCCCTTTTAATTATTTCCCCCTTTCTTTTTCACCTCTTGCGTCTTGATTCTACCGAGACACAAGATGGTGGACTCTCCGGACTGTTTAGAATGTTGACAGACACCGGACAGGCAATCAACTAAAACGCACAAAACCTTGCGAACTAACATGCCGCAAAAAAACAAATCACATATTCGCACGAATTTGCGGCTTCCGAATTCGATCTCGCGCAAATTTGCGTCCGCGAATCCCGCGAAATTGCAGAATAACGATTTTTGCAAAACTAAAAGCACTCAGCAGGTGCAAAAGTTCAACCTCACCATTAGTAACCATTCCCTGTAGTGCTTCCTGAGGGCCCCCTCCAGAGTTCAGTTGCCTACTTGCAACTATTCTATGACCCTGCTCTGACCCTCACAGCAGGCTCAGAGAATAGCTACAAGTAGGCCACAAAGGTCCTGTGAAAAATATTGCACTGCAACAGAAAGCAATTACAGATAAGGAAGCAGGTGCCAGACTCAGTGACACATTAATCAACCCCAAATTAATTCATGTCAGTTGAAGCAGGGCAGGTGTGCTGCCTTTTCCCCCCATAATCTACAGTGATGAACCAGAGGGTGGCAGTGATGTACCAGAGCGTGGCATGGGTGAAACAGAGGGTGGCAGTGGTGAAACAGAGGGTGCTGTGATGAACCAGACGTAGAAACAACATAGTCGCGACCGATGCGACCCGACAAGTAAGTTCGCGTTTGTGAACTGGCAGAAACCCTTGCGAACACAAAAAAAAGAAAAAATCTGCAAATTCGCGAGAGTTTGCGGATTTTGCGGATTGCGAATTCGTGAATACGCAAATTCACGAACCGCGAATTCGCAAAATTCGCCCATGCTTACGTGCAAGCATCTGTGGCATCTACTATAATACCAAATTTCCCTGTGGCGGCCCAAGGCAGGGACACACACCTGTTGCACCTCTGGGGAACTTTCTCTAATGCGGCCCCTGATGTGGAGAAAGACTTTCATCAGGGGAACATTTGCAGACTTTAGTCTCTCCTGCCAGTAGGGGGAAAGCTGTTTCCAGATCAGGAAGAGGCAGTTTCTCTAGCACTGGATCCGAGTGGTGACAAAGCGGGGGCTAGGCGCATCACTGAGGTTTTGGTGTATCATAGTTCACCAATCACTGGCTACTGCACTTGTTAACAAGCACAAGGTCAAAAGGTCTGGACTCAGCAAACTCGCACAATGGTTAATTATTATTTTAAGGTAACCACAATAAAAGAAGAAAAAAGAAAACATGCTGATTAAACATGCCATCATGTGCCTGCAATAAAAATGGCAAATTTGAAAAGAAAAAATTATCATCATGTATAATCTGAGTTTTAGTGGTAACAGGTTCTTCCTAACAGGTAGGTGTAAAACCCCTTTTTAGTTTTAATGTACATCACATGAAAATATGATTCTTACTGGTGCAACTCAAAGGTTCTACTGAATTAAAATAACCCGAATACATAATTAAAACAGACAAAAATGAAAAAAATTCAGGAAAGGATAAAAACAAGGAACTAAAAAAAGCTTTGGCAAATGAAAATATTGTCATGCCAGCCCTGGCACTGAAGTGCACTTCCTTTTAGTTGGATATGAACATGTAATCAGATACAAAAAGCTGCCACTCACAGTGGAAGGGCACAAGTGGCCGAAGTTCACTGAGTGCTTCTATCTTGCTTATTAATGGGTTGGGCAGAAGCAAAATGTGACAGTTGAATTTGAATGAATTAAAAAATGTATAAAGCGTGACGTTTGCCTGAGGGCATCTTGGCACTACACATCTGCTAATACATCCTCTGCACTGGATGTTATAAAAAGCAAGGTTTTCAGCTGCTTCCGAAAAGTCTTCATGTTGCGTAGGCCGCTCAGCTGTTCTAGAATAGAATTCCAGAGTTTAGAAGTGTTGAGCAGACCAATTGATGGTGAGGGTTGGCCAAATGTGCATAGATAGATATTTGCATTTATGAATTTCTGGGATCAGGTGAGGCCGGTGAAGCAGCTAGAGCTGTCTTTAGGCTGGATCAAAAATAGCACTCATTGACAGCTCTTCGGAACACTCCTGAACCGTGGAAGAGACCAGCTTAGGAAAAGAAGAAGAGGAGGTCTGTCCACTGTGTGCCTTTGAAAAACATCTGATCTGCCATGCACCTGTGATCTACTCATATTTTTTACACAGGGACAGGTGCTTTTGAGGGTCCGGTTGGCCTGCCCCTGGGGACACAAACGGCTGAAGAATGGTTTCATCCCTTGTGGTTGAATCAGCCGTTCACTTGGAAGAGAACTGTACTGGCCCCAGTGAGGAACATGGCTGAACACTAGGGGCCTCATTTATGAGGCCATGCGTCACTTTTACACCACCGGTGTGTCACTTTTTGTGACGCACCAGCAGGGTAAAAAATGTGCCTTGTTGCACCATATTCACAAAGTGACGCATCTTGGTAGATGCGTTACTTTGTAAACCCCTGCTCCACATTATACCTGCGCCAGGTATAATGTATGCAAGGGGGGCATATTGATGCAAGGATGGGTCGTTGAAGTGACGCAGTGAAATCTATGAGATTTCACTGCGTCACTTTTAGGATGCCGTTGCGTCAAAATCTTGCGCCTGCCTCACAGCAGACGTAAGACTGACGCAGGCCCTTTCACATGGGGCTTGCCCCATGTAAAAGGACGCATTGCTGGAGTTGCGTCACTTTTGTGATACACTCCAACAATGCGTCTCTTTTGCGCTTACAGATACGTCAGAAATACTGACGTATCTGTAACTCCTTGCGACATGATGCGTCATACTTTAAATATGACGCATCAGGAATGTCGCAAGGAGTGCGCACTGAGAAGTGAAGCATCGCTGCTTTCACGCAGCAATGCGTAATTTCTCATAAATGAGGCCCTAGGAGTATATTCTGGAAGCCTCAGGGCTGTGGGACAGGCTAGGAGAAATAGCGTAACTGAAAACTCTGGCTCTTCACTGTAGCAGGATGGAAGGTAAGATGGTTTGATTCACTTTTGAAGCAGTGACTAAAGTACCAGAGAGGAGCACCAGGAGAATGAATGAATTAGAGTCCACCAGTGTTGGTCGTAGGGATTTACTTTCCTTTTGGTGCAAGGTCTAACCTTGGTGGCTGCTTTTGTTGAAGAAAGTAGACTAAAATTTCCTTTGGCAACACACCATTGTTCTCATGGGCATTTCATGGACTTAAACACTTTAAAAAATATTAATCCCTGCTTTAAGCATTTGTGTGGCAATGTTCCTTTTAAAATAGTCTTGATTTTTCTAGATTGGTATGAGGGTCTTTTTTGTTCTTTTCAGTGTTTTAACATTGTTTGGTACTATTTGTTTCTATCACTCACTTTACTTGAGAAAATCTTGCTGCTTATGACATTGGTAGCAGAATTTTCTCAGTGAACTGTGTTGTAGCATAAAAGTATTCTGTTTGTCTAGTTGGTTGGGTCATACCGCTTTCTATTGTATTAACCCACTTTCTCACAAGTTCCCTTAGTGTTGTCTGTGTGAGAGACAAAATTATTCGGAATGAAGATTGTAACGATACTTCCTCTTGAAATCCCTCTTGGTTAAGAGCTGAACTTATTCACTAGTAGTTAGTCAGATGTTTCCTTTTCCTCTGCTATCATTTAGACTTGATTGTAAGATTGGGTGCAAAGGCATCCTTATGCAAATTCAATATTTTCTGATTCTTACAGTGTTTTTGTGTGCTTGATTTAAGGATTGGGGCAAATAAAGGGGAATAACGTGAAAACGGCATGAAAGCCCATTTTGTGCATGGTATTCATGTTTTGCATCTCCTTGTAACACCAGCTAAAAGATGGTAGTAAGTGAATGGGTGATTCATAGGGTAGAGATGACCCAGTGAGTGGTGTACTTTTGTATGGTTAACAGTATTTCACTGTTGCACTGCAGAGAGTGACTCCCTCTTACGGGTTTAATAAATTCTTGAATATTTGTGCAACAAAGACCAAAAATATGATACAATCTTTTCAAAATTCAAAACAGTGTACATATTTAACATGCATAAGCATTTCATTGTATCACATTATATCACTGCATATACAGAAATGTATTTAAAGTGATAGTTTTTAGAAGCATTCATGGTTGCTCCCACCACCACAATGCCATTAATGAACTGGGGGGCATGTTTACAATGCCCCTCTGTTACTTTTACACCCTGGCGCGTCGCTTTTGTGGCGCTCCGGAGATGCAGTGTGCAGGCCCATATTTATAAGGCCACGCAAAGCCGCCCTGCGTGGCTTTTCAGGGCTTGCAAACATGGAGTAAGGCAATGCCTTACTCAGCATGGAATCGGAGTTGTCCTGGGTGTTGCTATGGATGTTCCCACTCAACACCCATGATTTTTGACAATGCCCCAGATTTACAACATAGCGTAAATCTGGGGCAGCGCCAAAACTAGCGTCTTCCCAAAGCAGGCGTAACGGAGAGAAATGTTTGCATTTCTCTTTGTTTCTTCCTCTTTCTATGTGTGCTGCATTCTGCAGCACACGTAGAACGAGAAAAAAATCTTGTTTGATTGTTTTTGTGCAGGAAGGTGTGCCTTCCTGCACAAAAACAATCATGGCAACAACACAGACACTCTTGCACCATGGTGCAAGGTTGCCTGTGTTGGCATTCGGCTGCAGTTTGTGGGCTGGTAGAAAAGATATGGCGCATTCCTGCCCTTTTCTTTTGATGTAGGACAGCCCGGCTAGAAGGCTGGCCGCTCTGCCCTATGCCAAAATACTGTAAATATGCTTCTAAGAGGCAAGTCAATAGTCATAAAAACCTGGCCTAGGTTCTTACTATGGACGGTTATTCCCTCTTCTTCTACCTCTCCCTCTTCCTCTCTCCCTCTCTCCTTCCCTCCCTCCTCCTGTCCCTCCTCCCCCTCCCCCTACTCCTACGCCCACCTCAATCTCCACTTTACATCATCAAGGGTAAATATTTTTCCTTGATTCTTGGCTCAGGAGGAGAAAAACCAACACAGAGATAGCAAACCCGACTCAGGGCCCGGTACCCAACTAGCAAATCAAGAAGGCATTTTTTGGGAGGTTGTCACATCCCAAACACTCCCACTCGCCTTGAGGCTATGTCTCTGGAGTCTAACATGGGGACATATCATCACGGCCAATTTCACTGCTTTTTTTGCTTTAAAAGCCAAATAAGGGGCAAAATGAACATTGCCCTATTAACAACACGGCGCTAACATGCATTAGCGCATGTTAGCAACCGTTTTTCTAACGCCCCACTTTGCATAGCTAATGAGATGCAAAGTAGGTGTACCTTTAGGAAATAACTGGAAAATTATAGCTAACCGCGCAACGAGGTATTTACAAGCCGGCCTCGAAACAGCGTAGCGATGTAAAAATCCGTGGTAACCGCGGATATCGCCTAATAGTAACGTCTAAGGGGCATATTACCAAGGGGGCGATAGGCAATTATCGCCGGCCGCTAAGCGGCGATAATTCCATCACCATATTGGCAAGCTGTCGCTAACTAATGTTAGCGACAGCTTTTAGGCGATAGTGAGCGGTTTGGGGCCCGCTTTGCATGTCAGCGATGTTTATCGCTAATGACATGCAAAGTGGGCGTACCCAACCAGTTAGCGACTGAAAGCAGTCGTTAACGTCTCTATCACCTATTAGCAAGGCAGGCGTAGGGTTGGAAATATTCGCGCTAAGCGTGAATATCTCCAAATACAAACACCTGCCAAGACCAGTTCTTAGCCATGTTATCAAATGGGAGGTGGATAACATGGCTAAGAGCATTTCATCTCTAATGCATGAATATCACTGCATTCTCAGCGATATTCACGCATTTCGCCGCTATCGCTGGATATTTTAGCACAATGGAGAAAAACGTTGCTAATAGCATGTTTTCTCCGCTAACATATCCATCAATAGGCAGCGATAAAAAAATCGTCGATAAACCTATTTAGCGATAAATATCGCTACTTGTTGGCAATATGTCCCTCAATTCTTGACTTATCCACGTACACAATGGGAGGTGGATTGTAAAGTTACATCCACTTCTCCCTAATATGAACATTTTCTTCAGCGCTGTTCTAACATCGTTGGTTTTTATGTGACATTGATGTCAATCGCCGTATATCGCAGAATTTCACATCGCCTGTTAGCAAATCCTTGCAAATGCACCGCTAACATGACAATGTGATCCGGTGATATACGGCGATATTGAGAAATACGCTAGATGAGTTAGCGATATTCATCGCTCGTTTTTGATAATATGCCCCATAGTACTTTTTGAAGCTCAGTTTTGGGGACTGGACTGTGGACACATTCTTCACTCCATGCACCCATTGTTATCGCAAACTCTGACTGTAGTGTCAATCTTGCTGAAAGTTAATACAGTGTTAAAGCAAATCAAAACCATTTCTTTTGTCTGCTTTGAAAAAATTCCTTCTTACATTCGATTCGCCCCGTGACTGTTTATTTACACATCACACTGGTGAAAGGATCCTGTTTCTGCAAGAATAATACAGATTTTGACTACCGTCTAAGTGCAGTGATGAATGAGCCAGAGAGAAGAAATAAGACATCTGATTGACAAACCTACAACATGTCGACTAACTTTTTTGTTTAAATATAATGCGTGCACAAGATTATAGCCGTTCCTTAATTGCAGGTCACGGAAATTACAGCACATTCACACTGATGAGTGATCTGCGTTGTCTGCACATTTAAATGAATCTTTTGATGTCAATTAGGGCTTTTCACATCCAGAAAAATACCAGCTACGTGGAATTGTCTGGCTACATCATCTGTCGAGTTACTGATTTATCTCAGGTAACGAATGTCGATTCTCCGAGATTATGAGAGGAAAACCTTGGGTTAATTATTTTATTAAATATACGGGCGCAGATTTACAAGAAACTGTCACATCTGTAGAGATGCGTCAGTTTCTCTGCGCCAGCCTGTGATACCCTTGCACCACCATTGATGCACCGTATTTACAATACGCGCACCATGGCACAAGGATTGAGAAATGCGTCAGAAATTCTGACGCATCTGTTGGCCCAAAAGTCACGCATTGCTGGAGTCGTGTCACAAGCACAAAGCAACTCCAGCAATACATGATTAGGCCTATACTTATTGTACTGCGTCACTCCTTACGCCTACTTCAAGCAGGCATAAGGTTTTGACACAGTGGCGTCCTAGAAGTGACGCAGTGAAATCTTGTAGATTTCACTGTGTCACCTCTACGAGGCTTTCCTGCATGGTAACGCTCACCCTGCATACATTATACCTGACGCAGGTATAATGTGATACAGGTCTTTACAACGTGACGCATCTGCCTAGATGTGACACGTTGTAAATTGGCTACATTCTTTACGCCGCCGCTGCGTCACAAAAGTGGCACAACAACGGTAAATCTGTCCCACGGATTCTAGCATTGTTCATTACTCTTCTTTAAAGCCACCTCCGAAACCCTTTAAAGACAACCCCCATAGAGAACAGAAACCCGGATAGAAGGCTTCACAAAGAATACAAACACCCAGAGCATTTTAGAGTCTTCACTTTTGAATGCTGCTCTTCAATGTAAATGTAAATGTATAGGCATTTATATAGCGCACTACTTACCCGTAGGGTCCCAAGGCGCTTCGACCGCTGCAAAACCCTTCCTGGCTTCCCTGAGAGATGGTCCCTTAATGGGTATCTCCAGGGTGAGCCCAGGCATCCCCGGCAGTCTGGTGGGGCCGTTAGTGAAGATGAAGCAAGCTAATGCCCAGAGTTGCCGAGTGTGATCGCTGATCAGAGTGGGCACCGAGGCGAGAGAATTATCGAGTCCGCTGACCTTGGTCCAGAAACCTGCCGCGCCGGGAATCGAACCCTGGTCCCGGGCCGTCCTCTGCTCTCGGGTCTGCCGCCTCTAACCAGTGAGCCACACTACTTCAGATGAGTAAGTACCTTTGGACGGTAGTTGTTGTTCTGACATAGATTTTTGGGGTATTTATTGTTTACAATATTTTGATGTCTTTAAAGATATGTTGTTTCTAAACCATCAGACAAGTTATTGATTTCAGTTTCACAAGAAAAGGACCAACGCTCATTTGATCCTTTTCTATTCTCTTCAATGCAAGACTCCACCAGAAGCTAAAAGCCAGGTGCATCTCCTCAAAGCCAACAGGGAAAGACTGAAACAATAATGTTAAACCCCACCTACTTCTCATTTATTCAAAACAGATATTATATTCACTTTACATTTTTTTACCAATCTTGCATAATAGAAATATTCCTGAAACTCAGCATAAAAAACTGTCCTCAAACGAAAAAACATGCCTGGTAACAAGAAAGAAACACATCCTAAAAGCACGTCACCATGTTCCTAATAAATGAATACCAGAAAGAACCATGTCAGAATATCAACCGCTGCCCTTCGATTCTTTAACTGTCTGAGGAGCAACATTCAAGCGAAGAAGGCTCTAGAATGTTGTGGGTGTTTATACTATTTTGGACTTGTGTTTTTTTCTTTAAAATTGTAGTCTTTATAAAGCAGAGGAGGGAGAATACAGGTAGGCAGTACTTGAAGAAATGTTTAACTGTCTCTGTAATGTAATTTGAGTTGTGCTCATGCTGTTGGTGGGTGGATTTTGATAAGGAGAACTGGCTTCTTGTGTCACACAAACCGCTAGGTGAAAAACATCCCTGTCACTTACAGTTGCCTATCTAAAACACTATGCTTTGGATCATCAATGTGTTATACTTATTCATCTAGCAGTCTGGTTGCAATGTATTTTTACATTCCTTACATGTATGAGTGTGCTGGGCTGTTGCTTAGATTTTTCGGATGTTTGCCTACACCCTAGCCGTGTTATGCCCAAGCTTCTATACTAACTGACATCATTTCACCACGATTGTGAAACCTACATTGTTCCGTACTCCACTTTCATCGTGTGTCGATTTGTAGCCAGAGTAAACATTATGGGCCTCATTTATGGGAAATGACGCATCACTGCGATGAAGCAGGCGCAAGATTTTGACGCATTAGTGGGCAAGAAATGGCACAGTGAAATATTATAGATTTCACAGCGTCACTTCCATGACCCTTTCTTGCATCAAAATGCCCCCCTTGCATACATTATACCTGGCGCAGGTATAATGTGGCGCAGGGGTTTACAAAGTGACGCATCTACTTAGATGCGTCACTTTGTAAATATGGCGCAATAAGGCGCATTTGTTACACCACTGGTGCGTCACAAAAAGTGACGTACCGGCGGCGTAAAAGTGACGCAAGGGCTCATAAATGAGGCCCTATATGATTTTGAAGCAAACTCTGGGTCAGATTTACAAGAAAGTGATGCATCTGTAGAGATGCGTCACTTTCCTTGCGCCATCCTGAGAAACCCTTGTGCCACCATGGATGCGCCGTTTTTACTATACTGCGCACCCTGGCGCTAGGATTGACAGATGCATCAGAAGTTCTGACGCATCTGTTGACGGAAAAGTCACGCATTGCTGGAGCCGTGTTGCAAGCACGAAGCAACTCCAGTAATGCATTTTGAGGCCTATTCCCACGACACTGTGTCACTCCCTACCCCTGCTTCAAGCAGACTCAAGGTTTTGACGCAGTGGCGTCCTAGAAGTGACGCAGTGAAATCTTGTTGATTTCACGGTGTCACTTTTACGAGGCTTTCCTGCGTGAGAACGCCCACTCTGCATACATTATACCTGACGCAGGTATAATGTGACTCAGGGCTTTACAACATGACACATCTCACTAGATGCGTCACGCTGTAAATTGGCCGCATTTTTTCACGTCCGCTGCTTCACAAAAATGATGCAACAGCAGCACAAAAGTGTTGCAATGGCTTGTAAATCTGCCCCTCAGTTTTTATGTAATCCCTGGTTTTTGTGTAAATTGTGAATCTGCCTTGCTTTTCATGTTTTGACGTGGCACATTTTATCAACTATAGGATAGGGGGAATCTATTGGAAGCCAGCTTTCATGAAATGGGCTCATCTGGAGGAAGTAGTTAGTTGATTCATCACACACTCTTAACTTTCATAACATATTCTTCCATTAGAAGAGAAAAGAATCATTCCTATTTCAAAGCATGAGTGACGAAGTGTCCACTGAATGCAATGGAGAGCGGGGGTACATTCATCGTTTTCATTTCATTTAGTGTGGGAAACTTTGGAATAACAATCTTTGATTACACTTGTTATGCCCTGCTGGAGGTGTTAGTGCAAAATCGAGAAGATGTGATGGGACTGGCTGTTAAAGATGGGGCAGGGTTTTGGTCGAGAAGCTATGCTATGGGCTACACATAGAACACCTGTGGTGTACCAATAAGGTCGGATCTTGATGGTGTATTTTATGTTAGCTTCCCCGCATTTTCAATGTTTCAATCTGACAGTGCTTGTAATTTAGCTCCTCCTGTGTTTCATTCAGCATTTCCCTGCTACAAGGGCCATTCTAAATCACCATGCCATTTTCTGCCACTCTGCACCCCATTCTTCTCAAAAGAGCCATTTGACTGGATGATGGTGTTTAACGTATTTCTAATTCCTTCCTTCCCCATATATTCAAAATGAACTACGGTCCTCTGCTGTTGTCATTCATGCTGGGATTGTGGACTTGAAGTGGAAATGAAGGTTTTAAAAAAAATACAAATAGGATGTTATTCTTTTGAGAACAGAAATTTTCTTTCATTTTTTTTTTAAATGAAGAAAAAAGGTTGAGACGCAATGCTTTTTAACCCCTTTGATTTGGTAGTGATACTTTTAATATAATGTGATCATTTTGTTAATTTTAATAAACGGAAAGAAAATGTTGTCTTTTCCCAGGCATTGCATTTTATGGTTCTATAGGATAATTTGTCTGAAATGTTATAATTTTTATGAATGGGAAAGCAACCTTTTACGCTATAAAACTCAATATATACAACCAATTTTAGTCTATACGCGCTATATACATGTTTGATTTGTTGAATTGCATGTTTAGCCACTTTTACGTTGGCCTCTTACGTGGCACATAATACACGTTTAATGTGTTTTTTCAACTGACTAAGCAGTTGTAATTAAAAATTTGCAAACATTCAATTCTTGTCACGAATGTTTGCGAATTTTTAATTCTATGGCAGGACTGGAGGCTCAGATTATGCTTGTTCAAAGCTGAGCCACCACAACAGAAGTAATATCCACAATAGTCTTGAAATAAAACATTTTAAACACAGAATCGGAAGACCAATCAGCGGCCTTCATGATGTCCATCAGACTCACCCCAACAGTAAAAGCCTTAGAAGCCATGGCTCCCCGAGCGGAATGGGCTCCAAAAATGGAGACATCAATTCCAGCCTCAGACATAGGCCAATGCACCCAGCGCGCCAGGGTAGCCGGCGCCACAGGCTTAAAAGGCTTTTGCAAAGCAATTAGCAATTGACCAGACAATTTTTGTCAAAAAGGAGCAGTACTTACCTCATAATCCTTTATGCATTGGACCACACATAACTATGGATTCTGTGGAAAAGATGGATACGTCACAGAAGACATATTACATTTGGTGCGCCGAGAAATGGTAAAAGTGACCCCGTCCGGAGAGAACGAACGCCCTGCGAGATCTAACACCCGCACATCCAAAATGCGTTTGCAAGACACCAAACAAAGTAACATCGTCAACTTTGCTGAAAGCTGCTTGCGAGACAAAGAGGAGTTGGGAGGCCAAGCCCCCAGAAAACGTAAAACAATGGAGACATCCCAAAGAGCAACATACTTTGGACAAGGCGGTTTTACCAGCCGAATGCCACGAAGTAATTTAGAAATCAAGGGATGTTCCCCAACAAGCTTCCCATCAACAAAGTCGTGGCCCGCAGAGACTGCAGAGCGAAAGGAATTGACCGTCCTATAAGCAGAACCAGAAGAAGCTATGGAAGCTAGAAAATTAACCACTAAAGTAACATCCGCTGAAGCGGGATCCAGTTCCCATTCAGAACACCAGCCACACCATCGTCGCCAAGCTGATGCATAACGCTTGTGCGTGTTGGGGGCCCAGGCTTCACCGATAAATCGTGCAGCGTCTCCAGATAAGCCTGGGACTTTCCAGCGTTCCCCGAAATCCGCCACACAACCAACCGGAGCTGACCCGACTGAATCAGAGGATGCGGATTGAGCAGAGGGTCCAACAACAAGTTCCACTTCTGGGGAAGAAGGAACGGCGTCGAGCAGCTCAGCTCCAAAAGATCCGTAAACCAAGCCTGAGCCCTCCAAAGAGGAGCTATCAGAATGATCTCCGACTGGAAGTGCTTTGTCCGGGCCAAGACCCGTGGAATCATCGCGAATGGGGGAAACGCATAGCAGAGAAGAGGAGGCCAAATCTGAAGAAACGCATCCGTGGCCAGAGCCTCCGGATCCGGACGCCAACTGTAAAACGTGGGCAATTGGGCATTGAGGCGAGAGGCGAATAGATCCATCCAAGCCCGACCCCAAATGCGAGAGAGGCTCCGAAATACCCTGGGGTGAAGCCTCCAATCGCTGAAGTCCAGCAGATGGCGAGAATTCCAATCGGCCACCTGATTCTCGCGACCCGGGAGATACTCTGCAATAAGAGTGATCTTCCTCTGAAGGCAGAAGTGCCAGAAGTCCTTCGCAATTTTGGCCAAGAGCTTTGACCTCGTCCCTCCCAGTTTGTTCACATACCGAACCGCAAAGATGTTGTCCATGTGGAGGAGTATGCAACACTTGGTAGCCTGAGGAGCAAGACTGCGGATCGCAAACGAGCTCGCCAGGAGCTCCAAAAAATTGATGTGAAGACTCAGTTCGTCCCATGACCAACGGCCGCCCGTCATCACAGACCCGCACCGGGCTCCCCAACCCCAAAGACTTGCATCCGATTCCAGCACTACATCCGGGGTAGATCCGAACAGGGCTTTCCCGTTCCAAGCCTTCATGTGGTCGAGCCACCACACCATCTCCGACCTGGCGTCCGTCGACAGAGGAACAAGATCGGAATAGCGAAGACCTTTCTGTAAATGTTTGATTGTGAGACGTTGAAGGGCCCGATAGTGTAAGGGACCCGGAAAGATCGCTTGAATGGACGAAGCCAACAGGCCGACAATCCGAGCGATCGATCGCAAAGACACACTCTGGATAACAGTAGTGTCAACTCCCGCTTGATAGACCTGATCTTCTGGGAAGGCAAGAGCAGCTGGCAAGAGATCGAGTTGACCAGGAAACCCAAGAACTCTATCGACTGAGAGGGATGCAAAAGAGATTTTTGAGGATTCACTAGAAATCCTAGAGATTGCAAGAGCTCGATCGTCCAGGCCAAATGGGTTTGTAATCGGACAGGACACTGAGCCATCAATAGTATGTCGTCGAGATACACTATCAGACAAACCCTGCGTGCCCTCAGCGACTCTACTACCGGCCGCAGAAGCTTTGTGAAGCACCACGGAGCGGACGAGAGGCCGAACGGGAGAACCGTGTACTCGAACCACGTCCCCAACCATTGGAATTGGAGGAAACGGCGATGAGGCTGGAAGATCGGGACCGACAAATAAGCGTCCTTCAAATCCAGGCGAACCATCCAGTCGCCTTCGCAAAGGAGATCCCTGAGAAGATGGATGCCCTCCATCTTGAAGTGGCAATAAACCACTCCGTTGTTGAATTCCTTGAGGTTGAGCACTAAGCGAGAGCATCCTCCTTTCTTCTCCACCAGGAAGACATTGCTGACGAACCCCTAAGGATGCAGGGAAGTCCGCTCAATGGCCCCTTTGACCAGAAGAGACTCAATTTCTTTGGAGTTTACGTCCTGATCTAGTTGGGAAAAAACAAGGGGTGAAGGGACGTGACTTTGAAGGGGAGGATGGTAAAACTCTATCCGATAACCTTGAACAGTCTGTAACACCCATGCATTGCTGGAGATTGTACGTCAATTCTGAAGAAAAAGTTGCACTCTGCCCCCCAGGACAACATCTTCGTAGGGAATCAAGCTCACCTGTGTTGGAGAAATCCTGAAGTCCTCCCTGGTTTCCACCCATAGCCTCCTTTGGCGGCCTGTCCACGACCTTTGCGGGAGGGGTAGAAATTTGACTTAGAGCCGGAATAGGATGAATGTTGACCTCCTCCCTGCTGGGACTGATTGCCACGCTGCTGGCCAGAGCCACGGCCTGACGAACGTCCCCTGGAACGTCCGGCCCTGCCAAAAACCGGGCTGAACGCCCTATGGAGAGAAGACTGTGCCTTATCCAGGCCACTAAATGTTGCGACAAATTTTGTCAACTCCTTAAGGAAGGGTTGACCAAAGAGCAGACCCTAAGCAAGGGGCCCCGACTCCGACGAGGCTAATTCCGTCAATCTGGGGTCCATTTTTAACAGAATGGAACCTCGTCACTCAGTGGAAAGAGCACAATTTGCGTTCCCCAACTGGCATATAGCACGCTGGGCCCAACCAATCAGCTCATCAGGATCGATGCCAGAAGCGGACCCTTGAGCCTGGTAACCCAAATCCAGAATCTTGGTAAGCGGGCCAAGGAGATCCAACAATTTATCCTGGCACAGGCGCCAAGACCTATCAATGCCCTTCTTGGGGTCTTTTGTGAATTTTTTAAGATAGGTGAGAATAGTGGGATCCACCTCTGGAGTATCCAAGAGTTTGTCCGCCAAATCAGGACGAGGACACTCGGAACGAAGACGAGAACGTACTTCCTGATCAAAAGGCTCACAAATGTGTGCTTGAACGTACTCCGCGACCTCAGGAGCAGGGAGCCAGGATTTAGAGTTAGGGTGGACTATGTCGGAAGGCTCAAAGGTAAGTACCGGAGGATCTGAAGAAGCGTCAACAAAATGCTCCTTCCTAGACTTTTTAGCAGGGGGAGGACCAGCTGGACCGGAAGAAGAGGACAAAGAGGACGTATCATCAGTGTCAGGTGGAGGCGGACGAGACTTCTTAGAAACACTGGAGGAAGACAGGGACTTAGCCAATTTGACAAAATCAGATTTGTGATGATTCTTAGGTAAGCATGGGCGGAAAATCCGTTTCGCTTGCGGATTTTGCGGATTTTCGGTAAATTCGCAATCCGCGAGATTCGCGAATCTCCCGCAAAATCCGCAAATCCGCGAGCAGCGGATTTTGCTCGCACTGCTCGCACTGTTCGCGTGAGTTCGCGGCTTCCCAGTACAACTTCGCGCCCCGCGAATAAGTGCAAAATTGCAGAAATACGATTTTAGCAAAACTGAAACTACTTACCAGGTTCAAAAGTTCAGGCTCATCATTAGTAGCCATTTCCTGTAGTGCTTCCTGAGGGGCCCCTCCAGAGTTCAGTTGCCAGTTGCAACTATTATGTGACCCTGCTCTGAACCTCAGAATAGTTACACATATGCCACAAAGGTCCTGAATTACAGCTAAGGGAGACAAGCAGGAGCCAGGCTGGAGGTTCAAATCCATTAATCAGCCCCTAATTCATTATTGTCAGTTGGGGCAGGGCAGGTGTTGTAACTAATTTTGCAACAATGAAAGCACTTAGCAAGTTCAAAAGATCACTAATCAGGAAGCACTAAGGAAGCAGGTGCCAGCTAAAAAAATATTCTGTGACACATTAATCAGCCCCAAATTAATTCAGGTCACTTGAGGCAGGGACGGTGTGCTTGCTTTGCCACAATAATGTACACTGACTGGACAACCAGAGGGTGCTGTGATGAAACAGAGGGTGGCATGGGTGGGCCAGAGGGTGGCATGAGTAGTCAGAGAGTGGCAGTGGTGACAGAGAGTGGCAGTGATGAAGAAGAGTGTCCCAAACAGGCTGGACACGTAGAAACAACAAGTTCGCGAAACTTGCGACCCGACAGGTAAGTTCGCAATTTGCGACATTGTACAAAACCCTCGCGAACTCGCAGAAACCCGCGCAAACACAAAAAAAAAAAAATCTGCAAAT
Organism: Lissotriton vulgaris; assembly: GCF_964263255.1. NCBI lineage: Eukaryota > Metazoa > Chordata > Amphibia > Caudata > Salamandridae > Lissotriton > Lissotriton vulgaris. The sequence goes on along the minus strand of NC_141687.1, from coordinate 1,512,035,338 downwards.
TCGCGAGAATTCGCGGATTTTGCGGATTGCGAGTTCGCAAATCCGCAAAATTCGCGAACGCGAGATTCGCAAAATTCGCCCATGCTTATTCTTAGGGGATTTAGAGGAGTGTTTGCCAGCAGAAGAAGGTATCCAACCTTGTTGGTGTGCATAATCAGTTAAATTACGTTTTAATGGTCCAATGGCGCGGACAAGCGCGATATTGACAGAGTGTTGCACCCCCTGGTCAAGGGCGTCAACCAAATCATACTCAAAGGACTCCTCAGGTTCCTCATCATAATAATAATCCTCACATTCATCGTAACCAGCCATGCTTGAATATATGGCAGAACAGTAAGAAAGAAAAAATGCCCACAGAGGAATAATCCAAAGGCCAGACACTAAGGAAATGACCCAGTCAGGGGGAGTGACAACCCCAAGCAAGCCAGGCAGGCAGAGCAACACTCCACCCTAAACAAGCAAATCAAATGTGAAGGGACAGGCTTGCAAAAGAAAGACACTCTAGGCAACGCCTCTATTAATTATCCAGCCCAAACCCTAGATAGAGGAAAGGGCGTATAATGGGGACTCTCCGGCAGGTAGTGGGCACAGGCTATTCGAAACGCCGCCTCTTGCGTGTGGAAAAATCCGTGAGAGACACGGAGCGTCAATAGTGCTAATCCGGAAGTGGAGCGACGCGCAACAGCAGCGCGCGACCTCCCGAGTCCCCGATCCCACTCCACAGGCAGATGTGGGCACAAAGCGCCCGAGTACAAAGAGAGGCGACCCACGCTCTCTGTGAACGAAAAACCGGCAACTCGAGCAGCCGCAACAACCGGGACAACAAAGTCCAAATGCGCACAGTATAACCAGGCAAGACGCCGGAAATGGGCAAAGATAAGCGGCGCAACAACGCAATTGTAAGTAAACAGCACAGGGCACTGAAAACATGCAACAACAATAGTATGAAATATAGGTAAATGACTCAACTGGCTGCGAAGCAGCAAAGAAAGAGGAAGTCATACCCTCTATGGTTGTTTATATAGGGATATAGGGCCCGATGTAGGTAAACGGGATTTTCCGATTTCAAAATACCGAGGCGGGCCGATTCGGTATTCTGAAATCGGAAAACGAGATGTAGGAAAAAAATACCGATTGAAAACCGATTCGGTCGGCATCGGTAATGAGATTCGGTACGTTCCGATTCAGCTCGGTCCGAATCGGAAATTACCGAATCGGCCAACAACGAATCGGAAAACACCGAATCGGCTCCCACCGAATCGGATATTTCCGATTCGGCGAATACCGAATCGGTAAAAGCCGATTCGGTAAAAACCGAATCGGCAATCATAGACCCATGGCGAAAAAGCCCATAGGAATGCATTGCATGAACCGATTCGGCTTTTACCGAATCGGTTAATACCGAATCGGATTTTACCGATTCGGATTTTACCGAATCGGTAAAAGCCGACTCGGCAATAGGCGATTCAGCCAATGAGGTGGCTCCCCCTCCCCCACCCAAACAGGGAGTGGCAACCCTGGCAGGTGCAGCCAATTAAGAAGTTTCTAGAAGTTTCTGGAAAGCCTGCCTGAGCCCAACACACAGTTAGCAGCAGTGGGAGAAGGAGGTTGCAGACTGAGCAGGAGCAGGAGAAAATGGCAGATCAGGCAGGAAGCCAGAAGTCCTCCCAAAAGAGGAAGCCCAAATTCACCACCACAGAACTTCAGGTGCTGGTTGAGGAGGTGGTGAGGGTGCACCGCCAGCTCTTTGGCAAGCTGTCCCTCAACGTGCCAGACAGCACCAAGAGGAGATTGTGGGCCGACATCGCCCAGAAGGTCAATGCTGCTGGAGTCACCCCCAGGTCCATTGAGGAACTTAAGAAAAGGTTTTACGACCTCCGCAGCCTCACGAAGAGGAAGCTGGCCGACCTCCAAAGGCAGGCTGGACACACCGGAGGAGGCAAGAACCCGGCGCCACCCCTCACCGAGCTGGAGGAAATTGTCTCCAGCACCATCGAGAGGGAGAGCATCGTAGGGATCGGGACCCTGGACAGCACTGCGATGGCCACAGCTACAGGTAAGAAGCATGCGCATCATGACACACCCTACCAGACACCTCCCCATTAGACACAATGCATAGGCAAACACCAGCACTGTACTGTCACCAACATACAAGAGACAAGCATCATGGTACATGTAGTCAGCAGAAGTTAGCCAAATATGTCAGTGCAGAATCACAAGACAGGAAACAGTGTGACACGGTGTAAGGAGATGCAAGGACATGTGGAATGCCATAATTGTACTGACTGTAATACATCGGCACTCAGTTTACTAATGCTTCTTTGTACCTAGGGGCACCATCAGGCGGCACCACTGTGGCAGCAGAGGGAGCTTCAACATCAAATACTGCAGTGGCAGGGCCGAGCACCAGCCAGCCTGGCCAGGAGGAGGAGGATGAGGATGAGGAAGGAGACAACTCAGGGCTTGGAATGGAGGGAGTCCTGGTGATTGATTACCAAGCAGTGCACTCCCCAGTACTGGCCAGCACACCCCCCTTGCAATTTTCACCTGAAAACTCCCCTACAAGGCAGACCATTCCGCCGACAACAGCACCTGCCACAACCGTGGCCTTGCCACCCGTCCTACCTGTCCTGGGAGCAGGGGCTCCGGGACCGGCCAGCACCACACCCCCACCAGTGGCACCCCTGCCCACTCAGCAGGCCGGAGGCAGCAGTGCCAGACGCCGTGCCACCACCACCACCACCACCACTGCTGCACCAGCACGGGAGGGCAGTGTGTTCCTGGGCCTGGAGGGCCAGATGGTCAAAATCCAGCGCCAACAGGCCAGATCCACCATGGCCTGCCAATGCCAGCTCCTGCAGCACAACCTGCAGATGGGGGAGTTGGTGAAGGGTTTCCAGGCTGTTGTGGACAGCAACAAGGAGGTGGCAGCAGGGTTGGGCAGGCTGACCACTGCCATCACCCACTCCTCTGCCAGGCAGGAGGAGCATGAGGTTGCGCGCAGGAGGGATGCCCGGGTGCTCAACCGGGCCATGGCCCGCCTTGCAGCGGCGACCGCACAGCTGTGCCATCGAAGCTCAAATCAGGAGTCGGTGCTCAGTCAGCATACGGCTGAGCTGACCAGGGGGATGGCCAGGATCACCACGGCCATGGAGGCCATGTTAATATCAAACGCCACCTCCAATCCTGCCCTGGACCTGGGTGATGCTGGAGACAGCAGCAGCCGCAGCAGCCCGGCCAGCGCTGCATCAGAGCCAAGGAGGAGCACCAGGCGATCCGCTGATGCTGCAGGCCATTCGGAGGGGGCCGAGGGACACCCCAGTGGGTCTGGAAAGCGGGCCAAAAAATAGGCTGGCAAGGGGGGATGAGCAAACCAGAACCCTGGACTTTATTTGTTTTTACAGACTCCATTTTTTGATGCACTTCAGTGATGTAACTGTGGTGCATCACTATTAAAAATTTTATTTTCCAAGCAACATTTAGCTGTCTTTGCATCTGTACTCAGTCAGAAATAGTTCTCAGTGATCTCCTCACGTCTGTATCTGCCATCACATGGCGTACACACCCCAGCTGGCTGTGTCAGTGGCACAGCTTCGTCGTCGTCATAGTCCTCGTAGTCAGACAACTCCACCTCAGTGCCCTTCTTGACCGCAAGGTTGTGTAACATTGCACATACAGCTATGATCTTGCAGCAGGTGATGGGGGTATACTGCCTTGCACCTCCACTCTTGTGCAGGCATCTGAATCTACTTTTCCAGATGCCAAAGGTCTGTTCAACAACATTCCTGGTGCGTATGTGGGCCCGGTTATACCTCCTTTGGCTGGGTGTGGAGGGGTTGAGGTAGGGGGTGAGTATGAATGAGCGGAGGGCATATGCACTGTCGCCTGGAAGAGAAAGGGGTCACATTAGACACATGCATACATGTATTACACCTACCTACTATGTGTTATGGGGGTCTGATGATGTGGCTCACCTAGGAGGTATCCTTCTCCAAAATCGCCAGCCATCAGCCGTGCATATATGCCGCTCTGTTGGAATATATAGGAGTCATGGGTACTCCCTGGAAATTTTGCTACCAGGTCTGTGATGGTGCACTTGGCATTGCAGATCACCTGCACGTTGATGGTGTGTGTCGATTTCCGATTGCGGTATATGTATTCGGTGTCCGCTGGTGGGCAAATCGGAATATGCGTGCCATCTATGCAACCGATGATTTGGGGAAACTGCGCCATCTGGTAGAAGTCTGCTTTGGTTTGTAGCAGTTCTGCGTGGGTTGCAGGGAATGAGATGTATTGCTCCATCCTGTCTATCATGGCGTCAAGGAATATGTGGAAGAACCTTGACAGGCTGCTCTGGCTCACCCCTCCTGCTGCTGCTACTCCACTTTGATAGCTGCCAGACGCTACCAGGTGTAGGCTGCATAGCACCTGGACGTGCGCAGGGATGGCGTGTGCCCTTGGGGTGTGGTGGTCCAAGTATGGCTTAAGGTCCCTGATGAGCTCAAGTATGGTGTCAGAGTCCAGCCTGTATCTCTGTAGGATCTCAGCCTCAGTGAGCATGAACAGGGTTATCCTCTGTCTGTAGACCTGTTCATTTCTTAGCCATTCCCTCTGTCCTTCCTGCTGTAGCCGTAGCCGCCTCGCAATGACATAGAAAGCTGCCATCCTGCAAGTTGCAATGCATTTTGGGACTGTTTATATGGGTTGGAGTTGGTTACCACCTGATTGCAATCCATGGTAAATACCGAGTGAATTCTACCGATTTTGAGCCGATTTCGGTGTTTCTGTGCCTCCCTACATCTCCCCAACTGTCGGAATCGGGGAATTTCCCGATCGGAGAATCATACGAATCGGCATGATTTCCGATTCGGCTCATGTCCGATTCGGTATTTTTTCCGATTCGGTACATGGACCGAATCGGTGATTTTCCGATTCGGTGTCACTAACGAATCGGTAGTAGGACCGAATCGGTGATTTTCCGATTCGGTGTCACTTACGAATCGGTAGTAGGACCGAATCGGTAATTTTCCGATTCGGTGTCACTAACGAATCGGTAGTAGGACCGAATCGGTGATTTTCCGATTCGGTGTCACTGACGATTCGGTACATGGACCGATTCGGTCTTTGTAACCGATTCGGTGTTTTTCCGATTCGTTACATATCCGATTTTCGGTATGTACGTATCGGATTCTTTCCCATTCGGTACTCATTCCGAATCGGTTTTCTGTCCGATTCGTTCTGTTTTTGGTTCCCTACATCGCGATGGCTGTTTACCGATCGGTAAGGGCCAAAAATCGGTATTTTCGGCCGATACCGGTCGGTAATGCCCTACCTACATCGGGCCCATAGTCTCTATGGTTGCCGAAGTGTTCATGGGAATGGTAGTTTTCTTTTTCTTTACTATGTCCCTATTGGCTGCTGTTTGTAGTAAAGAAATCGAGAAAGCATAATCTGAGCCTCCTGTCCTGCCATAGAATTAATACCCAACTACATGGGACGCATTTATCAATACAAGAAGAAGGCAAAATTGAGGCGAAATCTGGTAAACTTTCCATTGACCTGTTTTATCAGATTGGAATGGGTTACCTGCAGGTTACACAAAAATCTCCACAACAAACACAGTAACCCACTGAACTGTGGAAGGCATATTAAGCCTCTTTCCTATTTTATGATGAGGTCTAACAATTACCCTGAAGGTTACTCACAATTCTTCCTCCAGCTCACCCTCTATTATCCCTCACCATTCTTTCACTAGAATGCTAGAATAGAATTGCCTGATACAAGTACATTCTACATTTGTTTCTCAATCTGGAGTTCGCCTTGGGCTTACATGGCACTGTTTTCACTGTTGTTCCCTGGAATTTTATTCATACCAATCAAAATCATTGTAAAAAAATAATAATAATCTTCAAGCTTTGTATCCAATATATAAGAGTAAGTAAAACAAAATTTAGGCGCTTACCGGGATTTTACAGATTTCGCCGCACTCAGCACTCAGCAACAGGAACTACTAGTCCCAGGACGCCCTGCGCTGCCACACCTGTGCACCCTTGACAAGCCCTGAAAGCTGCGCGCGGCACCCGCTTCGCGGGAGCCGCTTACCAGGATTTTGCCGATTTTGCCGCACTCATCACTCAGCAATAGGGACTGCTAGTCCCAGGACGCCCTGCGCTGACACACCTGTGCACCCTTGACAAGCACTGAGAGCTGCGCGCAGCACCCGCTTCGCAGTAGCAGCTTACCGGGATTTTTGCCGATTTCGCCGCACTTAGCAACAGGGACTGCTAGTCCCAGGATGCCCTGCGCTGCCACACCTGTGCACCCTTGACAAGCGCTGAAAGCTGCGCCCAGCACCCGCTTCGCGGGACGCGTGTGGACACGCGCGGGCAAAGCCCGGGCCAAGGGCGGGCCCGTTTGAGCCCGTTGGAGACTGGAGGTTGGCTGGGCTGGGCCCCCCCTCTTACATCTTCTACATTACAAGACTTGGCCACAGACGAAGTAAGTGGACTGGCGATATAAAAATTGTTTTGTCTCTCTGCAAAGATGCCTGCCCAGGAGGGAAAGGGGAAGAAGTTTACAGGCGCTGGTTATGTGGCCGGGACCTTGGACCAATTTCTAAGAAGAGCCTCGTCTGTTCTAGAGCTCGAAATAGCTATCACAGAACGGCGTCTCCCCATGGACCCAATCTTCAACAAACACTCGCCTCTGGGGGGTCTAGTGAGTGCGCGCACCCCAGATAAAAATTTACAATTGGCCTCTACTACCTCAGCACCAACCACAGGTATTTGCGAACTGCATATTCTGGATATTGGAGCATCTAATTTAGGCGAGGTACTGGTACAGATAGCTCCTCTGCCGAGTGGTCTAACTCTCGAGCGGTCTAGTGACCCTGCCACACAAGCAATGGATGGTCATAAAAATGTAATGCACCACCCGAGCAGACGCAAGGTGCAATTGCCAAGAGGAAGTGAGGGGGTGTCCAACAGAAGGGAAGAAAGCCAAAAGCTTTTAAACCGAATAAATGCAGCGCCGCGGCAACGGTGGACCCCCCTGCCACCCAAACTGCTCAGGATAGTTACACCGTCGCTGGCACATTGAAAGAGAAAGACTCTGCCAATGGACTACCCCAGACAGAGGACGCCTACTGGCAAAGAATTAGTGGACTCATTGCCTCGTCTTTGAAACCTTTAATGGAAAGACTTTCATCAATTGAAAATAAACTGTCAAATATCGAAGAAACAATGGTTTCAAGCGTGGATGCCATGAAGAACACTATAGTGAACCTTGGCAGGCCACATGATCCAATGAATGAGGGTCCAAGGGGTGCTGGGGTGTCTGATAGAGCCAACCTTAATAAAAGCGTGCAACCAATGGCCTCCATTGTAGGGAGGGATGAAGCACGGGGTATGAATAACTTATTAGACCCAGAGGGGCCAAGTGATAGGCCCCGTACTTTCGGGGAAGCACTCCAGGGAGAGACAAAACCACATGGAATGACTTCTGCCACCCAGGGAACCAAAACAGGGTTAGCTGTAAAGAATATCCACCCACACCTAGATTTACCCCTGGATTGAGCACTGTATGTGGCAATACTGACTGGGGTTCCAGAATTAGAACAAGGGAAGGTTGAACCACATGATCAACTCAAAAATAAAACGATCCACTGGCTAAATAATAACAGACACCTCCCAAGAGAAGTTTAAGGCCAGATCTTATGTGTGAGAAGAGTGAGCTGGGTGGGAAGTAGACCGAACAACTCTGTAGGAGACTGTATTGGTATAAATTTCAAGGATCCGAGAGTAGTGGGTCATGTGTGTTTGGGATCTACAAGACTTTCAGGTTTCACTATCAAGGCCCATAACCTAAGCCATTTTTACTCTCCTCCACACCACATGTTCAATTACGGCCAGCCTGAATGGAACAGGGGTAGTTATAGCGGTCACCATTTTCTGTCCCGCTCAGTAATAGATTTAGCATGCTAGATCTGGTAGATTGACTGTCACCCACGAGTACTAGCTTGAACCCACCACCGTGACAAAGTCTAATCCCCAGTGAGGTAGTGGGCGGGGGTCTAACCCCGCAAATCCCTTCAAACGTCGAGGTGCGGCCGATGACTGACGGACCACCATTGCCCAATTTAGTGGGGATGGGGAAGAGTCCCATTAGTACAAACCCTCCCGACTTTGTTCTGGATCAATGTTCAAAGGAACTTTCCCCACAAAATGCTGGAGTTGTGGCCCAGGGAGTGGCTGAGAGGCATGAGGTAAACCCTCGCTGGGAAAAACGTTTGGACCTCGGAGGTTTAAGAATTCTATCATGGAATGTTGCGGGCCTCGTGAACAAAATGGACCAACCCGATTGGGGGGCTTACATCGATGGTCACGAGATCTGCCTTTTCCAGGAAACGTGGGCGGTAGACCCTCAGTAAAGAGCAGGGTTTGTGGCATATTGGGAAGCAGCTTCAAAGGGGCCTATGGGTAGACCATCGGGGGACTATGCATATGGGTGGGTTGCCATCTATGATGTAAGATAAGGCGAGTAGATACGCACTCCCCAGATATCATGTGTATCCTCTTGTCACACAGTAACCTCCAGAGACTAGCTATCATTAATGTCTACTCTAGGCCAGTACAGTGTGGTGCCACTTCCTCTATCCTAGACTCTCAGGCAAGCTTTTTAAGCACACTTGAGGGGGGTACCCACCTTGTAAATGGTGGGGATTTTAATTGTCATTATGAGTCCCTTAATGGACTCTCTCAAGCTATAAGCAGTGATGAGGATGCAGTCTGGTCAATTCACCCACCGTTTGGACCACTTCCACCTGGCCGCTTATCCTACGTGCTAAAACGCTTCTCTGAGGGACACTCTTCCTTTGTTTATTTGATAATTGACTGGGGTCTAAGAGTGCCCTATAACCCTATCTCTCTCTTTGTTGACCAATTCCCCCACCCAACATCTACCCAACTAGAGGCTAGACACCCCTAGTTCTGCAGCTAATAACATTAACCTTGACCCACTCCCTAGGGGTTTGCAATGGGCGGTTCCCTGGAGATAGCCCAGGGCATCCCACTTATGAGACAGGTGGCCGAGCTTCAACAATTGACTATTTAATGCTTAGCTTGGAGATCTATTTACAACAAGGGGTGGTGAGGGACAGAGTCTCTGAATTAAGCAGAAAGCTCTCACCCAGTCAAGAGATCAGGGCTAGATCCAACACCGTTTTTTAGCTCACTGCACCATCCCAGTTTCAGAACCTGGCTGTATGCAAATTAGTCTGTTCCTGTCCCAGTGCATGATGGGAACAGGGCAAACCAAACTACAAAAGCCAATTCTTACACTGGGAAGGAAACAAGCTCCCGGGGACCGGTTTCTGGCATTACAGCCGTCTTCGGCCCGGTTTGCTTGAATCCTGATGGTGCAATGAGCAAGGGTCTCACATCTGAGAATACCCTTCCACGCTTAGGGTGGACAAAAATATTTACAACAAGGGGTGGTGAGGGACAGAGTCTCTGAATTAAGCAGAAAGCTCTCACCCAGTCAAGAGATCAGGGCTAGATCCAACACCGTTTTTTAGCTCACTGCACCATCCCAGTTTCAGAACCTGGCTGTATGCAAATTAGTCTGTTCCTGTCCCAGTGCATGATGGGAAGCTTGGAGATCTGGCGCAACGTAGTTGATTTCAGTGTTAATGTATGCTGTGAAAGCGACCGCAATCCTTTAATCATTTTGCTGGACTTCCAGTTGGGGGGAGTAAGTACCACTGGAGATACCTTGCAGCATAACAATTTGGTAGTTGTTCAAGGATGGAGACAGATTAGGTGGGCCAAAATTAACCACTCACCAGAAATTATGTCTGAGCTTTATACAATCATTAGCCCACTACTGGAGAAGGCCCGCCGCATAATGGAGGATAGACTGAGCCTAGGCCCTAATAGCGACCTTGGGGAAATACACCGGAAAATGGTCCAGACCCTGGGAGAGTTCTTTTTTAATAGCCGGCATAATAAACACAAACCCGGCAGTGACAAAAAGTCCTGGTATAACAGGGATTGCAGCGCAGCTAAAAAGGCCTTGTTGCTTGCACTTAAGATGACCAACAATGATTGTATCAGGGAAGCAAGGGCTGAATTTAGGAAAACAATTAAAAAAGCCAAACTAGAATGGGAAGCAGATAAATGGCAGGCTATTAAGATTGCTTTAGACTCAAAGGATAGTAGACTATTTTGGGATTTTGTCCACCTGGGGAAAACTGAAGGCAGGACCGCTACTGATCCTAATATTGACGAAGAATCGTGGCATCTATTTTTTAAAGAATGATATTCTACCTCGTGCATTGATACGAGTGACAGTAAGGCTGGTCAACGTGATTTTAATTTAGAACCCTTACAGGAAATACCTCAATGTACAATGGGTGAGATAGTATCAGCCTTAGCAAAGCTCCAACCAAATAAGGTACCTGGATTGTACAGGATCCCAGGGGATCTGTTCAAAAATGAGCAGACTGTGTGGGCACCATACCTATTATTACACTTTAACTGAATTCTTCATGGACTCCCAGCACCGCCGACATGGGCAGGCGCGGAGATTGTCCCTATTTTTAAAAAAGGGTCCCCGATTGAGCCTGTGAACTATAGGCCAATCAGTCTAATTGATGTCACGCAGAAAATCTATGGAAGGATATTACTGGGTAGATTACAGGAGTGGATGGAACACTGAGATGTATTCACCCCGCTACAAGCAGGATTCAGATAAAAAATTTCAACTATAGACCAACTGTTTAGGCTCCAGTTAATTTACTGGAAGCACGTAGTATTGGAAGGGGGGAGCTTGTATCTTACATTTGTAGATTTGAAGTCGACGTTTGATATGGTAGATCGTGACCAGCTGTGGAGCATTCTGCTGGACATGGGTGTTCCGCCATATCTATGCCATCAATTTAAATGCCTCCATGAGAACACATGCCAGAGTAAGATACGGCAAGAATGGCCTACTAACAGCGCCCTTCCCCGTTGGAAAGGGAGTTAGGCAAGGCTGTGTATTAGCCCCGACCCTTTTTTCCTTTATTCCTAAATGGTCTTATTGATGATCTGCTCGCCGCTAAGGATCTGGATTCTCCGAGAATATTGACATCTAAATTCCCCACGTTAATGTTCACGGACAACACCCTGCTTCTTTCAAAGTCACCAATGGGGATGGATCTGGATATTCCCCGAATAGTGGACTTAATTTCGACACGACCACTGCTATATTGGCAGCGGTTGTGGAGTACACCCGAGTTGAGACACCATAGGGAAGAATTAAAAGCGGTATTGTCACTACTGCGGGCTGTAGGCAGTATACCCTGGTTGTCGTTTGTCAGGGATTCCTTTCGTACCATGGGTAGGGAGGACCTATGGACTATCCCTGAGGAATCATGTGCAGCTATTTCTAAAAAACAACTAGCTAAAGCTGTGAAAGATTACAAACTGACCAGTCTAACTCGAGCAGTAAAACCATCTAGCCTAACCTATGGGTTCATTGATTTTAAGACATTATATCAATTTGAATAGGTATTAGATCTTATTCAGCCGCCATTAGCTGGGATGGTGCAGTGAGCTAAAAAACGGTGATGGATCAAGCCCTGATCTGTTGACTGGGTAGGAGTGTTCTGCTTAATTCAGATACTCTGTCCATCACCACCCCCTTTTCTGAATCGTTTTGTCCACCATAAGCGTGGAAGGGTATGCTCAGACATGAGTCCCTTGCTCACTGCACCATCAGGATTCAAGCAAGCCGGGCCGAAGACAGCTGTAATGCCAGAAACCGGTCCCTGGAAGCTTGTTTCCTTCCCAGTAAAAGAATTGGCTTGGTAGTTTGGTCTGCCCTGTTCCCATGATGCATTGGGCCAGGGACAGACTAATTTGCATGTAGCCAGGTTCTGAGCTGGGATGGTGCAGTGAGCTAAAAAACGGTGATGGATCAAGCCCTGATCTGTTGACTGGGTAGGAGTGTTCTGCTTAATTCAGATACTCTGTCCATCACCACCCCCTTTTCTGAATCGTTTTGTCCACCATAAGCGTGGAAGGGTATGCTCAGACATGAGTCCCTTGCTCACTGCACCATCAGGATTCAAGCAAGCCGGGCCGAAGACGGCTGTAATGCCAGAAACCGGTCCCCGGAAGCTTGTTTCCTTCCCAGTAAAAGAATTGGCTTGGTAGTTTGGTCTGCCCTGTTCCCATGATGCACTGGGCCAGGGACAGACTAATTTGCATGTAGCCAGATTCTGAGCTGGGATGGTGCAGTGAGCTAAAAAACGGTGATGGATCCAGCCCTGATCTGTTGACTTGGTAGGAGTGTTCTTCTTAATTAAGATACTCTGTCCTTCACCACCCCCTTTTCTGAATCGACATGGGTGTTCCGCCATATCTATGCCATCAACTTAAATGCCTCCATGAGGACACATATGCCAGAGTAAGATACGGCAAGAATGGCCTACTAACAGCGCCCTTCCCCGTTGGAAAGGGAGTTAGGCAAGGCTGTGTATTAGCCCCGACCTTTTTTTCCTTTATTCCTAAATGGTCTTATTGATGATCTGCTCGCCGCAAAGGATCTGGATTCTCCGAGAATATTGACAACTAAATTCCCCACGTTAATGTTCGCGGACAACACCCTGCTTGTCTCAAAGTCACCAATGGGGATGGATCTGGATATTCCCCGAATAGTGGACTTAATTTCGCCACGACCACTGCTATATTGGCAGCGGTTGTGGAGTACACCCGAGTTGAGACACTATAGGGAAGAATTGAAAGCGGTATTGTCACTACTGCGGGCTGTAGGCAGTATACCCTGGTTGTTGTTTGTCAGGGATTCCTTTCGTGCCATGGGTAGGGAGGACCTATGGACTATCCCTGAGGAATCATGTGCAGCTATTTCTATAAAACAACTTGCTAAAGCTGTGAAAGATTACAAACTGACCAGTCTAATTCGGGCAGTAAAACCATCCAGCCTAACCTATGGGTTCCTTGATTTTAAGTCATTATATCAATTTGAATAGGTATTAGATCTTATTCAGCCGCCATTAGCAAGGAAGCTGTATCTCCAATTCAGATATGGGTCACTCCCGCTCTATGCAGTAACTAACAAGTGGACGGGGGTTATTAAGTCTTTTTGCCCAGGATGCATGGTGGAGGAGGAAACAATAACCCATGCAATGTCATTCTGCCCGGCATATAAGTTGACTAGGTCAAAATGGATCATTCAACTGTGCAGAAATCTGGGTATTAGAAACTATCGAGACTTCTTAAGGATCCTAAAATCTGATACTGCACCAGTATATGTTGTGGCGTGGGCAAAATTTCTTTTCGCCATATGGCTTAAAATAATGTATCTGCTAAAGAATGCAATTTAGTTATTGGTGGCTGTTTTCGACCGAAAGTGGGATGCCTTACTGACAATGGGTGGTAATTTTTAAGTTATTTTTAAGAAAGCTCTTATATGGTTTTAACCTTAACTTATATTTTTAAATACTAGGTTTTAATGATATAAATTGACTTCCATGCCATTCTTCCCTGATGCTTGTGTGATCTGTATATGCCAATAATATGCCAATAATATAATGAAATTGAATTCCCTAATGTTGCTATTGATTATATTTTATTGTATCGCAAACATTTTACATGTGCTTTTATGGCTCAAATAGCCGCAATAAAGTTTTTGAAGATGAGGATGAAAACAAAATTTTGAACAATAAATAGCACATTACACCCTTTTGCTTAAAATTCTAGGTTTTTTGGATAGCATTAATAAACCTTGAGAGCGCAATGGTAACATTAAAGTTCTTCAATTCAAATAGCAATCTCAGTGCTTCTATCCATGAATACATTGTGTACATTTTGAAAACTGGGCGAAGAATCAATTTTCCTAATTCTTTAATATGTAAGCAATCAAGACATACATGAGATATAGTTAGATTTATTTACAACACTTTTATTGATGGACCGGCAGCACAATGGGCTTCGCCATATTTACAAGACCATTTAAAGTCACCTTGCGTGACTTTCATGGACTTGTATATATGTTTCCCTTTCACAATTAACTCTTCGTGAATTGATGGTGCTCTGTATTTACCCACGCAAAGTACATGGAAATTGACGCATTACCAAATTTACAACTTTTTGTAAAGATGGGAATGTGTCAGAATTCTTCACCTACCCAGGCATTCTGCAGCACACATAGAAAGTGGATGGGGTTAAGTGGTCAATATAACAAGCCATCACCCAGTCCATTGAGGTGTCATTATTTAGCACATCCTTCCCATGTTGAAAGAGACAAAACTAATCTGGTAAAACACACAGGTATTCTAGAAGTAAAAGGAAAAGAGAACACAAAGAAAGTCTTTATATTCACTGAATAAAATGTTGAGATGACTGATCATGTACAACACATCTTCCTCCTTTATAAAAATAAAAATAAAAGTGAAAACCTATAAAGGATAAAACACAGTGGGAAAGAATATTCAACAACAGTAATCATTTAAATAGGCAGGTGGTCTGCAGCATCGTAAACCTCTGGTCTCAAGAAACTTATGTGTGTTTTGAGAATTGGAACCAAAGTCACAGGCATCACCACCAACCACTTCCCTTCGACTGCCAACCAATGGATCAGGAACACCATCATCCATTTGGAACAACATGCAAGCACTACTTCTCTGTATGTCGTCAAGATTAGAGTCAACAAAATCAAGAGAATGTGAGACCTTATTTTTTTGATATACAGCCACACGGCGAAGATTCAATTTTTCATCATTTGTCAAAACTACATAATGTAGAAAAACATCCTTATCTGTAAATGGACCTCTGAATTTAGTAAGACCCTTAGTCAACCAACCTGGTTTAACTTTGACCAAATCATCTTTAGAAATGTGAACTCTTCTGCCTTGGGAAAGATCAACAGGTCCAGAACCTAAATGACCACCTTTTGCAACCCACTCCTTAATCCAAGAAGGAGTAAGTTTAGTACCAGGAAGCCTACCACGCATGAGTTCAAAAGGGGACTTGTCACCCTGATTGTGTTTAGTTGTGTGATATGCCCAAACCATTTCTTTCACCATATCCTGGGCCAACCTTCCACTCACAGATGCCATCTGAATAATGCCCTTAAAAACTCAATTGGTTCTCTCGCCAAAACCCTTTCCTTGCGCGTTGTACAAAGAAGTACGATGATGCACCACACCACACTCAAGAAATGTACACATGTTACGAGAAACAAGCTGAGTGCCATTATCAGTAATTATCACGGAAGGAAAACCTTCCCCTTGAAATTACATGTACAAGACTTTTGGGACTTTTCTGAAAAGATAACTAGGTTGGGGAGCGCTGAGAGTCACTAATAAAACGAGTCATTGGATACCAATACCACAATTACCCTCCCCAGGTGGTCCCAAACTACTCAGCTGTTTTGCCTATTATGTTTGGAACAAGGAAGGTTCATATGTCCAGCCCCTTAGCTGCATATTCTTGCTGACCCACTAAAATTTCAATACCTCGGGTACAGAGCTCCTGCTGTGCTTTGAGAATAATGTGTGGGGCAATGTTTGGATTGGAATTATACTCAAGGTATATTGCTGCCCTCTGGCTTAACAAATCCTACCAAGAGAAAATCAGATGAGGATAAGCCTTTTAACATCAGAACTGCCTTAAATATTTCAAGGAGACGAGAACAGTTGAGGGGGCAAATCTTGGATTTTCTTTTCCCCTTTTTTAAAGGTTTTAAGGAGAAAGTATCAGTTCTATGGAAGTCCTTCTGAGAAGAATTTGTTTCTTATTCGGTGGATCCCTTCCTTGGGTAATTCCTACCTGAATTGTTACCTTGATTACAAACAGGATTTCGCCCCACCACGGATTAGAGAAAAGTGCTGTGTTGCCTGATATTTGCGTGCTGTGTATGGTGGCCCCTGTTTCTAGTTTCTTATTACTTGTTAAAGGCTCTTATGTAAGATTGCTATAAGAATGATTAAGAACTTCATTTGATATCAGCCAGCTAGAGCCGGCCTTCACTTTATAATGAGCTGATTGTTTATGGGGTGTGCCCTTTAAAGATGCTTTTATATTGTGTGTTGGCATTGGCCTTGCCCTGTTTGTTTATCTGGTGAGAAGACTTCTTCGTCTGTATCTTTATCCAGTTTTATAGATTAGACAAAAACATTCTGGTCCCCTGGTGCTGAGTCTTGGTGTTGAGATCTATCTGCAATTCTGATGAAGTGTACAGATCCTGAGGAGCTTGCAAATCTTGTGTGGGCTCTTGCACTTTCCTAGAAATTCCTGCCTTAATACTTTCAAGCAGAGCAACCTGTTAGGCTTGCTACAAAGTGCAGAAAACCAAAGCCTTAAACATGCCATGGAATGTTGTTTGCATAATTGAGAGCATTTGTAGCAGAAAAAGCTTGGCACCTCCACACTTATCTACTGAACTTAACAGTGAAAATCAGATCTGTGATTGGTTGCAGAATTGGTCAGTTCTCCATATGCGAGAAAATCACAGTAGATGAAGCCAGTTGGTCATTTGGGGGCAGATGTTCTGAAAGGAGGAGAGATCTTGCCTTCCTCGGTTGCCTGCGGATGTCTCCCTCCTCTAAAAACTGGCATAGAGAGGAAGAGAGTTGGGTACCATTCAAGCTCTAAATCTTCAAAGAAAGGTTAGAGACAGAATTAACAACAACATACGTTTCTTTTTAAAACTTGATAGAGTTTACCCATTTACTGTTGGTAAAGTGTGGAGAGATCAAGGGTAAGACAGCAAAAGAATGATCATCTGTTTCTAGAACCCCATCTAAAAGAGTTGATTTACTGAAGGGTGCACGAAAGCATTGACATCGCTATAGTTAGTGGAACGAGACACCAAGACAGGGTCCTTCAGTGCAGGTGATTCAGCTCTCTCCATGATGGATGTATCATCACAAGCTCACTTTGAGACCTTTGAATCATCATTTGCTACTTTACAATGTTTGGTCACAAAGTTGGGCAAAGACACAGAAAGTGATGAGGAGAGGGAGTTAGTTGTACTTCTCAAGGCGTCGGCCTGACCTGACAATAACACTTCGATTGCAAGGAGAAGAATAAGGCAAATCCCCTTAACCAGGTGCTGTACCAGCTGCCTTTCTAGACTCTGGAACTGAAATAGCACCAAGACTTCTTTAGATAATGTGATTCCTACTTATGCCCCCGGGTTTCAGTGAAGTGTCCTCAGCATTCTTTCTGCCATTCTCAGTAAATCGCGAAGCTCGGGCTGCAAGTGATAACGATTGACAACCGTAACTGCCCTTAAATAGCCTTACAACTTCTTAGAAAAGTCTGGTTGTGGCATGTTGTTTCCAGATGAACTGTCCTGTACAAATGGCCAATGAAATCACACCTACGTGTGCATAATGTGGCAGCCGTAAGACAGTTAGTTTCCGTCAGAATAGTCAGCTGCTCAACTCTCCTCCTGCTACTGGTGCCGCCTGGCTGTGCAGGCTTTAGAGAAACACGTGAGGAACCCTCTCTCCATCGAAAGGTGCTACCCTCCCCAGACACCCATCTCCCCTGCCCTGTAAGTCACCTCCTTACTGCTCGACTCCTTGGGCTTTATGGGGCACTTCTCAGGGGGTGGTGTCAGAGGACTGGGTTTGTCGCAACCTCCATATGCAGAAACATAGATGTGACCATGAGAGAAACAGCAGACTTTGGCACGAGCACACCAAGTTCCACTCCAAAATTGCGAAGAATCCTTATAGCTTGATAGACACTGTTCCCATATTGTTTAATAGCTGATGTTCCATTGAATATTATGTTCCAAATCTCGCAAACTGAGCCCTGATCAGAAAATGTATCGAAAGGCTGTATTTGTCCTTTACATCCTTTCTTATTGTTCCTTGATGGGGAAAATATTTTCCTTGTTGCAAAATGCCTTCCCCTACACCTCAGATGTACCCTGAAAGGCATGATACATGCCACATTTTTAGTAGGTTCAATTTGACTGCATTTAGGTATACTTTATCTATACATAGCCAGTGGTTATCATGAATTTTTGACATGGATACAACCTTTCTCACAGTATTGGGCACCCTTGTTCATACTCCACTCATAATTGGTGTGTCCACCCCCTTCTCCTTCCCACTTTCTATTTACAATTGACATTGACTGAAGGAAATTTCGGGCTGCATACAAGATGGAAAAGTGTTTATCAAATGTTTAGGAATATCGACATCTCGCAGCTTCAGGCATAGTCAACCAATTTTTGTAAGCAAATGTACTCACTTTTATGTATGCTTAAATCCATTTACAAGTGAATATTCACATTTCTTGCCATGGTGGAGTTAAAAGGTGCCCTCTGCCTCACTTCTTGTTGGCATGGGTGCCATTGACATTCGGCATAGTAACTGTTCCTGTATGCCATGTAACACCCCGTGGTAAGGGCCCCTTCAGAGCAGGCCGGGGGTAAAGCTGATGTCCGTTATGTGAAGTGTTACTTTGCTGATTATGTGCTATACTATCTGAATCTTGAAATTTGCATATGATTGATGTAAATGCATGTAAGGTACCTGTTACTGAACCAGAAAACCAATAAAGAAATGTAAGCCAAAAAAATAGCCTGTGGCATCCATAGGAACAATGGTTGTGCAGTTTGGCAGTAACATTACCGGCTTAGCATATTTTACTTCGAACAGCACCGGTAAAAGCTGTGCTAAAGAGTAGTAACTGTATGAGACCCTCAAAGGACCCACCATACAATTCAGAATTTAGCTGCTTTGCACAGTTCCACTTGACTTTGTATATCACACGCTATGTCTTGTCCCAATGGCAGAAATGTGCTGCTCACATCTCAGAGTGTGATAAACTGCTAGCAAAAATGAGCAGTATAACTGCCAATGCCACACTTTCCACATTGTTATCAACTCTGCTTCCAAGCCAAACTAATTATTTCCTCACTTCATTTGTTGAATTTTCCACACAAGAAGTGTTACAGCACCAAACAAAAATAATAGTGGGGGTGGGTGGAGTGTGTGCATGATAATGTATATGTGTTTTTGCTGATACAATCTATTAAGGGAAATAATGGTTTATATACAATGTAGCAATTAAAAGAAAGTCAACATTGGATCATATGAAGGGAGCCCACTTGTTCTAAAAGGATCTCTCCATTACTGAATGTTATTCAGTGACATGCTTTATCATCAAGTTTTTCCCGATCCTCCGAGGATTAGGAAGTGCTACAGCCTTTTTCCTTACAAGGGAGCACTTTTTAAAGAACAAATCTATATGAAGTGATGGTTAGAACTGTTAAGGTGGGGCCCATGTCAGTGTTTATGTTTGTTCCAGGGTTTATTTGGCAGGATTAAAGAAAGTAGGATCTGCTTTCATGGTTACCCCCACTTTTTACTTGATGTCATTATGTTTTTAACCTAGTCTGATTGGGATCCTACTAATCAGGACCCCAGTCACTGTGCTTTCTCCCTAAATGGATCATGGTAAGTACTTTTGAACATCCACAATTGGCTACTGCTATACCCTTGTAAGTCCCTAGTATATGGTACTACGGTATCCAGGGCAGAGGTACACCAGGTGTCTCCCATTGCTGCAGCATGTCTCGTGCCACCCTTGGGAGTCCACTTAATCTGTGACTACAGGACTGCCTGTGCAGCCTGTGTGAGTTGGTGCTTGCCCCTCTGGTAATACCTTGACCGCGGTGCAAATTCCACCGCGTTGCTGGTGATTTATTGAGTGGGCGGGGTTCAGACTGACCCTGGCCATCCTCTGCACACGCCCACTGTGACGTTGGATGGATGGAAGGGGTTATTTCTGAGGTCACTACACTTAAAACCTATACGGCAGGCTCTTCAGTCCTGAGGACAGGGTACTTGATTATAAGTGTGCGTCGATTCTCCAGGCTTTGTAGTGCTGTCAGCCATTGTGATACATATAGTTGACATCAGTCGTTACGAGATGTCTAACTATATAGTGTGGCTGCACCTACCAGGCATTTTTGGTATCAAACATGCTGGAATCATACCCCAACACCGATTCCAGTGTTGGAAGTATGATCCCATGTACTGGGTGGCTCCCTTGGGGTACCCCCCTGTACTCTTGGTTACAGCCTTTCAGGGTCTGACAGCAAGCAAGTGCTGCTGACGACCACAGACACAAATCTGCCCTCCTGCTACTGAGCTGAGCTCGAGCAGGGGAAGGTAGAACAAGAAGTTTCCTGTCACAGGGAGGTGTGACCACCTCCCAGAGAGGACTTAGTGTATTTGGCTGGGGTGGGGGCACTTGCCAGTGCCAGCAGACTGCTTTGAAGGGCACATTTGGTGCCTTCCTTTCATACACCAGTTTGAGCCAGTTTAGGGAGCCCTTGACTCCTGCTCTGGACAGAAAATGGACAAAGGACATTGGAGTATCCTCCCCTCTGTTCAGCCCCTCCTCTGGGAGGGACCCTTGAGTTGTTCCAACCCTTCCCTTAGGGTACTTAAGCACTCACCTGTGGGTGGCCCTAAGATTTGTTGTGGGACAAGACTCAAGACTGAAACCACTTCACTCTTTGACCATCTGGGCACTTGGACTTCGCTGGACTTCACCTACAACTGAGACTGCACCAAGGAAGACTCTTCCTGCTGCTCCTCGTCTTGCTGTTCTGCAAGTTTTCTTCGTCATCTGTGTCTGTGCTTCTTCCAGGATCTTCAATAGACCTGTGGTAGTTCTTCAACTCCCTCAAGGCCTAACCTTCCTGTCTGAAATTTTGAGGCCAGTTTCCCTTGTTGGAACGGCTGGAACCGATCCCCTGTGCACTTAATCGACCTGCAGTTGCCAAGGCTTTTTGGCTCTGCACTTCGGAGATCTTCGGGCTACGAGAAGCTCCAGCCTCCAGTATCTGTTCCTGCGAAGTACAGCATCCTCACCACAACATCTGCACTGTGGGCCTTCCTTCTTAGTGAGCTGCCAGAGGTCCTCTTGTGCCTCCTGTGCCTTTAGCCTGTGGGCCCCCCTAGGGGTCTTCTCCTGCTTCAGTGGACTCCCCTGCTTTCCCAGGACCTGCTCTGACTCTCCAGCTGTCGGTAAGTCCCTTGGTCCCAACGTTGCTCCTTGTTCGTGCCCCACACCAGTTGCGGCTACCAAGGCTTGTTGGTGCTCCTGAAGGACACCGAACACCTAGTCACATCCAATGTGGGACAGTTCGTGCACAGCTCCTGGTCTTTCTCAGCATTGCCTGGTACTCAAAGCTGCACCAACAAGGTCACCATCAACTCTTTCCAAGTGTCCGACATCAGTGGGCGTGCTCTTCTGTGACTCCTGGTCACTCCTGAGTGGCATAGACTTTGTCCCCTCTGCTTGCAGGTTCTTCACTTCTGGAATCTATCCTTGGATTCCACCGGACTTCCTCACCTTCTTCGTCAGAGGCACTATTTCCAAGTCTTCCATTGTTGCCTACAGACGTTTTTGATGTCTCTTCACGCCTAAACACCTGGCTCCCATGGTGTAGGTAACCTAGTCTCAGGGGCATCCAAGGGTGGGGTGGCTCTCCAACCTTCCGTCCTCCAAGGGAATTCTTCGGGGTCCTCTGGGAAGGATCTTTCTTCTGCAAAACTGCAACAGTGACTTCTCCATTGACTTCCATTGGGCACGCAGCTGTGTTCCCACTCTTAACACACAGCCTCCATGGGGTTCCTGGGTACTTTCCTTGGGTGGTGTCTGGTGTCCCCAGCTCCTTGAGGTCTTCTGATCTAAGTCCCGTCCTCTTCTGCAGTTTGCATTCCACTTTCTTCCTATATGGTTTTGTCTCCCTCTGGTGACCACTGTATTTTCTGCTACTTACCTTATTGCAATTGAAGTATTATTGTGTCTCTGGGTAGGAGATATATCAATGTGTTAGTGAGTGTTGTGTAATAAATAGAAGTATTTTTATGTATACACTGTGTGGTTCTTTAACATTTAACCTACAGTACATGAATAAACTGGTAAAACAAGATGCTTATCACTCCTTCAAGATAAGCCCAAAGGCTGCTCTCTACAGCTACTACTTTGAAAGCTTTCTATGGTTGTCAGAGACCACTGAAATCCCCATAAGGGTTGACTGGATTAGTGCAAGGTGCATCACTTAAATAAGTGTGCACCATATTCTAAGCCAGCCCTCTACATGGAGTTACTATCACTCCTACTTAGTCCTGGATAGTAACTTTATTTAACCCATCTTCACTGATATGGGCACTGTCTAGGCAATTTTCACCCTCACTTGAAATAGATCCCACA
Organism: Lissotriton vulgaris; assembly: GCF_964263255.1. Taxonomy (NCBI): domain Eukaryota; kingdom Metazoa; phylum Chordata; class Amphibia; order Caudata; family Salamandridae; genus Lissotriton; species Lissotriton vulgaris. Next base: position 1,512,013,082 of record NC_141687.1, on the reverse strand, counting down.
CCCTTTTTACTATAAGATGCTCCCTTGTACGGAAAAAGGTTGTGGCATCAGAGCATGTGGACAAACTCACAGGTTCTGGTTTTATACCTGGTGTCTTATTTGAAGTAAAAGAAATTTCTACAGAATTCCCTTTGAAGTGTTTGGTGTTTCCTGTCTTACCTGCCCTGGCTCCAGCCTGACTATATGAACAATGAGGTAGTGTGAAGTCCTGTGTGTCAAGGCAGGGCATGGCCTATTGACATGTAAGTGGGACTGTGCTCAGTTGTGTCCCCTATCCTGCTAGTGACGGCCCATCTAAGCACCTCTAAACTGCTATTGTGCGACCATAAGGGGGGAATAAACAAAGTCTAACTACCAACTATAAACATGTGACCCAGGAACAGGTTGCAGGCACAAAGTAGCTAGGGCAGGAAAATGACAACGTTCTAAAAGTGGTATTTTTAAAACTGCAACTTAAAGTCGAACTTCATCAAACATTAAATCTCTACCTGTTCCCAATCAAAGGATAACACTTATTAAATGTAATAAGGAAACCCAATGTTATCATCTGGGAGAGGTAGGCCTCAAAGTAATGAAAAATGAATTTAGGAGTTTTTCCTTACCAAGACATGTCAAGTTTAAATGTGTATGGCAACCTTTTCATTACAATGCACCCTGTCCAGTGGGCTACCTAGCGTCATCCTTAGCGGTGGCTTATACACAATAAAAGAGTTTAAGCCTTGGCAAGGGGGGGGTATTTTGTCTAAGCAAATTTGCAGTTTAAAAATGCATTCAGGTTGCAATGGCAGACCTGAGACAAGTTTTAAGGGCCTACTTAAGTATGTAGCGCAATAAGTACAGCAGGCCCATTAGTAGTATTTAATTTACAGACCCTGACTATATGGTATACCATTTTATTGGGGACTTTTAAGTACATTTAATATGCCAATCAGGTGTAGCCTAGTTTACCATGATTTAGGGAGTGGGCACAAGTACTTTAGCACTGGTTAGCAGTGGTCAAGGGCACAGAGTCCTAAGGCCAGCAAAAACAAATTCAGAAAAATAGGAGGGTGAAGACAAAACGTTTAGGGAGACGACCTTAAAGCTGGCAGGACTAACACACTATGACATGTTTTCCTCCAACTAGTATGTCATAGCATAGTCTGTTCTGAGAACTTCTTGCATCTCAAATGAATGAAGGCTACAGTCAAATTTGAACGCATACCGACCTCATTATTAATAAGAACCTTACATTTTCTAAAAACTCTGGGAACTTCATGACAAAAATCACCAGATAATGTAATGTATTCCAGTTTGTTCTCATATTCCACAGCCAACATACATAGATGATGCAAATGTATACCTTTTATATTGTGAGCAGCCAAACCTATTGGTGCTCACACAAGACATGAAATGATGCAATCCGTCTTTCTGTGAACATAAACTGTAAGCACTTACTGAGGGAAACATTTCCAAATGCCTGCCTGACCACTAACATAGAGGAGTGTATCCCTGAGTTCATTGCAGATACATTTAGTGTTTTTATGCAAATTCCATGATCAACTGATGCTGTGATGACCATGAAAATCTGAAGTGGCTCATCATTAAGTTGTGCTATAAGTACCATGTAAATCAGTTGAGTCCATTCTGACCTGATCTGCAGCATTTTCTACTTTATTCATAGTCATGGCTGCCTCACTTTCAGCAATTAACCCCGGGAATCCTGACTACTTGTGCCTGAACTTTGACTTCCTTGAGAACACTGGGGCATATTACTAAGCAATAGCGATAATTATCGCTATTGCTTGGTTAGAGACAAAAATTTACCGCTGAGCTGCGGCGATTTTTATCGCAGATAAACCTTGGTATAACCAAGGTTTATCGCAAATGCGATAAAAAACGGCCGCAATGCATGAATATCGCTGAATAGTCAGCGATATTCATGCATTACCGAGCTAATGCTCTTAGCCATGTTATCCACCTCCCATTGGATAACATGGCTAAGAACTGCTCAGGGCAGGTGTTAGCTTTTGGAGATATTCGCGCTTAGCGCGAATATCTCCAAAAGTTGGTAATAGGAGATAGCGATGTTAGCGACTGTTTCCAGTCGCTAACATCTTGGCACGCCCACTTTGCATGTCATTAGTGATAAATATCACTGACATGCAAAGCGGGGCCCAAGAAGATCACTATCTCCTACTAGCTGTCGCTAACTCGTGTTAGCGACAGCTAGGTAATAGGGAGATAATTTTATCTTCGCTTTCTTGGCTTTTAAAGCCAAAAAAGCGGATATAAACCCCCTTGATAATGTGCCCCTCTCTTCCTTGTGAACTCTCTTTAGCTCCAGTTCTGGTTGCATTTCATCATTCATAATTTTCAAATAGTTGGAAAGACTGGACTCTAAAAGTTGTCCTTCACTACATTGAAAGCATCCTGATAAGATGCATGCTAACCTAAAGGTTCATCCTCATTACACCAAAGTTTGAACAGTGGCAGAGGGGTCATGTAGATTAACTCATTTTCTCTGGCTTCTGACAACTTAATTTAGAATGGTTAATGAGACTTGGTTTGTTGTTTCTCACTAAAAAGCCACAGCAGCCTGAAACTGCAAAGTGTCCTGATTCTGCAGTTTGTTCAAAACAGTTTATGTATGTTTATAAATTAACTAGTTCAAACAAACATAAATTCTCTAAATATACCTTACGCTTGGGATGTGTCCACATGTTAGATTTAACTATGTCAGTACTATCCAGTTTTGCGTGCCTGAGATACTGTAACTGCTAGGAATGTAATGCTCTTTTCCATGTTGATGCTGGACCTCCACCCAACCAAAGAATGTTTTTATTCTAACTGTATAAACTAAATGAACTAATCTGATCACTTGTCTCATACGAACCTGTCACCATATATGACAGCATCTTCAAGCTGAAGCTATGAAACGTCTGCGCTAAAGATTTATTTGCTGACACATCTTCCCATACTCCTTTCATTTCTGTCATTTCATATTTTGTTATATAGGAAGTTACATAACATGCACCTGTGATAGAATTAGATGCAACAAATCGAGTGTCCACATTTGCATTTCACATAGATAAAATGACAGGATTGTAGTCATGGAACCCTCATTTCCAATAATGTTATATGCGGTCTTTGATGATTTACTAGTCACAGTGTGTCTGACTGCGGATATGAAACTGCTTCCTCTCCCTTTAGAAAGTACAAGCCAAGGGAAACCAAAATCACAATTAGTGGTGTATTTCCCTTTCACTCTGTATCTGCAACAACAGGATTCTCAATATTTGTGTGACTGAAGCAACGACACTTGCTACCTTAGACTTTTATTCTGAGACAAATGATAAAAACAAATTTGTCACTGTCTTCTCCAAATGTTGGCATACCTTTTTATCCCCATAAACATATGGATGTGTGGTCGGCCTCTTGCTTGGTATCCCTTCCTTCAATAGTTGTCAGCAACCTCGCCAAGTAGAATATTTAGAGATTAAGCAAAGTAAGGCTTGAAACATGGAACTGAAGTATTTATATACATTAACTCAGCCATGGACCACAATTTTCTGGGTGTCTTGAAATTGATATGAGCACTACGTGAGCTTGATTGCCTGGAAAAGTTGTGAAGATCATTTTAAGTATTTTCTGCACAGCTAAAAATCAAGTAGGAGCAACTAAATTACATACCATGCTCTTTAAGTACGCAAGTTGACCAAACCAGCACCCATTTGTTCCACATTGACAAGGCATAAGATTCATAAAGTTGCACTCAAGAATGTAATCTTTACCAAATACTTTTTTCACAAAATGTTCTTGCACTCATAATAAGGAATAATTATCATGCTTTAAGAATATGTGCTGTAGAATAGTACACAACAGCAAGTTCAATTGCAAACAGAATAAGAAAAAAATAATTAGGACCTAAATAGGATGTCAGTCAGTAAGCCTCTGACTGCTCGAGGGAGGCTTACCGACCAACATCCTTGAAGTCGGACCACAGTATTTCAATGACGGGGTCAGAGTCCAAACTGACTGGTCAATCCGACTGACTTCTAACAGGCTTAAGGGGCCCTTCAGCCAGTTGAAACCGGAACATAATCCCTTACGGACAGCCTTTTCGCAGTCGGAATTATGATGTCAGTTTCCGACAGGCTTTCCATGTTGGGCTTTCCCTCTGCAGCCTCCGGTTGTGGGTCGGGTAAATCCCTGCACCAAGGGTTTACAGTAACTCCTATTTCTCTATGGGAGCTTGTGCTTCGGCCGGTTTCCGACTGCTGCACAAGATCCCCTACGGAAATGGAAGTCTGCGACTGCACCATGTGCAGTCGCGTTGTATTTGCGGTTTCGGACTGCCGACCCGAGGTTGGTAGGGTTTCGAAACCGCAGAGATGTCGGTCGGAGGCAACTCCGACCAACATCATAATCAGCCCTTAATATTCTGTCTGAAACAAGGATTTTCAGACTATAATCTGGTTGATCTATTCTCAACAGCAGGGATCTATACTCATTTTCATTGTCATGATCTCCTCCGGTAGGAAACAGTAGGGGAGAGCTACGTGCTTTGAAACTCTATTCCCGTACACTAATCCACTCACCTTTTGCCTGTCTCATGTGATATAACTCCAAAGTACCTTCAACAACATTTCTGGAGTGTAGTGGATGAATACCATAGATCTCATAGATATCTTCAACTTTAGCAGTATCTATCTTCTCAAACTAACCACTATTGTTTGATGTGAAAACTTGTGCATCAATGTAGGACATATGTTTATCTTTATCAATGTTTTGTAATACTTGTTTTCTGCTTTCAAGTACTGTAGGGCTTTTTTACCTTTTCTAAGCTAGCAAGATCTTGCCTAAATTTTTTAATGGTTTGTTGGCACACCATTCACCAAAACCACCAGTGGTTCCTCAATTTGTCAGTCCACACTAAGGGGCATATTATCAACAACTAGCGATATTTATCGCTAAAGAAGCTTAGCAACATTTTTTTTATCGCCAAGCATCGCCGGATTTTATCGCAGAGATAACGTGCTATTAGCAACGTTTATCTCCAATGCGATAAAACCAGCGATATTCACTTATCATCGCTAATAGGGTCTTAGCCAGAATATCCACCTCCCATTGGATATACTGGCTCAGAACTGGTCTGAGCTGGTGATAGTTTTTAGTGATATTTGCGCTTAGCGCATTTTTTTTTATCGCTACGCCTGCCTTGCTAATAGGCGATAGCGACGTTAGCGACTGCTTTCAGTCGCTAACTGATTGGGTACGCCCACTTTGCTTGTCATTAGTGATAAATATGCCTGACATGCAAAGTGGGCCCCAAATCTCTTGCTATCATCTAAAAGCTGTCGCTAACTAATGTTAGCGACAGCTTGCTAATAGGGCGATGAAATTATCGCCGCTTTGCGGCCGAAAACGGTCGCAAATGCGGCGATAATTTTATTTCGCCTTCCTTGATAATATGCCCCTAAGAGTTTCAATATTCTCCTTTAAGTCTAGTGGAAGATAAATTACTTTCCCTTTCAGGCCTTTCAGTAACTCACACTGTAGTAACTCTGCGTACTTTGGCTGCAGACAAACAAGAGCTTGAAAAGGATGAACAGTTTGGACGATAATATTTTCATAAACATTCAACTTCTGAAGTTCAGCAGAAATTTGGGGAGATCTCTATATTATTAAGATTGCCTCTTAAAGTCACTTTATTGTTATCCAATTCACTAAGGCAGTATGGGCCAGATGTATCAAGGCTTTTGCGACTCGCAAAGGCTGAAAATCGCAGATTTTCGGCCTTTGCGACTCGCAAACGGCCGTTTTGCGATATTTGACATGTATCAAAAAATCGCAATTTATAGAATCGCAATTTTTTGTGATTCCCTCTTTTGCATAGCATTTAAGGAATCGCAAATTTTGCGATTCCTTAAATGATATGTATGACACATTTTTGGTGTGCGAATTTGTGTAAAAAAATCGCATTTTACCATCAACTTGTAGTTGGTGGTAATTAGCGATTTTTTTTAAAAATGCCCTAATTGGCATTTGTAAGGGTGGCATGTGACACTCATACATGCCCATAGGGCATGTATGTGTGCCACATGCACACACATGTAGATTTGAGGGGTGCAGCAGGGTGTCTTTGAGACACCCCTGCACCCTTGAAATAATTCTCAAATTGCGATTAGCAAATTGCGAAATCGCAATTTGAGAATTATTGCACTATCATTCCTATGGGCCTCCTGGCCCATAGGAATGCATTGAAAATTATTCATTATTTGCGAATTCGCAAAATGCGAAATCCCAAATAAAGAATAATAAGGAATCGCAAAAAATTTGCGATTTTGTACATACATACCGTTTTGCTAATTCTAAATAGCGATTCGCAAAAAATCGCTATTTAGGATTCGCAAAACGGTATCTTGATACATCTGCCCCACTATCACAACGATCCTCAGCTACTAATGAAAGCGCTACATTTAACAACTGTGACTATACATTTAAACCACTTTGACTGACCTATGTCTTTGGGCTTGAATTCATATCTACCTTTTTAGCCTGTGCCTAGTAGTTTGTACGGCAGCAACAAATGCACTCCTTATTTAGAATTTCTACAGAGGTCGGGGTGAATTTATCAATTTTGATTCCTAAAATGGCTAATTCATTTTCTAAAGTTATTGTTTCATTGAGTGCCTGCACTTCAATTACATTTCTTCTCTCCCTCTTTCTGGTTCGAAGTATTTCATTTGATTTTCCTCTCAAATTCAGAAAGTGTCTCATGCAATAATGCACTATTCATTTTCTCTAAATGAAGGGTAGGACTTTTCAAATAATTCAAATTTCTCACTAGGTGTGCAACTAACTATGGTGAACTGATAGCATTCAACTATGATGGAAAGTTCAGTCATACATCTTTTTTATAAACAAGCCAAATAATGTCCCTGCAAATCTGATAGCTTCCTAAATCTGCACAGATGAAGTTCTTGGGGAAAAGTCTATGTTTCTTCTTGCCTGCCCCTCTACTGTATTTGTTTAAAAAGGTCAGTTTATTGACTAACTTTTGTTTTATGTTGCAAATTTTACTGCACTGCCGCTCATAAATAGATGCTGGAGGCTGTTCTTACAAAACCTCATCAATAATTATATTGTTTTTCTTTCTTGGTAGACATTTCTCTTTTGGGACTGGTGTACCTTCTTTCACTTCATAAGCACGTGTCTCTCTGTCAATACCAAAAACTAAACTATGTTAGGGTTTAGCAGTTTTATGTGGTTCCTCTGTAAATGACAATGCAAAGCGATCCTTGATCCAAACTTTTATCTATATTTGGAAATGTAAATACAAACTACACTCTAAAAAAAAATGAAACTATGTTTCTGATAATAACTTTCTTCATTAAAACTTCTGTTTTAAAAATATGTCTCTAGTCTCTCTCAAACATGGCACAATAATGTTTGACTGTTTAATTTTCTGCTTTTGTTTCCTAGGTTAATTAGCTCAATAACGTCTATCTAAATGTGTCATTATCTGCAAATTGAAACCAAACAACTTCATTTAAAAGCCAGATTTTCAACAAATAATTTCATTTTCATGCCTAGCGATTCACCTCTTCATTATTTTTGTTTGCATAATATCCACTATTCATCTATTCTGAAAAACGTTTTAACACAGCTCTCTGTGTAAAAAGTATTCAGTATTATAAAAATAGAGGCAACTTCCCCTAAAGATACCCTTCTAATACTAAAAACCAATGTGCTACTAGATCAGGACTTTTCCACATTTTCTGTCATTTAATGATACAGTTGTATGGTCTACCACCTTTGCTAGACACTGTGCTGCAACTCATAGACTTCCTTAGGATTCAGAGGTGTTTGGGTTAGTAGTCAAGGGTACTTTTGGGTTTGATTTTGTTTAACCCTGGGCATAGTGGGTGTAGCGGGGCTACGTGGAGGTCCACGGAGTTGCAAACAAACTCCTTGGAACTCCGCTCCGCTCTGCCACCCGCCTCCACCCCGCCTATTAAGAAGTAAGTCAACATTAATGAAAAATACATTTAAAACCACTTACCTCTGTACTACGGTGTCCCCGGGCTGCCCTCCTCCTCGTCCTCACTGTACCGGTAATCCTTGAGAAAACTGCGAATGCACCCGCACATGCACATGCACATTTCTCGTGGAGTTCTCCGACCAGGGTTAATGTTTAATTTTTTGGGACATGTTTCAATTCTACTGAAACCTCTTTTCACTGTTTGCTCTACACATGTTATTAGAGTGAAACTGGGGTGTCTTTCTGTTAGTTCCCTCTGCATTTACAGGTTGCAACCAGTTATTAATATTTGAATCATACTTATGAGCAATGTTTTGGGATCGACCTACCGAAAGAGGTAATGAAAATGCTAGTTTTACATGGGTTACAGTTGTTTGAAAAATGACACAAGTATAGTGATAAGGGAAGCTGATAAGGGCGTGAACATCGTTATAATGAGGGGGATCCCCATGAAGGAAGTTGCATCACTGAAAGGCTGTTCTCACGGAAAGAGCAGGGTTTATTGGATGGCCAAGAATATAAGTATCTTAACAGCACTAGCCCCACTTACCCATTTATATACATACTTCCTAAGATTCATAAATCAATGCAAGATCCCCCAGGCGGAACCATTGTTTCAAGCAATGGGAGTCTAACTGAGCACCTTTCAGAGTACATCGATATGTTTCTAAACCATTAAGTGGTTAATCTGCCCTTGTACATTCGAGATACTGTGGATGTACTCAACTAGCTACAATATATTGTCTGGGACCAAGAGATGAGTTTTGTAACACTCAATGTAGTAGGACTGTACAAGTGCATAGAAAATGAGAAGGGACAACAGGTACTCATTCACTTCATGGGCAGTCGTAGTGCTAGCCTACATGAACATACAAACATGATTCTTGAAATGAGTGACCTGATATTGAAGAATAAAGTTTTTCTGTTTGAGGGAGAGTGGTTCCACCAGGTCCAGGGCTCAGCCATGGGTTCAAGATGTGTTCCCTCTTATGCCAACCTCTTAATGGGGTGGTTTGAGAGGGAGCATGCCTGGGCCAAGAGGGCAAGCACATGGATGGACTTGATTCTGTTCAGGGGCAGGTTCATCAATGATATTGTGTTAATTTGGAGAGGAAATAGTCATGACTTGTCTGAATATTTGGAATTTTTGAACATGAATGACCATAATGTCAGGTTCACCATGTGTCATCATACAAATCATATTGAATTTCTAGATGTGCAATTGTTTATAGTGGAGAACAGAATACAAAACAGGCTGTACAGAAATAAAAAAGCCACCAATTCAATCTTGAGAGCTGACAGTGCGCATCCTCCTGCTGTAACTAGGGTTATTCCCTTTGGAGAGATGGTACACACTCATAGGAACTGTAGCACAGAGGAAGATTTTGAGACAGGTCTGACTGAATTGAAAGAAGACTGGCAGCAAGGGGTTACACAAAATTTAATTTGGATGAAGGCAGGAACCGGGTCCGGGGAATCAAATGAGAGGACACATTTGTTCAGAAACATGGGAAGGAATCTAGAGAGAGATTGGCATTTGTCTCCACCTTCAGCACACAGCATATTAAGGTGTATAAGATTCTGAATAAAAACTGGAAACTGCTAAAAAGGGGTTCAAGGTCTAACCAACTGTATTGCAGACAAACCAGTAGTGACCTAGAGAAAAAGTCAGACCATTGGAAATGTGGTAACCAGAAACTGTTTAGAACTCGCACGGGAGGCAGGGGCCACCTGGCTTCCTGGTCAACATAAAGGTTTTTTCACTTGTGGATCTTGTAGCAAATGTGATTTGTGGCATGAGTTGCATTAAACATTTCAAATACAACACTAACAGACTGTACTATATAATTGAGTTTATAAACCGTAACAGCTGTGGGGTCATTTTGTGATCATTTGTGAATGTTGTAAAATATATTTTGGAAGCACCAAGAGAGCATTGAAGATCAGGATGCATGAGCACAGTCGTGTTATATTGCATGGGGATGTCAGGTCCCCAATCTATCAACACATTAAGGATAATCACCCTGGGTTAATGAATATGAAGTTCTACGGTATACAAAAAATCACTCCCAATGTGAGAGGGGGGATTGGGAACTGAAACGTAGGCAGGAAGAAGCCAGTGGATTAGCAGACTCAGGTCCGTGGAGCAGGGATTGAACAGTGACAATGAGTTCCATCACTTTTTGTACATAGGGGTAGATGGAATTTGGAACCGGGGTAGGTTGGCATTGCCACAGCTTGAACACAGGGAACAGAGTTTGTGTCTCCCTAGTAGCTGCAGTCGAATCAGTTGAAGGAATAGCCGCACTCCAGAGAGATGATTTATGGAGTGCAGGAATGGTCACAGAATCATAGTGCAGTCCTACTATAGAGTGGGTTCGGATGTAACTGACTAGATATTGATATTGTCGACGGTGATACTGAACTAGTAGATACTACTGGGATGTAAGACACCACGGGTATATTAGAAATTGACCCTCATTTTTTGTATAAAATTGGTATAAGCATGATTATTGACTGGATACAGATATTGTTGTCGGTGATTGCGAATCAGGAGACCTAGTGTAAGTATGATTACCCAGGATAGTATCGACTGGGAAAGGGGTTATGGCTTGTGGGTTGATTCATGACTGTGACATAAGATAAACTGAGTTGGGGCAGATTGGCCAGGGGAATTTGTTCAGATTGCAACAAATGGTGTGAATCATGGGTTGTTGATGGTTAACACTATTTGTTTATTTGGATGAGGGTTGGAGTCAGGAAAGGATCGTAGAGAAATAACTAACACCATCGGGAAGTTTAATATATATGGCGGCAGGAGGGTGTGGTCTACCCTTTCTAATAAGTGCCAAAGTTATCACGTTGAATAACACTACTGACCATGTGGAAATGTATTGAAAAGTGAGAGCTTTCAAATTGGCGTCCAATTTATATTGTTGCTGACGAATAAGACATTAGGATTAAATTGGTGTGGCCTATAAGGGGATTGATAGGGAACCCTGACCACATCTCTGGTTAGACGATTTGTGCATTGTCGATGAGTACAAAAGACTGTAATCCAGTTGGGTGATTATCTGATGCGATCATAGTGGCCCACCTGAAGGATGGGAGGTCATGTTTAAATTAATGACGGCGGACACGGCACACTAAAAAGGAACAGTGATGCACAATCTATGGGCGGACCGGGCGTTCTTCGCACTTTGGACATCAGGCCATCATTTGGCCAACAGCGGGTTAGGATTCCACTTCTAGAGTAGGTAGAAGTCAACCAATAACGTTGCCTCGTGCGTGAGGACCAGAGTGGAGACCATGTTGTAATAGGCTAAATCAGGGATTGAAAATGCTGCTCTGTGAATGGTGCTTCAGGTTCCACAAATAAGAGTTCAGATGCAATGGAGAGGCTATAAAGGGAATTATCGCTCCGGCCGGATGAGACAACGCGCTGGATGTGAACGCGTAGAAGAACAGGTCACAGCGGGTGACAGGAGGAATTATCTCTTGGGGAGCTCACCTTAACATTGGGAGGGGAAGTTGGAGCCGCTGGGGATTGGAGATGAGTGCTGGCTGTTGCAGTTAATATACCCAAAAATTAGTAGGATTCAATGAGGAGATGGGTGGGGATGATTATAAAAATTGAATACTTTGAAAATTGAAAAGCGAATGAAAGAAGACACTTTAGTGAACGCCGGCCCTATCCATATGACAGTGAATTTTCTTGATGTTTTCCCCTAGATATAAACCTAAATTAAGGATGAAGCCCAAATGGGTATCACAGAATAATTACTCAGCAACAAGTTTAAAGGTAACTCATGGATAATTTTGTTCCTGTTGAATAGGATTATAAAGGAGGGGGCTCATGAGTGAGGGAGAGACGTTGACAGATGCAACCTTTCTAAAGAAAGGCATAGATAAAGGAGGAAGGAAATAGAATGGTTTGGTTGGGTTGGGAGAGGAGGAACTTTTCCGGATTCAACATAGACTATAGATTTAGGTGTACAATTAGGCCTGAAGACATAAGGCTGATTTTGTCATGTGTATCAATGATGTGTTCTAACAAAGGCATTGATGTGCACAATGTGCACTGCATAAAATAAGGATGGGTTCTCATGAGGTAGTCATGTGCATGTGGATAAGGATGGTTGGAAAAAGATTGGATATAGGCAGGTTCTTCCATTGTAGAAATTAAGTGGTATATAAAAAATGTGGATTTTTGATTGTTATTCTTGGAAAGGTGGACATTGGAGGAATGCTCACTTATGTGCTTGTTTCTTTCAATTTCCAGCTGTGGATTGAACCAATTGGAAGTTTTGGAAATAAAACATATGAATTAGATATCAATTAACACTGCCTATGGACTCTTTGAACATTACTACTATTAAAAAAGTACTCCTTTTGGATATTGGTTGCAATTTTGAGATAAATTGCCCAGTGGTGGTGGGACTACCGAAAGTAGAGCGCTCCTCATACACTAGTGACTGATAACCAGCATTTTACTATAAAAAACAAGGGGGGGAGAGAGAGAGGTAGGGGGGGATTCCTTCTCCCGGGTAGTATAAATAAACAACAAGAATCCACCAGATTGGGTGATGTGTTCCCTACAATGGTGGGGATCACATAGTGTTTTAAAATACCCCTCACACACCAAAAGGACCCTTGGTGTCATGCTTCATCATTGGGGTCTTCGCACCCCTCTACGGGAGCACTGATATTAGACTATGCGTGGTATATGTGAGGGTTGGGTGTGAGTATGTGGTGAGGAAATGTGAGTTAGTGAATGTTTAAAAGGTGCCTGGCTCGTGGGGTAGATCAGAACTAATTTAATGAGCCCCTGGGCTGGTACTATTAAAATGGGTGCAGAATGAGGTAATTATGTGATATTAAGCACAGTACCTCTTTGGGTGCGTCAACATGTTTCGGAGATCAATTCCTTCTTCAGGACAGGGTGCACAACACCCCACCTTACTCACGTTTTTTAAAATAAAAAAGTGTATTATACAGAAAAGTAAAGTTGTAGTACTATAATGTTCCTACAATTAGAATGAAGTTATGCCAATATTCAAGTAACCTAGAAGGAAAAAGAAAACCACGATTGTAGAAATCAACTCCTTAATATTTAAACAATGTACAGTGACCTGTAAAAAATAAATGGTGAGGGTCACTAGACAAAATTGATGTCATGCTACCAGTGCAGGTGACCCTGTTGAAAAAAGGGACAAAATACAATACAAACATACACAAAACATAAAACACACACTCTAGGGCGTTAGATTCTTTGTGCCTATAGGAAATAACTTTATAGGGTGAAAAAGTTGAAGTTTTTAGAGGATAAAGAAGAGGCATACTACTTGTCCTAGGTACAATGCCCCATGAGCCTCCATAACGTTGGGGGTTGGTCTGGCCCGATGGCTCCTGTAAAACAATACAGAGTATAGTAGTGGTTGGTACTTAAAGGTTGGAGAAAGAATGGCTCCACCGTTTCAAGAAGATTTTACTCACGAATTACGGCAATCGTAATGTCCTTGTTACCCCGAACGTGGCTCCGCAGTGAATGCGCTAGAGCGCCCTGGTGGCCGTATTTATAGTGAGTAAAGATCCTGTTTGTTAGGTTAATTGGTAAGTTAATTGGTGGAAAAGCCTAATAAGGGGGTTCCGTTTGCCCGGTACTTGCGCTGTGACCTAAGGATCTGCAAGGCTCATGCGCGATGATCACCTAGCGGTGTCTATGGTGTGCGCATGCGCGGTGGCGCATTTGGAACTGCCCATGCGCAAGATCAAAATGTTTCACTAGTTTCCCTTGGTTTACACCCCGCCTGAGGAACGCCCATCGGTAATGTCCAATGAAAAGAGTATCTCGAGTGCATTGAGCAAAACCTGAGGTCCGCACAGATATAATATAATATTTCCTGAGTAGGATTTTGGATCCTAAATGAAGGTCCCGGGTGCAGAGAGATGTGGTATCTGCTCCAAAATGGGAGGTGAGATAAAGTCGTTATGGATAGACCAATAACCCATATATTTAATGCATGAAATCTGCTCCGAAGAGGAGGATGAGATAAAGTAATTATGGGGAGACCTATAACCCATATAATTAAATGCCCAGGCAGAAGATGGTAGACTTCTCATTTCAGGAGCTGTATAATTCAGTTTCTGGATTCAATTATTCTTTAGGAAGCAGAAAGACGAAGTGAATAGGCCACTAGTCAGATTTATAGATGGTGATTCAGGTGACCTGGCCCCAAGGGATGTCATCATTGAGTCCGTCAGTATGTGTTCCCAGACGGAAAACCCAACGTTATTCCTTCTGGAACAAGCCCTTATCTGTTGGTAATTGTTCAATCACTGTCCATTTTATATCATTAACACAGTGTTGTGCTTCTAAAAAATGCGTTGCCATTTTTGTAGTACTTTTTTTTACACCTGATATTGCCCCTTTGCTCATTTATCCGCGTTTTGATTGCTCTTGATGTCATTCCCACGTATTCCAATGTACAAGGGCATGTAATCATGTAAATCACATTTCTGCTGTTGCAGGTGGTGAGACTTCTTTGTTCACATGTCGTGCCGTTTTTGAAGGTTAGGTGTTTGCTCTTGCTGGTGAGGTGGCAACTGCTACAATTCCCACATGGGAAATGTCCATGTATTCCATGTATTGAGGGTGTAGATGGTTGGCACTCTTTTGGGCGAGTGTGGACCAAAATGTCTTTCAGATTCCTCCCACGTGTGTAGGCGAACAACGGTTTTTTAAAAGTCAGTCAGTTTTTCAAAAGTCAGTTGGCCACAGTTCAGGATTCGCCAGTTCTTATTAATGATTTTAGTGACCTCATTTGAGTGTGTGTTGTATGTTGTCACACATACTTGTCTTTTTTGGTCACTATCTGTTTTTATCTTGTCTTGTCTTCAAGGAGAGCATCCCGGTTATTGTTCCTTGCCCGTTTCATTGTGGTGTCAATTATGCGGTCTGGATATTGCCTGTGCTGTAATTTTGTTTTAAGGTCCTTTGCTTGTGTTTTTTAACTGGGCAACATCAGTGCAATTACTCCTGAGGTGGAGGAATGGCCATAGGTTTTTGTTCGTAGGTGGCGAGGATGGAAACTGTCAAACCTCAATAAGCAGTTCCTGGCAGTTGGCTTAAAGTGGGCAGTTGTCTTAAGTGTGCCAGCTTCTGGGTATATGTTCAGATCTAGGAACACTAGTGACTCGTTAGATGCAGAGTTTGGGAAGGCATTCTGGTTGTTGAGCCATGTCATAAACTCAGAAACTGACTAAATCACCTTCCCAGATTAAAAAGACATCGTCTATGTAACTCCTCCAGATCAGGATCTTGTCTCTGAAGGGGTTAGTTGGATTTAAGATCTTACTGGTTTCCAAATGATGGACGTACAGGCCCGCTATACTAGGGGCAAAAGTACTGCCCATAGTGGACTCATGGCTTTGAAGGTGCAAGGTGGTATTGTACCTGAAAAAGTTTTTGGTGAGTTCCAATGAAATGCACTCCAGGACCACACCTCTGGGAGTCTGATACTTCCAAGGGTTACTAAACAGTACCTCCTCGATGATATATTGTGTTTCTTCGTGAGGTAAACTGGTATAAAGGCTTTCGACGTCCAAGCTTAGCAACAATTGAGTCTTAGGGTCGAATGATATGTCTTTCAGAAGTTGGAGGAGGGCTTTTGTATCTTTTAGATACGTGTCAGTGGCCTGTACAAGGGGGCGAAGAAAGGCATCAGTAAATTTTGAAAGTGGCTCAAGGATGGAGCCAATTCCGGAGACTATAGGTCTCTCTGGAGCTTTTTCGTAGTCTTTATGTATTATAGGGATACAGTAGAAGTATGGGATTTTTGGTGTTTTTTGGATCAGAAACTCCCCTTCTTTTTTTGAAAGCCAGTCATGTGCTAGCGCTTCATCTACCATTGCTCCAATCCTCACCCGTAGTGATTCTGTCGGGTCATCTGACAAGATCGTATAATTACGTCCGTCAGAGAGAAGTCTAAGACATTCTTGGTCGTAGGCTGTGGAGGTTTGTAGGCCAATTGCTCCCCCT
Organism: Lissotriton vulgaris; assembly: GCF_964263255.1. Taxonomy (NCBI): domain Eukaryota; kingdom Metazoa; phylum Chordata; class Amphibia; order Caudata; family Salamandridae; genus Lissotriton; species Lissotriton vulgaris. The sequence continues at coordinate 1,511,997,015 of NC_141687.1, read as the reverse complement.
TTGTCCGCAGGTTTTATCGTGATCTCGTCATTGGCAGCCAACTGTCTGATGGCTTTTTGTTCCACAATGCTGGACTTATGGAAAGTCTGGGGATGTGTGAGGTCCAACTTGCTTACCTCCCTCACCACTGCTTTTTAAAAAGTAAGAACCTCAATTGGTAACATGGCGTCTGGTGGAGTGAACGAGGATTTTGGTTTTAGGCCTGAATTTGAAGTGGTCATTTGTGGTTCTTTGTCGTGAAAGAACGCCTGTAATTTTATCTTTCGAACAAATTCCTTCATTTCAACATGTAGTTTAAAAATATCTGGTTTATTGGTAGGGACAAAACCAAGGCCTTTGTGGAGCACAGTCCGTTGGACATTGGTAAGAGGCCAAGATGTGAGATTAACTACTAAGTCGGTCTCTTGTTGGCCGAGGTTGATGCTTGGTTGGGGAGGTTCCCTGTCATGCTCTGTGTGTTCATCCTGGGGTGGTCTTGTTCCGTGTCTTGCCACACCACAGTGTTGCCTTTCCTGTTCCTGCCTCTCCGTGGTCCAGGGCGCGACCCTAAAAAAGGTTGGGGATTGTAATATTGCCCTTCATAGTCTGGATTCCATTGTGGATAGAAAGGTCCTTGGGGGGGTGGACCATATTGGTATTGAGGGAACTGTGGGGGGCCCATGTATTGTGGGTATTGAGGTGGTGCTTGTTGGTAACCCCTCCATCTCCTTTGTTTCGAGTATTGTTGTCTGCTTTGTCAATAAGAACTGGCGAATCCTGAACTGTGGCCAACTGACTTTTGAAAAACCCATGTTCGCCCACAAACGTGGGAGGAATCTCAAAGACATTTTGGTCCACACTCGCCCAAAAGAGTGCCAACCATCTACACCCTCAATACATGGAATACATGGACATTTCCCATGTGGGAATTGTAGCAGTTGCCACCTCACCAGCAAGAGCAAACACCTAACCTTCAAAAACGGCACGACATGGGAACAAAGAAGTCTCACCACCTGCAACAGCAGAAATGTGATTTACATGATTACATGCCCTTGTACATTGGAATACGTGGGAATGACATCAAGAGCAATCAAAACGCGGATAAATGAGCATAAGAGCAATATCAGGTGTAAAAAAAAGTACTACAAAAATGGCAACGCATTTTTTAGAAGCACAACACTGTGTCAATTACATAAAATAGACAGTGATTGAACAATTACCAACAGATAAGGGCTTGTTCCAGAAGGAACAACATTGGGTTTTCCGTCTGGGAACACATACTGACAGACTCAATGATGACATCCCTTGGGGCCAGGCCACCTGAATCACCATCTATAAATCTGACTAGTGGTCTATTCACTTTGTCTTTCTGCTTCCTAAAGAAAAATTGAATTCCAGAAACTGAATTATACAGCTCCTGAAATGAGAAGTCTTCCATCTTCTGCCTGGGCATTTATTTATATGGGTTATAGGTCTCCCCCATAATTACTCTATCTCATCCTCCTCTTCACAGCAGATATCATGCATTAAATATATGGGTTATTGGTCTATCCATAACGACTTTATCTCACCCCCCATTTTGGAGCAGATAACACATCTCTCTGCACCCGGGACCTTCATTTAGGATCCAAAATCCTACTCAGGAAATATTATATTATATCTGTGCGGATCTCAGGTTTTGCTCAATGCACCTGAGATACTCTTTTCATTGGACATTAGCGCTGGGCGTTCCTCAGGCCGGGCGTAAACCAAGGGAAACTAGTGAAACGTTTCGATCTTGCGCATGGGCAGTTCCTAATGCGCCACAGCGCATGCTCACACCAAAGACACCGCTAGGTGATCATCGCGCATGAGCCTTGCAGATCCTTAGGTCACAGCGCAAGTAGCGGGCAAACGGAACACCCTTATTAGGCTTTTCTGCCAATTAACTTACCAATTAACCTAACAAACAGGATCTTTACTCACTATAAATACGGCCGCCAGGGCGCTCTACCGCATTCACTGCCGAGCCGCGTTAGGGGGAACAAGGACATTACGATTGCCGTAATTCGTGAGTAAAATCTTGTTGAAACTGTGGGGCCATTCTTTCTCCAACCTGTAAGTACCAACCACTACTATACTCTGTAGTGTTTTACAGGAGCCATCGGACCAGAGCAACCCCCAACGTTATGGAGGCTCATGGGGCATGGTACCTAGGACAAGAAGTATGCCTTTTCTTTATCCTCTAAAAACTCGACTTTTTCACCCTATAAAGTTATGTCCTATAGGCACAAGGAATCTAACACCCTAGAGTGTGTGTTTTATGTTTTGTGTATGTTAGTATTGTATTTTGTCCCTTTTTTCATCAGGGTCACCTGCACTGGTAGCATGACATCAATTTTGTCTAGTGACCCTCACCATTTAATTTTTACAGGTCACTATACCTTGTGTACATATTGAGGAGTTGATTTCTACAATCGTGGTCTGCTTTTTCCTTCCAGTTTACTTGCATATTGGCATAACTTCATTCTAATTGTAGGAACATTATAGTACTACAACTTCACTTTTTTGTATAATACACTTTTTTACTTTAAAAAAACGTGAGTAAGGTGGGGTGTGGTGCACCCTGTCCTGAAGAAGGAGTTGATCTCCGAAACATGTTGACGCACCCAAAGAGGTACTGTGCTTAATATCACATAATTACCTCATTCTGCACCCATTTTAATAGTACCAGCCCGGGTGCTCATTAAATTAGTTCTGACCTACCCCACGAGCCAGGCACTTTTTAAACATTCACTAACTCACATTTTCTCCCACATTCTCACACCCAACCCTCACATACACCATGCATAGTCTAATATCAGTGCTCCTGCATAGTCGTAGGTCGCAGCACGCCGCATCCCGTAGAGGGGTGTGAAGACCCCAATGATGAAGCATGACACCAAGGGTCCTTTTGGTGTGTGAGGGGTATTTTAAAAACACTATGTGCTCTCCACCATTGTAGGGAGCACATCACCCAATCTGGTCGATTCTTGTTGTTTATTTATACTAACCAACATTTTACACCATTGCGCACACTTCTAAGCCCTCCCCGCTTGTTGATTTGTGAGAAGGGTTTACAGTTGTGTTACTACTGGCCTTTTCTGAATCATTTTTGTCCACCATAAGCGTGGAAGGGTATACTCAGATGTGAGTCCCTAGCTCATTGCACCATCAGGATTCAAGCAAGCCGGGCCGAAGACGGCTGAAATGCCAGAAACCGGTCCCCGGTAGCTTGTTTCCTTCCCAGTATAAGAATTGGCTTGGTAGTTTGGTCTGCCCTGTTCCCATGATGCACTGGGCCAGGGTCAGACTAATTTGCATATAGCCAAGTTCTGAGCTGGGATGGTGCAGTGAGCTAAAAAACGGTGAGGGATCAAGCCCTGATCTTTGGACTGGGTAAGAGTGGTCTGCTTAATTCAGACACTCTGTTCATCACCACCGCCTTTTCTGAATCATTTTTGTCCACCATAAGCGTGGAAGGGTATACTCAGATGTGAGTCCCTATCTCATTGCACCATCAGGATTCAAGCAAGCCGGGCCGAAGACGGCTGAAATGCCCGAAACCGGTCCCCGGTAGTTTGTTTCCTTCACAGTATAAGAATTGGCTTGGTAGTTTGGTCTGCCCTGTTCCCATGATGCACTGGGCCAGGGTCAGACTAATTTGCATATAGCCAAGTTCTGAGCTGGGATGGTGCAGTGAGCTAAAAAACGGTGATGGATCAAGCCCTGATCTTTGGACTGGGTAAGAGTGGTCTGCTTAATTCAGACACTCTGTTCATCACCAATGCCTTTTCTGAATCATTTTTGTCCACCATAAGCGTGGAAGGGTATACTCAGATGTGAGTCCCTAGCTCATTGCACCATCAGGATTCAAGCAAGCCGGGCCGAAGATGGCTGAAATTCCAGAAACCGGTCCCCGGTAGCTTGTTTCCTTCCCAGTATAAGAATTGGCTTGGTAGTTTGGTCTGTCCTGTTCCCATGATGCACTGGGCCAGGGTCAGACTAATTTGCATATAGCCAAGTTCTGAGCTGGGATGGTGCAGTGAGCTAAAAAACGGTGATGGATCAAGCCCTGATCTTTGGACTGGGTAAGAGTGGTCTGCTTAATTCAGACACTCTGTTAATCACCACCGCCTTTTCTGAATCATTTTTGTCCACCATAAGCGTGGAAGGGTATACTCAGATGTGAGTCCCTATCTCATTGCACCATCAGGATTCAAGCAAGCCGGGCCGAAGACGGCTGAAATGCCAGAAACTGGTCCCCGGTAGCTTGTTTCCTTCCCAGTATAAGAATTGGCTTGGTAGTTTGGTCTGCCCTGTTCCCATGATGCACTGGGCCAGGGTCAGACTAATTTGCATATAGCCAAGTTCTGAGCTGGGATGGTGCAGTGAGCTAAAAAACGGTGATAGATCAAGCCCTGATCTTTGGACTGGGTAAGAGTGGTCTGCTTAATTCAGACATTCTGTTCATCACCACCGCCTTTTCTGAATCATTTTTGTCCACCATAAGCGTGGAAGGGTATACTCAGATGTGAGTCCCTAGCTCATTGCACCATTAGGATTCAAGCAAGCCGGGCCGAAGACGGCTGAAATGCCAGAAACCGGTCCCCGGTAGCTTGTTTCCTTCCCAGTATAAGAATTGGCTTGGTAGTTTGGTCTGCCCTGTTCCCATGATGCACTGGGCCAGGGTCAGATTAATTTGCATATAGCCAAGTTCTGAGCTGGGATGGTGCAGTGAGCTAAAAAACGGTGATGGATCAAGCCCTGATCTTTGGACTGGGTAAGAGTGGTCTGCTTAATTCAGACACTCTGTTCATCACCACCGCCTTTTCTGAATCATTTTTGTCCACCATAAGCGTGGAAGGGTATACTCAGATGTGAGTCCCTAGCTCATTGCACCATCAGGATTCAAGCAAGCCGGGCCGAAGATGGCTGAAATGCCAGAAACCGGTCCCCGGTAGCTTGTTTCCTTCCCAGTATAAGAATTGGCTTGGTAGTTTGGTCTGCCCTGTTCCCATGATGCACTGGGCCAGGGTCAGACTAATTTGCATATAGCCAAGTTCTGAGCTGGGATGGTGCAGTGAGCTAAAAAACGGTGATGGATCAAGCCCTGATCTTTGGACTGGGTAAGAGTGGTCTGCTTAATTCAGACACTCTGTTAATCACCACCGCCTTTTCTGAATCATTTTTGTCCACCATAAGCGTGGAAGGGTATACTCAGATGTGAGTCCCTTGCTCATTGCACCATCAGGATTCAAGCAAGCCGGGCCGAAGACGGCTGAAATGCCAGAAACCGGTCCCCGGTAGCTTGTTTCCTTCCCAGTATAAGAATTGGCTTGGTAGTTTGGTCTGCCCTGTTCCCATGATGCACTGGGCCAGGGTCAGACTCATTTGCATATAGCCAAGTTCTGAGCTGGGATGGTGCAGTGAGCTAAAAAACGGTGATGGATCAAGCCCTGATCTTTGGACTGGGTAAGAGTGGTCTGCTTAATTCAGACACTCTGTTCATCACCACCGCCTTTTCTGAATCATTTTTGTCCACCATAAGCGTGGAAGGGTATACTCAGATGTGAGTCCCTAGCTCATTGCACCATCAAGATTCAAGCAAGCCGGGCCGAAGACGGCTGAAATGCCAGAAACCGGTCCCCGGTAGCTTGTTTCCTTCCCAGTATAAGAATTGGCTTGGTAGTTTGGTCTGCCCTGTTCCCATGATGCACTGGGCCAGGGTCAGACTCATTTGCATATAGCCAAGTTCTGAGCTGGGATGGTGCAGTGAGCTAAAAAACGGTGATGGATCAAGCCCTGATCTTTGGACTGGGTAAGAGTGGTCTGCTTAATTCAGACACTCTGTTCATCACCACCGCCTTTTCTGAATCATTTTTGTCCACCATAAGCGTGGAAGGGTATACTCAGATGTGAGTCCCTAGCTCATTGCACCATCAGGATTCAAGCAAGCCGGGCCGAAGACGGCTGAAATGCCAGAAACCGGTCCCCGGTAGCTTGTTTCCTTCCCAGTATAAGAATTTGCTTGGTAGTTTGGTCTGCCCTGTTCCCATGATGCACTGGGCCAGGGTCAGACTAATTTGCATATAGGCGAGTTCTGAGCTGGGATGGTGCAGTGAGCTAAAAAACGGTGATGGATCAAGCCCTGATCTTTGGACTGGGTAAGAGTGGTCTGCTTAATTCAGACACTCTGTTCATCACCACCGCCTTTTCTGAATCATTTTTGTCCACATTAGCGTGGAAGGGTATACTCAGATGTGAGTCCCTAGCTCATTGCACCATCAGGATTCAAGCAAGCCGGGCCGAAGACGGCTGAAATGCCAGAAACCGGTCCCCGGTAGCTTGTTTCCTTCCCAGTATAAGAATTGGCTTGGTAGTTTGGTCTGCCCTGTTCCCATGATGCACTGGGCCAGGGTCAGACTAATTTGCATATAGCCAAGTTCTGAGCTGGGATGGTGCAGTGAGCTAAAAAACGGTGATGGATCAAGCCCTGATCTTTGGACTGGGTAAGAGTGGTCTGCTTAATTCAGACACTCTGTTCATCACCACCGCCTTTTCTGAATCATTTTTGTCCACCATAAGCGTGGAAGGGTATACTCAGATGTTAGTCCCTAGCTCATTGCACCATCAGGATTCAAGCAAGCCGGGCCGAAGACGGCTGAAATGCCAGAAACCGGTCCCCGGTAGCTTGTTTCCTTCCCAGTATAAGAATTGGCTTGGTAGTTTGGTCTGCCCTGTTCCCATGATGCACTGGGCCAGGGTCAGACTAATTTGCATATAGCCAAGTTCTGAGCTGGGATGGTGCAGTGAGCTAAAAAACGGTGATGGATCAAGCCCTGATCTTTGGACTGGGTAAGAGTGGTCTGCTTAATTCAGACACTCTGTTCATCACCACCGCCTTTTCTGAATCATTTTTGTCCACCATAAGCGTGGAAGGGTATACTCCGATGTGAGTCCCTAGCTCATTGCACCATCAGGATTCAAGCAAGCCGGGCCGAAGACGGCTGAAATGCCAGAAACCGGTCCTCGGTAGCTTGTTTCCTTCCCAGTATAAGAATTGGCTTGGTAGTTTGGTCTGCCCTGTTCCCATGATACACTGGGCCAGGGTCAGACTAATTTGCATATAGCCAAGTTCTGAGCTGGGATGGTGCAGTGAGCCAAAAAACGGTGATGGATCAAGCCCTGATCTTTGGACTGGGTAAGAGTGGTCTGCTTAATTCAGACACTCTGTTCATCACCACCGCCTTTTCTGAATCATTTTTGTCCATCATAAGCGTGGAAGGGTATACTCAGATGTGAGTCCCTAGCTCATTGCACCATCAGGATTCAAGCAAGCCGGGCCGAAGACGGCTGAAATGCCAGAAACCGGTCCCCGGTAGCTTGTTTCCTTCCCAGTATAAGAATTGGCTTGGTAGTTTGGTCTGCCCTGTTCCCATGATGCACTGGGCCAGGGTCAGACTAACTTGCATATAGCCAAGTTCTGTGCTGGGATGGTGCAGTGAGCTAAAAAACGGTGATGGATCAAGCCCTGATCTTTGGACTGGGTAAGAGTGGTCTGCTTAATTCAGACACTCTGTTCATCACCACCGCCTTTTCTGAATCATTTTTGTCCACCATAAGCGTGGAAGGGTATACTCAGATGTGAGTCCCTAGCTCATTGCACCATCAGGATTCAAGCAAGCCGGGCCGAAGACGGCTGAAATGCCAGAAACCGGTCCCCGGTAGCTTGTTTCCTTCCCAGTATAAGAATTGGCTTGGTAGTTTGGTCTGCCCTGTTCCCATGATGCACTGGGCCAGGGCCAGACTAATTTGCATATAGCCAAGTTCTGAGCTGGGATGTGCAGTGAGCTAAAAAACGGTGATGGATCAAGCCCTGATCTTTGGACTGGGTAAGAGTGGTCTGCTTAATTCAGACACTCTGTTCATCACCACCGCCTTTTCTGAACCTTTTTTCATCAGGGTCACCTGCACTGGTAGCATGACATCAATTTTGTCTAGTGACCCTCACCATTTATTTTTTACAGGTCACTATACCTTGTGTAAATATTAGGGAGTTGATTTCTACAATCGTGGTCTGCTTTTTCCTTCTAGGTTACTTGCATATTGGCATAACTTCATTCTAATTGTAGGAACATTATAGTACTACAACTTCACTTTTTTGTATAATACACTTTTTTACTTTAAAAAAACGTGAGTAAGGTGGGGTGTGGTGCACCCTGTCCTGAAGAAGGAGTTGATCTCCGAAACATGTTGATGCACCCAAAGAGGTACTGTGCTTAATATCACATAATTACCTCATTCTGCACCCATTTTAATAGTACCAGCCCGGGTGCTCATTAAATTAGTTCTGACCTACCCCACGAGCCAGGCACTTTTTAAACATTCACTAACTCACATTTTCTCCCACATTCTCACACCCAACCCTCACATACACCATGCATAGTCTAATATCAGTGCTCCTGCATAGTCGTAGGTCGCAGCACGCCGCATCCCGTAGAGGGGTGTGAAGACCCCAATGATGAAGCATGACACCAAGGGTCCTTTTGGTGTGTGAGGGGTATTTTAAAAACACAATGTGCTCTCCACCATTGTAGGGAACACATCACCCAATCTGGTGGATTCTTGTTGTTTATTTATACTAACCAGCATTTTACACCATTGCGCACACTTCTAAGCCCTCCCCGCTTGTTGATTTGTGAGAATGGGTTACAGTTGTGTTACTACTGGCCTAAATGTAAACATTGTGTCCAAATTGTGCCCAAAAGTGTTTTTGATATACAACATTGTTAGAAGGTGAGTTTTTGTTCAAGTTTCTGATGGATATTTTCACTGCCTTTGAGGGCCTAGTTACAGTTTGGTAGTGACATAATAAGATGGTTTTTAACTGATTGGATCCAGGCTAGGCTGGATTTGGCTTCAGTATGTATTAGTGGAAAGTATAGATGTTTATAGATGTGGAATTCTCAGGATGACTAACAGGTAATACAGAATCATGGTGTCTTTCTTGAAATGTGGCACTTGGGTTCTTAAAGTCTATGGGCTTCATGTACTAATCTTTTGTGGAGGGGCAAATGGCCTGTTTCACAGAATCTGGCTGCTTTTGACAGCAAAATGTATTTTTTAATGTGCAATAGCCAAACTGAGATTCACTAAGTTATTTCTGAATTGCAATTTTTGTTTGTGATTCAGTATTTCTAGGGATGTGTTCAAATAGTGATTTGCAATCGTATGTATTACTGTTTTGTGACCGAATTACTGTTGCAAAACATAGATGTTTTACCCACACCTAGAAGGATGTGGTGAACATTCACAAATGGAATGGGGCTCCCATGAGACCCCTTCCCCTTGAGAATGTTAAGAAATAAGGGGCATATTATCAAGACAGGATATAAAATTCTCGCTGCTGTATCGGCAGAAAACTGCAGATAAAGCAGTGATAATGGGCTTGATAATATGCTCTCCGGAATTCCAATCAAAGCTTATGTTAGATATCTTCACATCTAACATGGGCTTCGATTGGAATTCCAGAGAGAATATTATCAAGCCCATTATCGCCGCTTTATCTGCAGTTTTCTGCAGATAAAACAGCGATAATTTTATCTCCTGTCTTGATAATATGCCCCTATATTTTTGAGAGCAGGCAGTGTTCCCAAGGACCACTACCTACTCTTAAAAAATTAAACGTAAAAGGTTCATTTTTCTTTTAAGCTGCATCCCGTTTTCCTTTAAGAAAATCAGGCTGAATTTCAAAGAAAAAAAAAATTGCTTTATTAAAAAGTAATCACAGACATGGTGGTCTGCCGACCCCAGCAGGTCACCAACCTTGTGATTACTGTGATTTCTAATAGGTGATACACATTGAAGCCTACCTAAATTAATATTCATGAGATAGGTCGATTTGTGACTCACTAGGAATTGCAAATTGAAACCCAACAAGTTTCATACATTAGGATAGCAATTTCGTAATTGTGATTCACAGGAAATCACAATTTGGAAATCCCTATCCCAAAATCTTGTACATCTGACCGCATATTATTTGCACAGTTCACATATGTCTTCAGATGACTATATTGGAAATTCGGGGTGTGTTAGTCATGTTTGTCTTTGACTTTAATTTACCAGTAAAAAGAGAAATGTTGTAAAATTGCTTTTGCTCCAGAGATCTTTTTGCTACTTGCAGACCATAAGTTACCATCCTTCTAATATACTGCAATGAGCTTTAAACCAGCGTTAAAGCCTTAGATGCACAAATCAAGGCATAGTTTTGTATGCTTACTAGTTTTTCTATTGACAATCTTTTGTGATTATAAGGTTTCTAAAAAGGGACTCTTTGGTCGGTACTAAACTAATCACTACGGAGAATCCCAACCGCTGTGGTTTCAAATTCTGAGTTTGTGTGTCTCCAGGCCAACTACTCTTACCATGTAACTCAGAACAGTATGGACGACATGTGACCCATGCACATTACAGTCCTTGTTGTCCTTTGTAACATTTGTTATACTCTGATTTACCCACTTGTATTATTTAATGTCTCTTTATATTAAGAATGAGCAAAGTAAAGACTCTAAAATCATGAATGAGATTGGTAGCACTATAAAACAAATTCAATAAATGTGAGACAGCAGCTATCGAGAGTTGAATGACACTGTTATAGCCTGCTAGGGAGGCAAGGAGGTCAATGGGGGAGTGCAGGGTGTGCAAAGATTCATGAATCACAGAACACAAATGCCAGGCGTGAGGAGACACATAGATTGGGAGCAGAATGGAGATAGTGAAAGGAAGACAAAGAAAGGTGTTAGGTCTTCAGATCATAGCGATCTGGAATGTTGGATTGTAATGTGGAATTGTTTTCATGTGAGGCAGTGTTGGTTGGCTGTTTCCCTGCTGCTCTGCTGGTTGCACTCATATACTTTTGAAGGAAAATAAACTTATTCTACCGGCAAAGCTGCTCTGCGTTCCTTTAATTGGATCTTTTCATTGGCGACAATCGAGGAATCGGACTAAGCGTCTCTTTTCATGCCAGTAGGGTGATTCATTTAAGGTGGACTTTGGCCCGATCTTCTGCTGATCTTGGCACTCAGCGTTTCTTCATGCTGTGTAGACCCCGCTTCAAAGGTATCTTTTCTTTTACTGTTCAGCACTCCGCTATTGGTACTGCGGTGAGCCACACTGTCTTATTCAAAAGGGAAACACACTTTAAATTAACACAGTGTCACTAGAACGCTCCTACCACCAATTGCTTCCGTCATTAGAATGCATTGAAGTGGCACGTTATTACACGTTCAGCAACATACAAGAGACATTTAAATGCACATTTTGTGCACGTACTCCGCCATATTTAGACTGCCTTTTTGTGCATAGAGGCTTTGTTTTGAACCAGCTTTACGGCGATAGGCACACCTTTCATGCAAATTGCCTATTCAAGTCAAAGGGCTTTCTTTCACAGTATTTTCACTTAAGATTTTAACAACATTACAATACAGCGATAGGCACACCATTTATGTATAAGCCTATTCACTAATTAGCATGAGCTTTTTTATATGATTAGCATATTGTTTCTGTATACTTACACAGCGATAGGCACGCCCCTTTCTTAGCGACTTAAAGATTTTAGCTGCAAAATGTGAATTTAAAGCGTTTCAAGATGAAATTATTCATGACCAAATTGTAGAAAAGACAAGCAGTAAAAAAGTTCAAGAAAAACACCTTACAGTCGACAATTTGACATTGGATAAAGCCTTTGAATTGTCTTCTGGAATTGAGTCTACCACAAAGTTTATGGAACAAATGAACGTTGTTACTCGTGTTCAATCTGTAAAGGCACAAGACAAATCTAAAAAAGTATTACCCAAAACAGAGGACAAGAAAAGGACATTTGAATGATATCGCTGTGGTAGCAGATTTCATTTAGGGAATTCACATTTGTGTCCTGCTCGTGATAAATGGTGTGGTAAATGTAAAAAAAAGGGTAATTTCACGAAAGTGTGTAGAGCCAAATTCAATAAGGATCCTAAAGTTTTCAAGTCTGTGAATACTGTTGATGAGAACCCTGAGGCTCATCAGTCAGATTGTGATGAGGGGAGTGTAGTGTGCATGGTGGGGGAAGGTGGAGATCATAATGACAGTATTTCTAACGAGATCATAGGTAATGAACTTGCCTCTGTGACTGAGTCAATGGTCAGAAAACCTCACTGTGTCATTTTAGTTAATGGTACTGCGATCAACGTGATGGCCGATTGAGGTTCCCTTTTTACACTAATAGGTGTGGAGGAATGGAGGAAATTGGATAGTATACAATTAAGGAAATCTAATGTGAAACCAGTTGCCTATGGAGGAAAACCCATTGAAATAATTGGGGGCTTTGATGCACAGAATTTTAAGGGAATGTGACCACTAGTACAGTATATGTAGCAATGGATGGATCAAATTTGTTGGGGTGGTTGGATCAGCGTAATTTGACAATTGTACTTGATCCCAACAGTAGCGAACAAGTTCTTTTACGAAAAGATGTTGCACGCATTATGTCTGTAGAAAGTTGTGTTTGGACACAAGCATTTCCCGATATGTTTGCAGACAGACCTGGGAAGATCAAAGGTTTTACCCATAAAATTCAATTGAAAACTGGGGTTAAACCAGTGTTACATAAGGTTAGACATGTTCCCATTTCCATGATAAATGAGTTAAGTAAAGAATTGAGCTCATTGAGAGCTCAGAATGGCTTTCGCCAATAGTTTTAGCCAGGAAGCCCAATGGATCTTTCAGAATGTGCATCAACTTAAGAAACTTAAACAATAGGATTTGGGTTGATAGGCATACTTTGCCCAATATTACTGAGATGCTGTCAATGGTTAAATGTGCTAAGATATTCTCTACCCTTGATATGTCTTCAGCATTTCATGGAATTTCTCTACACAAACAATCTCGACATATAACGTCATTTGTTACAACTTGTGGAGCCTACAGATTTAAGTGTATCCCCTGGGTTATGTTCAGCGTTGTCTGTTTTTCAACGAGTTATTGAAACTATGTTCCAAGGGGTCAACAATATTAGGTGTTTTCAAGATGATATTTTGGTTACGGTTCAAATGAAAGGGAACATGATGAAACATTGGCGCATGTGTTAACTATTCTTCAAGAGAAAGGTGCTACCTTAAAACCTTCAAAATGTAAGTTTGGTATGTCTAGTGTGGATTATTTAGGGCATAAACTGAAGGAGTTATACCTAAGGAATCTTTGGTTAAGGCCATAAAAGGGTTTCCAGCTCCGAAAAACAAGGGGGAGTAACAATCTTTCTTTGGCATGCTGGAGTTTTATGCCGTTTCATACCGTTTTGTGCTGAAAGAACAAAAGGGATGAGAATGCTTCTTAAGAACAATGTCAAATTTGTATGGGCAGATGAAGTCAACAAAGAAATTGATGATATGAAATATGCTATTCCTCTAAAAGCTTATGACACTTGTGATCCGTGTGTTGTTGTAACTGATGCCAGACAACACGGATTGGGGGCTGTACTCATGCAGTCGAGGAATGGTAAAGATAAAATTGTAGGTTTGCGTCACGTGCATTGTGTGGAGCTGAAAGCACTTATTCCGTTATCGAACGTGAGGCATTAGCCTGTTGCTGGGTGTAGACAATTTTAGACAATATTTGTGAGGCACAGAATTTACTTTACATATGGATCATAAACCATTACCTAATTTGTTCACAATGAAAGGGGCTGTCAAAGCCACTCCAAGAATTGCTAAATGGTAATATCATATGTAAGATTTTCATTTTAAGCTCTTGTATGTCCCTGGTGTGAAATATTTTCCCGCATTGTTTATCCAGGTTATCCTTAAGGACGGAAGAGGACATCAGTGATGATGATGAGTGGCGGATTGTAGCGTGTACAATGGCTGATGAAAAATGTTGTATTGAGGAAAAAGAATGAAAAGAGGCTGTTGAGCAAGATGAAGTGCTCCAGGAGTTAGTCTCATATTTGTATGTAGGGTGGCCTAAAGGGAATATAAAGGATGAGTGCAAGGCTTACAAGGAAATTTTTGGCGAATTGAGCTTGTCTGATGGCATAATTTGGAGAGCAAATGTTTTACTGGTTCCTAAAAACATTCGTGGGAAAATTTTGGATTTGGCTCATGAAGGCCAAGTAGGTATGCGTGCCATGAAGAGGAGAATTAGAGACACATTTTGGTGGCCAGGTTTAGATAAAGATGTGGAGCATTGGGCGAGGGAATGTTTAGCTTGTGCCCTCAGTGACAAATCCCAAGTTACTGTTCTCAGTTCTGTAAAAGCTGTTTCTATTCCAAAAAAGACTTGTGTCAAGGTAGGCATGGATATTATTGTTCCTTTGAACGTGCTAAGAGAAGGTCAGAGATATGGTATTGTTCTTGTGGATTACTTTTCACGTTGGCCTGAGGTGAAATCTGTGCGCAGTGCTAATACTGTGGAGGTGATGACATTTTTACATGAGTTGTTTATGCATGAAGGGGCTCCCATGGAAATTCTTACGGACAATGGAGTTTAGTTTAAATCTGAAGAATTTGGCAAGTTCATGAAGAAGTGGGGTGTGGTACATGTTACTACCTCACTGTATCATCCTAGGAGCAATGGCCTTGTGGAAAGGTGTAATAGTGATTACAGATAACATACAATTGTCCATGTCCAGTGGTTTGGATTGGTTTAAGGAATTGGAGGATCTTGTTTGGGCTTTGCGTACAACCCCATCTATTTCTATAGGTTTGTCTCCTTTTGCTATGTTGAAAGGAAGGCAAGCGCTAATAAATGAGTTTGTCCTTGGATGTGTGGTGCCATGAGTTTGTGTGATAAACTGTCTGATGGTCCTGCCAAAATGCAGTGTGCTCAAAGTAAGTATGTCTTCAAAGAGAGTGGTAAGACTGTTCAAGTTAAAGTAGGAGATTTTGTGTGAGTCAAGTTGCCAGGGATCATTGCCAAAGGCCATTCGAAGTTTTCAGATCCTAAAAAAGTTGTTTCCTTGAAAAGGTGTATGGTTCAATTAGATGATGGCAAATGGTGGAACAAGGAGAAGCTGTCCACACAAAAGAAACTACAGTGTGTCAGTAATTATGCTGATACCAAGGGGTCTTTGTCTGTTAGACCTCCATTTGTTAGAAACTGTAGAGAGGGTACAACCTCACTGGTTACAAGATTATGTATTTTAGAACTTTCTGTTAGTTTGTTTTCATTATATTTGTTCTTATGTTGAGTATTAAATGTTTTTTCTTTTTCTTTTTGGTTTTGCTGCAAAAACGGGGAGATGTGTTGGGTCTTCAGATCGTAGCGATCTGGAATGTGGGATTGGAATGTGGCATTGTTTTCATGTGAGGCACTGTCAGTTGACTGTTTCCCTGCTGACCTGCTGGTTCTACTCATATACTTGTGAGGGAAAATAAAGTTATCCTACCAACAAAGCTGCTCTGCGCTCCTTTAATTGGAACATTTCTGAAGGTAAGTGATAGTAACGAAGGGAAGGTTTTGCAAGAAAATATTGCTTCCAAAGAAACATAAAGAACATTGAGGGGGATACAAAATAAGAATGGAGAGGACAAGAGGGGTGAGTAGAGGAGGGGAAGGGAGAGGGGAGGGGAGAGGTGAGGAGATCAGAGGACAGGAGTGGAGTGGAGAGGCGAGGAGAAGAGGAGAGGAGGGTGGGAGGCGAGGGGAGGGGAGAGGAAAGCTGGGCAGGCCACTGAAGAGGAGGGGAGACATCTGCACTGGGAAACATCTAGTCTGCCTGGATGGCACATTGACAGACTCTAACTGTGTACCGGACACTTGTGAGTCCTTCGTGCTACACAGAGACACCAGGGAGTGCAGAAGTGATGTCTGTGACCGGGATCAGATATGGGGTGATGGTGTGGATACAATCCCTATGTACTGCCAGATTTTCATGACTGAATATTTGTCCTAATGTATTTTAATAATGAATTATCCTAAATTAAGTATACAGTTGATGTCCTGTGCTGATTAGGGATGTCATGAGTGTTATCATATGAAGGGGGGATCGAGCAGAGAGGGGACCTGATTCTATTCTTCTTATACGTTATGTTATGAATGGTGCTATGTATAAGATATTGGCAGGGGTTTACTAAGGGCTATGGTCCTGCGGGGCAGGCTGAGTGCCTTGACTCACTGGCCTGGTGGGATGATGGGTCCTTTGCAGTTGCACTTACAGTAAAGGAGGCTGATACCGTCTTGGGGAGTATGGGGCAGTGGCCTGAGTGTTGGCCAAGTTGGGAGAAGCCTTCAAGTTTGGATTCACAGCCTGAGAGAGGGAGAGTTGCCCGAGGTTTGGGCATAGGTTCTGTTTTTCAGGGAAAGACAGGCTTAGACTTCATGATGACAGTGATTGTCTTAGTTTGCAAGGCAGGATCAGGAGGGGTGGTTGGGGCAAAAGTAGAATGCACAATGGGACATTGGTGCGGACATCGTAGATACCGATTGCTAATGATTGGAAATGTATGACCTGGAACGTCCTAGTATGACCTAGTATGCGGCAGAGAGTGCACATTTATCTGTGTCGATATGAGGTTTCAGGAGCCTTCCTGCAGGAGGCACACACCTGTGGGCCGTGCTTACCCTACTTGTGGCGTGGATGGGGGCCGATATTTGCTACTTCATATTCCATCTATACTGAAAGTGCTTTGATTTGGGTAGCCCCCGGGGTTCCTTTTGTAGCAAAGGAGGCAAAAATAGACCTTTGGGCTGCTATGTGATAGTTTCGGGGACACTGGAGGCTAGAGATGTATTTCTGATAAATGTGTAAGCTCCGAATACAGATAATCCCAAATTCTTTGGCACTGTGCTACGTGCGACCCTAGAACATATGTTCATGGCCATTGTTATGGCGGGTGACCTGAACTGTGCACTAATTGGCGAGATTGATTTTCTCCCTCCTAGGGTGGATACTAAACCAGCAATGATGAGTGCACTACAGCAGTTGATGAAGGGTCTGAGACTACAGGATGCCTGGAGAATATGCTACACACAGAGTAAAACTTACTCCTGCTATGTGCCTGCTAACTTGACATACAGCTGCATTGATTATTGTCTACTATTGGATGTTTTCCTTCAGTGGGTGACGAATCTTACTTACCTGGAGCATTATATATCAGACCACTCACCGTTATTTGTCACTTTCTGAATGTATGGTCAGGTGCCTGGGGTGCCCTTATGGAGTGGTGTTGGATCATTATTTTACTAAGAACTGGAGCAGTGTGTCTTCAAGAGCCATGGAATGGAATGCAATGAAGGTCGTCTTGAGAGGAAAGTACATAAAAATCACATATGGGGTTAAAATAGTAACTTACTAGATCTCTGGATGGCCTTGAGAAACAACTATGTGCCCTGGAAAAAGAGCTAGTCGAGCGGCCTCTAAGATTGCCCATATGCGAAGAATGTAAGAAAGAATGTTTAGAGACTTAGGACAGGCTCGAAAAATTTGTATATATGAATTACAGGAAGAGGCTACATAGGGAGGGGGATAAAACTAGTCAGATGATTGCAATGCTTATCCGAGGCAAAAATAGATATACACCAATAGTGGGGCTCCAAAATAGGCAGGGACAAATGGTATCTTCACAACAGGACAATGCTGAGGTGTTTACAGAGCACCTCCAGGAGGTAAACAGGGCACCAGGGGTCAGTAACCCATAGGAAGGGATGTCATTTGTGTCTACTATACAGATGCCGTCTTTGACCAGCGATGATAGGAACAGTCTGGATACACTCATCACAAAGGATGAGATTATGGCAGCAATTAGGGGATGGAAGATGTCCAAAGCCCCTTGTGGAGATGGACTACCAGCTGAATGTTATACTTGAAAGGGGATATGGCTGAACACCTACTGGAGGTCTATACAGAGGCATATGAAGGGGATTTCTACCGGCATCTATGCGAGAAGCAATTATAGTGATGCTACTTAAGCCTGACAGGGACGGTTCAATGGTGTCCTCCTATCCTCAACTATCAATGCTCAATGTGGATGTTAAGATCCACAGTAAGATTTTGGACACAAGATTGTTAGCATACCTACCTGAGCTGATAGCATCAAAAATAGAAATACCCCCTGTAATCTAGTAGACGATTGTTGATACTGCATTCGCCCACATTGCAAGAAGTCCAGTATGCACTTGTGCTGCTGGACTTCAAACAAGCTTTGGACACCCTTTCTTGGGAGTTTCTGTGGGAGTTGTTACTTAAGGTTGGCATAGGGAAAGTGCTATATAAGATGAGTACAGCTACTGTATAGCTCCCCCATGGCAACAGTGCGAGTTGGGGGAATGGTGTCAGGGAGCTTGCTCTGAGCCGAGGGACTCGCCAAGGGTGCCCCTTGTTGCCATTGCTCTTTGCCTTGGCTTTGGAGTCACCGGCCTGTCACTTAAGAACAGTGCTATGGTTTCTCTCTATGCCAATGTCACATTAATGTACTTGTGTAGCCCGATGTACTAGGTCCCCATCATGCTAGTGACTGGCCACATTTTGTGAACACACCTGTTGTATGTGAACTGCAAAAAATCCAAATTTTTCCCTCTGGGAAGGTTGGTAGGGAAGCTGGCAATGGATCTGCTGCATCTCGACTTCACCTGGGAAACAAAGATGGTCAAATATGTTGGAATTCAAATGACACATGGGGTTTAGAACTTCGAAGTGGCAAACATGGGCAGAGTTATAGATGGCCTGAAACTCACTATAGGATTTTGGAATACACTTGACTTTCCTTGATGGGAAAAATGGCCTTGATGAAGATGATATTACTCCCCAGTTTTTTATATGTCTTCCAGGGCACCATGTTTGCCATACACAGAAGGTTCTTTCAAGATTTAGACAGGCTGATAGTGGAGTTGCTGTGGATACCGGGAGGAAAAAGTTAGTATGGCTACTTTGAAAAGTACCTGGCGGTAGGGTGGACTAGAACTGCACTGCTTGGAATATTATTATCTGGCTGAACAACTGCAGCCTGCAGTCCAGTGGTTAGATGAACATGATAACTGGGAAAGTAGACTGTTGAAGGGCACCTGTGGTGGGTATCTGCTGCCAGAGGGTTTGATGGTTGGGCAAAGGCCCCAGTAAACCTGCCATTTGTGGTTTTTTTTTTTTTTGTTCAAATCATTTTTATTAAGCAAAAACAAAATCTAGAGCAGCAATAAAGCATCATTAATCATACAAACATATTGGAATAGTGCCGAGATCAGTCATGGGTAAAGACATATAAACAGTACATGAATAAATAAAGATTAAACAAGAAGGTATAGCATCATACCAATTAAGACAATAATCACTGTGTCGTTTTTAAGAAAGAAAAGAAGAAGTGAAAACAATTTAGAGAACAATAAACAAACAGCATCACATTATTACCAATGCATACAAGTCCGTAGAAGGCATCCATCTATTTCCAGGCATGAAATGCCATTCAGGCCCTCATCATCCCTGCATATTGCGACTCTGGCTATCACGCTCAATCTGTGTAGGAGCTACCTCGTGGAATAACTTACAGTATCCTATGGAGGGTCGAAGATGAAGGAGGAGGAAGCCTGGTCCAAAGAGGACCACAACTTGTTGTTGCTGACCTGCCATGGTGATGTGTGTAATGCAGGGTTGTCAGTGCCCCTAATGCAGGACAGCCATTCCCTCCAAGCATTGAAAGAGACTTCTTTCCCTGATTTCCAATTGCATAGGACCAACTTACATGCTAGTGTTAGTAAGAGGTCTAGAAGCTGGCGGTCATGGTCTCCCTTCAGTCTCGGGTCTATGGCTCCCAAAATAACATAAGAGAATTCCCTTGTGGGATGTATCTCAAGTATGTGTCCAATATAATCAAAGATCTTTGTCCAATATGTGTGGAGTATGGGGCAGTTAAATAACATGTGTGGGAGATCACCAACATCCAAAGAGCAGTTCCAGCATGTTGGTGTATCTCGTAGGCCAGCCTTATGAAGCCTCTGTGGTGTCCAGAATGTCCTGTTAAGTATCATGTACTTAGTTTGCGACAATATCGGTGAAACCTTGTGTGTGAGTGCCGATGCATGTATCCTGGCCCAGTCTATGACTATACCAGTGTTGTTTGCTTCTGCTTCCCATTTGAGCTCATTACGCCTCATTGATTTGTTAGGTGAGGGTGCAAGTAGTTTGTAAGCCATTTGTGGTTTAAATGGTCTGTGGGGCATGGGAACGAGCAGTTAAAGTTGTACTGAAGAGGGCCCAGTATGCGCCAGACATGATCATCTGGGCATTGTGCCCATTCAAAAATATAGAACGATCTATGTTCATGCAGCAATGGAGTGAAGGTGGCTGCGACACTTTGCGTGATCTTTATCCTAGTAATGAGTTTATTACCTTGGCAGATGCCATTGAGGTGTTTCAGCTTGGTCCGGGGCAATTTTTGCAATTCACGAAAATAGCGGCTGCAGCACGCGAGATTTGGTGAATATTCCCAGAGGCACCGCAGACCTCACAGACTGAAAGTCCTTTTGACCATGGCAAGAGGGCAAGAAATTAATCTCACTTATATATAGGGCCCTGAAAGAGGATAATCCCACAGCTCAACTCTTGGTGCAACATAAATGGGATGCACATCTTGAGATGCCCATTAAGGCAATAGCCTGGGTGAAAATTCACGAGGGGGTAAAAGCCACAAATACACGGTTGAAACTTTTGCAGTATATTGTGATTCACCAGGTGTATCTTGTGCCCAATAGATTAAACGCCATAAACCCGGAGCTGTCAGCAGAATGCCCATGCTGTAAAGGGCGGGCTACTAATTTCCTGCATATACCCCAGATCTGCCCGAACATGGATAATTGCTGGCAATCAGTGCTGATAAAACTGAATATGGCGAAGGGGTGGAGGATTCCTAGAGATTTGGGTCCTTGCCTGTTGGGACATATTCCCTTTAGAAAGAAGAAGAAATTAAGCAGAAGATTCCTTATCCTGGGGCAGAAACTAGCAAAATGTAGGATTGTAATAGGACGGTTGTCTCCGAAACAGCCAAAAATAGATGATTGGATAAAATATATGGCTAAATGGATAACTGCCAAAGGTTGTCACATGAGAAAGATGTGCAGGGTTGAAAAATTAGAGGAAGTTATGAGGTCCTGGGCAGCAAAGCTCTCAGAGCTGATGACACCACCAGATGAGCTACCGCCATAGGTCAATGGGAAGCTGAGATTGAAGTGCAGACATGATAGGGGTACCTACTTTGGGGGGATGCTCAAATCCTATTGTTTGTTTCTATGCTATGTTACCAATGAAGATCTTTACTCCACTGTAAAATACCACAGATTAAATACAGCATGGATTTGACTTTGCATTTATTGGTCAACCCTGTAATGGGTTTGGAGTGAGGGGCGGTTGACTTACGATTTGATTGCAATCGAAACTGGGATACGGTATGGTCAACCAATGTTGTTATTGTATCCTTGGAAATGTCAATAAGCATTGTGCTACAAAGACAACTGGGCTGCCTTATTTTGGATGACCTGTAATTTATTGAGCGAGGGCTTGTTGGTATTTAAATATAGAACATTGCAATAGTCCTGGCATGATGCAATAAGCTTAAGACAGACTTAAGACAGTCTTAAGACAGTCTTAATAAAGTCTTAAGACAAACCTAAGATAAACTTAAGACACACTGAGGACAGACTTAAGACAGACTTAAGACAAAATCCTAACTTTACTACTACTAAATGCCTTCTGTGAATACCAAAAGTAGTAAGTTTAGGATTTTGTCTCAAGTTAGTTCTGTGAATGAGGCCCACAGTTTGTAGATTTGATTACATTTAATGCACAGTTTGTAAAAACCTTTACAAACATGTTTCTCATTAGAATCTTTCGGCATAACTAGTTCTATTAAAAAATAAAAATACAATTAACCATCAATGTCAAGACAGGTACAGCTAGTTACTGTGCAGGTCAAGATAGATGCAAGTTACCCCAGGGAGCTCAGCCGAACTCGTCAACGCTGTCCACAGGGCATTCTTTTAACTTGTCCCCACGGTATATGTGAAACAGAACAAGCATTGGCATAGCCAATAGGTCTTGTTTTTTGGACCTTATAAGTGTGTAGCCATGCAGTATATTATCCGCCAATATACCATTAATTAGCACAGTAAACGCATGGGCATATATTTATTTGCATGTTGTAATTTAAACAATCCACTTTTGATGAGGTTTATGAATAGTACATGCACAGAGAGCTGTGTAACATTCATGAATATATTGGCATAGATCACAGGAAAATATACAAATATAGATCAGAACACATACAGGTATCAAGGCATACATAGGACAACCTACTCACAGATACCATCACATACAGACTAACAAAAGGAGCACAAATAAATCTTTAAAAGGAACTAACAGCTCTTCAGTTTGTAACCAAGGTATAGAGTGGCTGCAAATGATTTGTGGCTCATGAAAACAATGTACCTCAGCACTCTATTTGGGAGTTAAAGAAAAAGCCTTTCACTCCGTTAAACTTGTTGGCGCAACCTACTCGCTTTGCAACTAAATTAGGTGTGAGGGCATTTCAATTATTTTATATGAAAGTAAGGCTAGAGCCTTCCTTGAAAATAATTCTGACATTTAAATCCAGCTGCAGCAACATTCAGCCCCCCCACCCTCAACCATGGAACAACACCAAATCACAGACCAAATCAGGACTGGTGAGAAAGTGTTACATTTTATGTAAATGTTTACAACAAGGAGACAGCTATTCTCGATTAAAGACAGAATTTGCATAGCCCTAAAGATTTTACGGGCATAATCTCAAGGACATATGTTTACAACAAGGAGAGAGCTAAGCTATTCTCGACTAAAGACAGAATTTGCATAGTCCTAAAGATTTTACTGGAATAATCTCAATGACATATCGATGAGTTATTGCCATGTCACAACATTCTCAACGACCAGCCAGATCGGCGATAAGATCACAAAACACGCAATAACACAGGTTAGCAGCAGAAATGTTACACCTGCTCTGACCTGGTGTAAAGTCGGACTATAACCTGCACCAGAAAAGGGAGCCCAGCCAGAGCCACACCTGAAGAACAACAGATGCCATGGAGACAACGATCATGCAGCTCAGACACCGAAGAGGGCCACAACACCCACTGCCACAACACCCAGGACCACCCCCACACCCCCCACGGAGCCCGACCCTGGGCACCCCGCACCTACCCCGGACCAAGAGATTGCACATCAACATCATAAAATCATGAACCAAATCAGTCGCCTTGTGTCGCACAATTACAGCAAATAACATTCATGTGAGTACAGAAAAAACAGAATCATCCATTCACCATTGAAAGTCCAAATAAATTATGAAAATCAAATTTGTCCCCAAACAACTATTTGGAAGAGTCATGGTGGGTCATCCCTGGACAATCTGTAAGTGACAGCCTGCAAGACAATATCCAAGATAAGAAGGTGTGTCAGGCATCAGCAAAGGACTGAGAGAGAAAGAAAGAAAGAAAGAAAGAAAGAAAGAAAGAAAGAAAGAAAGAAAGAAAAAGAAGGAAGGAAGAGAGAGAAAGACAGAGACTGGACAAGGAGCGCAAGGCCAATCGGGCCTGTGGCTCATACATGCCAACTATTGCGTGTGTTTCTTAATTGGTGCACCCTAAATCTAAGGCCTGGCATCAAGTTCAGTGTGAATACCACATCACAGTTCAGAAATGCAAGCAGTAGTCAGACCAAAATTAGGTATGAACGCTCCTTTGTCTCAATACACAAGGCAGAAGGACAGCCGAACCTCCGACCTTGGACTTCAATGCGGCTGGCCACTCCTGAGTGAGATACCATACCAGCCCCTGACAACTCCCACACCACGAGCTGCGCGAATGAAAGACCAATGTGTCCACACCCCACACACACTTGTCTCTGCTCGAGGTACACCTGCATTGGATGCCCTTGACACAATGGCAAAAAAACAACCCATACGTCCAAACAGTGCACACACATACGACTCATTGCTCCGAGTTGTGGCATATCGTCCACAGAACTGCCGCCGGTCTGAGGAGTGCGTTGCTACGAGATCAACAAATGCAACGGCAGGCCATCCGGGGCACATGCACAACGCCTGTCACATACAACTGTACCATGCACAAATGCTGCATCTGTTGGGATCAGTGCCACTGGCACTTTTGCAAATCAGCTTCCGTCTGAGTTTCCGGCTTGTGTACCTTCAAGTGGCCCATGGAGGTTTGCCTATCCAACACAACAGTAGCTGAACTGGATTATGTCTTGTGTGTGCGCACCTTGTTGGACCATGAACAGGAGTGCAACCGTGATACCTGGGCATGGGATGCCTTGATATGTTGTGTCTGTGCCGGCAGCAGTGGATGGGATATTGCACAAGTCATTGTGTGCAGTGACATTGAGGCGCTCCCCTATTGGGCTTTGTTGCGTATTGGTGAAGCTGCGTGGACGGAGCTCATCTGTCTGGACCAGTTAATGGAAAGGCTCTCCCGCATGTTCGTTGAAGTAGAGAACGACGTACTCCTGGAACTGATTGCCCATGAAGCTGCACTCGCATTTATGGATGAGTAACTACATTCCTGCAGCCACAACTGATTGACACCCAGAGCACAGGTCCCAACACCTTGTTGCATCTTGGAGGAATGGTCACATATCCCACCACAACAGTGGACATGTCTGCATTCGCCAGGACTCAGAATGCATGTGCTAGGACCTACGCTTCTTGTAACACACCTGTGCAAGGTGATGCAGTCCCATGGGTGGAGCTGCACAGCGTCGTTTTTCAACGTTCCCAAATCTGACATACAGCTGGTGGGAGAATACACACATGGCAATGTAGCATGACTTATCGGACCCTTAGACCTGCTCACTGTCAGCAGAGCACACAGTTGAGGCAGTCCGGTGGCACAGCACTATGTAATTCCCATGGGCTGTGAGTCATGTCCCCTGACATGGGGTAATGAGCAGATGCCAAACATAACATGACTCATCCAGCAAGGCAACAGTCCCTTGCAATCCGTCATTATTTGTGTTAATTTTTGACTCCCCATTCCTTGCCCCTCGACATGTTCGCATGCTGCCTGTACTGACACGCACATGCTAATAAAGACTACGCAACTTCACCACTGTACAACTGTGATGAGTGTCGATTAGTATGACAAATCGTGTGCCTCAATGTGCATTGTCCGTACACAGGGAGGGACAGACTGCCGCATGTTCATTGGGGGTGAGTCCCTATTGGCAGCTCCACCACCCTGAGCCAGACATTGTGGTTGGGATGGTTGCTGGTAGACCTGTGCTTGTATTTGTTTTCAGCAATGTGATTATGGTGTCCAACTTCTTGCCATGTGGATCAATGTGACCCATCAAAACAAGCTGTGTCCACACAGATGTGTGTGAATAGGTATGCAAAGAGATGTTCTGTTGCCACTTGTGTTGGGGGATACTACTTCAGGCCTGCTAATGAATTTAACATTTCTACACACAGCCCTAATTAATACATGGATGTGGGGCTACGTTAGGGGGTTGTGAGATTTTTGGTCATGTGCAATGAGGCCACAGCTAGTACACACCTTCACAGTCATTGAATTGGCCATGTGAGTCAGGGTCATACATGCGCCTTGATGTCATTTACCAGGGTGTATCTTTTAGTGCAATCAATGTCCCTACATACATCCATACTTTCATACTTGAGTGAACATGGACATGACACATCTGTGTGATTTTGAATGTTTAATTCACATGCTGTGGGGTGTCGGAGCAGGAGCAGTACATGGCCATGCCAGGCCCACATTACATGGTTGCCCAGTGCTTGCCCAACCGGAGCCCGAACAATTAATTGAAAGAGGAAGAGTTTGGTCCGCTGCAGGATTGCTGTGTCATTGGTAACCACAGCAGTTATGGCAGTCCATCTCGGGGTCCAGTTGAATGTCGCAGAGTCGTTCAGGGGACAGTGGAAGGTGTTTTTCCAGGGTATGATGCAGATGGCTGAACCTGCCAGGGGGAGGCCATATGACGGGGATGGATGCTACCTCCTTCCTCACACAGTCATTACCATCCACATCTTACTCCTCTGATACGTCTTCGGTGTCCGGTGTGTCAGGTGTGTGTGGTGGTGTTATGGCAGCATCAAAGTGTGCCCCTGACACATTAGGGGGAGAAGGTGGTAGGGCTGTATCACTGTGTGACAATGACACACCAGGGGGCGGAGATGTGTGTGTCGAAGTTCCTGCAGCAGTTATCTGGGACAGGCTTTGTGGCAGCAATGGCAAGTTGAGGATCTGCAGGGCATGAAAGATCCCAGCAACATCTCGCTGGTGTTCAGGCATGGCAGCCATACTTCCAGCCTGCATTGGCTTCATGGTCTCCATTGTCCTCCACATCTGTGCCAACTCTGTGCTGTCATAGCTGGAGCCTGACTGACTAGACAGTTCTTTAATCAGAGTAATGGCTCCAGCGAGGTCAGCCAAAGTTTGTTGGAGAGCATGGAGCGCACAGTGGGTGTCTGTTAGGGACTGTAAGTGGTCCCTGATGGGACTTAAAACACCCACGTATGGCATCTAGTTTGGCTCCCATGAGGTCGAACTCCACACACAGCCATCTTCTTCTGGCACCCTAACACACGGCATTGGAATACCATGTGTTGGTCGTGGGAGTCCTTTGGGGCAGCCGTGGTGGTGTGTGCTTCCTGCTGTGTGGTGTATGCAGGGGATGGGGTCACCTTGATGCAGCTGTGCTGCCCTGCTCCTGGAGGTGGGGTGCGGAGGCTGTCTACTATACGTTGGAGGGTGTTGGTGCAGATGACTACGGTATCCTCTTCATCATCACTAAAGATATTTCTGGTCTACTCTGCAGATGGTGTTTGTCCCTCTGCAAGGTAAATGGGAGATGCAAGTAAACAGTGTGACTCATGTATTTAGACGCATTGTACATGTTCCCAGACAGATGTCATGGCAATGTACCCTGTGACTGTTTTGGAGCAGCTGGGTATTTGATGGGAGACATTGGACATTTCGACTACATGACTGATATGCGGTTTTATTCGTACATTATCATCTCACAGTTTCATGCCATGCCAGCTGTGATTGACCAGTTACTACGCACAGGCGGTACCAGTTATGTCCTCTGTCCTGTGGTGTGAGTGTTGCACTTTGTACCTCATTGTCGACAGTGTTGCTATGCTTTGATTGCTATGTGTGTGTGCTGAATTGTGGGAGTCGCCCCTGCAGCTCTGATTTTGTGGCCCCTTATCCCTTTGAGACGGTGTGCATTTCACTTGTGTGCTTTTCGGGTGCTGAGGTGTGGCTGACTTGGGACATTTGTGCTCTTGATCGTATTTTGTACTCTTGTGCATTGTTTGTCCGCAGATGTGTTGTTGACGTCAGGGTTTGTATGTGCACGTGGATGTGGCTTTGCTGGATTCAGCACATGTGCATGAGTTGGTTGTGGTATTGGTGATGGGAAGGGTGGGCCCCTTTGTGCACATAGTTGACGGGGGCCTACTTGGTGTTTCTATTTGTGGTGCAGTGTGCCAAGGTTAGTAGGGACATGTTCCACATCATTGTGGGTGTGCAGTGTGCTACACTTGATTGTGCATGTGTGCCATTGTGCCCATCTCCCTCCATCCCCCCCAGTCCCTGGTCGTTACTCACCCTGTTGCTCTTGGGTCAGGTCATGTCGAGCTGTGTCTGGGCTCCTGACTTCTTGCACCTTCTCCACACTGATGACTGTGGCCACCATTTCCTCCATCTTATCCAGCTCCTCCTGTGGCGCAGGACTCCCACCTCCTGTCGCCTTTGCTGTCTTCCTGTTGGCAGCGGGTTTCTGTTTGGTTTGGCTTTGCACATCATGCCAGCGCCCCTTGTCCTCCTCCATTGACCTTCTCATCGCTCAGACTGTATTTGCGTTGTGGACAATGGACTGCCATATTTCCGTTTGTGTTGCCAATGACGCAGTGGAGGTGACGAACAGTTGTTGGTAGTGTTCTATCACCTCCGTGACGATGATCCGGTCTTCCTGCGGACTGAACCCTGTCTTCCTCTTCCTCTTCTCCTTGCCCTTCTCCGAGCACAAGGTTCCTGGCTGGTCCTCCGTGGGGCCTGTGTGGTATTGGTTGTCCTCTGCACTCCATCCGAGTGCATCTATGGTGCTACCCAGTTTGATTTGGTTTTGGTGTGTTTTTTTGGGTGCTTTTATAGTGCATGACGCATGGGAATTGCCGGCCTGTCGCTGGTTGTCGCTGATTTTTATATCACGATTTGGGGCATCACAACTTTTTAGGGGTTCATGTTTCACATTTTTGCGGCGTCGCGTTGATTTTGGCGCAGTCATTTGCCGTGTTATCCTGCTATATCGCTTGGTGCCGCCTGGTTGGGAATACAATGTTAAAACAGTGTTATTTTGACGTGATAGACTGCGATATGCAAAGTTGTGTTAAGCTAATTTTGCAACGTTTATCACACGTTCTTGAGAATATCCCCCTTAATCTTTGTTGTGACCAGCATCTGTGAATGTCCTTTTCACTGAGATGTTGGGTGAATTGCCCAAAATTAACGGATGATAAGCTTCACATTGAAACAGGATGCTGCTTTCCAAGCTTCCAAGTTGTTGTGTCCTGGTATTACCCCATACCTGCAGGGCGTTTTGGAAATTTTTTAAGGGTTGAAAACTTCAAACAACGCAAAAAGACATGCAAATATCATTTTTTTAAACAATGATTATTTTTTAGAGACGCTGATTATATGTTTGTCATTTTAAAAGCATGAGCAATTTTCTCCTTTTTCCTGTTAATAGTGTTTATGGTGCTTAAATATTTCTAATGTATTATTTTCAAATAACAACAATTGTTGAAGTACTTTTTGAAGCAAAAGAAAATTGAATATGCTTGTAAATTATATATAAATCAATCATTTTTAATTTTTGCAAAAAATAGTTATACTCTGCCTAAAATGATTGTTTTTTGTTTCAGTGGGTGTCCTGGCATAACATCCTCTTGTTCTAGTCTGAACAGCCACCTCAGTTCACATTACAGGGCACTCACAAGGCAGCATGTAAAATTCAGAGCCGAGCTTGCTGCTGCCACGGGCTTGCTCAATGGACTCTTGCATTGGCGTCTGTTCCTTTTGGCTCCTGAGATTTCCAACTGGAGTTCGCCCTCTTTCTCTTTACAGGGGCCTTGTGGTTCCTTTGAATTTTTTTATTCTGGATCGAGTCTGGTAATCTTCTATTTGGACTATGTTAAGTAACTACTAATGGGTTGATTCCGATCTCGGTCGGAAGGGCTCCAAATCAGATTCGGAATCGTCTAAACTGATCCAGAGCCCGTTTTTTGACTAAATCGTTCACAGTTCCGAACGACCAAGTACGATGCTTGGAAACCCTTAACTCTGACAGAATCAGCGCCGGAAGGCATTCAGACGGATAGAGCCTTCTGGAGCAGATTTGTACAGCTTTTTGGACTAAGTTTACAGAGAGAGCAAGTATGATGACCGATTCCGACAGCCTTTCCGATTCGGTTTGCCCAGATCAAAAAGGCTTCCGGAATCAGTCTTTGGGGGCCCGCAGCAAGCCACCCTTCACCCTCTGCCCCTGAATTGGGCCAGTGGGGGTACCCATGGGTCCCCTCTTCCCAGCCATGCACAGTGTGGCAGGCACCAAGGGGTGCCTGTCACAGGGTGCATGATTATCCCCAACCACCCCTTTTGACAATGCGAGCCTGTGTACGTGTTCGGTACACAGGCTCCAATTGAAGTCAACGGGAGTCTGACCGAATTGTATCCGGTTGTAGTCAAATGCATCATACTCATTTGGTCGGACTCCCTCGATCCGAGTCGTACGGAAAGCATTCCGGACCCGAGTCATTCGGTATGTTTCCCGGACGAGATCGGAATCGGGCCCTAAGATGTTACAGCACATTAGCCCTCAATAACATGAGTGCCTTCAATTACAGTCAGACTGACAGAAATTAAACTCAAATTTAAATACCGTGTGAGCTGCAGCTTTAAGTGATAACAGTGTGGTTTCACAATGAACATTTGTGTTGCTCTTTTGTCATTATTCGAATTAAAAAAAGAATGTGGCTTAATGGGTAGAGCGTCATACTTTGAAGCTGGGGAACCAGTTTCGAATATGGCAGGAGGCTCAAACATCCTGTGATTCTGGGCAAACCACTTAATTTCGCTCTGCCTAACAAGTAGAAGAGAAAGTGAAATACATGCTTGTGACGAGCAGGAAACCATTTTGAAAAAAAGGAGGACACCGAAGACAGAAACAGGGTGTTGTGCTAAAAGACCATACAGAGATACAACAGGTCTTGCAGTCAGCACATAGCTCTGTCGAGGCTCGACTTAAAAAGGACAAGCGCAGAACTGAAGCAGCCCTAGCTGCTTTGAGTATTAGTGTTTTCATATTTGAGCAGGTGAGCAAAATGTGCATAGTGCTAAGTGCAGCGTAATTATGGATGCTAATTTGCCCCATATGTCGATAGAATGGTTTAAATAGCTGCGGCGCAATGCAATAGCCTGGCGAGCTCATACTGATGATTACTATCTCTGTGTGATGCAGCAGCAGATATGTAATGTCCGTGGACGTCTTCGGATGTCTGTTGACCACTGCTTTGTACTTGGGCCACGGAAGAGCAAGTAGTCCTCAGTTTTAGTACAGTCGCCTTGAGAATTTAGATTTTATTTAAATTTGTATATATTTTTATTAACATTTAGTTTCAACACAATCAACTGTTGTGGTGGATCAAGTCGTAGCGCCAATATGGTCCAGCAGGTAAACGAATTAGAGGTACATTCAACAAAACAATACATTTTTGGCAATGAGTTCCAACCATACGACAAATTTAAATTTTTGAAAAACATATGGCAGATGCAGATAATGTGCGCAATGGTTTCCGCGCTCAGGCTGCAAAAGTGACACATTAAGCATTGAACTGACGATGCCTGCCTCACCGGGTGTCAGTCCCCAAGGGTCCAGTCCTCCAGTCTAAGGGCAACAAATAGGTGCAACTGATGTATTCTGCTGGATCCAGTTTTTTTTAAAGAGTTGATCACTGCCCAGGCATGTAAACACTTGCTAAGCATTGCCAAGACATCCAGCCGGGACAGCCTTTTCGCTGTGGTCACTGCAAGAATTTTAAATACAGAATGTGGAAATTGTTTTTTCCAAGCTTCTGTGGACACAAGGTCTTTTAGCTTGACTTCAAGATGACACTTAGGGCCTGATTAGGAGTCTGGTGGTCCTTGGGCCGCCAGACCCATGGTGCGACGGCAGTGGTGGTCTTCCGACCACCACTTTACGACCTTGGTGGTCATGTTGCCCTGGGAACCGCCGTTCCCTGGCGGTGGTACAGTGGATTTTGAGGCAGCAATATGCTTGGCAGGACCGCTGCGGTACAGCAAAGGATATTGTGACTTTCCTTACCGCCACTGATTTCATGGAGGTCTTTCCTCCATGGAAACAATGGTGGTGAGGAAAGAAAGGGGGCCCTTCACAGTCCATGCCGTGCTGGAACTCTCTTTGATGTACCCATTGCGGTGCCTATTTCATAGGCACCGCCATGGGAATGCCAAAGGATCCGCCCGCCAGTGACAAAAAAAATTCATAAAACAGCTGGTCGGTTCACACGCGGGTTTATCAGTGCGTTGGCAGTGCGGTCCCGCCGCCGCACCCCCTAACTCGTAATCGGGCCCTATATGGAGGACCTTGATCAATCTAGATCTTTCCACAGTAGGCTGTTCATAGAGTATGATGGGCAGATCTGAGCCTGTTAGAAAGTTAAAAAGGTGCTTCTCTTGGCCCAGAATTGCTTTACTAGAATAAACTCAAGTCCTACTTGTGCAGGTGATGCTCACTTTGGCAGATGTAATGCAGCTTTATAAAATTTACGGGTGATTTTGTCCAGCAAATTGACCTTGATGCCCAGGGTGATCTCTCTCCCATGTGAAAGGGACGGGAAGACATTTCCTTTCATCACCTGGATTAGAGGGTCTAGGCTAGGGCCCTGGAGATTCTGGACACACGTCGTATGGGTGAACATGAGGCTGCTGCCTTTCTGCCTCAGGGTGTGAAGATGCGATTTGAACGATTCATGGCAGTCAAGAACAATGCCCAAGTATTTGTACTCCATGCTATTTCAAAATTGTCCCCCTTTAAATGTGGTGCCACCTTTTTCAAATTACCCTTTTCTTGTCAAATATACACATCATTCTTTTCTTGTGATTTATTCCAAGGCAATTTCTGACAGTATAATTATACAGGTAGAAAAGTTGGCAGTGGAGGCCGACTTTGACTTAGCAGCATGAGGTCATCCACATATAATAAGTAAGACATGTCGGCAATGTACAGGTTAAAGAGCATAGGGGTAAGAACGCAGCCTTGTTTGAAGACAACATTTTTGTTGATTTCCTTGAAATGTGAGTGCCATCCTCCAGTTTAACATGCACCCAGAAATCAGAGTACAACTGCACGATTGCCCTCAGTAGATCAACCGGTAGACCCCGGGCCTAAAATTTGTGCCACAGTGAACCTCTTGGAATGCTGTCAAATGCAGCTTTGAAATCAATGAAACAGGTATAAAGAGCAAAACTGCTCCTGTAGACTTTATCGCAAATTAACGCCAACGCCATCAAATTTGTTGTGGTGCCACAATTGTCTCTAAAGCCGCACTGGTTCCTGGGATGCTATGTTTGTAGGGGTATTGAGTGGGAAGGTAATTAAGTAGTAATTAATTAACAATTAATTTCTAATGTTTTATTAATTATATTGTAATGAATATCAATTATGTACATTATGTAATACTGAATTATTCTAGTTATATTTTAGTTGCAGGCTGCTAGGTTTTTAGGGTTTTAGGGTGAGAAGTTAATTAAGTAATATTAAAAACAATAATTATTAATGTATAATTAAATATTTAATTGATTCATAATTATGTAAATTGTGTAATGATTACATTTATTAGTTATGCTGAGTTTATAGGGTTGTTGGGTGGGAAGTTAATTGAGCAGTCATTAAATACCAATTATTAATTAATTGGTAATTAATTATTTAATTGATTATCAATTATGTAAATTGAGTTATACTTAGTTATTTTAGTTATATTTTGGGTATGGATTTTAGGCTTGTAGGGCTATATGTTGGCAAGTTGATTAAGTAATAGTTCGGTAACCATTATATTTAGATTTACATTTAATTATTACATTGTTTATGAATTTTGTAAATTGATTAATCGTTTAAAAAAAAATATATATATATATATATATCACCGAATCTCCTCCTTTCACAAAGAAGCAGAGGCCACACAGGGGAGACAGTGGAAGCTCTCTTTAATTAATCTGCGGCATTATGCATTTCGGCATATATATATACATACTTTATGTTATAACGTCAATATTAAGAGTTTAAAAAAATTCTAAATTAATATAGTTAAGCAAATATGTAATGTGTTTGACGTGAACTAGTTTACCTACTGGACTGGAGTAAATCTTACGCCTCCAAAGTCCAAGGCTTTCTCTGCTGGTGCTTAGAATGTAGTGGGAGCAGTAAATCTTACCCCTTTGAAGTCCAAATCTTTCCCTACTGTTGCTTAGAATTTTGTGGGAATAGTAATTTTAACCCCTCCAAAGTCCAACGCTATCTCTACTGTTGCACAGACTGGAGTGGGAATAGTAAATTTAACCCTTCTGAAGTTCAGCGCTTTCCCTATTGTTGCACAGACTGGAGTGTGGGAATTATAAATTGATCCCTTCTGAATTGTAACACTTTCCCTACTTTTGTACTGTTTGGAGTGGAAATAATATATTTAACTTCAATGAAGTTCTACACTTTCGCTACCGTTGCATAAACTGGAGTGGGAATGATGTATGTATTATTCCGAGACTCAAATATATTTCCTAATATTGTTTAAATATATTTATAATTAATATTTGTTTCTAATTTTAATTTGTAAGTATTTGTTTCATATTGTTATTTGTTTCAACATTTTATAATATTTTTCGTAGATGTATTGTTTTTTTTTTAATTTTATATTCTATTTGTTTAGTGAATTATATAATATTTTGGAATTGAATTCTTATTATTTTTTATGTTTAATGCAAACACACAGGCACATATATATGAAACAGGGAAAATATGCCAAAGCCCGGTTTTGAAACATTTCCAGTTATTTTATTCCGAATCTGCATATTCGTACCCTACGCATTTCAGCTATTTGAGCCTTGTTCACTGGTGAGTAACTTTGCGAAATAAATGCAAGTGCACAAAGTGAAAAAGTCATGTGACATTGAGTCGCAGCACTGAAAGTTCCAAGGTGCACAATTATTTCTCGTATTGTACAAACGCATTAAATGTATATTTTTTAGCTGCATAATGTCCATCGCTGCAGTTTTTCTATTTTCTCCCATGTGCTTGCACCTTGGAATAAAGTGACTGAGTGCAAACGTCCTCGAGTTGCAGCAATATTTCACAATGTAACAGGAATCCAAAACTGTCCGATAGAGGTGTATGCTTCTCTTTTCTCCCTTTCTCGCCTCAACTGCAGAAATACCATGGAAATCCAGATGCCCGAGGCTCCCAAAGTGTCACCAGCACAAAACAGGAAACTCCATAGTGGGGGCCCCCGACCCTGTATGGCAGCCTTGGTGGCAACGAGAAAGGAGAATCCCATCATTAGAAACATAAAGGAAAATATGCCAAAGCCTGTTTTTTTACATTTCAAAATAATAACTTTTCCGGCTTAGAGTGCTGCATAAATTATGCAAAAAAGAAGCACGGAACTCTGGCTAGTTCCCAAGTTTAGGTGGAGAGCAGCTCCTGTATAGCGCACTCTAGAACACCATCGAAACTTCGAATCTGCTCACCTCAAATGCCGTTTTTCTAGCAATGTTTTTAAGCATAGGACTAGGACACTACTATCCATGCCAAGCTACAAAGGGACAAGGAGGCCTAGTTAAGAAGTTGTCATGCAGTGCAGCGCAGAAAGTTACATTGCTGCCCTGCATTACAGGGAAAGGGCAGGAATGCGCTGTATTTAAGCTAATAAAACACATTAATGCCTTTTCCCCTACACTTGTGCCTTTTTGACAGCCTAGTGCCAATGCAGGCAACCTTGCCCCATGGTGCAAGGGTGCCGGTGTTGCATGCAGGATTGTTTTTGTGCTAGAACGGACAACTTCCTTCACAGAAACAACTGTGAAAGGCATTCTGCAGCACACATAGAAATAGGACGCAAAGAAGAGAAATAAAGATTTTTCTCCTGGGAAGGCGTATCTTTTGGCCCATTCCCAGGTTTCCCACACCAAATCAACGCCCATGGAATGTCTTCCCAGGGCAGGATAAGGCAACGCAGTGATTTGGTCTGTATTGCCTTACTCCAGATTTATGGAGCCACTCGGGCCATGCAAAGTGGTCTTGCGCGGCTTCATAAATCTGACTTAAGGGTAGCGCCAACCCTACACCAGGTTGGGTAGTGCAGGAGAGACACAAACCAGCTTGTAAATAGGCCCTGAAGTCTTTTGCCATTTCCACAGCACAGCCTTTAACCCTTTCCATGCTGATGACGAGCTCAGCTCGTCATGATGCACGGTTGAGCTGTGCTGATGACGAGCTGAGCTCGTCATGAACAGTGGGGAATCTGAGATCCCAGCACCGGGGGGGAAAATGCACAGCAGCGATGTGGTTAAGCATAGGATTAGCACAGTGCTGTAAAATGACAAGTCTTATACCACTTCAGGCACAGTATTACATACACGAGTATAGGTATACCTAATTGGTCAGTATTTAGAACACTCAGCTGCAAGGGATGGGGAACACTGCTTTGTGTTGGAAACTCTCACATACCTATGACTCAGAGGGCTCTTTAACCGCATCGCTGCGGCGGCTTTTCCCGCTGTGTGCGGCAATTTTTAAAAAGCCGCGTTACATGACGAGCTCAGCTCGTCATCCGCACACGACCACCGTGGCTGATGACGAGCTGAGCTCGTCATCAGCAGCGAAGGGGTTAAATAACATTAGCCTACCTTTCCACAGAAGCCCACATCCTGTAAAGCACTAGGGCTCATCACAACCAACATGTCCAATAAGCAACTAGTCACCACAGTAAATCACACAATCCAGACCAGATTAAGGTGGGAGACAGATGTTGGTGAAGAAGTCTTGGTCATATTGCTGTGAACAAACCGGAATGTTGTCTCCAAATGGTAGACTATGTCTCATTCATTTCAAATTTTTACATTAGCTGTATAGAACTGCCCCTTGGCTTGACAAGATATGAGGCAGTGTCCAATCCCAGCTACCTTAAAAGAAGGGCCCCCACAGCAAACTTTATTTACCCTGCTTGGCACTGTCCACAGATTAATGTGTGCTGGAGGGAGATCTTCACTCGTATCTCAGTCATGATTGGGTCACAGCTGTCATTATGCCCAAAGTCAGCCTGGTTAGATTGCACTAATAATACACCAAGCACATGTCAGACAATGTGTATCCATTGTGATGATTCTTGCAAAATGTGTGCACCTGAGGAAGGAATAACAACCTTATTGGCAGGAAATGGTTTGACTGCATGTCTCACTGCAAAGTACTATTAGAAGTTACTACTCCATGATCCCCCAGGCCAGCAGACTAAAAGTTGTCTGGAGCCCACTGTGCTCATATTTGGTCACCTGCTCAGTGTAGGCTGGCATGGGAATGCAGGCAGGTGCAATGCTCTCTTTGGCTGGATGTTGAGTTCTTGGTCCTGTGCTGACTGTGCGGAGCGATGACTGTTGTCTCTGCGCTATCATACATAGATACCCTGCATAGTATTGCTACCGCTTGTAAGATCCTACATTCACCTGTAAATGCCTGTATCGATCACCTCTGCATGCTGTCTTAAACCGCTCATAGTATGTTGATGGTTCATATGTTTGTTCTAGCACTGTACCTTTTGACTAAAGTCCAATAAAAATAAAATAACATATATATTTTCACAGCACACATACTATCTTCACTATTACTACATTTGTTCTTTCCTGTAATAGAATATGTAAGTACAAATAATGGTAACAAAGAAGTAAGTAACACACTCAACATAAGTCAGCTCTGAGGGTCAAAATCAGGAAGAGTTTAACTCATAGACCTACACTGTTGTCAGAGTTGAACTCAGCTTACAAGGTTCATGTAAGGTTTATGTACTGTT
Source organism: Lissotriton vulgaris (assembly GCF_964263255.1). NCBI lineage: Eukaryota > Metazoa > Chordata > Amphibia > Caudata > Salamandridae > Lissotriton > Lissotriton vulgaris. The sequence continues at coordinate 1,511,959,846 of NC_141687.1, read as the reverse complement.
GAACGCTTCCCCATCCACTTAATTTCAGTTTCTTAGGTTACCAAATAGGCTCAAGTGAGCAGCTTATGCCAAGGTCAAAAGTTCACCATGCAAAGTCTGCTTAACAGAAGACTAAGTATTGCAATGTGTGATACTCCTCCTGTTCTGCTAAGCAATTTAAATCAATGACAACAAACTCCATAGTTGGCAACCCCTGCTTTCCAATGAGAAATTCGAAATGAAATTGCAGTCACTTGTTAGCTAACCTACTGTTCTACATTACGAAAAGCAGCCAATTAGGAAAAAAGAACACCAAATCACATTTTTTCTTTTCAAATCACATACTCTTCCAGGACACTTGCCATTCGTCCACAGCTCCTTCTCTGTCTTACACCAGGATGCCAGTATCATGCCTCCCATTTGCATTATGGACCATGCCTTGCCTACTGGTCTCGTAAGCATGCAAATGTTGCGGCATTGATCAATGAGGACACATTGGCATCAAATTATTCCTATGATTTAAAGCATTTCAAATTGAGAGCATTCTAATTTGATTGCGAACTGGGGAAAATGTATTTGGGCACAATCAGAGGGGTAGCTTTATCAATTCAAATTGAGGAAACTTTAGGTGAGTTGATGAATGCTGACCCTCATACAGCCTTTGTTTAATCCAGTAAATGTCAAAGTCAAAAGTGGCAGTAGTTTGATAAATTGTGTCAGAAAATTGAGAAATCCCAGATGACAATAAGTCAGTTTCCGCATATCTCTGGTACTATGGAATAGGGTAAATCTACCTCATTGACATCCGCTTTGATGTTCTAGGTATCTCCAGAAAGATGGAGTGCATTACCCAGCAGAATGGAACTGGATCTTCTTCAGCAACTTAAAGACATTTATCTACTTCTTCCTCGAATGCACACAAAACACTATAACATTACCACAAAAAAAACTAAGAATTACATCACCAATTTTATCACCCCTCCACATGCAGCCACTCTCTCCTCAGCACACACTCTTCCACCAAGGCCCTGTGCATAACCCCCAAAGGGCAATATGCAACCAGTCTTCCATATTCAGCCAAACTCCCCTAGAACAGCCACCACCAGCTGCTCACAACTTGCAGCCAGATCCTGCACCCAACCCACAGCTGTGTACTGCCTGTGGTCAGTCCCTCTATCCAAATCATGTGTCACTGAACATCGTCTCTGCTGCACACTGTGAAGGGTGGTCCAAATGAGAATGTCGGCTTGCCATTGTTTTTCAAATCAAGAAAACTATCCTATCGGCACACATTCATTAAAGAACAACATGTTTTTCATCATGGTCTAGGGACACAGACGCTCTGCTGTCATCCATGAAGGTTTCTCATAATGTGCTTCTAGGCTGAAAAAAGGAGGTACTCACCGATTCACATAACTGATTAAGTGTATTCTTCTGCAAAACATGGGTTGGCTGTTTTTATGCTAGGATCTGAGTCCACTGACGAATGTACGTAATTATGATAGAGTTTGAATCTTTTTAATCTGGAATTGCCAATAAAACATCTACACAAGACTTTCAGGTGCAAAATTGTACTTTCTACAAGATAACTGATCAAGAAATTAACTTTGATTTACGCACACATATGTCCAATACTAGGGTTTTTGCACGTTTCAACCCTACATTGATTCTTTGTCAAGGTCACTGGACAATGTGTAATTGCCACTTCCTTTGTAACATCACAACATAAAAATAAATGAAATACTAGGGCCATGAAACGAAATTGAAATGAAAAGATGTATGATGTATGGTATTAATGACACACAGTGGATACTGGATACAAACAGCATTCACCACTGTGTTCAAATGAAATACCAGAGTACCAACATCCTGTATTTATGTGTGTGGTACACCTGGACACCATCTTGATGGAATCAAAGCTATAAAACTGAAAGCATTTCATACAGAGGATGCTTAATTAAATGAAAGAAACGAGAGGTTTGCTTTTCACATAGAGATAATGGTTAGTGCTCTATAAAGCTAAAATGAGGACATATTTCCTATAACTTCTTAAATATCTTCATCATCAATGTCATAAAAAAGTCTGGTATGCTGAGTGAAACTTGTACTTCCAATGACAGCAGCAGCATGTCAGCTGATTTCTCATTGTTCTGCTGCATCTTTACCACAGTGTTATAATGAACGACTAGACAGATCTACCACATCTGAACTCTGATTGTCTAGCTTGGGTAAGATTTATTTCACGACTATGTGATTAAAGTGATGATATCATAGGAAGAACTCTGAGGCCCACTCGAAAATGCTGCCTAACAACTTTATTGGCAAGTAAAAAAATTGAACACTACTGAGGCAAGGATTGACATGGGGCCATTTCATAAGCAGCAAAAGAGTAAAGAGGGCGAGCTGAACTCACCCAACAGTAGACTTTGTGTAACTCTTTAGCTATAAGGTCACAATCATATCTGATGAGAAAGGATTTGGAATAAAGAAACCAAGGCTATTGGAGCTGTCTCATGCATGCACAGTCCCAAACAGGGAGTTCAGTCAACAACTTAAAAGTAAAAACCGGTTTCTAGCGCAGCTGTTAGCAAAATATATATATATATTTTTTTAAAGTGCCTTGTCTCTCTAGACTCTATTTATTTGTATTTATTAGAACATTGCAGGCTTGTTATATATGTTGCACGAAGGAAACTTTGGGGCATATTTACAAGTGAATGGCGGAGCGTGGCGTTAAGCAAAAATTGCTAATGCTAACGCCACACTCCGCCATTTTGAAAACGCAGGGATGCACTGTATTTGCAATGGTACGGCACATACCTGCATTTGCCCTAGCGTTAGCTTTAAACTCAGCTGCCTAGCACCAATGCAGGCGCTCTTGCACCATAGTGCAAAAGTGCTGCGTTGAGGTAATATTTGTTTATGTGCAGGAAGGTGTCCATTCCTACACATAAACAATCATTAATGTTGATTTGTAACTCCTATGTGTGCTATATTGTACAGCAGACATAGAAGTTGCAAATCAGCATTTTTCTAATGATTCTTTATCTGGAGGAAGAGACACCTTCCTGCACATAAACAATCATTCATGGCATTTCGCTGTTTCTATGTGTACTGCACAATGCAGCACACATAGAAACAGAAGAAACAAGGAGAAACTAAACATTTCTCCTCATTTTACCATGTTAAGACCAGTTTTTCCCTGGTCTTAATTTTGGCGGTGCCTCATATTTATGCCACCCTTTTAAATAGGGGTAGCGTCAAAATCAATGGGCGTTGCAGCGGAATGTCCACTGCAACGCCCATGTTCTGCCCCTTCCATGGTAAGTGTAACGTGAAAGGGGACATTGTTTACATGGCAGCGTTAAGCCTCGTTAAGTAGCCTAACGCCACCTTGTTAATAAAGCGATGGGCTTATCGCCACAGGAACGTCGCAAAAAGTGACTCTCAGTGGCGATAAGCCCTTGTAGATATACCTCTTGGTATTTGAAACCACCACCTACCTACTTAGAATTTCAGCTGCTTCACGTACCAGCAGAACTTTGGAAAAAGAAATTGTTAACCATCTGTGTGATCTGCATTGTGCATTTCAGGAAAACTACATGCTATTACAAAAGAAATCTGCACAGGTTCATCCTATGTGCAAACAATCAGCATAAATGCTGTAAGAAATGTAACTTATCCTTTCTAAAAGATAATAATAATGAATGCATATGACCTTCTTTCCAATTCAAGGAGAAAAGTTATCACCAATAACATTTTAAGATTATTGAACGATCTAAAATGTAAATATAACAATACAGAATTCATAATAACTGGTGATTTTAATGTACATCTTCTACATACTAAGCAATCTCATAAATGTTTTGATGAACATGATTCATTGTGGGGCATCTTACATTAATTAGTATAATTGCCACCAAGCCAATAAATCTGGGACCCCACTTTCAACAGTCATTACATGGTTTACGCTTAAACGGGTGCCTTCCAGTGAATCAGCCAGCCAGAAGTACAAGAATTACTAAAACACAGCAATCACTTTGGATTAGGTTTTTGTAACACTCTCCCTTTTTCATTTTGTTCAGTGTTTTCAAATCTTAGAGAGACAAGAAAGGGATAATTTTCCTCGATATGTTATTAACAAATTAAACATGAGTATAATGCACACATCTGAAGAACTGATCCACTCACTAGGTGAGAGGAAAGTGACAAAAAGGAATTTGGATGTGCCGGAAAAAATTATATTTGGACACTTCGTCATCATCTATTAGTTCAATAATTAATTGCACACGTAAATGAAAGGCTAATACACCCACCAAATAGATCGACATGAAAAACAATATTACATGGTATACAAAATATAAAAAATCTGGAAAAAGAGCGCTTAAAAACCTGCCATAGCAGATTATGCAGTTTAAAGATAAAAATAGGACTTTTCAAGTAAAATGAAAGAATTCAATATAAAGCATTAAATATAAAAAACATCTGTGGAAAGCAAAATGCAACAATAAATGCAACAAAGTGGATGATGGCAGGGCACTGTTAATTACAATATGTAAGCTTTTACTACATTGGCAAGAGATTGAGGAAACTATGGCCCTTATTTTGACATTGGGGGGTCGGACTGCCGCCCAACGCCACAGCAGTCCGGGGACCACCGACAGACAGACAGAGGTCTGACCGCCCAATTAAGATGTGCCCACCAAGCTGGTGGGCGGAAAGGTGCTTCATAACACTGGGGCTTGTGCTGCTTCCTTGGAAAAGGGCCACAGCAGAAGCCGCAGTGCTATTGAGCAATTTCTGCACATTCATACACTGTGTGCCAGGCACTATGTGGTGCCTGGCACACGGTGGATGGATGTGCATGGGGGCACTACATGTGCCCACAGGACCACATTACAGTGGCCCACGTGGGCCCTGCTTGGGGCTCCCAAAGTCACTTTCTGGCTGCCTTTTCATGGCGGTCGGACCACCATGAAAAGGCAGTCCGAAAGGGACATCATAAGCCTGACAGCAGCGCCTGAGCAGGCACCCCTCCATTCAGGATGACGATTCCGACCACAGCTCTGTCGGGATAAGTAGATCCTGTCGGAGGTGGCGGTTCCTTCCCCCGACATTATCACTCCGACCGCCTGCTTCGTAATGCGGTGGTCGGAGAGATGCCCTGTATGTCGGGCGGACCACCATCGACTGCCTATCTGTGGCAGTCTGCCTGACATCATGATGAAGGCCTTAATATCTTCATTGTACAATGAAAGATATTTAGCATCTGAGAATGATCTTACTCCAGTATTTTCTATCCCTGATATCTTGGGAACTGTTTCAGGAGGAATTTGCTATAGACATTTTAGAGAAGCTTTTGCTGGCAAATGGTGTCAGGACATATTTGTTATAGACATGATAGAAAAAATGAGATTTGATGGGGCCCAGGCTAACGTTATTCATTCCAAGATTTTTAAGAAGGATAGGAAATATTAGGCTTCACAGCTTAACCTGTTATTTAATGGATGATATTATTCCATCCTCGAGAAAGGATTCAGTCTTATGCCCATTGCATAAGAAGGGTTCAATGGCAGATTAATCGGTTACAGAATGGCAGCTCTTCTGGATGTGGAATCCAGATCTTACGCATCTTTGCTATTAAATGTCCTAAAAGTATCGTCCGATACAAACAACATGATTCTCTTTAATCAATATGCAGAAACTAAAACTATGAACCTTTATTCTGTTTCATAAATTCCAAAACAATGTTGACTCTATCGATAGAAACAGGCTATGGTGCAAGTTGAACTCTTGGGGAATTCATTCTAAATTTTTTAAAAGTGAACTAGGGTCTTTATACTAACACCTGCCACCTAAGTCTAAGTTAACCTGGGTGACAACAAGTCTTTCATCACAGACATATGCACACATTGGTCACAGGCAAGGTGTTGTCCTTGCCCCTGTTGTACTCAACATATGCATTTCATATATTAGGCCACCTCGAATTAATGCTTGAGATTGCCGTCTCAAACTAGAAGTTATGTTGATTCCAATGATTCCTTATCTAAATGAAACTGTCCTCTTGGATAGAACTTGCATGGGCTTTTAATACACCTTAGATCACCTTGAAAACTAATGCAGATATAACAGCTTCAGTACAAATGTTAAGAAATCAAATATAATAGTTTTTGAGAAAAGAAAATGATTAAAAAAGCATTGAAACATAAAAGAAGAGTACATCAAGAAGGATCAGATATATAAATATTTTGGAATTTGGTTTCTAGACGCTGGTAGTAGTGTACATCACCAAACAAAATTATAGTTGAAGTCACAGTCATTAATGTTTTCCATGTTAAAGTTGTCTAATTTATAGATCCAGATAAAACCGCTGTTAGATGTTATCATGATGTAATTGATGTGTGCTCTACACTTTGGTTGTGCAATGCTTCAATCCCCACAAAAAATCTGGCTGTGCGTAGCCTAGCACAACCTACTCAGGTGCATTTTTGTTCTACCAGCTTCAATATCACAAGGCAGAAATGCCTGGAAATGTGTCTGATTAATCAAAGAGTCCTGCAAGATTCTCACACCGTTAGTTTTTGGTATAGATGCACATTTGAGCATAAAGGTTCGCTAACGTCGCACCTGTGGGCCCAATTTGTAAAAGGTGAACGAATAAACAAATGTAAGCATCTCTCCAAGCTTCAGCTAGTTTTAAATAATCTTCATGTGGAAGTAGCTTTGGAAATTCCAGATCCTGTGGCAGCTTTTCCAAGGAAAGTGTGTCATTTATTTTGTATCTGATCTAAACTTCTGCAAGTTCTGGAATCATTATGAAGTGCTATTAATCCCCTACATCAAAGACATATTGTAGCCTCACCCGGTACGGAGCTTCTCCTTGAAACTTAAACAAGCCTGCAGCAGACTTCGTTTTATTCAATTTGACATTGGGAAGTGTCGTGTTGTGATGCAGTCTAGTGGTTGGGGGGCGGAGCTAGGAACTAGGAGCAGGAATAGGAGGGACAAGGACTGGGGGCAGTTAGGAGTAGAGCATGAATGAATAAAGATGTATGGAACTATACACTCCGGCTCCTGTGGTAATTGAGGGGAAGGCATGACAATGGCGACGAGGGTGGGATAGCAACTGAAGCCCACATTGCCTAAGACCCCTGCCGCCCGTGGACGGCCAAGAAAACAGAGAGCCTGCAGCCTGTGTCAGCGCAGCGCGTGAGGAGCGCGAAAATGAAATGCTCCACACGCCGCGCCTGAATGCTGCCCTTTTTGAATGACCGGTAACTGAAGAAAAGAAGGGAGCTGCCTGCCGAACACGGTGAGTCTGCAGCCTGTGTCGGCGTAGCCTGCGGGGGCTCGGAACCAGGATCACATCTAGCAGTGCGCGCGTATGCTGCCCAAAGCGCAAGGATCAGCGCTGCTTCAAAGAAACTGCTGCCCGTGCCCCAGACCTGCTGATCAACATAGCGGAGGCATTGCCCGCTTACCTGTGTGCCTCCGGAGGGTGGCCCGACACCTGAGAGTCTGCAGGGGTCCCGACGCGATGCTCAGAAAGAGCGCGGAAAAGAGAAAGTGAAGACCGGACTCGAGACCGCCTGCCGACAGCCCTAAAGAGGCCTGGGGTGAGTCCTGAGCGTTCGCGCTCCCACATAATGAGCCAGAAAAATAAATAAATAAATAAATCAGAGACTTTAAATTTGGCACTCACTAGAAGAAATCTCGAGCAAATACAAGCAAAGTCTGTCTCGAGCGGCGGCCATCTTAGAGTCAGGCGCCAGCCATAGGCCCCCATTGAACTGTATGTGTCGGCCATGTTAGAGTCAGGCAGTCGTGGAACCTGCCAATAAGTGTGAGAAAATACAACCCTCTGAAGTCAACAGAAAAACACAAGTAAATGCAAGAGGCTTAACAAAGAAACAAGCACAGGCAAGTGCAAGAAGGAATAACAAGCAAGGTGCAAGAGACGGAATAAGACCGACACACATACGACAAGCAGTGATAAATGCACGACAAGCAAGCAATAAAACAAGACTGCGTAAATACAAGAGATAGAATAAGAAAACAAGCACAAGCGACTGCAAGAAACAAACAGCGGTGAAGACGAGAGGAAATCACAACATGCGTTGGCAAACACAAGAGAACAAGCCTTGGTGAGCGCACACAGCAAATACAAGCAAACACGAACGACCAAGCGCAACAACTACGAACAAAGAATCATACCGCCAACGGCTGAGCGACGACCAAGCTGATCTCAAGAAATCAAGTACATCTACCTGAAGCTTGCGTACTACACCATCATGCCTGTGAGGAAAGACACGCATAAACCCAATCCCTGCATTGGAGTACCTCCTCCAGTGGCACAGACCAGCGCCCACTGTTTAGGTCCTATATGGTCAAGTGGCTGGAGTCGTTGGACGAATTCCTCACAACGACCGGTGAGCAGAGGGATAGCAGACGTCGACTACTACTGCTTCAGCTGGTGGGTCACGAAGGCCGACGTTTAATCAAAACATTTTTAGCAAAAGACACAAAGACATATAAGGGACTCAGAGAGACGCTGCTCGCTCATTTTTACGCGAAGGAAGACGTGGATCATGGACGCATTGTTTTCAACGCAGCACGGCAGGAACCATTAGAATCTTTACCAAGCTTTATTACCCGGCTGCAACGTCTAGTGAAATGTTGCCACTTCGACACCTTCACAAATGAAGATGCAATCCGACTGCGGGTGATTGAAGGCTGTTCAAAACCCGACACCAAGCGCAAGATCATTCAAGGGCGGTTCTCGCTAAAAGAGATCATCAGGAGAGCCGAAATTGGAGAGCGGGTCACAGCGAGGGAAGCGTCCAAAGAATTCCACCAGGACGCAGGAAACAAAAAGAGAAGAAAGGAGTCATTCTCCATGTCCGCGAGGAAAGCTCAGGAGTCAAACAAACCCCGAGAAAGGGAGGGCGAAAGCGGACTAGAGGCAAGATATCAGGAGAGACGAAGTGACAGGGAAGCAGGAAACAAAAAGAGAAGAAAGGAGACATCCCCCATGTCCGCGAGGAAAGCCCAGGAGACAAACAAAACCCGAGAGAGGGAGGGCGAAGGCGGACTAGAGGCAAGATATCATGAAAGATGAAGTGACAGAGGACCAGAGACAAGATACCATGAAAGACGAAGTGACAGGGAACTCCCTGAGTCACCAACACAAAGGACAATGGATAAGGGCGTACGAAAGACTGAGACAGCCAGGAACAACCGGATTGACATAACGCCGAGAAGTCACTCAACACATTACTCTGGAGACATATCAAGCAGTGACAAAGACCACACAGAGGAGGCCGAAAACAGTCTACTCAATGGTCATGACGAAAATACCAAACACCGGCGAGGGAACAAGTCACGTTATATTCGGAAACTAACATACTACTCTGGAGAACCATCAAGCAGAGACACAGATCACACAGAGGAAACCGACGACAGTCGACTCAACGGTTATGAGGAAAGGACCAAACACAGGCGAGGGGACAAGCCACACCACCCCCAGAAACCGATATACACATACACTCGAATGACTCAAGACGCATACGCTCAAGCCATCTGTGATCAGGAGAAAACAGAGAAGAGTCGAATATCCTAAGACCAAACCAAGGAAGTAAATACGTGGCTAGCAAACAACCCCGTCACAGCAATAACACAAAAGGCACTTCAAGAGATGCACCCAGAGGAGTGTCTCCTTTATAGCGTTGACTCCAGGAGTGCGTCATCGACCGATTCAGAAAACTTGTCCGGACATTCACTTAAATCAACAGAGTCCTGGTACCGACAACGGTCACGGTGTCCACCACTTGAAAACACAGTGGAAGCAAAGACCGTCGTCCCTGTCTAAAACAACACACCTCAGGCCAACAACCTGCAATGCCTGAACTCTCCACAAGACAACATGCCATGCCAGCCCCAGGAACATCATGACGTGAAGAATATACCGTCACCGCTGAAGGGGTCAGCAAGGCTCACGCAAAAAGGACACAGAAGAAGCACAGATGCAGGTGACTGTACCCACTGGGCGGGAAAGGACCACTCAGTCACCATACCCAGAGGGGCCAACACGTTGGGAAAGAGAGGCCATTATCATTAGTCAGAAGGGAAACGTGCACCTGTGTTGTCTGGCATGCCTGTCCACGGACAGGAGGACAGGGTTGCCTCTGGCCGAATAAGACAACGAGAAATAGAAGTGCATGCAGACGTAGAAGTGCATGCAGACGCTCGGAAGAAAACTAAAACAACGGACACACGGGTAAGAGATCAATTGCCACTCAAGCAAGAACCACAAAAGAATACGGACAGCCGACATCTAGCGGAGCCATCGACATCCACATCACAAGAAGCGATACTCTTGTCAAGACAGCCGGAAAGACACAATGAAGTATCTCCAACAGATCGCAGCCCTGTGCAGCTGATCAAGAAACTATAGACGCGTCGGGAATCAACTTTGTTTGGTAAAAAGGGGGGAGATGTCGTGTCGTAATGCAGTCTAGTGGTTGGGGGGCGGAGCTAGGAACTAGGAACAGGAATAGGAGGGACAAGGACTGGGGGCAGTTAGGAGTAGAGCATGAATGAATAAAGATGTATGGAACTATACACTGCGGCTCCTGTGGTAATTGAGGGGAAGGCATGACAGGAAGGTACACTCACACTGGACAAATCAGAGACCATTGGATGCCCGTAAATTCTGTCATCAGGCCGAGGAAAGATCAGCCCATGTTCTTTTCTGCTATCATAGTCTCCTTGGCTAAGAAGATACTTTTAATTCTTGGGATTCTTCAACCTCTGTTTCAACTCCTATCTCTAATTTCTTTATAATCGGTGACTTGTGGCACACCCACTTGTTGATTATAATGAAAAGACGTCAGAACTCAACTGTAATAAGTTATTGCAGTCGAGTTCGGTTGTCACAATGCCTGCTGCCAGCAGCAGAGGTGAAAACTGCTTAAATCAGTGAACATGAAATTTATCTTTTCTGTTTTCTGCTCTATTTTTCTTACAATGACTAGCAGAAAGAACATGATAAGTTTGCATTCCTTCATTAATTATTGAAAAGCTACAACCTTTCGGTATGTTTCTACACATTCTGAGCTAATGCAGCTTTAAAAAAACTGGCTTGTATGGAACTGTATCTAATATATTTCTAATATTTTTTTGAAAAAAAATCTATTTTTTTCATGTGTTTAATTTTGCACTAGAGGTTACATTTTTATTCTTCATGTTTGCAAATATGCTATCTCTTTCATATGACAAAACAATGCACCAATGTTTTCAGTGCTTTGTGGGAAACGTTATGCTGTGACTATGTACCCCCTGCCATAAATATTAAGAATATGCAAGTCACCTCTGAGTTCCATAAGCTTATAAAGGAACTCGACCTTCAGTGTAGTTGCTCTATATGATAATGAAACCCCTTAGTGACTTTCAATATCCATATAATGTGCATCAGGGGGTACTTTATCCATTATATTATTTCTACCCTTTCAATGATAGGAGTTTAGAACATGTGTCTTTGTAGTAAATAATGTTTTAACACTGTTTATACACAACTGGTCTATAGTTTGACAAACTTTAAAAATGAGGTCAGAATAGATTGGCTCCATCAACTTAGGAACCAAAGACTTTTTAGAATATTCGAATAATTGTTGATATTCCTCCTTAGCTTGGGGATCAAAACACTTGAATTAATTGATAATCTATGTATGCACTAGGGACATTTTTTCGAGTGACTGCAGTGGTCCTAGTTAGCACTATGAGACTGCCCTCATTGTTCTTAATAGTTTGAAACATCATTGATATTTTAATGGTTTTACTTAACTGCATTATAAACATTATTATTATTATGAACAACTATTCTGTACAACATTGTGTATTTATTACGAATGTGAGGCACACCTCAATGTAACTGTGATGTCATCAAATGTGTAGAACTGAAATAATTTCCTTTAGAAATTAACAAAATGAGGGGGTTCATTTTGTTGTAGAAATTATGGCTAGTACTCTAGAAAGTTAAAATGAGGACACCTTTTCCATAAATTCTTCTTCGTCTGCGTCAGAAAAAGGACTTGTATTTTGAGTGAAACATGTTCTTTCAACACCAGCAGCAGTCTGTCAGATAACTCCCTAGTGATCAATTGTAGTTTTATCACAGAGTTCTAATGAACAATAAAGTGCTAACATTTTGTATTCAAGACATATGTAAGGCACTCCTGAATGCCATTTTGTTGGAATATGAGCTGTTTAATAAATGCTTTTCCTTAGGAGCAGCTGAACTAAATAAGCACTGAAATGTTAATGTAGGAATAAAACCAGCAAGTCAGAAAATGTGTGGGAAGGTATGGGCATTTAGTCATTTAAGGCATAATGTTTTGTTAAAGGATAAAAATAGTTACAAAGGGAGACGTTAGCATTACTGCAGCTTTCCACATCTGTTAACCACTCTACCAATTTTCCCAGTCACATAACAGCTCCCTAAATTTTAAATAGCAAATATTGTGGTAAACAAGCTTTGTGCACAGTGGAGATTTACCACCTGCTTAGGATTAACCTCATAGGGTCTTGCGATGAGACCACGCAATGTTGGCTACCTTTGCTACACACTTTATGTTCAGTGGTGGTGCCCACAGTGGGATGCTCATTGAAGACAGGGTACAGGGCCAGAGGCTAAATCCAGCTGAATACCAGTCTTTCGACAAGCACAGCAGGAATTGGGTGCTGGTGGAGAGTTGGGCACAAGACGTGGCCAGGAATCCAATCCCTGCCGCCTGCATAGTGGATTTGGGTGCTTGTGAGATATTGGACACTGGCCCATTTTAGCATATGGGTAAAAAGCCCAGAAACAGGACAGAGCACAGCAAAAAGCACAGACACATTATTCCAATATTTATAAATTACTCTTTTATCACGCATTGTTCTCATTTCAACACCTAACTATAATGCCACTTTAACCTTTGTTTTTTAAGCTAAAAAAAATGTATACATGTCTCTCTCTCTCGCACTGTTATATATATATATATATATATGTATATATATATATATATATATATGTATATATATATATATATATATATATATATATATATATATATATATATATGTAGTGAGAGAGAGAGAGAGAGGGAGATATATATATCCACAAAAAACTCCTCCAGACTGAAGAAGCAGATGCCACACGGGGAATCCTGTTGGAAGCTCTTTAATGGGCTGGCAGAGCATAATGCATTTCGGCCATCTCGGCCTTCGACAGATGCTGCTTGCTAGAAACGGGGTAGCGTGGTGCGCAGCAGGTAGGCCAAACTTGGAGGCATTGTGTAAAGCATCTGCGCCGCACACACTCACAGGCGACACACTAAGCACACTACAAAAGAGACTCCACACCAGGTTAGGTGAAAAACAGCACATGTATTATGCAGAACACGTTACCAGGCAATCACAGTGTAACACTGTGCCAACTGACACCGGGTAGCAGTCTACCGGGGGACTATTTACATGACAGGGCCAATCGTGCTGCTGCCTGAACCATCACAATTACAAAGAAAGAATAAATGTAAAGTCCATCAGCATTAGACGAGTAACAACCAGTAGTCAATGTGGAGCAACCAGTACCTACCGGCAGGACCATGCACTTGGCCTCATCCCATTAGCATTGGGCATAACCATTGAACACCATATCCTGACATTAGGCAAATTTGCATGAGGCATCTCAATAGGCATGAAAACACATTATGCACAACAATAGGCATTAACATTTTTAGCATAAACCCTGCAGTGCAGCCTCAGGGGAGGACATTAGGCATCAATACCTTATTTATACTTCCTGGCATAGTCCCTGGGGAAAAAGGCCTTCCCTTAGGCACAGAAACACATTAGCATGTGGCATTGCGTTTGCAGGAACACATTAGGTCTAAAAGCAGCAATGCCAACCTTAGGGAAAAGCATTAGGTAACCTTAGGCATAGAAACCCCTTATGCCTCATATCTGTACTTTTCATCACATTGGCAGTAGGCATAAAATGAAAACATTAGTCGTAAATCCTATTAACAGTGGGCGTAACATTAGGTCTACTCATTAGCAGAACCCTGCGGCCTAGAAATCCATTAGGCATGTATAAATGCACTCGCCAAAATAATGAGCAGTGTTGCAGAATGGGTATGAATCATATTAAGCATAAGAATAAGGCATCATCACAGTAGTCTTAGGCATGAATTACATTTGCATAAATCAGAGTCGGCCTAAACATATGCATGTGGCATAGCACCTTATGCAGAACACCAACCCTTTAAGCCTGAGGGGAAAACATTAGGCATCAACCATGAGCATAGGAAGGCATTAGGCATACCAACAGTACCTCAGTGGCATCAAGAACATTAGCATAAATCATGGCATAAATCACATCCGGCATGACACTTGGCAGAATCATCTCAGCCTAGGGCATAACCCCAAAACATCATGGCATTCTCCATAAACATGTTGAAGGACGTTGCAGCTGCCCACTATCCTGCGGGGCTGCTGTCTAAAGTAAGTCAGGCCAGTAACGGGAACATGGCAGCCCCTCCTCTGGGACTCTCAACTTAAAGTTAGGCCCAAATGTTGCATGTGGGAGCCCCTCTTCTGGGGCTCTCAAGTTAACAATGAAAGGGCCCACGAAGTATCGGCCCGTTGGAGCCCCCCTCCGAGGGCCTCTGGAATAAAAGGAAATGCCCAAAACGGTGCAGCTGCGCGCTGTCATACGGGTCAGCTGTAGAGTCAGCACGGGCGCCACGGCACCCTCCGTGTGACATCAGGGGAAGGTGGGCACCGACAATGTGCCCCGTTGCCCTCTCCACTCAAACGTTGGAGCGGCCCGCTGCTCTGTGGGACGGCTCAAGGATGACCGGCACAGGCAGTGGGTGAGAGGTATGGGAGCAGGAGCCTAGCGGCTGGAGGAATCAGGTAGGGTCCCACTCCTGGGTCCCGCTTTGTTTCTCCCGATCCCTAACTGCAGCACACCGGGGCTCCCTCTTCACTATGGAAGCCCCGCCCGGAATGTGCACGGCTGCCGCCTGCTCTGGTCACGGCTCTCTCCTTGTCACCGGACTTCCGGTAATGCTCTCGACTTGCTCTCGACTTGCGGGGCCCTCATTGGTACGCAGGAGCCCCGCCCGGCACCTCTCTTCACCCAGGCCGCCCTCTCGTGGGACCCGGGACTTCTGTCCTTCAGTTTGTGGAGGTGGGGTAGGCTCCCATCCTCCTTTCCAGCCCTAGGGGAGCAGGACACGCCCCCAACCAGGCAAGGTTTGCCTGGCTTCCTGGTTGCTGCGCGATCGCGGCGGCTGTCACCTGGGTTGCGGCTGTGATTTCTCGGTGGCAATGAGGGGTAGGCTCCCTCTTAATTCAAAATATAAGGCGGGGTGGGCTCCCGCAAATTAAATCCACACGAAGGTTGCAAACGAGGGGCGGGCTCCTGCTAATGAAAATATGCATGAAGCGGGGTAGGCACCCACTGCAGGTGATGCAGCCATGCAGGTTGGGCTCCCGCTCTTCAGGAAATAGCAAGGGGGAATCCCCCACGCCGGGTTTCCCTTTGGACTCATTGGCAGCACAGCGCTGCAAGAATCACGCTTTCCTCTCCTGGGCAGGCAAAGCGCTCCAGGTCCCGGGCAGCTTCTGGATGTAGCGCTCATGAGGCGCTAGAAGGCAGGAAAGCAGGGCCTTGGCAGCACAGCGCTGCAGGTGTCAGTTCCTCACCTCCTTGAAGTACAGGCCCACAAAATGGAGCACTCACGAGGCGCTAGGTCCCAGGAATGCAGTCAGGGACCCACAAGAGCAAGTATCGCCCACGCTCCTCACCTCTTGGGAGTGCAGGCAAATAAAGTGCTGCGCTCACTAGGTGCTAGGGCAGGAGAGCAGGTTACACAGTGCTGGGCAGGATCAGCGGTCAGTGGGCACTCATCGGTACAGGACAGCAGTTCCTAGGAACGGTCAACCCCCAAATCGTGGCACTCCTCCTTGCACAGCAGTCCTCACTCCAGTAAAGGCTCTCACTGGCCCTGTGGACAGCGGAGGGGTACCGGTGGGCCCAGGGGCCTGCACGCAGGCCCTTGCGACGGCACCTACTGGCAGAGTGTCTCCTCTCAGTCAAAGTCCACGCATAGTCTGAGCACATGGAGACACAGCCCCCCTATATATTCCCCCCTCACCTCACCTACCAGAAAGTGCTGGAACCTTCTAGAAGGCTCCTGGCAGTTCCAGTCCTAAATGTCACCGTAGGGGAGGTGTAGGGCACCCTGTCACCTCGAACAGTAGACTGCCAACCCACTGAGGCAGGCAGCACAAAGCACACTGCAATGGCGTCCATTTTAAAAGTGATATTTCCTTCACTGGTGAAAATAAACCTCTGCACAGCATTGTGCAGCATTCAATCACGCATACACAGCAAAAAGGGTAGGGGAGAAAGGTGAAAAAGTTCTGGATGACCCTGCAAGCGGGACCAAGTCCAACACCGCTCTTTAAGGATGCTGTCTCAACCTCGTTTTTCAATTGTCCTGCAGCTTTCCCATTGGTGGGAACACGCTTCACCTCAGGTCATGTGCTCATGCACTTCATTGCTGCTTATCGGAACCGCAAGTTCCAGAGTTCACTGTTCGTGGTAAGTGCTACGTGAGGGTTTCTTTGTTTGCGCCCGTGTGGGTTTGGTGAAGTGCAGGACATAACCTGGTAAAGCCAAATGTTAAAATCCTCATTGGTATACAATACCAGGGATTCCCCGGGTCCCCTTAAAGTTTCAGACTCCCTTGCTTTGCTTGTCTTGTGAGGCGGGCCTGAGCCATTCCAAAACCTTGGATGCCAAAAACAACTGTAGATGCAGAACCATTGATGCTCAGGCCAGCTTGTAGAACGGGGCCTCTGTACCGCGTCTCTGGCTGACGTGTATAACATCCACAAAAACTCCTCCAGACTGAAGAAGCAGAGGCCACCTCAGCTCATGTGCTTGTGCACTTCATTGCTGCTAATCAGAACCGCAAGTCCCAGAGTTAACTGTTCCTGATAAGAGCTACGTGAGGGTTTCTTTGTTTGCGCCCGTGTGGGTTTGGCGAAGTGCAGGACAAAACGTGGTAAAGCCAAATGTTAAAATTCTAATTGGTATACAATCCCAGGGCTTCCTCAGGTCCCTTTAATGTTCCAGCCCCCAATTTCAAGTGTCCACACGGCAGGGGCAGAAATTACAATGTATCCTACCCTTCGTGAAGTCACGAACTGCGCCGCAGCCGACCTTACTTTACTTGTCTTGTGAGGCGGGCCTGAGCCATTTTAATACCTTGGATGCCAAAAACAACTACAGATGCAGAACCAGTGATGCTCAGGCCAGCTGTAGAACTGGACCTCTGTACCGCGTCTCTGGCTGACGCGTGTAACATCTACAAAAACCTTCTCCAGACTGAAGAAGCAGAGGCCACAAGGAAATCCTGTTGGAAGCTCTTTAATGGACTGTCAGGGCATAATGCATTTCGGCCACCTCAGCCTTCGTCAGATGCCGCTCATTAAGGATACTGTCTCAACCTCGTTTTTTAATTGTCCTGCAGCTTTCCCATTGGTTGGAACACGCTCCACCTCAGGTCATGTGGCTCATGCACTTGATTGCTGCTCATCAGAACCGCAAGTCCCAGAGTTAACTGTTCCTGATAAGTGCTATGTGAGGGTTTCTTTGTTTGCGCCCGTGTGGGTTAGGCGAAGTGCAGGACAAAACGTGGTAAAGCCAAATGTTAAAATCCTAATTGGTATACAATTCCAGGGCTTTCTTGGGTCCCTTTAACATTCCAGCCCCCAATTTCAAGTGTCCACCGGGCAGGGGCAGGAATAACAATGTATCAGAAAGTCACAAACTTCACGAACCGCAGCCGCCCTTGCTTTGCTTGTCTTGTGAGGCGAGCCTGAGCCATTTTAATATCTTGGATGCCGAAAACAGCTGCAGATGCAGAACCAGTGATGCTCAGGCCAGCTTGTAGAATGGGGCCTCTGTGCCGCGTCTCTGGTGGATGATATATATATGAAAAAATAAAGACCTACAAGCTCGTTGGTGCCTGGCTGTGCTGCTTTTCCTTATCCTCGAATCGTTGGGAAGTCTGTTTTGAGACAGTATCCTTAATGAGTGGATGATACGCATGTAACATCCACAATAAATTCCTCTAGACTGAAGAAACAGAGGCCACACGGGGAAGCTCTTTAATGGACTGGCAGGGCATAATGCATTTCGACTATCTCGGCCGTCGTCAGATGCCGCTCATTAAGGATACTGTCTCAAAACAGACTTCCCCACGATCCGAGGATAAGGAAAAGCAGCACAGCCAGGCACCAACGAGCTTGTAGGTCTTTATTTTTTCATATATATATCATCCACCAGCAGTGTAGAAAGGAGACCAACTCGTTTCGGTCGGAGCCTTCAACAGGTTCATATGGATTCAGTGTGTAGACAACATTTTTAAAAGGAAAACTTCTTCCAAAATCACCACCTAGATTTAAAAGGACACACATATTTGATTTTTACATCTTTATTGTTTTTTACAATTTTTGTTTTTCATTTTTACATTTTATTTTTCAATTTTTACATTTTTTACTACTACACACTATGATTCTTCACCAATATTCAGTAATATGTTACCTAACACCACATACTTTATCACATCCCCAAAGTGTCAAATAACAGTGTATGAAAGCAATTTTGAATAAATCATGATTTGCTTAGTTTACCTTGTCACTTTAACTATCAGTAAAGTACCAATTTGCTACATAACTGACAGTGATGTTACAAACTGCCCAATTTTTGATTTCAAATATCCACTGAAAAATATACAAATGTTATATAATGGGATGTTAAACTTGCTTCCCTTCCATGTTCTCATTTCTCCAATGTCATTGGAGTCCAATAAAAATAACCAATTAGTGCATCCTCAGCTCTCAGGAAGGAAATGTTAAGGTGCTTGTGGGAATTTTGTGCTCTTATTCCAAGGTGCAAGATTGAAGACAATCATGATGTCCAAGGGAATGTTATTAACTAGGACTAAGGACTACAGAAATAAGTGTTTAATAGTCAAAGCTTTGGGATAAAGAAGGAGGAAAGACGTCAGATTGTGTTGAATATACGACCTCCAGAACTGCTTTGCGTAAGTGTACTCAAAAGAGTGAAGTTTTTTCTAAGATTCATACCATGAAAGCATACATATTTAGAATTTGACATATATATATATATATATATGTATGGCTGTTTGAGTGAGTGTGTATGTAAGTGGTTTTATGGATGAGTGAGTGGATGTGTGAGTTCTTATATGGTCTGTGAATGAGTATATGAGTGGTTGTGTGGGTGTGCTACTGAGTGTATGTGTCAGGAAATATTACTGAATTGCCAACGAGCACAAGAGCAGATTGCTGCTAATCCCCAATGCCCCCTCAGGAACAACCTTGTAAGGAATATGGTCTCCTCTACAAGTCTGTGCCCATGGGGGAAAGGGGGTGGGGATAAGAAGAGACTGCCAATGGTGGTATTCTGCTGATTGTTCTTATTTCGTCTTTTTCTTTCTTCTTACTATTTCCTCTGTAACACAACATTATACGTACTACTCAATTCTATTTCTTATAACAACTCTGTGTATGTATTTACTTTCATAAATTCTTACCAGTCTACTTTTTGGCTATTGCCTCTCTTCTGTAGTATTGTAGTTTTAAATATTCTGACCTTGCTTATTTTCTTCTAGGGAACAACATCAAGCCGAACAAAGATGCTTCTGGACTACTTCTATGACGATGTAAACACTCAGGTAAGGATTTTCTTAGTACAATTATACCCAAAGCAAGAATTAGCCAGTAGATAATCTTTTTGATGTATATGTATATATATATTCAATGAAAAAACCATAGGTTATAGACCATATATAGTTAGGGATTAGCATTTAAAAAACCTTATTTTATTTGCACAAAACCATTGAAATTCCATATATAGTTAGTTGCACTAACTATATATCGCGGACCCGCAATCCACTGCTAATGATGTCACATATTACATCATTCATGACATGGTCAGTGACATCACTGATGACATCACTGATGACATCTCAAATGACATCACTGATGACATCTCAAATGACATCACTGATGACATCACTGATGACAACACCCAGTGACTGTATGTTTCTGTAAAGTTAAAATATGTCTTACATATTGAAGAATGAGTGGATGTATAAGTGTCTGGATGAAGGATTTAGTAGGTGCATGACTGACTGTATGAGAGAATGATTAAATGTGTCTCACTGAGTGCATGGGTTAGTGATTAAAGTGTCTTAAATTGGCAATCATTATTTATGTTGTTCTGTAAACTGCTGCATGTTTAAATCAGTAGCTATATCAGAAACTATATGGGTTATTGAATGGTTGCCCAAGTATTTGTATGGGAGACTGAGTATGTGTGTGGGTGGCTGGGAGGTGTATAACTCTGTGCATAGATGTGTGAGCAGTTGATTCCCTAGGTGTATGGGTTCAAAAGTGCATGTAGAAACAGCTGTATGGACAGTTGACTGTGTGCATGAGTATATTGGTGAGTGAATGGATATCTCAGTGCTACATGTCAAAGTAAGTACATATGTAAAACACACTCCATGTGAGAGTTGACATATATAAATAACTGAACATAAGAGCCAGTGAATGTGAGAGTGGCTGTATGAATCATTGTGAACTTGTATCAAGGATTGTATAAGAGAGTACATATGTGTTAGTATATGTTTGAATAAGTAAGGTGTGTATAACTGTATAGTTGAGGAAATGGAGATGTGATTGATTCTTTGCATGACTGACTAGGTGTGTGAGTAACTCCATGGATGTGTGACAGTCTGTGAGTGCCTGTTTACACTGAGTGTATCTATGGTTATATTAGAGTCTGAAGATGTATTATCACATAAATGATATCTTCAGTGATGTAATCAGTAATGTCAAATGAGATGTCAGTGATGTCATCAGTGATGTCATTTGAGATGTCATCAGTGATGTCATCAGTGATGTCATTTGAGATGTCATCAGTGATGTCATCAGTGATGTCACTGACCATGTCATGAATGATGTAATATGTGACATCATTAGCAGTGGATTGCGGGTCCGCGATATATAGTTAGTGCAACTAACTATATATGGAATTTCAATGGTTTTGTGCAAATAAAATAAGGTTTTTTAAATGCTAATCCCTAACTATATATGGTCTATAACCTATGGTTTTTTCATTGAATTTTCAAGGTTTTGTAAATGCAAATTCCTAACTATATATGGTCTATAACCAATGGTTTTTTCTGTGAATTTCATTGGTTTTTTAAAAGCTAATATCTATAGCTGTAAAATATATTCTTTATTAAGTGACGTATCACGTAGCCCGTGAGACGCCTCATGATGCATCGCATAACCGTGACGTATCGTCTCTGCAGCGCAAACCAAACCCAAAACGTAAGCGCGCCAGAACACGCTTAAAGATATATATATTTTTTAACCTTAATTAGACAAAATCCACACGTGCACATATCACAAACGTTCAAAAAACACAATATGTCGGACTCCCGTTACGCTGCCGGTTAACTGCCCGGTTAACGTACCAGGAAGCACCTTTACCGCAAAAAATCGCAATTTTTTTTTTCTTTTGCCCCGCAGGGAACTTTAATAGCCCCCTCATCAATCCTAGGTGTTCAGGAGGGGTCTGCCTTACCCCTTTCATTCATTTACACCTTTTTTTTTTCCACCTCCTGTCTCTCGATCCCACAGAGAGACAATATGGCGGCCGCTCCAGACTGTTTACAATGATAACAGCCAATCAGCTTCTCTACGGCCAAAAAATCGGATTTTTTTTTGTTGTTTTTTTTGGCCCCACGTGGCTTTATAATATCCCCCTCATCAATCCTAGGGGGTCAGAAGGGGTCTACCTTGCCCTCTTTCCTTCATTTCCCCCTTTGTTTTGGCCTCCTCTTGTCTCTCGATCCTACCGAGAGACAAGATGGCGGCCGCTCCGGACTGTTTACAATGTTGACAGCCAATCAGCTACTCCTCAGACTCCCGTTACACTGCCGGTTAGCTTCCCGGTTAGCTGCCCGGTTAGCTGCACGGTTCGCGTACCAAGACGCGTCTCTACGGCGAAAAAATCTGATTTTTTTTTTTTTTTTTGGGCCTCGCGTGGCTCTATAATATCCCCCTCATCAATCCTAGGGGGTCAGAAGGGGTCTACCTTGCCCCCTTTCCTTCATTTCCCCGTTTGTTTTGGCCTCCTCTTGTCTCTCAATCCTACCGAGAGACAAGATGGCGGCCGCTCCGGACTGTTTAGAATGTTGACAGACACCGGAGAGCCAATCAGCTTCGCATCGCAAAGTTCCGTTACGCGAAAAGTACGCGAACCGGAGCGCTGCCCGGAGCGCTGTTACAGATATATATCTTATTTTAAACGTTAATTTCTCAAAATCCACTGAAGCACATATATTGAGACCTAGCAAAGGCACATCGGGCTAACAGTCCCTACAATTTTGCCAAGTTTCGTGCAAATCCATTCAGCCGTTCGAGCTAAAAGTGAGGCCAACCGCCCTATGGAAAAATGAATGGGAAAAACGCGTTTTGGGACCCCCCTTTTTTCTCAGCCCCCCCTTGACGACCCCCCCCCAAATTTTCAGGGGCTGCTCAGAAACAAAATGTGCCATTTTCCTGAAAATTTCAGCCAATTCCGTCCACAAACGCCAAAGTTATTAGACATAGAATTTTCAAAAGTTCCATAGAGAAAAAATCCTAACTATATATACCTACTGGCTATCGCCAGTAGGTAATATATAGATATATATATATATATATATCTATATATTACCTACTGGCGATAGCCAGTAGGTATATATAGTTAGGACCTAGCTACCATAGGAAATCCGCAACATTCTATTGGGAATAACTTGGGCGCCGGTTGAGGAATTTGCGTGTAGTTTTCCAAAATTTAGGCCAGCTCCGGTCCGCTCCTTCCCTGGAAGTTTTGGGGGATTCGTCATGCGGGGGCCGAGAAAAAAGGGGGGTCCCAAAACGTGTTTTCCCCATCTTAATTTCCGTAGGACGATTAGACACGGCTACAGCCCGAACGGCTGAACGGAATTACACCAAACTTGGCAAAATTATAGGGACTGGTACGCAGAAGTGCCTTTTCTATATTTGGTGAAAATTGCTCCAGTGGTTTTTACGAAAATTAACTTCAAAAACACATATATATCTATGTGCGCGCTTCGAGCGCTTACAGGTACGCGTACCGGGGAGCACCCCCGGCGCGACACGGAAGTGCGCGACCGGAAAGCTGATTGGCTCTCGGGTGTCTGTGAACATTCCAAACGGTCCGGAGAGTCCGCCATCTTGTGTCGCGATAGAACCGAGACACAAGAGGTGAAAAACAAAAAGGGGAAAACTATAAAAGGGGGCAGGGTAGAGACCCCCTGACCCCCTAGGTTTTATCAGGGGGGCCTAGGAGGATTCCGAAGGTCAAAAAACGAATATTTTTTTTTTAATTTCGCGGAGTACGTGCTGGGTGCGATGCCATGTACGTGCACCCTGAGCGTACCACGGGGACAACCCAAAAATATATATTTTTGGGCCTGGGGGGGTCCTTGTGGGACCCCCTGAGCAGGCCTAGGGGTCAGGGTGCTTCGACCCTGCCCCCTTTGCGTGATTTGCACCTTTGTTTCACTGCTTTCTTGTGCCTTGGTTCTACCAAGGCACAAGATGGCTGCCAACACTTCCTAGTTTGGAGGGTTGACAGACAGGGGCAGCCAATCAGTATGCCTTTCGCAGGAAAGCAGCATGCTCATTGGCTGTCAACACTTCTAACCAGGAAGTGTTGGCATTCATCTTGTGCTAGGTAGACCAAGGCAAAAAAGAAGCAGAAAAACAAACGTGTAGAATGCAAAAAGGGGGCAGGGTAGAAACAACCTGACCCCCTAAGGCTGCTCAGGTGGTCCCACAAGGATATTAACATATTTAAACGTTATCCGCTAATAGAATTAGCATTTAAAAAACCTTGCGAATTCACTGAAAAACCATAGGTTTCAGGCCTTATATAGTTAGGAATTAGCATTAAAAAAAACCTTGCAAATTCACAAAAAAAACCATAGGTTTCAGGCCTTATATAGTTAGGAATTAGCATATAAAAAAACTTTGAAATTCACTGAAAAAAACAAAGGTTTCAGGCCTTATATAGTTAGGGATTAGCATTTAAAGAACCAATGAAATTGCTCCTATATAGTTAGTTGTACTAGCTATATTTAGCGCACCCGCAATCCACTGCTGATGATGTCAAATATTAGATCATTCATGACATGGTCAGTGACATCACTGATGACATCTTAAATGACATCACTGATGACATCATCCACGTGACAATCTTACACCTTTTCATACACTATTAAAATCTTTCATCACTCTTTGTAAAATACAGAGTATCATATTTGAATCCGTTGTCACAGCAATACAAGTATCTAAAAATCCACTCAGTGATTCATAGATGTATACACACATATCTCATCACTTACCTATAGATTCACTCATACATGCTGTCAATGAACAATAGAACACTATCAAAATTACTTATACACCTATATCAACATTAAACAACAGCACACATCCTATTCACATATGAAGTCATCCTACTCACTTATGCAAACAATGGATCATACTTACATATTTACTTAGCAAAACACTTATACAAACACCACTTCATCTATTCATTTAGATAGTAAGTCATACTTAGTGAATTTTAAAATCATTATTACAAGTATACAGTTATCTATAAAGTCACGCACACAATCATTGAGTCTTATGTATACATATTTATATACAACAACTGACACGTACACTGCCTTTTATTTTTCTAGTTTGTTGGACATGTAGCATTGAGAAATATATTTGCCCATCACCACACGCAAAAAGAGATTCACTCACCCAAACTGTTAGAGCATGTACTTTTAACTTCATATATCAACTGAATCAACTATTCACACATCTTTGGACAGTCACACACCCCCCACCAAACCACACACACTTTCACACTCCCATACAAATACTCAGTTAACTAATCAATAACTAATATAGACTTTCACATAGCTAGTAACCAACTCTAGAATCAGTTTACACAACTGACAAAGTGATACAGATATT
Organism: Lissotriton vulgaris; assembly: GCF_964263255.1. NCBI lineage: Eukaryota > Metazoa > Chordata > Amphibia > Caudata > Salamandridae > Lissotriton > Lissotriton vulgaris. Next base: position 1,511,934,673 of record NC_141687.1, on the reverse strand, counting down.
CACACAGTTTAGTCACTATCCACTATATTTTGTGAGACACTATACATTTGTCAAGTAAACAGTCAATTACACTGCTACTAAATCCTCCATCCAAATATTTATTTATATATATCCACTCATTCTTCAATGCAAATTGCTATATATATAATGCATATTTAAATAACGAAGCAAACCACATTCACTGGATGATGTCATCAGTGATGTTATCAGTGATGTCATTTGAGATGTCATCAGTGATGTCACTGACCATGTCATGAATGATCTAATATATGACATCATCAGCAGTGGATTGCGGGTGCGCGAAATATAGTTAGTACAACTAACTATATAGGAGCAATTTCATTGGTTTTTAAATGCTAATTCCTAACTATATAAGGCCTGAAACCTATGGTTTTTTCAGTGAATATATATATATATATATATATATATATATATATATATATATATATATATATATATATATATAAATGCAAATCCGACTTGCCGAGAAATGTGCTTTGTAGCACTGACAGGTACACAGCCCGAGTCAGTCTTGGATATTCCGTGAAGTTTTATTCAATTGTGGTGCAAGCCATCAGACGCGTTTCGGACTTGACGTCCTTGCTCACTGATGGGGAGTGCTTAGAGTTACTGCTATTTAACCAGGATTTACACACACCAAACCAAAAAGCGTGCCATTACATTTTAGAATAGTAAACATCAACAACGGACCAAAAGAATTATACAACTTGAAATGTAACCTTTTCTTGGGCGCCATTTTAGCACTGTACAATGTTATATCCATTGCAAGGATTTCAATCAATATACATGAAATACTTCTTGAAATAAAACAGTGTGGCAGTTCATATGATAACTAAACGATATATTCGCCCTTTATATTGAAAATTCTGTACATTTCAGTCCTATGTATTAAATGTTATACACCAGAAGTCCGTTGTAGTTACATAATAATGACGCTATTCCTCGAAAAAGGAGGTAATTGATTATTCGACATCATCAAATGTTTTGTTTGTTTGATTTATCTGTACAAATACGCAAAGTCTACATATGATTATCCATTGTTTATCAAATCTCATCAACTAATGGTGTGCTGCTAGTCATTCATAATATGTTTAACAGCCCGCTGATAGAGTTGTAATGGGTGTGTGTGTGTTTATTCCTTCTTAGCAGTGTTTCTAAAGTGATCGGGTGCTAAAACAGGAGCCCACCAAAGAAAAAAATATATATAGGTGAGAATCCTGGAAATAAGTGCAAAGTTGCTAATTTGTGTGAATGTGATGTGCACAAAAAGATGAATTCCATAATAGTTAAAAGTATAATATGTACCTATTCTGTTCTGCCTTTCAATAGTTCATAAAGTGTGTAAGATGTCAGATATTAGATATCAGATATTAAAACCAACTACAAAAGTTGTGTTATGTACATCGGACTGTGTTGGAGGCCCTTCATCATATTCCATATTGATGACCGATCATGCATGCAGAGTGTATAACCCTTGGGTCTGCTGGATCAAAAATTATCCATAGTTTCATAAAACTACTATAGAAAGTTATGAAGATCCTCCCCCATGTTCAAACCTCCCGGACTTTTGCTGTTAAGAAGTACAATGTATTTTGATTCGAGTTGTCTGAGACGTTTCTCATTGTCGCCTCCCCTTTTACTCGGGTTGACAGCATCGATGACAAAATACCTAAGATGGTTGGGGTTTTGGTTTTGTACACTTTTAAAATGTCGAGCTACAGGGTAACTGGAGTCGGCATTAACTATTGCCCTTAAATGCTGTAGTGTGCGCATGTGAATGGGTAACTTGGTACTACCTACATAGGTAAGTTCACAGCTGCATGTCAACACATAGACAGCTAATTCAGTGCGGCAAGTGTAATGACCTTTCAACGTAATTGGTCTGGTGTCAAAGGGAGTTGGATGTGTTTTGACATTCACTCCAAACTTGCACGCTCGGCAACTGCTACAACGGAAAAACCCTTTGCGGGGGGACAACCAGTTCTCCATTTTCGTCGTTTCTGGACTGCTACATACCAGATCGTTGCGCATTGCATATGCTCGTCTGTATGTGACTGTTGGTGTTTTGGGCATGATGTCTTTAAGGACAGGGTCCGTGAGGATGATGGGCCATTCCTGTTTAATCAATTTGGTGATCTGACGTGCTTGACGTCTGTACCCTGTTATGAGGCGGATGGTGTTAATCTCCTTGTCTTCTTGCGGTCTGATGTTATTAATCCTGTTTGGATTTAAAAGCTCTAATCGATTGAGTCGATTGGCTTTAGACATACTGACGTCTAATTTCTTTGCATTATAGCCCCTAGCAAGTAGTCTGTTCTTACACTCCTGTTGATGTTTATCTCTCATTGTGTGTGAACTGCAGGACCTATGTATGCGTAAGAATTCCCCAAACGGGATAGCTGTTATGGTATGGTGAGGGTGGAAGCTTTTAGCGTGCAAGATGGTGTTGCCTGAAGTGCTTTTCCTGAATAGGCTGGTGTTTATCTCATTATATATATATATATATATATATATATATATATATATATATATATATATATATATATATATATATATATATATATATATATATATCTGATGTCTATGCTCGTAACTGACTATGATGAATCCCTGCTCTAACTTGGAATATGGCTTGTTTACTCTACTCTTTTTTGTTATACAATATTTATATTTTATTTTTTCAATTTGTAGGGCGCAACAGCTACCCAAAAAGGGTTTCCCGGCGCCTAGACACAGCTAGTAATGAGGGCGGAAATGGCTGTTGAGTGTTATTGTTCAAACAGCCAGGTCTTAACAAGCTTTCTGAACCTGACGTAATTTTCTTCCTTACGGATGCAGGGGGGGAGCGTGTTCCAAAGGGAGGGTCCCAGATGGGCAAAGGATCTGCCACCTGTTCTCGCCCGTTTAAATCTCGGTGCGTTGACCTTTTCACTTTTATTAAGATTGCTGAGGCTCATGTAAATAATGTGTTATCTCAATACATGAGCCTCCATAATATCCTGGACCCATCTCAAAATGGCTTTAGATCTGGCCACAGTACCGAATCCACCCTATTAGCCACATCTGAACATCTGCGATTGATTTAGGATGCCGGTCAGAGTGCAGCGCTGATCCTTTTGGATCTCAGCGCTGCCTTTGATACGGTGTCGCATGCCATTCTTTTACATCGCCTAGAGGCAATAGGGATTACCGGATCTGCACTGGGATGGTTTAGGTCATTTCTGAGGGACAGATTCTTTCGGGTATCGGCTCCGCCATTTCTTTCTCAAATACATCCTATAGGCCAGGGGGTTCCGCAAGGCTCAGCGTTAAGCCCGTCTCTGTTTAATTTGTATGTCCAGCCGCTTTCGGCGGTGACAAAGAACTGGGACTTAACGATGGTATCATATGCCGACGATACCCAACTTGTGATCACTCTAGCCGAGGGGCCATCTACATCGGCCACTAGATTCAGAGACGGGCTGACAGCTGTGACCCAATGGATGGCAGATAACTGCCTTCAGCCTAATGCGACCAAGACTGAGGTCTTGCTGGTGGGGAAAACACCGCCCTCTGGGATGCGCATTGGTGGCCGGACTCCCTAGGGACTATGCCTATACCTAAGTCCTTAGTTAAGAACTTAGGAGTCTGGATGGACTCCTCGCTTCACCTTCAGATCCACACTAAGCGAGTGGTTGCCACTTGCATGGGCTTGCTAAGAGGCCTTAATCCCCTTCTGAAGTTCTTTGAACCAGCAGTGCGACAGCTTATTGTTCAATCTACTATATTGTCGCGATTGGACTACGCTAGTGTGCTGCTCCTAGGGGCCAATAAAGCGGAGACTCAACGACTCCAACGAGTCCAAAATCTGGCAGCTAGGATCTTGGTGGGACTTCCCCGCCGCTGTTCGGTCAGATCTACCATCAGGGGTCTTCATTGGCTTCCAATTTCTGCTCGGATTCAGTTTAAAGCTCTGTGTCTGGTGTTTAAGATCGTCAAATTTGGAAGCCCAGAACTGCTATGTACCCTTCTGACCCCATATGTCCCTCACCGTAACCTGCGCTCACTAGGACAACACCTGGTGACTGTACCACGGATTAAACTCTGCCGTATCGGGGGTCGCTCATTTAGATACATGGCGGCCAGGTTATGGAACTTCTTGCCGACCCATATTCGGAGATTGGAGGATGTGCTAGTTTTCAGGAAAGCAATTAAAAACCTCCTTTTCCCTTCAACATAGCCTTTGGATGTTGTTTGGTGAGCTCTCAGGGGATTCTGTTCCAGTAGATTTGTCAGCGCCGAGACGCCTCTTTGCTGGGGCAGCTGTGCGCTTTAAAAAACAGCTAACATAACATAACATTATTATTCCGCACTCAATCTCGCGAGTTGGAAATAATTACTGGAGGCAAGATGCGGTAAATGAATGCCGGAACAGACGTCTTAATCTACATGAGTTCTAGTCTGTGGCCTATAATTTATATATGTTAGCTCAGGGATGGAATTTCTCCGAATGTCGACCGCACTTGAAACTCAGCGCCGGTCTGAGCTTTTCTGAGAAGACGCTGTGAAGGGGGATTTGGGGGGCAACCGAAAACGCGAGGTCTGCCCCCTGGGCGGATTGGGAGGGGAGGGACTGGATGAGCACAGCTATTTTGGAGACATTTGGCTACATTGGGATTAGTCCAGTTGTAGCCCAAATTTAGATAGGTAGTCCAAGACTATGTATGGGAGTTTCACACCCTCCCAGCCACCATTTTAGGTTTGGTGACCTGGTGGCTGGGAGCGCTGCGCAGTCAGGGTTTTTTTGTCAGGCCTTTAGTGGTAAGAGGTAGTGGTTGGCGGTCGTTTTCGTTGTTGTAGCGTCGACTTTTGCAGTGATTGAGATGTCCGGCGAAGATTATAGGGTGTTGGAGGCAATCCGCTTCCTCAGTTTAGCTGGCGGGCGTAGCGGCTGCCGTTGGGGCTTGCTCGCCCCCCCGGAAGGCTGGGCGGAAAAAGGTGAGTCACCTGGGCAGCGTGGATGTCAGGAGCACGGCCCTGGGGGCCTGTTCCAGGGAGCGGAAGGCGGAGGGTGGGGAGGAGGCTCGGTTACAGTGCGGCAGTAAGGCACGGCAGGGGAGCACGGCTCGCATATCCCCGCCTAGACTGCTAATGAGAAAAGGCCGCTCCGGTCTGCAAGGTGCGGCGTCGAGTGAGAGGGGTGGGGAAGTGGAGCGCGAGGCGGGTTGTGTGGAGGCACAGGCACTCGCGTCTGGGCCTCAAGGAGGAAGGAAGGCGGCGTAGCGAGGGAGCGTGGAGCGAGTATCGCCGGCATGCACACATGAGGAGAGGGGCCGCTCATATGGGAAGAGGGTGGCCCCTATTAATATTGCCAGTGTGGTGCAGCCATCAAGGGCCCTGCCGGCCAGTGGAGGCAAAGGTAAAAGGAAGGAACAACAGGCAGTACAGGTGCCGTTTCAGGCAGGGTGGCGAGCAGAGGTTTGGAGGGGAAGTAGCAGGAGGTGCTCAGGGGCCAGAGCAGTCAGCGGGAGGCCCTCACAAAGGGGGCAGGTGTCAGGGCCCCCTCAAGGGGCGGAGATCGCTGGGGGGAGTTGGGCCTGGCACGAGGGGGGTGGGGGACATGTCCCCCTTGTTGCTGGAGTCGGAGGGGAGTAAGAGGGATTGGGAAGGTTTGGACATTTTTGATTCTTGAGCTGAAAAGGTAGGGGGTATGCAAGGGGAGGGGGGTTTGGTGGTGGTTCAGGGAGGATGCGCCCTCTACCTCGAGGGGTGTGGGGGTGGGGTGCAGGGAAGAGGTGGAGGATGATGGTGTTTTAGGGGGGCAGGAGGGGGGTTTTGGGTGAGACGTGGGATTCCGTCGGGAGGGAGGTCAGGGGGCGGCGTCGCTGGAGTGGAGCGAGGAGGAGGTGGACTTGGGGACGGGGAGGAGGTGGTTGACCTTAACGTGGTGGGCCAGGCGTGGGCGGCTAGCACTTTAGGTGCAGGCAGGAAATGGAGCTGGGATGGTCGAGGAAAGAGAGTAGGGCCCAGCACGCCAGACCTTCCTTTTATTTTGCAGGCGTGGCGCCAGATTTGGTAGGGCTGGGAGCGGCTCGATGGCGCCAAGGAGAAGGGAGGGTTGAGCCTCTGGCAACATGCTCGGTACCGGCGGGGGATCCCGTTGAGGCCGGCAGAAGTAGGCCCACAGCGGGCTCGCCGACCCCAACACCCATGGGACCACAACGATCCTGGGAGCACCACCGGAAGAGGAGCGCCGAGAAAGTTAATTTAAATGATTATAGCAGGGTGCAGTCTGCACCGCCGGCTGTGAAGGATGGTTGTTCTACGGATGTTGAATTGGATTATGAGGAGGAGAGCATGGAGGAGGAAGAGCTGAGAGAGTGAGAAGGAGAGGGTGAGCGGGCAGAGTAACGGTGTGCATAGTATGTTTCAGGTGTCATGGCGCCAGGCGGAGCCCACGAGTCGGACATAGCACTAGGAGGAGAGGTTAGCCCCCTCAGCAGGACGGACAAGGGAACGCGAGTGGAATCTTTAGCTCCAGGTAAACATGTGGCCATAGTGGCCCATTTTATGCTGTCTGTGGGCGTGGGGGGGTTTAGGAGATGCTGGGGAGGTTGAGAAAAGGCACGCATGTGATGGATGTGGGGGTAGGGACAGAGGACCCAGGTAAGGGGTCAGCAGAGGGTGCAGGTAAGGCGTCCGGGGTGATGAAAGTGGCAGAATGGACAAGAAAGTGATGGCTGGAGGGGATGACCCAGGTAAGGGGTCAGCGGATGACACAGGTAAGGGGTTAGGGGTGGAAAAGAATGTGGCAGGAGAGGTAACGACAGAGGAGACGGAGACCAAACTGGAGAGCAAGGAGTTGAAGATCAAATGTTTACCGTATATCGGTGTCACAAAACCATTGGGTGCACATTTAATGTTGTCCACTAAGGAGCGTATTTGCAAGGGTGAATACGTGAGATCCTGAAGCTCCTTCATAGGGAAGTCAGGGCAAAAGAAGGGTCAAAGGAGGAGGAATATGAGTTAGGGAAACGGCCAAAGGTGCCTCTGACGATAGAGAATTGGACGGCGGCATTCCTTATTTATGCCAGCCTGTACTGTGAGAAATTCCCTGGAAGGTCGGTGGCCATGTTTACATACATGGACGTAATTAGGAAGGCCCAGATTACCGGTGGTGGTTATGCATGGGCGCAATACGATGAAGAGTTTCGGGGACGCATGGCAAGGGATTCAGAGGCGAAATGGGATGAGCTGGACACGGACCTGTGGCAGCATACAATGGGCAAAGCTGGGTCTGGGCAGACCATTTTTACGGCCAGCGGGCTGCCACTAGTATATCAGCCCTTTCAGGGCCACCCCACCCGAGGAGGGGTGGGGGAGTTGGGAGAGGACAGGCGGTATCCAAGGGGACCTGTTGGGATTATAACAGAGGCTTGTGCACCCGGGAATACTGCAGGTTTCGGCATGAGTGCTCAGGTTTGGGAAGATAGGACATCCATTGGTTAAATGTTGGGGAGGGGCACCAAGTCAGCAACAAGGGAACCAGCAGTGGCAGGCAGGAGGGGGTTAAGTCAGGGACTCCTAAACAGGTCATGGGGGCGAGGGGCCAAGGGGGCTGGGCCAAAGGGCTCGTACGCCAGTTAGAGTGGACAAGTTGGTGGCAGCCCTGCAAGGATATACGGATGCGGAGGCTGCAGAACGTTTGAGGTTGGGATTTCTGGAGGGTTTCCGATGGGTACGACGGACCTAGGACAAAACGGTGGGCTGACAATTTGAGGTATGCAAAGGAGCACCCAGAGGTGGTGCAGGACAAATTGGATAAGGAAGTGCATGAGGGCCGCATGGCGAGCTCCTTTGACAATTGGCCTCTTAGAAACTTGATTGTGTCACCCATTGGAGTGGTGCCGAAGAAAGAGCAGGGGCAGTTTCGACTCATACAGCGTTTGTCATGGCCCGAAGGTGGCTCGGTAAAAGATTTATTTGATGGACGGGAGGCCTCGGTGACATATTCATCGGTTGACGTGGCCATGTCACTGGTAGTGACCGGGGGCACAACGGCGATGAAGGCAAAGTGCGACATAAAGTCGGCTTTCCGGCTGCTTCCAGTCCATCCAGAGGATTGGGTCCTTTTGGGGATCCAATTTAACGGGCACTGGTACGTAGACCAAGCATAAGCGATGGGCTGTTCTATGTCTTGCACACTTTTTTAATGCTTTAGCACGTTCCTACAATGGTTGTTTTTGGAACGAACAGGGCACCAAGGAGTAACACACTACCTGGATGACATTTTCTTTGTGGGCACCCCAGACTCCACGGACTGCCAGAAGGCGCTGGACAGGTTCAATGAGATCATGGGGGAATTGGGAAATGCTACTGACACCAGAGAAAACTATGGGGCCCTGTACGGCTATGTCCTTTTTGGGCATTGGGTTGGACTCTAATGTGATGGAAGCACACCTTCCAGTGGACAAAAAGCAGCAAATGTTGGGGCTGCTGGCGGCAATGTTGTCAAAACATAAGGTCACGGTGACGGAGATTCAGGTGCTATTGGGGTACCTTAACTTTTTCTGTAGAGTGGTAAGAGTAGGGAGGACGTTTTGTAGGTGACTGGGCAGGGCACTGGAAGGACAGAGACCTCTGCATCATCATGTGCAGCTGTCAGCGGGGGTGAGGGAAGACCTGAGGATGTGGCAGTTTTTCTTACAGAACTTCAATGGGATCCACCTGATACGGGAGAAAGACGTGGTATGGATGTGCAAATCTTTTCTGATGCAGCAGGAAGCAAGGTTTTGGCTTGTACTGGCAAGGTAAATGGTGTGCAGAGCAGTGGCCCTCTGAGTGGGTGGGAGGGGGACGGAGCATAGCCTTTCTGGAGTTCTTCCCTCTGGTGACGGCTGTCACACTATGGGGGACCAGCTGGCACACAAAAAGGTAACGTTCAGGATAGACAACATGGCGGTAGTGGAAATTGTGAAGCTAGGGATGAGCAAGTCTTGAAATTGCTGAGAGTGTTTGTGTTGGGCTGCTTGCAGCATGATATTGCCTTTCGCGCAGTGCATGTGCCCGGGGTGGACAATGACATAGCTGATGCTTTGTCTTGTTCACAGTGGGGGAGATTGCCGGATGTTTCCTCAGTGCTTCATATGATATTTTAAACTCACAATCACATTTTAGTCACATACATCTTTTTTCACAATTATTGTTTCACTAATGGTCTATGACCCGTACCGGTCATATGGAGTGTATAACAGGATATTTGGTATCATAAGTCTGATCGGCTCCCTTCTTTTCTTATGTTTAGGAAGCTGGGGAGTAGCTGTTTACTGGATACGGGTTCCCACTGGGGATGTGATAAAGAAGTGTTATTCTGCTTGAATCCCATGATTGAAATTCCCACTTGGGGAGAACAGGATGTGTCCCATTATTTTGTTTATCATGTGGTAAAGAACGGCATGCCAAAATGTTACTTTTACAAACGTTGCTCACTGGGGTTTGTCTACTCTATATAAGATATATATGCTTTTCATGCTTTAAGAGATGACTTGCTTAAGATTTTACGAGTCACAAGTATAGAAATGTTTAACTGTAACACGTTATGTCCAATGATGTATTGTGCACTTGTTATGAGACCCGCGAAAGTATGAGGTCTATTGCAAATATTAATGAGATCATGCGAATGGCCTCCGGTAATCTGTAAGTGTCAATGTTTGACTGATTTAATCACTTGTTTGCACTTGCAGTAATAAGAGAGCCAGTCTGTTGTTGAGTTGGTACAGATACACCACTCCAAGATGACCGCGATATCGGGGGTTGTGAGTCCTTTGTTTATTTTCATTATTATTTTCACACAAAACTTTATTTAGTGTTTGTGCACTTTTGCAAGAAACACCCGTGACCAAGGCGAGTGCTTCGCCGAAACGCGTTGGGGTTTGTTCCTTTGCCCGTTCTTCACATGCTGCAAATGACTGAATAAATATCTTGGGACTGCGCAAATGGAGACTGGAGTGGTCTGTTATCTTTCAGAGGAGAGTGCATCTGCGTAGCAGTGGCTACGCGTTGTGAAACTGAATTAAGCTACAGGGTTACCTCGGCCCCTGTGATGCACCGCTGTCTCGGTGTCCCGGCGGTTATGCGGAGGATGTGAACTTTGCCATATATATATATATATATATATATATATATATATATATATATATATATATATATATATATATATATATATATATGTGTGTGTGTGAAGACACAAAGTCCTAAATTACCGCTCCTGGTATCGAAAGACAGGTACAGACCACAATATGAACATTCAAATAAAGTGCTTTATTGCAGTTTCAGCATGTTGCGCTTCGGCTGTGGTGCCACAGCCTTGATCACATGATGCACCGGAACCAGAACTGACATGTTATGGTGTTACACATATCATTCTGGTTACACCCCCCTGGCCTTTTAATGAATCTAGTAAACATACTACAGTATCACAATCAGCACACAGGGCTGCCTCTGTCACAATGAAATTGTGTAAAACTAAAAGTATAAACACATCATTAACAGTAATACGGTCAAATAGATCTCCGCTACTTTGTAATTGACGCTTTTACTAAATCTATTAGAGGAGGGAATAGAGAGAAGAAGCTTCGACAATTGGAAAGTAAATATATAGTACGGTTAGATACTAAGATGCCGAATGGGCTCAATACTGGGGAGGATCTCTATAACTTTTTATAAACTTTTTCTTAATTAAAACCCTAAGCCTTAATTATTGCCATCTATATTTGTGTTTCTAAACCAATGTATTATCCATCCTCGTTACTATTGCTGCTATGAACTTCAATGAAATTATAGATACCTCATCAATCAATTTATTATTCAGTTGATTTGTTTATAGGGATTTTATGTAATTTGGTTAAGTATTTAAATAAGCATTGATGCATTTATTTATATAATTGTGTAGTGTGTATAGTTGGATCGTTTGGACGTTTTAATCTCACTTTTACTGTGATCTTTATTGGTTTTACTGGGTCCCGTTTTACTGGTTTTAGTCCGATGGAGGTGTGGTTTTAATGTTTGTGATGATTTTTTACTTGCACACTATTTAAATATATTTAACTCTGCTGTTCTGCACGTATTTTGCACTTTATGCTGGAAGTTTACCATTTCTAAAACTTTTTCTCAGTTGTCTGCATTTAAACAATGTTTTTTGAATTTCTTTTAGAATTTCTTTAAGAGTCTTCTTATTGAGATAAATCTATGCATCCGCTAATTACAATGTTTTTAATCATATCGTATTGGCTAGGTTTTTTTCACTTGTCATAACGTTTAACACTTACACTATTGGTGAATCACTCCAATTTCCCTCCGTTTATCATGTAATTTTTTGATCATGGGACTGACTTTGATGATGAATAAGTGGGCACTCGCCCAGTATATCTATATGTTCTAAGATAATCATGAATGAATTTCCTATTCATGTTCATAATTTATACGAGTTGAAAAATGTTTTTCTGATTATTAGTTTTTCAGAAATTAATTCTTTTTTGACATTGGATGTGATTACTGAGTGTTTTCTATATTTATGATTTCCTTTGTAATTTCATTTATCAAACTCGTGCCTTTGACATTTCACATGTATTTATGTAAGGTTGCACGTTGTTTTTCAGCCAACTTATATCTTTTTAAGTCTTTTTTCATTCGCCATGAAATGTTTGGGAGGGAACTTGAGGCATTATGGGAGTATTTAAATCACGCGGGATTCCTGGCATGTTATGTGATCAAGACCGGGGTGACCTGGTCGAAACGTATCATGTTGGGAGAGAGGAGCAATAAAGCACTTTAATAGCACCTTTTACCTGAGTGGTGGTCCGTTACTGCATTATCGTCTTGCTAAGTTGATGGACAGGATCTGTTGTTCTATATATATATATATATATATATATATATATATATATATATGTGTGTGTGTGTGTGTGTGAAGACACAAAGTCCTGAATTACCGCTCCTGGTAACGAAAGACAGGTACAGACCACAATATGAAGATTCAAATAAAGTGCTTTATTGCAGTTTCAGCATGTCGCGTTTCGGCTGTGGTGCCACAGCCTTGATCACATGATGCACCGGAACCAGAACTGACATGTTATAGTGTTACACATATCATTCTGGTTACACCCCCCATGCCTTTTAATGAAGCTAGTAAACATACTACAGTGTCACAATCAGCACACAGGGCTGCCTCTGTCACAATGAAATTGTGTAAAACTAAAAGTATAAACACATCATTAACAGTGATACAGTCAAATAGATCTCCGCTACTTTGTAATTGACGCTTTTCCTAAATCTATTAGAGGAGGGAATAGAGAGAAGAAGCTGCGACAATTGGAAAGTAAATATATAGTACGGTTAGATACTAAGATGCCGAATGGGCTCAATACTGGGGAGGATCTCTATAACTTTTTATAAACTTTTTCTTAATTAAAACTCTAAGCCTTAATTATTGCCATCTATATTTGTGTTTCTAAACCAATGTATTATCCATTCTTGTTACTATTGCTGCTATGAACTTCAATGAAATTATAGATACCTCATCAATCAATTTATTATTCGGTTGATTTGTTTATAGGGATTTTATGTAATTTGGTTAAGTATTTAAATAAGCATTGATGCATTTATTTATATAATTGTGTAGTTTGTATAGTTGGATCGTTTGGACGTTTTAATCTCATTTTTACTGTGATCTTTATTGGTTTTACTGGGTCCCGTTTTACTGGTTTTGGTCCGATGGAGGTGTGGTTTTAATGTTTGTGATGATTTTTTACTTGTACACTATTTAAATATATTTAACTCTGCTGTTCTGCATGTATTTTGCACTTTATGCTGGAAGTTTACCATTTATAAAACTTTTTATCAGTTGTCTGCATTTAAACAATGTTTTTTGAATTTCTTTTAGAATTTCTTTAAGAGTCTTCTTATTGAGATAAATCTATGCATCCGCTAATTACAATGTTTTTAATCATATCGTATTGGCTAGGTTTCTTTCACTAGTCATAACGTTTAACACTTACACTATTGGTGAATCACTCCAATTTCCCTCCATTTATCATGTAATTGTTTGATCATGGGACTGACTTTGATGATGAATAAGTGGGCACTCTCCCAGTATATCTATATGTTCTAAGATAATCATGAATGAATTTCCTATTCATGTTCATAATTTATACGAGTTGAAAAATGTTTTTCTGATTATTAGTTTTTCAGAAATTAATTCTTTTTTGACATTGGATGTGATTACTGAGTGTTTTCTATATTTATGATTTCCTTTGTAATTTCATTTATCAAACTTGTGCCTTTGACATTTCACATGTATTTATGTAAGGTTGCACGTTGTTTTCCAGCCAACTTATATCTTTTTAAGTCTTTTTTCATTCTCCATGAAATGTTTGGGAGGGAACTTGAGGCATTATGGGAGTATTTAAATCACGCGGGATTCCTGGCATGTTATGTGATCAAGACCAGGTTGACCTGGTCGAAACGCATCATGTTGGGAGAGAGGAGCAATAAAGCACTTTAATAGCACCTTTTACCTGAGTGGTGGTCTGTTACTGCATTATCGTCTTGCTAAGTAGATGGACAGGATCTGTTGTTCTATATATATATATATATATATATATATATATATATATATATATATATATATGTGCGTGAAGACACAAAGTCCTGAATTCCCGCTCCTGGTAACGAAAGACAGGTACAGACCACAATATGAAGATTCAAATAAAGTGCTTTATTGCAGTTTCAGCATGTTGCGTTTCGGCTGTGGTGCCACAGCCTTGATCACATGACGCACCGGAACCAGAACTGACATGTTATAGTGTTACACATATCATTCTGGTTACACCCCCCTGGCCTTTTAATGAAGCTAGTAAACATACTACAATGTCACAATCAGCACACAGGGCTGCCTCTGTCACAATGAAATTGTGTAAAACTAAAAGTATAAACACATCATTAACAGTGATATGGTCAAATAGATTAGTAATATCATCAAAGCACATAATTGCTGTCGACGTAAAACCGAGTGGGTTTAAAAACCTATCTCATGACCTATCAACACGGAGACCAAAGCTGACAATCAAATTTGCCCATGTCTGGGTGTAAACAAAAACAACTTTATAAAGTGCAAAAATCTTTAAATATACATACAGTGTCATCTGATCGTGGCTGATATTACCATCATATCAGTCACCAGATGAATAATAAAAAAAGGGAAGGCATGTGGCTACTGCAATTAATCTAATTTATAATAAAATGCAAGTGCAAATTCAAAAACTAAAATGAAGTCCACAAAGCGGTTAGCTTAGCTAGGATATTTGAATGAATCCATCTAGTAATTTGCTCGAAGTAGGTCAAAAAAATGATTTAATTATTGTGACCCATCCAGATCACAGCAATTGCATAATCTCTCAATATAGTACACATGAGCAACGATATTACACAGATCCATAATTTAGCATAAAATACAAAATTAAAAATGAACAAGGTTAATAAAAGATACAGCTTAAAATCTATATATATATATATAAATATAACACTTCAATCCTCTCAATAAAGAGAAATGTCTTTACTCATCCTGGGGTTTACGCCATAACCTGTATTCACAAGCCAGCATTTCACGACACGTTTCGGCTTTCCCATAAGCCTTTGCCATCTGCGAAAGAGAACTATGATTTATACTCACTGCACAAGAGTGCAATTTAACCCAGTGGTAATGCCTCAGGCTCTCTTTCTCTATTTCAATATTTAAATTTCATTTGACCTGTGTCATTACTTATATTTATGTAAGAGGGAACTGGCAAAATAGTCTCACTGTGCACACCTTCAAATTGCTGGCAGCTCTTTGTTAAAAGTCGTACATATAATGGCTTTCCACTACAACTAATAAATACAAACTAAAAGAGTGTCCAATTTTATTTTACATGCATGTATTTCTAAATATCTTGAGCTAACCATTCATAGTAAATGGGTGCAATATACAAAGCAAAAATAAAATGGTGTTTTCCTTTACAACAGTCAAATTCATTTTTCATCATCTTTTATTGAAAACAAAAGTTGGTTTATACACTGACTAGAGCTCTAGAACACAGAATGACATCAATTGTGTAATACAGTCAAAAGAAAAACTAATTAAAATTGAAGGCGTAAAAAGAAACAAAAGCATGGTACTTTCCACAACTTCATTTGCAGCACGATGCCACACACTGTTTATGCCATTACAACAAATGGCTTTATAACGTGGTTTTTACAACAACAAAGGCATTACAGCAAAAGTATTTTCAACAGTCTTTTTTAAAAGGAATGCCTTTACCACGAATTAGTAAGTATTTTACTGGTAAGAATATATATGTATATCAGCTAACTATAACTCGCGCCCCCGCAATGCACTGCTGATGATGTCACATATTACATTATTCATGACATGGTCATGGTCAGTGACATCACTGATGACATCACTGGTGACATCTCAAATGACATCACTGGTGACATCATCCAGTGACTGTGTGTTTGTTTAAAGTTTAAATATGTTTTATATATATATGCCAAGGTGTATTGACGAATGAGTGGGTGTATAAGTGTCTGCATGGAGGATTTAGGAGGTGCGTGACTGACTGTTTAAGTCTGTGATTAAATGTGTCTTACTGAATGCATGGGTTAGTGACCAAACTGTACGAATGTCTGTATCAGTGTTTCTCTTGTTGTATACGCTGCTGCATGGGTTGGTCAGTAGCTACATGAGTGTCTATATGGGTTATTGATTGGTTGCCTGAGTATTTGCATGGGTGCCTGAGTTTGTGTGTGGGTGGGTGGGAGGTGTGTGACTCTGTGCATAGATGTTTGAGTGGTTGATTCACTGGGTGTATGGGTTCAAGAGTACATGTAGAAACATCTGTATGGGTGGGTGAATGTGTGTATGGATGTGTTGGTGAGTAAATGGATGTCTAAGTGGTGCAAACACTGCTTCTGGCACACTGCTGCTCGGAGGATGAAGTCCACTTGTGTCCTGAGGTCCTCATGACGCAAGAGGACCTCATCACCCCACCAGTAGTGCAACAGAAGAGGCATTTGCAGAGTGGTGTAAAAAGGGGTGTGGCCTCGGACCACCTCTCTGCAACTCAGCTCTCTGGCTCTTACTGGAGATACCTGGTGGGCTAGTTAGCCCCCAGGCACCCTCAGGATTCAAGGGTACTTAATCCCCCAATTTACAACGCACCAGGGGTGTGTTTGCACACTTGTAATATCAGGCTCTGCCCCCTCCCTGCACCACTGCACATATGCACCCCGTGGCGGGCTGCGCTAATCAAGTATTGAGGGGAGAAGCAGTGTGTCAGGCTTGCTCTGGTGGGACCGTCATCCTAGATCTCCAGGGAAATCATCCCAGCCCGACCAGCACCTTCATTCATAGAACTACAAGCACAGCAACACCGTGGAAAGGACTCCATGTCCCAGGGTGCAACACTCGCCACCACCTGCAGCTGATTGCAAGAGAGAGGAGTCACCATTGCTGGCGCCTTACGTGCTCTCAGTACCTCGACGGCGCGGGATGTGCTAATCAAGCAGTGAGGGGAGAGGCAGTGTGTCAGGCTTGCTCTGGTAGGACCGTCGTCCCTGAGCTCCAGGGAAATCACCCCAGCCCGACCAGCACCTTCATTTATAGAACCCCAAACACAGCAACACCCTGAGAAGGACTCCATGTCCCAGGGTGCAACGCTCACCACCACCTGCAGCTGATTGCCAGGGGGAGGAGTCACCCTCGCTGGCGCCTTAAATGCTCTCAGTACCTCGCAGTGCAGAACGCGTTAATCAAGCAGTGAGGGGAGAGGCAGTGTGTCAGGCTTGCTCTGGTGGGACCGTTGTCCCAGAGCTCCAGGGAAATAACCCCAGCCCGACCAGCACCTTCATTCATAGAACCCAAAGCACAGCAAAACCGTGGAAAGGACTCCATGTCCCAGGGTGCAACACTCGCCACCACCGGCAGCTGATTGCCAGGGAGAGGAGTCACCATTGCTGGCGCCTTAAGCGCTCTCAGTACCTCCGCGGCGCGGGACGGGCTAATCAAGCAGTGAGAGGAGAGGCAGTGTGTCAGGCTTGCTCTGGTAGGAGCGTCGTCCCAGAGCTCCAGGGAAATCACCCCAGCCCAACCAGCACCTTCAGTCATAGAACACCAAACACAGCAGCACCCTGAGAAGGACTCCATGTACCAGGGTGCAACGCTCACCACAACCTGCAGCTGATTGCCAGGGGGAGGAGTCATCATCGCTGGCGCCTTAAAAGCTCTAAGTACCTCGCGGTGCAGGACTCGCTAATCAAGCAGTGAGGGGAGAGGCAGTGTGTCAGGCTTGCTCTGGTGGGACCTTCGTCCCAGAGCTCCAGGGAACTCACCCCAGCCCGACCAGCACCTTCATTCATAGAACCCCAAGCACAGCAACAACGTGGAAAGGACTCTATGTCCCAGGGTGCAACACTCGCCACCACCTGCAGCTGATTGGGAGGAGTCACCATTGTTGGCGCTTTAAGCTCTCTCAGTACCTCTGCGGCACTGGAAGCACGTGGGCAAAGCCCGGGCTTAGGGCGGGCCAAGGGCAGGCCCGTCCTTGCCCCTTATTGGCACGAAGAGACAGGGCTGGGCCACCACTCTTTCGTTTGTGGTCTGGTAGTGGAACCAAGGCTGGGACCCTCCAGAAACTATTGGAACTAACTAAATGGTACTGTCTACACTCTCTGACCCTCATTGAGATTGTTAAAACATTGACGGAATGGCCATTTTGATTTGTTGGATTTATCGATCCTAAACGTTTTAATATTTCCCTCTCATTGTGGTATTCTGTATGGCGCTTGTAAGCTAAACTACACTTTGAGGCTAAGCGAGGTCCTAGTATATGTGTTGGAAGGACTAGCAGACAAAAGGGGCCTTGCTGTATAACCTAGGATTATGGGGAAAAGAAAGATACCAGAAGCAAGTGGGGAAGCGGGTGAGGCTGGAGGGAATGGAACAAGTCGGGGTAATAGGGGAAAAAAGGCCAGGAAGCTTCAAAAACACTCAGGTAGTAACTGTGTAAAAGATCGTATTGATACCCTAATCAGTGAGTGTGAGGGAATACTAAAATCTTTGCCTACTACACAACCTATCTGCGTAAAATTCCCCCCCAAGCTAATCCAACCCTCTAATCTTGCTATCCCAGCAATGTTTCGCAGAACACATAACAAAACACCAGCCACTAACAATGATGACGGAGATCATGAAACAATGGGAGCATCCCACTCAATCACTAGTCTGACTAAGTCTAAGACCAATACTGAACATATAGACCCTACAATCATTTGTACTAACAGATTTCTGCCCTTGTTAGATCGAGCTAATGATGATAAAGGCGGGGGAGGAAGGCCCCAGATTGCTCAGATACCAAAAAGCAAAGATGTAGTGCTAGGAACTAATACAGAATGTCAGGACATTATCTATCTAGTCACCAAATTAAGGCAGGAAGTGGGGTCCATAAGAAGCCTGATAAAGATCTATCCTTGATTGTTCAGTCCTAACATCTTACCTATCTCGAAGAGGGAGTGCAAATGTAAAAAATAATATCCATCTAGTGCGTCCACAGGGTACCAATCCAGTAACTTCATTGGCTGCATTGGTTACTTCAACTATAGGCATTAATGCCAATTCAAGCAGGCTTCCACCTCCTCCTTGAAAGGTTATGATAAATAACATAAAGACACCCCCATCAATGCCTAAGCACGTGCCATACTCTATAGCAAGTAACACTAGCATCCCCTACAAGGCAGCTTTAATGAGGGACCAGATATCTTAAAATAGAAAAAACCCTTCCTTAGGCCGAACATCCACAGTCTGGTTCCCAGCCCGGGCATCGAGAACAACAGCATTCATCTAACTTATCTAGTACCCATAGAAACTTTATGGTAAATGTACCCATACTTGATGCAAGTAATGGTATAGAGAATGCAGATTCCCTAACAAATAAAGCTATTCGCTGGATTCGGCTTGTCAGGTGATGTCGATCAGTGATAAGGACAGACATAGTAAAAGCTCGTAGGGTAACTTCACCTGTCCATCTCCAAGACTGTATTGAGCTTACCCTGATCAGGGCGGATTTAGTAGAAAATCCAAACCTTTTTGCATTAGAGTTTTGTACAACTCCACCAGGTCAGTCCTCTATCCAATTTAGACGCTCCTCTCCAAGTAGCAGGATTGCCCATTTACCAAGGCACAGGCTATATAGTATGCAGGGAAGCTGTTCTCTGGAAACTAATGATTGATTGAGGAAAGCATCGCCCCCAAAGCAACAAGAACACACAATAGCCAGTTCCATCATTAGGGGCAGCTCCTCGAGTTCTAAGCAACCTATTGCAGGGCTAGCCCTATCCTCTGGTTTAACGAGAATTTAAAAGTACTCAGAAACAAGTGCAAATTGGCAGAAAGGAAATGGAAGAAAGGTTATGCTACAGCTGATAAAGAAACGTTGAATGTCACCTTGAATAACTATAAAAATGAAATCTCCAAAGCTAAGGCAGAGTTTTTTGCCAATTCTATTCTGGAGGCCCATAATGAAACCCGCAGGGTCTTCAAAATAGCCGAAGAATTATCCAAACCTGACTGGCTCAAAAATCAAACTGTCGCAACTCAAGACCTTTGTGATAGCTTAGCTATTTTTTTCGAGGAGAAAATCTCTAAGATAATAACTGGGTTGTCAATAAGTCAAGATAATTCTAGTGATACGGTGTCTGAGACTCACGTTCAGCCATCAGCAGGTCAAATAAATGAAGCGGCGCGCGAGTGTAGACCAACAATTCTAAACCAGTTTATTCCACCTCCGGAAGACGAGTTCTACAAACTTGCCATGAGCACTAAATCTGGATCCCCATTGGAACCGCTCCCTCCCAAGGCCCGGAAGGAGTATGGCAGACAGTTAATACCACAGCTCCATTGGATCTGCAGCCAATCCTTGAGCGGTGGGATAGTTCCTTCCTGCTGGAAACAGGCTTTAGTGACACCCCTGCAGAAGAAACCTACCCTTGACCCTCAGTGCCCAAACAATTACCATCCTATTTCACTTCTCCCTTAGCCTGTAAATATTCTTGAACGCCTGGTCAGCAGAACTCGGTCTACCTTTTGGGAAACCAACTTGAGATTTGAAGACAAGCAATTTGGTTTTCGACCAGGCCACAGGACAGAGACAGCATTGGTAGTGGTCTTGGAGGAACTTAGAAGGCGGGCAGACAGAGGTCAATCAACCGTGTTGATTTTACTCAACATGTCTGCCGCATTTGACACGGTCACCCACAAAATTTTATTGAGGAGGCTTGCCGAACTTGGGCTGAAGAACCTTGCTTTTAATTGGCTTAAGTCCTATCTGGAAAATTGGCAACAAGTGGTACGACTCCCCCCTTTTCATCCAAATTGAGAACGGTTCAGCATCGGGTCCCTCAACGATCTTCCATTAGCCCGATTCTTTTCAATATTTATTTAAGACCTCTGATTCCCATCATTAAATCTTATAACATTAAGCTAGCTGATGAATTATACTGAAGACATGCAGCTCATTCTGTCTCTGGAAGGTAGGGAGTCTATGTCACTCAGTGACTTCACCGAATGTATGCAGAAGACTGCTATTCGGCTTATGGATAATTCCCTGCAGTTCAATGGTGGGAAAACAACAGAAATACTGCACAGCACAGTGAAAAAAGTTCCTCGCCCACTTCCAGATGAGTTCTGGCCTATCCAGACAGACACACCTCCCACTCCAGCAGCTGAAGTACACAATCTGGGTGTAGTCTTCGACAACAAGCTGAGTATGGGGAAACATGTAGATAAAACAGTCGGCACCTGTTTCTCCCTTATCAAAGCCTTGCAGAAAATCCTTCCAATGTTGCCTTTGTCAGCCAGGGCTTTAGTAGTCAGAAGCGTCATCCTAAGCCGGCTGGATTACTGTAATGCCCTGCTTCTTGGTGCACCTAATTGTCTTATTAAGAGACTGCAAAGAATACAAATAATAGCCGCCAAGTTAGCCTTGAAGAGAAGACGGGATGATTCTGCATCTACGGCTCCTATTGATCTTCAATAATTTCCTCTGGCCCAGAGAATCCAGTTTAAAGCTGCATGCATTGTGTTCAAGGCCCCTCATGGACTAAGAACTCTGCCTCTCAGAAAAAATGTGTTTAAGCACTCCCCGTCACAAACTCCTCGCTCCTCTACTGCTCGCCTGGGCCGCACAACCAGAGTACGAACTTCCAGATTGGGACGCAGAGCATTCAGCTGCGCAGCGGCACAGCTGTTGAACAACCTCCCATTTAACGTAAGAGAATTAGAGGAGCTATCACAGTTTAGAAAAAAACTTAAAACCCATCTTTTCCCCAGGGTGTAGTGCTGTATCACTTGGGGTAGGTAAACTCGGTGTGTGTACTGGAACCTCTGTCCTTTCAGCGCCAGGATACCCGTGGGGTGACAGAGCGCTTTATAAATGCTAGATACATTACATACATTACATTACATTATTTCTGTTGTACCCAACCAGATAGATGGTTTGTTAGAGGTGGGTAGCCCACCTCCAATTATACCTAGCGGGCTACTATCACCATGTATATTCCCTGTTAAGGATTCCTTGTTGTCCTGGAACATCGCAGGACTGAGCACAAAGATGGGTTCTCCCGAGTGGGATGATTTCATAGAGGGATACTGTTAGACCTGGCACCATCGTCGTGGGTCTCCCTTCCATTTTTGCTGTTGCCTCATGTATTTTTGCTGGTGTTAGATGCTTTGGGCACTGTGCCACTACTGTCCAATACCACAGTGCCAGTGTTCCCTATTGTGAATTGATGTACTAATCAGTGGTTCCTGTTTGGCTATTTGGTTTACTTGTCAGACCCTAGTACAGGGCACTGCGTGTACCCAGGACGTGTAAATGCAAATGCTGCTGGTGGGCTTGCAGCACTGGTTGTGCCTCCCACAGAAGCAGCCTTGTAAAATGTGTCTAAGGTCTTCCATTGCAGAGCCTGTGTGCAGTTTGGTACTGTCACACTGACTGGGCAAGTGCACCCACTTGCCAGTCCCTAAACCTTCCCTTTTCTTCATATCAGTCACCCCTATAGTAGGCCCAAGGGCAGGGTTCATTGTAAGTATAAGGTAGGACATGCCCTGGTGTGTTCGGCATGTCCTAATAGTGAATTACAGCCATTTTCGTTTTTCACTATTGCAAGGCTACCTGTTCTCGATAGGCCAGACTGGGCTTTTAGAATTATTACATTTTATAATCCTAACTGACTCAAGAGAACATGGTAGAAATTCGAGTTTAGTTTGCCTGGACTCAGAATGATAAATTGCATCTTTTAGTGAAGTTGGTTTTAACATTCTGTGTTAGACAATACCACTTTTAGAAAGTAGGTTTTTTCTTGCCTAACCTTTGAAGCCCGCCTCTGCTAGGTTGTGTATTCTTTGTCTGGAGTTTGTGAGTGACAGGGCTGGG
This sequence comes from Lissotriton vulgaris, assembly GCF_964263255.1. Classification (NCBI taxonomy): domain Eukaryota; kingdom Metazoa; phylum Chordata; class Amphibia; order Caudata; family Salamandridae; genus Lissotriton; species Lissotriton vulgaris. Next base: position 1,511,912,147 of record NC_141687.1, on the reverse strand, counting down.
GGATTCCAAGAGACAGGATGAGTCAACCCAGTGGTGAATAGAGAGATCTGCATCTAGATGGGAGGGAGGAGTTGCACCTGATCCTTGAATAGGGATGCGCCTGCCTTCCACAATGCTGGCTCCACCTCCTGGGGTACGGCTGATGTCTCGGCCCTGCACACAGAAAAAAGTGAGGGGGTCCTGTCAACAAAGTGCTCCAGGACTGTACTTGCCTTCCACAATGCTGGCTCCACCTCCTGTGGGGCATCTAATGTTACTGCCCTGCACTGTGAAAGGGAAGGAGACATCTGGTAAACAGAGTGCTTCAGAACTGGTTTGGACTGGGCAAAGGCACCTCTCTCCTCAGAGAACAAAGGATTTTGGGGTGTAAATATTGGGACCCTGATCCCAAGAAATTAGATCACTTTGGACTACAAGAAGAAACCTTTACTGAGGAGAGGAACCTGAAGAAACTGAGGAAAGACTATTCCCAAGCTGAAGTGCTGCTTGGGGATTGGCCTGCAGTGGTTGCCTTACTGCCAAAGGAAGGAGAAAGAAACTTTGTGTACTTTGCTGTCAACTTGAGAAGGATCTACAAGAGCTTGGAAAAGAGCTTGCCTCCTGCTGAAATCTCAGGGACAACAGACTTCAAACCCCAGCTCCCTAGAGTTCTTGTGGAAGTGCCTGCTGCTGTTTTGGGCCTTCTGAGGAACTGCGTGTCGCAAGAAGCTGGAAGCGCAATGCAACGAAATCTAAGCGTGTCGCCGTTGCTGCTGCGGCTGTCGCACTTCTGAACAAGTGTGTCGCCGCTGGAGTTGTGGCACTGCACCATATCGGGAGAAGAGTCTCGCAACGAGGTAGAAGTGTGTCGCCATCGCTGGGCCTGCCATCGCACTTCTGAACAAGGGTGGAACTGTTGCATTGCACCGCATCGCATTGTGGAAAAACGCCTCGAATCCCCGAGAAGCGTGCCGCCGTCGGAGCTGCTGCTGTCGCATTTCTGAAAAAGGATGTCGCTGCTGTAGTTGTCGCATTGTGCGGAAGCCTTACGCATGGTGGGAGAAAAGTGTCGCAGCTGAAGCTGTTGCCGTGGCACTTCTGAACAAGGGTGTCGTCGCTGGAGTCCACGCATCGAACCAAAATCTTCTCGCGTTCCCGGAGAAGCGTGCCACATCTGTAAGATCTTCACGTCTTTATTTCTTTGCACCTGAACTTTGCTGCATTTCCCTCGCTGCGACATTGCTTGTTTTGGAAGCGCAACGCATCGTAAGGTACATTGACCCAAAGTGTTGCATCTTAAGAACTGAACTTAACTAAGCTAAATCTACCATCTTAAAGTAACAGTATTGTGTATTTTTGTCATTCATGGTCTGTGGTAAATCTATATGAAGTATACTTATTTTTGATATAAAACCTTGTGTGGTGTCCATTTGTAGTGTTGTCACTGGGTTACTGTATGTGGTCACAATTGCTTTACACACTGCCTCTGAGATAAGCCTGTCTGCTCGTGCCAAGCTACCAAGGGGGTGAGCAGGGGTTATTTTAGGAGTGTAATCCCCTTATCCTGACTAGAGGCAAGGGACCCTATTTGTCACAAGTACCTACCAGTGCCAACTAGAGACACCCAAATCTAACAGATACGATATCTGTCTTTTCCAAGAAACCTGGGCAGAGGCTCCTCTCTTCTGTGTAGGCAACTTAAATTATTCCCGGCCGTTAAGGAAGCAAAAGGGAGGCCATTGGGGGGATTGACAATTTGGATGAGGCAGGATTTAGGTTTAAATATACAGATGCTTTCAACCCAGAGTCACAATATTCAGGCAGTTAGATTGGCCATGGACTCACATTGGTACATAGATATTTATAATGTCTTTGTGAGAGGTACTAGAGGGAAGAAGTCAGGGTTTCGACGATCTTCCTGACTTATACCTGGATGTACCGAATATCCAAGTCGTGGGTGACTTTAACTCGACGTTTGAACCCCTTACAAATGAGGAGGGTCACTTTACAATAGAGGAAGATACTAAGTGGGGCATTCCAAAGCTGGAGCTTAGCCCTGCAAAAAAGTGGACTAATGTGGCTATCCAAATTAACTCCATGTGTGTGGAAAAGGGATTGCAGGCTGTAAATGGTTGTGTACCTTCAGATAGATCTGGAGCTAATACCTTTAACAACCGGTATAGTGCTAGTAGAATAGATTATGCATTGATTAGTCTGACACTATGGCACGCCCTTAGAGATATGATTGTTAGAGAGAGGCTCGAAAATTATCATAACCCCTTGTGTGTGACTTTGGAATTAAAAAGGTACAAGGCATCAACCCAACTAGGAAACGAATATTCCACATGTGATGTGATCCTAACTAACGACATGCAACACCTTAAATGGGTGAAAATAATAGAGATGTCCGAACTGCTAGATAACATTAAAACGGATATGGATTGCGCCATAAGCTAGCTCGAGGACAGAGTAGCAAATTCATCGGACCTCGAGCAATCAACTTGCATCCATTTTTTGTTCATCTGCATACTTATTTTTTTAAGCAAGGCAGATCTAAAAACACCATATACCTTAAAATAGGACCCTGATTTAATAAGGATTATAGAGAGGCTAGTAGCTATCAAAGCAGGTGACCCACTAGTAGTTTGTGCAGGCAGGTCTACCATTAGGGGTACCGAGATAAAGGCAAAGAAAATATGGGATGATGAAAGATGGCAGGATCTCAGGGAGGCATGCGCAATGGGAAATCCCAAACAGTTTTGGGATGTATACAAATGGGACAGAGGAGGGCAGGCCCGACAGCCCCTAAATCATGCATCACAGATGGATTGGGTAACCATTTTAAACCCCAATATACCTCAAATGTAGATGATGAAGAGGGTGATATTAATCGACTGTTCTATCAGGATGTGGACTTTAGTAGGGTTGAGGTTGAAGCGGCACTTAAATCTATAATGGCCGGGAAAGCTTCTGGCCCAGATGGTATCACTGGGGATGTATTTCTCTATGATAAGGAAAGATGGTGCCAGTACATTCTATTGCTGACTAATACCATTGCCCAGGGTGCACCAGCACCCGACTGCTGGAAAGGAGCTGAAATTATACCATTTTTTAAGGAAGGGGACAAATTATGCCCTGGGAATTATAGGCCTATTAGCTTAATAGACTCTTTGCAAAAGGTAATGGGGAGACTAGTGCTCAATAAAGTCTAAGAATGGATTGATGAGCTTAGTATTCTATCCCCACTGCAAGCAGGGTTCCGGGCTTTCACAAGCACCATTGATCAGGTGATTCGGTTCATCTTGCTATATTGAAAAACTGTGACTTTGGGCAAGGGCAGCTTGTATGCTGCCTTCGTTGACCTTAAGTCAGCGGTTGACCTTGTACCCCGAACCAAACTATGGGGGACATTACAAGAAATGGGGATGCCATCCGAACTACTGACACTCATCATCAGATTGCACAAGGACAATAATGCTAAAATCGGATGGGGCATGCAGTGCAGTTATTAATCCTTTCCCTGTAGCAAGAGGTGTGTGCCAAAGATGTTTGATGGCACCAACGCTATATTCCTTATACATGAATGCAGGGGCGGTGCGTCCATTAGGGCGCTTGGGCGTTGCCTCACCAATTAATTTGAGGCACTCGAGTAGTTGAATGAGTACCAACTAACAAGGGTTGCCGTCAGTCTCTCACTGACTCACATTTATTTAAAAGAATCTCAGGCAGGCCGCCGGAGGCAGTAAACTCAGAAGTGGGCGGGGCAGCAAGAGTTCAGTCATCATCATGACATCGATAATATGGTGCGGTCGGCGGAGCGCACACAGCAAGAGTGCGCATGTTCTGTTTAGGGCTTAAAGAATTTTGCACCAGCCTGAAAATGCATAATAGGCTGATCATTAGGAGAGCAATGATTGTTCCATGCTGCTCTTCTAATGAGCAGCCTAGTGCGCATGTTCGGGCTGGTCACAAAATATTTTAAGCCCTGAACAGAACATGCGCACTACTACTGCTCAAGCCAATCCTGGCGCTGCTGGAGCCGCGTCTGGATTGGTTGAGACCTACACGCAGGTGCCAGTCTGAAGAGTGCCTCGAGAGCTGTGGCAGCAGGAAAACAAAAATGTGGGACCCGGGGGAAGGTACGTTTTATTTTATTTTTTTAAACCTCTCCCACCGCCTCCCTCCTTACCCCCATCACGCGCAACCCCCCGCGCGATCCCCCCACCCACCCGTTATGCCGCCCACAACTGGCTGCTGTGTAATAATTGATGTCCTTTTAATAGATAATCTCCTTTCATGTAATTTTTCTTTGAAAACTGGTGTGTATGTGATTAACCGAGCAGATTTGCTAACAATTAAAAAACGTCTTTTGAAATAAAACGGGTGCCCACATATGCAGTGCTTGTCCATGTATTTATTATAAAGTTCGTAAAGCTCATGCTCACATCAAGGGACACTGCTAAATCCCAGGAAAAAATAACAAAGTAAAAAAACTTTAAAATTCCAAACATATGCCACGAAATGTGGTAATAAAAATGCAGTTGGAATATAAAGAGCTAACAGATTAAAATAAAGGGAATGAAATGCCAGATGAAAAAATAGACATATTTTACATGCAGTGACTCTGAATTAGGCAGCAGTGGTTAAAAAAAGGCTGTGAAACTATGTAAAAAACACACAATCTGAATGGAAAATATTTAGAACTTGTCCCCTGCAATAAGAAATGAACCGAGGGGTATTGTCTGGGAGCCACTTTATTCACAGGCTTTGCGGATAAAACTCATTGCTCAAGGGAACAATGTCATGGTCACCTTCAGATGATGTCTGTGATCTACCTTTGCTAAGACCATGATAGTCCCTAAGATTTGTAAAGTCACTTGGGGAGGCAGACGCTTTGTGCATGATACAGCCAATCTGTGTGACTAAATACCATTACATTTAAGGTCACAACCAAACCTCATGATCTTTAGAAAGCAGTTAAAAACTTGTCTTTTTGCTTTGCTGGTCTAGCACCTTTTTTTAAATTGATTTTGGTCTTGTGCGTTTGCTGGAGGTGCAGACAGACATCAGCAGCAAGACGCCCTCGGGCATACCGTGTACACATTTAAATAAAATCAAATGATAATACAAGATACTGGAGAAATTTACGTGTATATCCAGCATCACTCAATTGTGAAATAAAAGTGGTGCAGGCACAGGATTCAAAGGAGACCAGCAACTTTCTGAGTTAAAGCCAGATGTGTATGGATAAAGGGCCATATTATCAAGAAAATGCGATACAGTATCGCCACGTTTATCGGCAGGAAAGTGCCGCTAAAGCGGCGATAATGGGCTTGATAATATGCTCTTGCGAATTCCCATAGAAGCCCAGGTTCTGGTGTTAACCTGGGCTTCTATGGGAATTCACAAGGGCATATTATCAAGCCCATTATCGCCACTTTAGCGGCAGTTTCCTGCCAATAAAAGTGGCGATAATGTATCGCCCTTTCTTGATAATATGGCCCAAAGTGATCCTTCGAAATGAAAGAGCCGCGGCCCATGGCGTGTCTGGCTGTTCCGGAGACACCCGTCATCAGGCCGGGCAGGGAAGATGCATACAGCGGCAACATGATACAACTCAGTCCTGTCGCCGGTTTGTGCGTTGTGCGCATCTGCCGGATTCACAAGGTACATTTTCGTTCAGTAAATGTAGTGGTTCGTCTTAGGAAAAAAATAAATGTGAACAACAAGGACCCCCTGTTCAAATACTGAATTTGTAATGCAGGGAAATAGACAATGTGTGAAAAAGAAAATGCGATTGATAATATGACTAGGGAAAAGAGCAATATGTAAGGCACAACAACCAATTAAAAATTACAAGCTTTATTAATGAAATTACAGTATCATTTTTAAAAACACAATCAGTACAATGTTTCTATAAAAATACTCAAATTTATGTATAAAAGAAATATTTGTGACACAATTATACAAAAACACATATAAAAAACATAGGTGGCAAACAATAAAAATCATCGACGCGCGTTTCGGCGTTAACAAAACGCCTTCATCAGGAGCCACATTCAATCTGTAAAACATGTATAAAAAAGGTTAGAGACATCTAGAGGTCATGAATACCTCATAACAACCAATCAATAATTCAAAACATATAGCTGTGCTTACATAACAAGTAAATCCCTACACGATGTAGCTACAAATTGTAGCTACAACTGATACAGACTAGTTGATGTATATTTGAGCAGTAATTATACCCATTAATGGAAAGAGGGGTATTTTTAGGTAAAAATGACAGCAAAATGTCTGTCATTTATGGAGTAGCAGTAATAATTTTAGGTTAGTATTATTAGCTTAAGTGCAATAAGGCCAAGGTCTGATAGGGGTATTCCATTTTTTCAAGCCTGGACATGGATCTCTTCTCTTTAGTCTTACCTAGTGAACACAAGATAGGTGTTCTCTATTAGTGCTGGACAAAGTCTGACAGCTGTTTTCTTGGCGGAACTCTATCTCGCCTGGCTAGAAGTCTTGGTCTGTAAAAGATGTATTTATTAAGCAACAATGTAGCGGCATATCCCCATGTAGCTGCATGCGTAATAGCCGTCAAACTTAAGATGGTTCTTACAGGACCACTAAAAAGTCATGATTTGCAAATATGTCCGATTTTTTAAAAACAGAACCTTTTCTATTTGGGTTAATCTGCACAAAATAAATGTTCATTCGCATCAAACACTGTTTGCATCGATCACTGTTCACCGATTGAAGCCTCTATCAACAGTGTATTTGCATGCGCGATATCCTTTAAACCCTAATTGATTCTCACAGGACCACTAGAGAGTCATGATCTGTAAACTCACACCGCTACTCGCTACCATAATACCCGAGTTCTGAAAATAACGGTCACTTGCCCTTTAAAAACTGTGGTCAAACCTACTTCCGGGTACTTAAAGCAGGGCAGCCCTTACGGCTGGCCAACCATCCTTTCCCAACGGCTGCGGGACGCCGATCGAAGTTTCTAACGGGGCGCCCGCAGGTTGAAGTCACAGACCGGACTTTATCTTTTCTCGGTAAGCAAACGGCTTAGACGTACGCCGCCGCCCTGTTTTTGTTTTTGTTTTTGCTTATCTCTATGTACCGGCACCCCGAACTTAAATAATTTAGCCCCGTTTTGCACTCCTTTTAGGAACAAGCACGTGCAAGCCAACGGCTGTGACACGCCGTTATAGACTAAAAAAGACTGAAACTTTCTTGGCGTCTAACAGGTTGAAATTACGGCCTGCACCTTTTCTATTCTTGGTAAGCTAGCCATGAGGCAATACATAAGTGACTGACAGATGAATTACATTAGCCGCCGCACTATCTTGAACCATAAAGAACTGTTCACGCTCTACACCCTTTTTAGGAACAAGCATACGCACACCAGCGGCTGCGAGGCGCCAGAAAAAGACTACAGACTGTGGCTTTTTTGGCTCTTGACAGGTTGAAGCCACGGCTCGCCTTTCTTTCATTTTCGGTAAGCAAGCTATGAGGCCACATTGAATTTGTTTACCATTAATGACTTGCTCGATAGTAATGCTATGCGCCCTTTATTCTTAGCACGTTCAAACCACACCGGTAATATACAGGATTCCAGGGTGGTGATCGCTTGTACACCGACAATACAACACACATTTTAACAGAAACGGTAAGCTTTTCTCCTGCCATCAGATACATGGGTGTTGTGCTTGACAAATTGCCGCTTGTGGGATAAATTTGTGACAGCTTTTTCCCACAGATATGGGAACTATCTGATTACTTGCCTGATGCATATGCAATACTCTATGTCCTCATTGGATCTATGACAATACGAACTACTAAGTAATAGAAATGGGAATAATGCTGTTTTTTATCTGATACATAAGTAAAAACCTTTTTATTACTGAATGTGAGGGTTTAGCTGATCCCCCTTTATTTGGTACTCAATTGAACACTGTGATATATTGGCATACATTTTTCCGTATATCCCCATAAAAAACTCTGCAAAAAAGAAAGGGATACCCATAAAACTAACCCGTGTGAAATAAGTAGGATACCATACAACCTTGCAATATAAAAAATCAGTATCCAGAAACGCAATACTTTGATTTCATCCCTTCCAAAGAATTTATTTCTATAACCGAACTGTGAATAGAGTGGTACATATGCTTAATAAATACATCTTTTACAGACCAAGACTTCTAGCCAGGCGAGATAGAGTTCCGCCAAGAAAACAGCTGTCAGACTTTGTCCAGCACTAATAGAGAACACCTATCTTGTGTTCACTAGGTAAGACTAAAGAGAAGAGATCCATGTCCAGGCTTGAAAAAATGGAATACCCCTATCAGACCTTGGCCTTATTGCACTTAAGCTAATAATACTAACCTAAAATTATTACTGCTACTCCATAAATGACAGACATTTTGCTGTCATTTTTACCTAAAAATACCCCTCTTTCCATTAATGGGTATAATTACTGCTCAAATATACATCAACTAGTCTGTATCAGTTGTAGCTACAATTTGTAGCTACATCGTGTAGGGATTTACTTGTTATGTAAGCACAGCTATATGTTTTGAATTATTGATTGGTTGTTATGAGGTATTCATGACCTCTAGATGTCTCTAACCTTTTTTATACATGTTTTACAGATTGAATGTGGCTCCTGATGAAGGCGTTTTGTTAACGCCGAAACGCGCGTCGATGATTTTTATTGTTTGCCACCTATGTTTTTTATATGTGTTTTTGTATAATTGTGTCACAAATATTTCTTTTATACATAAATTTGAGTATTTTTATAGAAACATTGTACTGATTGTGTTTTTAAAAATGATACTGTAATTTCATTAATAAAACTTGTAATTTTTAATTGGTTGTTGTGCCTTACATATTGCTCTTTTCCCTAGTCATATTATCAATCGCATTTTCTTTTTCACACATTGTCTATTTCCCTGCATTACAAATTCAGTATTTGAACAGGGGGTCCTTGTTGTTCACATTGATTTTCCCACAGCTTGTCTGTGCAGGGCCTAATTTCTCCCAATCCATGGTTGGTTATTGATTGTACTATATTTGAGCAGTAAATTATAATCTTTCCGCCACTCATCCTATTCTGTCTTCTCCCCACTTCCAGCAGGGATGGCCAACATGAAAACTTTCGGATTTACGGATGAGGAATTCGAAACTTTAGTTGGTACATCAATTCCCACCAACAATACTAACTCATCTACTAGAGGACAGGATGAAGGTAAGAAACTATTAGACCTTAAGAAAAAACTAATTCGCATGGAAGCCCATGGGGAATTCATGATAGCTTATCTTAAATCAGGAGTTATTCCGAACGGTCTGAGGGTACGAAATATACCAGGTCTTTTCGTGCACCACAGACCGTTTTTGGAAAAGTGGAGTTTCATAGCGAACCGTTGTTCACGTGATCTCATGATATTAATAGTGGCAACATCAAAGGAACTGGCCCTAGAAATAAAAAAGGAGATAGATGAATTAGAAGAAAAATTGAAACAACTTACAGGAGTTGATGATGCCATCAGAAAGATAGAAGAATATAATAAAGATCTAGAATCATTTAGCAATTACCTGAATAAACGCAAAACAGACAAACTTAATAAGGATAAAAGATTTTATTCAGAAGAGGTTGCTTATCCCTATCTGCACATTGACTTTTACCAACAGAACCACTATACTAATGAGTCTGGCAATGCCCAACAGAGAATCAACAATTTTACTGATTCATCAGACTCAGAAGGTGAAGGCCAAAGCAATGCATATTACGAGTCAGATGGTGGGTTCTCATATCCCAATTCGAGGCCCCAACGACGCCCTTTTTTATCAAACAGGGGGCCTCGACGCGGTCGCCCCAGGGTGAGATTCCAGAACCAGGGACAATCGAGAGGAAACTTTCAGACAAATCAACACACACACCAAGTACAACATCAGCAACATTTACAACACCAACAGCATCAGCAACACCAACAACATCAACAGCAAGAACCCCAATTCATCAGAGAGACTCGCAACAGGCAGTACTGGGGTCAAGGGACATAATTCCTATTTTTAATCTGTCTTCTAATAGACTCGATGATTCTAGTGAAGCTCTACTATCAAAAGGGCTCTCATTTGTACCACACTCCTTTGTGAACATCTTTGAACTCCATAGGGATATAATTGCACTTTTTAGGAAAATTAGATTAAGAAAGTTTTTCCAAGATAAAGAGAACAGCATAGATGACTCCATAACTCAAGGGAAAAATGAAATCTCACCCCCCTCCACCTTCACCCCAGGTTTGGAACAGCTGGGGCCCGAAGTAGCGGCTTTTGAGCTAGTAGTTATGAAGAAATTAGAAAAGACTCTGGAATTCATTCCAAAACCCAAATACAACTTAAACCAGCAGCAATCACTAGCCTTGAAAGACTTGATGAACAATAAAGATCTCACGATTAAAGGAGCAGACAAAGGAGGAGGTATCGTTGTCCTTAATTCCAGTGACTATGAAGTAAACATGTTAAGAATGTTGAGCGATAGCTCCACCTATTTACAGATAAACTGCAATCCAACCAATACGATAATCAAAAAAATTAGCACCCTAACAAACGATGCCCTATTAAATGGTGACATCAATAAAAAGGATCATGAATTTTTGAACACCAACAAATTAAAAACTGCATGTATTTATGGTCTCCCTAAAATACACAAGGATTCGGAAAACCCTCCATATAGACCAATAGTATCAACGATTGGCACTCCGACAGAACCACTTTCCAAATTTGTCGATCACTTTTTAAGACCCCATATCCCTAAAATAAAATCATATATCAAAGACACCTGCCATATGATTAATACTGTGGAGAACCTAAATTTCATGACAGGGAGAGATATACTTGTAACAATGGATATCGAATCCCTTTACAGTAACATACCAATAGACGAAGCAATCAGAGCGACAGATTGGTTCATAGACACCCACAACATTGCTTGTCCTAAACAGTTCCTCATAGACTGTCTATTCATAGTTCTCACTGAGAACATCTTTGAATTTGGCGACAATATCTACCGCCAGCTCAGAGGTGTTAGCATGGGAGCGTCAGTCGCTCCTTCCATAGCTAACATTTATATGTCGTTTTTTGAAGAAAGCTTCATATACAACGAAATAGCCCCCTTTTTTGAGTCAATTTCCCATTGGTCCAGATACATCGATGACATCTTTTTTATCTGGACCAATGGGAAAGACACTCTCCTTGAGTTCTTAGAGTGGATCAACCTGACAAACGCAAATTTGAGATTCACAGCCCACTACGATGAATACCAAGTCGAATTTTTAGATCTTCTTATCAGAGTCAAAGACAACCAGTTGGAGGTAGATCTATTTGTGAAGGAAACTGCTCGGAACACTCTCCTGCACTTCAGCAGTTTCCATCCCAAATGCCAACGAGAGAGTATCCCTTTCTCACAGTTCCTCAGGGTTCGCAGGAACTGTACGAATCTAGCTGACTATGATAGGCAATCTGCAACCATGCGAAGAAAATTTCTGGATCGGGGTTACCCCCACAGACTAATAAGAGACTCCTACAAACGTGCAAGGTACTTTGACCGTGACGCTCTATTAGTTCCCAAAGAAAAACAAGCTAAGGACCGCATCGTTTGTGTGACCACTCACTCAACGATGAATGAGCGCATAAGACAGATTGTCAACGCGAACTGGCACATTCTAAATTGCAATCCGTCCTCCACATCGGTCTTGGCGAAACCTTTGTTTGCCCACAGGAGGAATCGGAATTTAAAGGATAAAATTGTTCACTCCAAATTTAACTGCAAGCTGTCCAACGCCCCCCAAATCCAGAGAGCAATACTGACGAACCTGCCCGTCAGGGGTACGGTTCCTTGCTCCTCTTGCAAATCGTGTAAAACTATCATCTCAGGGGAATCATTTACTCCCAATGGCTCCACCTTTAAAGCGACCGACCTGTGGAACTGTAAAACCGCGAATGTGATCTATTTCATCAGCTGCCCATGTGGAATGGGTTATGTTGGCGAAACATGCAGGTCAATCCAAACACGCTTGACAGAGCACAGATCTGCTATCAATACCAAGAAACTGAATGCACCACTAGTTAAACATTTCTTAGAGGCTCAGCACAAACCAGATGACATTCACTGGAGAGTCCTAGAAAAAATCAAGCTTGCGGATAATAAAGGTGGATGTGCTATTCGCAAAAAACGTGAAGTTTTTTGGATATTTGTTTTGAATACGTACAAAAAGGGTTTAAACAATGAGATTCCGTGGGAGAATGCCATCTTTTAGGGCCCACTGTATTTTTTTCTAAGCCCAGTTTTTACTTTTCTGAAAACCTGCCTCACGTTTCCAAAAATTCCAATCTCTGTGCTCACACGCAATAGTTCGAGATGAACAATAATGGTCATCTTAAAAATATTGGTTGTGGGAATATATATCCCGTACAACATGTCCTATTTTTCAAAATAAAACTTTTTTTGATTAGGTTAATTTTTACAGAATAATATTTATTCGCATTGATTATTGTTAGCATCGATCACTGTCTACCTAGTGGGGCCTCTATCAACAATGTAGCGGCATATCCCCATGTAGCTGCATGCGTAATAGCCGTCAAACTTAAGATGGTTCTTACAGGACCACTAAAAAGTCATGATTTGCAAATATGTCCGATTTTTTAAAAACAGAACCTTTTCTATTTGGGTTAATCTGCACAAAATAAATGTTCATTCGCATCAAACACTGTTTGCATCGATCACTGTTCACCGATTGAAGCCTCTATCAACAGTGTATTTGCATGCGCGATATCCTTTAAACCCTAATTGATTCTCACAGGACCACTAGAGAGTCATGATCTGTAAACTCACACCGCTACTCGCTACCATAATACCCGAGTTCTGAAAATAACGGTCACTTGCCCTTTAAAAACTGTGGTCAAACCTACTTCCGGGTACTTAAAGCAGGGCAGCCCTTACGGCTGGCCAACCATCCTTTCCCAACGGCTGCGGGACGCCGATCGAAGTTTCTAACGGGGCGCCCGCAGGTTGAAGTCACAGACCGGACTTTATCTTTTCTCGGTAAGCAAACGGCTTAGACGTACGCCGCCGCCCTGTTTTTGTTTTTGTTTTTGCTTATCTCTATGTACCGGCACCCCGAACTTAAATAATTTAGCCCCGTTTTGCACTCCTTTTAGGAACAAGCACGTGCAAGCCAACGGCTGTGAGACGCCGTTATAGACTAAAAAAGACGGAAACTTTCTTGGCGTCTAACAGGTTGAAATTACGGCCTGCACCTTTTCTATTCTTGGTAAGCTAGCCATGAGGCAATACATAAGTGTCTGACAGATGAATTATATTAGCCGCCGCACTATCTTGAACCATAAAGAACTGTTCACGCTCTACACCCTTTTTAGGAACAAGCATACGCACACCAGCGGCTGCGAGGCGCCAGAAAAAGACTACAGACTGTGGCTTTTTTGGCTCTTGACAGGTTGAAGCCACGGCTCGCCTTTCTTTCATTTTCGGTAAGCAAGCTATGAGGCCACATTGAATTTGTTTACCATTAATGACTTGCTCGATAGTAATGCTATGCGCCCTTTATTCTTAGCACGTTCAAACCACACCGGTATTATACAGGATTCCAGGGTGGTGATCGCTTGTACACCGACAATACAACACACATTTTAACAGAAACGGTAAGCTTTTCTCCTGCCATCAGATACATGGGTGTTGTGCTTGACAAATTGCCGCTTGTGGGATAAATTTGTGACAGCTTTTTCCCACAGATATGGGAACTATCTGATTACTTGCCTGATGCATATGCAATACTCTATGTCCTCATTGGATCTATGACAATACGAACTACTAAGTAATAGAAATGGGAATAATGCTGTTTTTTATCTGATACATAAGTAAAAACCTTTTTATTACTGAATGTGAGGGTTTAGCTGATCCCCCTTTATTTGGTACTCAATTGAACACTGTGATATATTGGCATACATTTTTCCGTATATCCCCATAAAAAACTCTGCAAAAAAGAAAGGGATACCCATAAAACTAACCCGTGTGAAATAAGTAGGATACCATACAACCTTGCAATATAAAAAATCAGTATCCAGAAACGCAATACTTTGATTTCATCCCTTCCAAAGAATTTATTTCTATAACCGAACTGTGAATAGAGTGGTACATATGCTTAATAAATACATCTTTTACAGACCGAGACTTCTAGCCAGGCGAGATAGAGTTCCGCCAAGAAAACAGCTGTCAGACTTTGTCCAGCACTAATAGAGAACACCTATCTTGTGTTCACTAGGTAAGACTAAAGAGAAGAGATCCATGTCCAGGCTTGAAAAAATGGAATACCCCTATCAGACCTTGGCCTTATTGCACTTAAGCTAATAATACTAACCTAAAATTATTACTGCTACTCCATAAATGACAGACATTTTGCTGTCATTTTTACCTAAAAATACCCCTCTTTCCATTAATGGGTATAATTACTGCTCAAATATACATCAACTAGTCTGTATCAGTTGTAGCTACAATTTGTAGCTACATCGTGTAGGGATTTACTTGTTATGTAAGCACAGCTATATGTTTTGAATTATTGATTGGTTGTTATGAGGTATTCATGACCTCTAGATGTCTCTAACCTTTTTTATACATGTTTTACAGATTGAATGTGGCTCCTGATGAAGGCGTTTTGTTAACGCCGAAACGCGCGTCGATGATTTTTATTGTTTGCCACCTATGTTTTTTATATGTGTTTTTGTATAATTGTGTCACAAATATTTCTTTTATACATAAATTTGAGTATTTTTATAGAAACATTGTACTGATTGTGTTTTTAAAAATGATACTGTAATTTCATTAATAAAACTTGTAATTTTTAATTGGTTGTTGTGCCTTACATATTGCTCTTTTCCCTAGTCATATTATCAATCGCATTTTCTTTTTCACACGTGGTTCGTCTTAGGTTCATACGTTTTTCAATGGTAGCAATTCACAAAAAACCGGCGTTCCCGAATTGCAGTAGGTGTTCATCTTTACTTTTCCTCGC
This sequence comes from Lissotriton vulgaris, assembly GCF_964263255.1. NCBI lineage: Eukaryota > Metazoa > Chordata > Amphibia > Caudata > Salamandridae > Lissotriton > Lissotriton vulgaris. The sequence continues at coordinate 1,511,897,076 of NC_141687.1, read as the reverse complement.
AGCTATTCAGTCTAGAGTGCCGAGGATCATTTAAGGACAAATGTTGAGTGAATTTTGTTTTTACGTTAAATGAGTTTTAAGCACTTCGGCCTTTGGTACGCAAGAGTGTACTGCTTCCTATGTCTATATTGGATGGTGATATTAGGGATTGGAGATTTTGGTCATACTGTTTTCATCTTGGATCACGTTAGACTAACATGGTGGAATTTAGTGAGCATGTTATCGTACTACAACCGGGTATCACCCTTAGGAATGTAATATTCATGTAGGAAAGAACCCTCTATCTCGCTTGATCTGATATAATTCAAGGAACTAGCAACAACAGAGTGCACACGTGATATGTGGAGTGCGATGGCTGGTGAGCGATCGAGGCCTCTCCGCTGGTCCCTCTTTGACATCTCAGGATGTAGCAAGTCGTACACGTGTTTGCTGGTTGGCGGTGCTTCTTGGTTTGATTTGTTGAGAGACTCGTTTTGTCTTGAAAGTGAAGAGAAAAGTTAGACCTTCAGGCAGCAAAAGAAGCCAAAGGGAGACGCCTTGCAGCATTGCAGCATTGCAGCATAGTGGCACATTGGTTTCATTATGACATTTTGTAGCATATCCATCGGATTTGGTAAGCAAGCGATCAGCAATACACAGGCCCAGAAAGTGATTCTCTTCACCCCTTCCGATATCTTTTTGTTTGTGAAATCAATCATCTTTTGTCATGTGTTCTGGTGTTGAAAAACAACTATTCCTGAATTTAAATGTAGACAACAGTCGATTGCCAAAGGAGTGAATTGTTTGCTATTGTTTCCCTTTTATTGCGCGGATGTGCAGGGACATATGCAATCTCACGAAACTCTGTTATTGAAATTGTGCCATCGAGGATCATTAATTAATTATGAGAACGCGCAGAGCACGCTCTCGGAATGGCAGCCATTTTATCTTCAGTAATCAAGAACAATCTATTCCTTGGCAAGCCTCACAGATAGCGAACTTTGGCACAAAAAACCTGTTGATGGAGAAAATGATACAATTCCTTGTAACTATTGAAAGCTGAACTGTTTAAACCATTTTTATTCTCGTATAGAGGTATGATTTTCACGTTTGTTCTGCCTTGCCTCTTTCATCGGCATTTCATTTTATAATGAAAGCAGCCAGGAATGATACCCGTCATCAAAGCTCAGCGAAAGGTCAATTAAAAAAACAGTGAATGGATTAACCTGAAGTTACATGCATGTCTATACAATTTCACGTTACTTGCCAGCACTCTGAGGGTTAGAGTCCTGCGTAATAACAGTAACAACACAGGTTAGTGGGCAAGTCTTCCCCTTCATAATTTGGTAGAGTTTGGCGGACGTCATTTTAACTAACGTCTAAGCTATTATGGTTCATAGTGCCCGTCTACTAGATACTACTGTAATTCTATAGGTTGAAAGAGCATCTACTGACCACGTCACAGGCCTTCTTTACCGGCTTGCCTGTGAAGTACACACAGCAAGGGCTTTCACTCGGTTGCTACCAGATGGTGTTCATTTTGGGAACATATTCGGTTGGAGACTTCTACCTTACAAGGTACCACAATGCAATGCCATTATTGAAGTGTAACCTGTACAGGTCCTATGGACAGAGTCTGAGTTCCTGACACTGATATGCTGTGTGACTTACTTTGGGGGAATGTGTTGTCTCGTTGTTATGTGGCCGTGACCCGGTTATTATTCTGGTGAGTGAGACTCTGGGGATGTTCTTTGATTGAGGTACAGTCACAAAGAGGTAGACCGACAGTGTAACATATTTGTTATGATTACTGCACCCTACCTGAAATATTAATGCATAGTTAGGTTGTGATTACTGGACATTACTTGTATTGTCATTGCCATTACATGTTCTTTATTTGGACACTCTGGAACCTTCATGTCACCTGCATCCTGTTTGTCCTGACCCCCTCTGCCCATCACCAACACCCCCTGTATAAAGCATCCGTCTGCCTATCCTGACACCTTGACAAGTGTTCTGTCCATCACTTACCCCATGCCTGTTCGGTCAGCCCCTCTATCTACAACCCACAGCCTGATACACTGTCTATTCCTACAAACACTGTACCTCCATCACCCACATGTCTCTTCCTGTTCTAATGAATGACACAAGATCTGTACATCACTTACCTCCCTGCCTGGTCACACTGTGGGTCCATCACCCCTGCGCCTGCCTGTGTCCATCACACTGTTTCTTCAGTCCCTATTTGTAGATCTCTGACCTGACACATTATCTGTCCATCGCTTGCAGGCCTCACCCTGTTCCCTTCTCTTTATCTCATTTTTTGTTTCCGTTATTTTCATCACCAATTTCGTCTGTTCTTATTATTGCTTGAAAATGCACTATTTGCTCATTCTTTTTTCAAAATGTTCTCGGGCGGGGAACCCCCCCGAACCCTCCGTAAATTGTTCAGGCTCACTCGGTAAGCTCTCTCGCCACAGTGAACTACGACAATTGTTTTACGCCCCACCACTTTCAAATGTCACCAGTCTCCCCTGCATCAATGGAATGGTGAATTGTATGAGATCTATCCCTACGGATACCCCAATGCTAGCAGGAGAATAAATCCACATACTATTGTTTGCAGACGACACATTGATCATTTCAAAGACCCCAAGTGGTCTCCAGAGAGCTCTAACAATCTTTGAGGAGTTGTGCTTGAATCGGTGCTTGGAGGTTAATGTGTCGAAAACGAAAGTTATGGCCTTTAATTGAGATGGTTTGCTCCCTATACCTAAAAGTCTATTTGTTGTTGTCTGTCATTCTTGGAATAAGTTCTCCACCCACTTCTCAATCAGCCCTTCCAACTGTTCATTCATTCACTTAGCATTGCAGTGATGTCTCCATTCTCCACCCATGTATCCAATGATTGGACAAGGTTCTATAATGAACAAATGTGTGGTAAAAGGCACCATATTTGTAGCTGTTTCAAATATTTCTAGTATGGACCCCCCCCCCCCCCCACCACCCCCCCTTCCTCAAACACCCCGAGCATTGTGGGCAGGCTAGCTCCCTGTGCCAGCACGCTATGTTGGCAAGTGTGACAATATTTGCCAGGGCTGGCTTTAGCTCCCGGTCCAGCCCTGATGAGTGAGTATTTTGACTCATGCTATTTATGCGGTTACAGTCTTCGTAATTATCTAATGGAAAATGAAGGACGCAAGGGAAATGTAGCACAAGTCTCAGAGCTCCTCTTAGAACATTGAAAGGAACATTTCTGTCTGGATTGGCAAAAATAAAAGCATCGAGAGAAACACAGTTTGAAATGTAGTATTGATTGATCCGGCAATTGTGTCAAGCTGGCATGGCGGGGTACGGCTCAGAGAGGTCTGCGAGCAATGGATGCTCCTGGGGTTTGTTGCTAGGCAGTGGCAGAGGGTGGCATCATGGCCATTCTCGCGGGAAAAAAACAGGACTAAAAATATGACACGAAGCAACAGCAGTTTTGCGAAGCAAGACAATAAATACAGGCTTACTTTTTTTTGCCTTGCCTGGTAGATAATCTTTCTTTTTAAGCCAGTGTTTTTTTTTTCCTTTTTCAAAATGTAATTTCTTACTTTGAAGGACTTTGGTACCTCGAATATTGTCTTTGTTTTGAAGAACAAGTTGCTGTGTCATTATGAGTAAATTGTCTCTTTCATATGGGCTTTCATATAGTGACCACTCTTCAAAACACTTAAAGCCACTGTTTACACTGTTACTACGGAGTACTGCATTTGGCAGAGACAGAAAGAAATGTGAAACATGATATAGTCATGGTCACACAATTTCCATGACGCGCCAGAGCCAGTTTTAGAATGCAGGTCCTCTGTGGGCACGCTTGACAATGAATCACTAGCCACACCTCCTAGGCAGGGTGCAGTGGCTACCAATGATTCATTTGGAAAGCTACTGTCAGGTTCTGAGTACTTGCACTTCTTTAAATTTAAAGAGATAGTACCATCCCTACTTAGCACTGGTGCAAACCTTTTAATGGAGAGTGCTGGCACTTCTCAGTGGTAAGCAGGTACTCACGGATAGTGACCACCTGCACTTCTCAATTTCCATTGACAGTATTAGTTGATACTTTGATGAGGCACAGCTCTAGCTCATTCAGGATACTCTGCCAGAAGCAGTTGCGCCCGAAGGACATGGTGTAAGAACGTAGACTCTGGTACTCCAACTGAAAGAGGGGTCACATCTTTTTACCACATTTCTCTCAGCTGAGGTACCAGAACCTATCAGCTGGAATGAGGCCCTACCGGCACTATTGCGTCGCTGGAACATCACTTTTTTGACGTTCCAGTGGTACAAAGTGCCACCGGCATATTTCTAAGGCCACGTAAATCTCAGTTACATGGCTGTTCATGGCCTTATAAATATGTGCCCCTTTCACGCAGAAAACTGTATGGAAGGGGCGTTCCATGGGTGTTGCTGGGGGCGTTCCCAGCAACATCCATGGCTTTTTGCCACTGCCCCAGATTTACGAAAAATTGTAAGTCTGAGGCAGCGCCCAAAGCCTACACGAGGCACAACTAGGAGAAATATATTTATTCCTCCTAGTGTTTCCTTTTTCTATGTGAGCTGCGTTCTGCAGCACACATAGAAAGAGGAAAAAGCCTCTTGTGATTGAATTTGTGCAGGAAGATTTCCCTCCCTGCAAAAAATAATCATCCACGCAATGCAGGCACCTTTGCACCACGGTGCAAAGGTGCCTGCGTTGGCGCACGGCAGCCCATTGAAAAATGGGAAAAGAACAGGATTGCACTGTTTCTAATAAGGCACATTTCTGCCCTTTCCTTTGCCTCAGGGCAGCGCAGCAGCAGGGCCTGCTGCGCTGCCCTACTGCAAAATCCCCTTAAATGAGACCCATAGTTTCCTACCTACTGCTCCATAAGTATATCAGTGGTGACAATGGGTATGCACTATGTTGCCCAAGATCACATTTTATGTCAGAGGAAAAGGTAAGACTGTGTGTGAGTGATTGGTGATGTTTCTTCAAGTGGTAGGTACCCTTTCGGATGAAAAGTGTGCTTGCACCGAAGTCCTTCAAAAACATGGCTGTAAGTTAATGTTCCTGGTACTGGCGTCAATGATGACAAATGTATGCATTTTACCGACAGACTTGACTCCATTTTCTCGACAGCAAACTGGCCAGTGTGTGAGAGGTGATGTAGGTGTGATTGGTCCAAGCTGTTCAACCCATAGCATCATATATCAGACAGATTAAATGACAATAAAGGCTGCAATACTCAGCCATGATCCCCTGCATCGCAATAATATGCACGCTTTACCTCCGCAGAGAGGAATATGAGAAAGGATTTAAGTTACTACTGATGAGTACATGAAAGTGCTGTTTCAGTTTCCCTCTGAGTAGAAAGATGTTTCCTGTTCCTTCTCCAACGACTTTAGCGGAATCTCCTGAAGAGGTTTATTCAGTCAGGAGACTCTTCCTGATAAATACTCGTAGTAAGACCACAGCAGAGTAACTGACCTTAATGGAATGTGTGCAGATGGCTCCTTGCAGTGCTCTTAAATGAACCATACTGGGCAACAATCTACCCCGCCTTTCATACAAGACTTTATGATGGAGAAATAAAATACATCTCCCTTATTGAGAATAAATAAAGTGTTAACGTTAAGAAGATTAGATATGAGCCAAAAAATGAAGAAAATTGGAGACATAAACACAAATGAAATATTTACATTACATACATACTCAAGTATACAAGTATCAATTTACAAGTATCAATTTTTTACTTTACTCTGTAAAGTATTTAAATGACAATGGGGACCAAATAGGTCTGATTTCAATATTAAAGTCTTACTTAGCAGTCTGATTTCTGATTGGGTTGACCAATTTTTTTTGCCCCACACTGGCCATTTTGCCTCCAGTATGATCCTCAGATCCTGCTCAGGTGACATAGCGCTGGTTCTTTTTCGCTTCCATCCATATACCCCACCTTGCTAATGTGCTACATTCCACTTTTTTCCACCTTCCACAACCACGCCTAAATGATGTGTTTTGGGGTGGGGAAGCATGTGTTTCCTTTTCCTGTCTTCTCTTTCAACTTCACACGTACTAATTCCCAGCTTGAAATAATGTAGACTTCTCAATTCAAGTCTCCCTCTTTTTTTCTACTGAACACGTTCCACCCTGTTCATGCTCATGGCACTCAATAGGCAGAATTAAGTCTCCTGGGTGGAAGAATGTGGTGTCATTCTACAGCTCCCCCATGTGTTTCTTATTTCTTCTGTCTAATTCAAATGTAGTACGCTCAATTAAAGTCCCTGGATTGCACTACGTTGTACAAGGAAATTCCAGACACTTATACTCTTCCTATAATCAACCAATGGTGCTTCCAAAACTTCTTTGTTACTCACGCTCAATGTAAGCCAATTTTTTTCAGTTAGGTTGGCTATCTCTAGTCTAGCTTGATGCAGGTAGATATGATGAGAATTCTTTTTATATTTCTGCATCGCCTGAGATTCCGATTTTTGCAAAGCCTGATGAGTAGATTTTGTCCGTTTTCCTGATGCTCCTGCAATACAACTACAATACAACTGGGGTGCCATATTTCAAGTAATTTTAATTTAACATTTCTAGAAAATATCGCGTAGACAAGCAAGAAGGTACAATTACAACCCAAATTAAAAAAAATGACCAGATGATACCTCTATTTTTAGAAAATGGGAATGGATACTATTAAAATGCAGGAAACAATTTCTGCCTGAGGGTTTCATAAAAAAGTCTGTGTAAAACCTCCCTTTTCTACATTTGATACAAACATCTAAGAACAGCATCTCATTTCTATCACAATGGCAGGTGAATCTCAAATGTCTATTACGCTGGTTTACCCATAGAACAAAATTCAACCATTTCTGTTTATTTCCCTGCCAAATGAACAAAAAGTCATTTGAAGAAGCGAAAACAAATCCTTTAGCTGGGGAAAATCCGGCGCTGCTTCATTGAGCACACATTTCCTTTCAAAGTCGTCCATATATAGTATTGCCATGCTTAGGGCAAAAGTGGCTCCCATACATGTTCCTTATTTCTGAATATAAAAGATATCCTAAAACTGGAACAAAATGATTTCTTAAAGCAATTTCAGCTAACGATAAAATAAAAAGCACAAGGGGACTTTAATTGGTGCTTATTCCTAAAGTATGTTTGAGCACCTCCAGGAAATTGGATTATTAGTTGTGTGGCCTGTTCAAGCAATTGTTAAGACTCGTGGTATGTGCGCAGTCTGCACACCGATAAACTCCATGGCCCAGTAAACCAATATCACAGTAACCGCCCCCCTACCTGAAGCTCTCTTGCTCTTTTATATGTCCTTTTGGTCAGGGACTTGCCCCCTCTTAGGTTATGCGGGTGGTTCAGAAGTTATGCAGCATTTTCTTCTTAATATGGGGAGGGTCTGGAATCATGGGGAGCTACAGGTTGCCTTTGCCGGCAAAGTATGGCCTCTTTCTGGGTTCACCTGATGCAAGTGATCACAAGAGTTAAACAAACAAAGAGAGGAGTACCATCATTAGAAGGTCAAAGGAGAATCCTAATGAGGTGGTCAATTGGCAAAAGGAGGGAATTTATCCTTTTGTTAAAAACCCCTCACTCACCAACCTAGTGGTGACATGCTTCATCATCGGGGTCCACCCTGGTGGCCTAGCGTCACCAGGGTGTGCTACGACACCTGGATTACAGTGGAGCAGGTTGTGAAGTGAAAGTGCAGAAAAAAAGAGTGTTAAAAATTGTCCTGGTTTAACTAGAAGAAATACATTTTATTTACAAGTAACTGGACAATGTTAAAAAAGGTGAGGCGAGATACTGTGAGGGTGTATTAAGGCCGAAAGTATCTCTTGTCTATGTCTTGGCAGTGATCACAAGAGACCATATGTTGGGGACTCGTGACATGGACCACTGTCATGGAGATGTGTCAGCATTTAAGCCGCGTCCGACGTGTAGGTCACGCTTGGCTTTCCGATCCTCCAGTGAGAAGGATCTCTCTGTGCCAGCTCTTGCTCTTCGCCTTGTGCTTCTTGTGGATTACAGCTTCAACGTTTTACTCTCCCAGGTATCCTAGACAGCATACAGCCGCTCTTGAATGCCTCAAGGTACATGCCGCTGTATATTGACATCTCTACTGTTTTCCCTACGCCGATCACCTAGCACTTCTTCAAACGTTAAAAGCTCTTGGATCAGTTTTCGTTCTTATAAGATGTTCCATGTACGTTTGGATTTCGTGTTTTCCTTTTTTCAAATTCTTCCGGGCAGGCAGTGCACTATTCCAGAACATTCAACCTCTACAAAATCCTGGAAGCTTATCTCTTGTCTAATCCTTGCTTATTTTTGAGAGTACTACTTACTTTTGCGTTGCCTGCCACATTGCACTGTTCCTTACCTATTCACGCCTCAGCTCCTGGATTGGTGCCTGAGGCTCTCCGATCCCTGTTTCGAGACTTTGTTTCCACACCTACAGAATTCCTTTTTTATTATTAGGACCCTTGGAGATGGTAGTATTCCTATGAGGATCACAGGAATACTAGAGGTGCTTACTCTGATGGGCATATGGCGAGTGGAAAGATGTGCGTGCATTGGTCAGTAAGGATAGCATAGGGTCTGGTCAGTGTCCCACAAGGTCCTTTTATAATTTATGTATTTGTGCTGTTCCCCCCCATAACAAGTGCTCTGCTAACTGTGGGCGTGAGGGTTGTAACCCCCTGGAAAAGCTGATGAACCACCCTGCTGCCTGGGGAACTGTCTACCTGCATTTTTTCATTCACCCTACCATTTCTCCTTTACCCTAAGGTCTACCTATCCATGCTCGTTGTTGTCTGGGACTCTACGGTTAGCCTAGAGGTGAGAGGAGGGGCTTGTCTTCAAGCCTGCGGATTTGTCACTCATGGTCAGGTGAGTGGGATCTTGACAGTAATGGGGGCCACAATTTGTCCTTACTACGAACCAAACACCCAATTGTAGCACTTGACTCTCTCAGGATAGCGAAGCAGAGCACCAAGGCCTAATCAAGGGAAGTGGTGTGGGCTAGTAATCGCAATTCACTGGCATGCAATAATCACCCTCAATAAATGATTATCCAGTCAGTGCTTTTTCTTTAGAAAACGAAAAGTTATTTTATTACACAACACTACTAAATACTACAAATTAATTTACAAACATTATACATTAGACAGGTTGAAAAATCCCTAGATGACATTGCATAATAACCTTTGACCCGCTAAGGGTTCATACAAGCTTATATAGTAAGTCTATTGGCTTGGTCAAAGGGTCAAAATCAACAAACCACATGTGAAAAACACCATCATTTTGTGCGAAATGCAATAATGTATTATAATCATGTGTAAATGTGCTTACTAAGGTTAATAAAGCATGTACACCTTGATCAATAATTACTGCCAACATTATTATAGCAATAAAGCATTTTAAATTGAACAAAACATGCCTGTGTACCTTTTATATACTTTCAAGTCATGTAAAATGCAATCATACAAACAAATCTTAGAGAACAACACTTTCTGATCGCATAAAACGCAACCATAGATTCAGCCCCTAGATAACATTGCATACAATGTACCTTCCTTAAACACCTTCAGCCGACATTAAATGCAGCCATAAAATAAGTCCCAGATGGCACTGCTGTACAGCAAAAGTTCCAACCTTAGGAGTGTTTTGAAAAATGTAGTGAAGATCCCAAAGAGACATGGGGCATATTACCAAGCAATAGCGATAATTATCGCTATTGCTTGGTTAGAGACAAAAATTTACCGCTAAGCTGCAGCGATTTTTATCGCAAATAAACCTTGGTATTACCAAGGTTTATACGCAAATACGATAAAAATCGGCTGCAATGCATGAATATCACTGAAAAGTCAGCGATATTCATGCATTACCGAGCTAATGCTCTTAGCCATATTATCCACCTCCCATTGGATAACATGGCTAAGAACTGCTCAGGGCAGGTGTTAGCTTTTGGAGATATTTGCGCTTAGCGCGAATATCTCCAAAGGTTGGTAATAGGAGATAGCGATTTTAGCGACTGTTTCCAGTCGCTAACATCTTGGCACGCCCACTTTGCATGTCATTAGTGATAAATATCACTGACATGCAAAGTGGGGCCCAAGATGGTCGCTATCTCCTACTAGCTGTCGCTAACTGGTGTTAGCGACAGCTAGGTAATAGGGAGATAATTTTATCTCTTCTTTCTTGGCTTTTAAAGCCAAAAAAGCGGAGATAAACCCCCTTGATAATATGCCCCATGGTTTTCTGGACCCCTCAAACATAAGGTCAGTACTTTTTAAAGCTACCTTGTGCGGGGGGGGGGCTGCACTCCAGTCACCCAATGCTTTTTGTTAACATTGGTGGTGCCCCTGTTGTCCTCGGGCCACCACAAGAGAATGAAAACATGCAAATGAACCTTTCCCGCAGGACATTAGTGGACGCTCAGCCTGGAGCAGTAATTATTTTAGGAGCAGCTCTCCAGCTGTGCCAGGGAGAGCTGCAACGCCTTGTTTGTTTTGTCTTTATTTTTGTGGGTGCCCAGTTCCACCCAGAGACCCCACATGCTTCCATTTACTGGGGCAGCTGAGGGATCCCTCCCCTGGCTGCCACTGCCAGTTCCCAGTGTGGCCAGCCCTTCTTAATATAAAAGGTAATATGGGAGGGGTACCCTTCTTTTGGAAAAGGGATGGATATTTGCACAAAAAACAAACTTTCCTTTTCCTTTTGTTATAAGTGGAAAAGATCAGTATCTTCAACAAAAGGAAAAGGGAAGTTTCTTCCTTGTGCAGCCCTTCTTGATGCCAGTGCGAAAGCCGGCAGCATGATTTTCCACTGCCCACTCCATGCAGGCGATTATTAAGTGGTGGCTGTCACATTTCCCCCGACCCAGCCACAGGGAGCAGGAGCAAGGCCACTGACAGTGGGGTCTGGAAATGGGTCTCAGGTTCTTCTCTCTTTGTGAGAGGGGGGGGCAATGACACCCTGTGTCCATCTGCGTCAGCCCCAGGGAAAATGGATGCCGCCTGGAGCAGAAAAGAACCTAGGTAAGGGGCCCCATGCACACCTCCTCCCTGGGTATAGATAGTTAAATGATTTTTATGTCAACCCCTGGGCCTCGGCTCACCAAGAGGGTATTTGTGGGAAGCGCTGTGGATCCCAATGACACTCCGTTCTCTAGAAAGGTCAACGGTCCCCAGTATTTAAAATGCCATAACTCGGGTTCCGTTGGTTGGATTTCGACGATCTTGGGCTCATTCTACTCCTGGTTGCGAGTTCTATCAAGGAGCAGTTATAGCAGACCTCCTAAACTCCAAAGTGGTGTCATCTAAAGGGAGCTGGTTCTCCTGGCACCCTGCACCAGCCTTCCTCGTAGTCTTTGTCGCTGGACATAGAAGTCCAGGGCTTGCCCCAAATGGTCCTCATAGAGTTTAAGGGGGGCAGCCTCACTGGCCCTAGGAGAGACCCACTGGTCCAGGTGTCAGCTGAGTCAGAGTCCTTAGTCCTTTTTGGGCATCAGGGAGTTCTTCCTTCCAGGTGTCCATGGCAGTCTCAGGGTCCAGAAACGAAGAGCACATAAAAACACCAACTAAGAGATGGTCTCCCCATTGTGCAAGACTTTTTATAGGTGGGTGGAAGGTTCTAGAAGCCAAGCACCCATGACCAAACTTAGGGTGCCACATCACCCCCCCACCCCAGTCCCAACCCTACTGCACAGCATACTGGGACAGTTCAAGATGGCGTCATCCTTGAGTCCCTGGTCACCTCCCATCCTGGGTTTCAGCTCCGCGCCTTGCTGACATCACTGCCAAAGCCATTCCCACCAAAAGTTCAAAGAGGAGCCCCCTCCTAGTTGGCTCCAGTTGTCTGGGCTTCCTCCTTTGCTCAATGGGCCTGGGCTGTCCCTAGCCCTGGTGCAGTGTGACAGGTAATTACAGATTTATTTTATCCCCATCCATCTCTCCTCAGGAGTTGAGGGAAGCACTGTTAATTACTCCTTTTGTGTGGGGCGGCTCTTGTTCCTGCTGCTGGAGAGAAATGTGATTGACTTGGCACAGCAGGATAACAAAGGGCCTGGGCCATGATACTGAGGTGAGAAATATGGTGATTCTGAATGACCCATAAGTTTTACATATATCCTCTTAGAACTCACAGATTTGATTTTTTTTCACACGTTCCACCCTATTTGATATGCCACTAGACTTTGTAGGCCAGAGGGAAGCGAAACTGCATTTCAGACAAAACAGTAAATCACACTGACTTTCCCTATAAGTGTACTCTAAAATGATAAGGCCTACCCCCGGTCAATATCTAATCCTGGAGAATCCCCTCTGCTCCACTCTACCTGTGCTCAGTTACCCGGCTGCAACCAACAGTCTCACATATTCAGGACTCTCACATGTGCACACCCTTGTGCACAGGTGTTCATGTGTACCCTGTCAGGTACCTCTTACTGTAGCTGCATCACAGCGGCCTTTCTTAAAAGTCAGACACTTTCAGAAAACATGCACAGTCCGTTTGCAATTTGATTACCGTAGGTGAGACACATATAGTGAGATCCACCACAGTAAAAAGTCCAAAACCAGGTGATCCAAAAAGTGAAAAATCCGGGCATTTTGATTGAGCAGATCACAATTGCAACACCACCCGTAATGTATCTTGCGGTACAATATTAATAAACAAGAATTCAACATCCATAGATGCTGAAAACTCATTTTCTTGGCTAAAAGAGAGCACGTTCCACTAAATTAATGATATATCTCATGTCAATTAAATATGTAGGAATCTCTATCATGATAGGTCTTCAGAAGAAGTCTACATATTGGGTCAAAGTATGTAACAGAAAACTAGTGCTAGAGACAGGCAACAGTTTATCTAGGTCTGGAATTACTTGTGTACTTCTGGAGAGGAATGCATGCGTTAATTAAGGATTGGCTGCTCTTATGAGTAGCAGGGTCAGGGCTGGTTTGCATAAGGATGGTCTCTGTCCAGAGTGGCACAAAACAAAATTAATTGGAATGCTACCCAGAGTGATTTCCTGGGGTTCAGGCAATTTGCAAGCATTCCTCCCATCACCTTTTGTGTGTTTGGAAGTGCTTTACAAAACTGCAGGATCAGACAGTCTTTTCAAGGTGGGCTAAAAAAGATTATACTTTTCACCCGATTACAATGGTAAGCCTCTTTTCCTACGTGGATTTTTATTTGTGGCTTTCATCTTGCGTTTTGAACCCCTGGCCTGTAGATTTAGAGTAATCAGTGTATCATCTTTGGCTCACAAAATAATGATATTCACAAAAGACATTTTTCGTACATTAGGATCACCAAATACAACTGTTTCACAATTAGTAGAACAATTGAGCGTCCTTGAGAAATCTTTAAATACAACACGAGAAAGTCAGATATGCTAAACATACTGATGAGTCCAGAGGAAACTCAAGTGATATGAGGAAACTCTCCTTCCTGTCGGGCACACATAATTGGGAGTTAGGATCACAGCACCCTTCCCTGACCTGAATAGGTCAAGTTGCCCTCCACTACTGGCCAAGATTTGCTGAGGTTTATACAAATGCCTCATATCTTGCTAGGAAGGGTAGACACGAGAAAGATGAATATTTTGCCCAGGAGCTGTTCTTGTTTCAAGCTCTTTAGAAACAGAAGTTGGCCTTTTCAAATAAATCCAATCAATGATTGCAAAGTTTTATTGGAAGGATGTGTCTCCTGAGTCCTGCGATTCTCCATAAGCGGTAGGTGGCTGGGGGCTTTGACTCCAAAACGTATTATTGACTAACCCAAATTACAGTCTTAGTAGCCTGGTCTGAAGTGACTTAAGAAATATGGGCCCATGTAGTACATGCACTCACAGGTAGAGCATTGTGAGGTGCTATCTCGCTGCTACAAAATACAGCCTGCCTAACATGTGCACTGGTGAAAACTGTTTTCGCATTATGGAACAAACTGGAGATGAGCTCTCCTCTTACTACATACATTTCCTTGCCCTTACACAGCATTTCAGTTTTATTTTACATTCAGAACAGTTTTACAGGAGGGACTTTTTGATGCTTGGAAAAAGGGGAGGAAGGTTGTTTTTCTGATATGTGTTTAGTGAATGCTATCAAATCCTTTGACAGATTTAAAAGAGATTTTCACGTGGAAGAAATAGAACTATTTGACGATGTGCAAATGCATTATTGTTTCCTGCAACCTAATTTGAAGGAAGCATCCACAAGAAATAAAACAAGCAATGGCAATGCCCATAGGTTTGACTTTAGTGTAATGTTGTATGGTAATGTGAAGCATTAAGTGTAAATAGTATGGAAATAGATTTGCATTTGTGTGGAAGCAAAAAAACAGTAGAATAACATAGGTGTAGGTTAAAAGGTCAGGTGACAGTTGCACTGTCAATGGAGATCTAAAAATCCATGTAGGTTAATGATTACCCTCCTCCCATCTGTGCTGCTTCCAGAGAAAAACAAAATAAATAATCCAGCTTTCTAAGACACTATAATAGCATTCCAATATCTTGTATAGGCCCCTGAACGTTCATGCTTAGGTAACTGAATGCATAAAATGATCACAGATGCTAGAGAGCAAGTACTTGTTTTTTGGTAGCTCACAACTTCTGCCCAATCAAAACTCCTAGCTTCCAAAATTGGGCGGAGTCAAAGCCCTTCTCTAGTGATGCTCACATAAATGTCTGGCTACAGCTGCACTGTCAATCCGGACCATAACAATGACTTAGAGAACTATTTGACAACATGTACCAGAGTCCTCAGGTCCAGATTCCATTCTCCTGTACAGCAGGAGCATTTGAAAGTTGCCCTATATGAACAGGTGGGAGAAAGGTCTGGGACGAGAAACTTTTGACACTGAATGGGAATACGTGATAACATGCACATCGATTTAATTGGTCTAAGCTTGCCGTTTTCTGCAAGGGACACTTGGCCGCTAATTAGAGAGATACTTTGTTTACCTATCCTGCAATATTTGTGATTTTGTTAAGCTGCATCCATTGGCTATTCACAACTTTTCTGTGGGAGAAAATATGTTATGTTGGACCTGTTTGGGTGCCACAAAAATAGCTATTTCTTTTTAATGGAGATAGAAAGATCCTAATTCTCTGAAGCAGTGGCTCTGTGGATAGCGAGGAGAATTTACTATGGAGAGATTAATTGTGAATGTTGCAGGTGAGCATTCTAGGTTTGATAATGTATGTATGGAGAACCCCTTTGGCGTACCTGTCCGCGATGCTCCAAGACCTGACTTGTCCATTTAAAACTTGAACCTTGGTCCTTTTCGAATGACTACTAAAGGGAGGTAGTGAGAGGTGAAAGCCTTGCAATTGAATCAGTAGAGGCTATATTTATTGAGTTGAATTGACTAGGCAAGCATTACCTTATGGTTTCGAAATACAAGAAGTTTGACTATTGCGGAATGGGCAGATAAGGATGGTGAGCAACTTTGTAAATGTCTATTGGCAGTGGGGGGTGGGGGGTGGGGGGGCATCTTAATGGCAAGCGGTAACTAATCAAGTTTGAAGGCAGGTTGAATGTTTTACAAGGAACATTTGAGCCCAATTCAATGATTTTGAGACCTCAGTCCATCTTCTATGGTGGATGCTTGTGTTTGTGCTCATCCCCTTCCTCAGTTATCTCCACGTTTTTCCATAAATGCTTTGAGGAAGACTTCATTTTAAAAGTCCTTAAGCAAATCTGGATTCCACCTTATTAAAGAAGCCTTTGCCCGGTAGTTCAGTTCCAAGTAGATTTTGCTCTATATTCCATGCTGTGTGTTTTGCAAAGTAATAAAGAAGGTGGTGACATCTGAACTTTGTCACCTTCTTGATGAACACCTTCGGCTGAGTCATACGAAGTCAGCTTTCAGGTGAGAGTGGTGCGTGCAGTCAGATCTCTTGGTAGTAAGGGACATCTGTTATAGTTGGCAGAAAAGGATAGAGATGACCTACTAGTGCTACCGTACCCACTTGATGCTTCGATGTTATCTACCTCGCAAACCTGTTACAAAGATTAACTAAAGTGATGGTGTAAGGTAGGTGTAAGCGGGAAATCCGTTACGCTCGCGGATTTTGCGGATTTTAGGGAAATCCGCAATCCGCGAATTTTGCGAATTTCCCGCAAAATCCGCAAAAAAAAATCCGCCAACGTAACAGGTTCAAAAGTTGAACCCCCACTCATGCAACTATTTTACAATGGCGCCAGCAAGCTGCCAGCGCCGTTGTAAAATAGTTACAAAGTTAGCTTGCACAGGAACCACTAGATAAAACGAAGCAGGTGCTGCTTTATTTTATCTAAGTGCTTCCTGTGCAAGCTAACTTTGTAACTATTTTACAACGGTGCTGGCAGCTTGCTGGCGCTATTGTAAAATAGTTGCATGGCTGGGCACAGGTCTGCAGCTCACTCAAGGGACCCCTGCGCCCTTCGGGGCGATTGCATAGTAACACACACATGGTCGCTCGAACTAGTTGATGCTCAAATTCAGTGACTCATTCATTAGCCCAAAAACAATCGTGAGTGTCATCGAGGCTGGACAGGTGTGCCTTCTTCCCAAATCTACCGTGGAAAATCAGCTGTGATGCTGGATAGGCTTTGCATCCTTGACTTTCACAAGTGCAATACCCGTGCTGTTCCTGTGACCAGGAGCTTCTTTCTCTTCATCTGCTGAACTGATCTTTCTCTGACCTTTTATTCACACAAGAGGCACATACCCTACTGGGCACATTGTGTTCGCACGGGTTTCTGCAAGTTCGCATGCGTTTGTTACAATTTCGCAATTTGCGAAATTGTACAAAACCCTCGCGAACTTGCAGAAACCCGTGCGAACATAAAAAAAAAAATCTGCGCGGTTTCGCGGATTTTGCGAATTTTCGCAATCCGCAAATTCGCGAATCCGCAAATTCACGGATTGCCAATCCGCAAAATCCGCTCATGCCTAGTGTTAGGTATCTTACTTGGATTGACTCTTTCATCTTTGAATGACCAAGTACACTACGAACACTGTGTATCTGCCAGTGGTAAAGTGACAAGTGGTGGTCTCCGGACTCTCCACTTTCATCAGGTATGTTAAACATTTAAATGCAACTTTTCCATGACTTGATTTAACAACTTTGTGCAATAAAGGGGACTTCCACATCTATACTGATGATACTCCATTTCTTCACATCATAGGTATTTGAGCTGATGAAACTAAGCACATAACGTGACAATCATGAAAAGCTGGGCAAAAGCAATTGGCTAGTATTTAATACTATATCTTCAATAAAGGAGCCTAGGGGGTATAAGAGATAACCGGTTGCCCTCCACTCATAAATCACAAAAACAACAAAACCCGTTCTCTAAGGCAAAGGGTATAGTGTGTCAAACGGTATGGTTTCCTCCTCAGGGTGGTGTATACATCACCTTATATTTTATTATTTCTAAAGCAAAAACCTTCTTATTTCTTATGGTCATTTGCATCACTCTCTTGCCTATTATTTAAAACCTCTATTTCCACTCACTGTCCTCCAGAATGAAAAAGGAACAAAAGGTGACTGATTTAACACACTACTCAGTACACCAATCAGCTTCTTCAGTAAGCACAACACACCATCTCTTGGTGAAAAAAATGTGAAGAGATAAAATTACCCCTCACTGGCGAACCACCAAGGGGGTAACTGGCAGGTACTCACCAGATAAGCCCACTGTTCTCATCAGCGGTAGTCACCTTATCTCAAAAAGAACAAAAATAGTGTCCAAAAACAGTGTCCAAACTAAAAGAACTCTGTAGGTGCAATAGAGTGGCAAATAAGTGCACTCTAAAGTGGTGACAACATATGATTGAAATTGACATGCACGCCTTTCACACAATAACTTTATTATTCACTAGGGGTGAACTGTCAAATTAAAAATGTGTACAGGTTGCTATCCATGCATACCCATTTTACATGCCAACATGTTTCATTGCCTCCAATTTTTGGCAAATTCTTCAGGGCTAGACAACTCGTCATGGCACCATAGTTGGACACACCATTCTAGAGAAACCTCGCTAAGCTATTGTCTCTCGTACCAGCTTGCGGGGGTGCTCAGGTAAGAGCAGACTACTTGTGTGAATCCTTCTTTCTGACTATCCCTTAGTCGTAGTATCAATCAGTATGGGTCTCACACAGCGCGGCGTATCGTCCTGCGGCATATCGGCAGGATGATACGCTGTGCCGTGTGAGCTAATAATGCTGACCGTATAATGCCATGCTACTTCAAACCTAGAAATGGAAGATGAGCAAATGGCCCAATGTTGGTAGTAAAGCTAAAACAAAATCTGGGCTTGTCCATTGAGTCTCATCTGACTCCTATCTGAAATTTGAATCTCAAAAGATACGTAAACTGAAAAATGGTATTGTGTATATGAGAGATTTCAGAACACTACGGCCCTCTCTGTAGCTTTAGAAATGAGCAACAGGTTGGTGCTGTTGTAAGATTTTGTGTTGACTTCTGTTGTAGCCTTTTTCATAAAATTTCCAAAATCCTGCACCGAGAACAGTGGCTGTTTTGGCCAGATTTTTTAATGTATTTTCCATCATTTCCTTCCAATTTGGTTTCTGCTTAACTCCAGTATTTTGTTTCAAAGTCTGTTAATATGCCCGTATATTTGTACATCTAAAACAACATGGTAATGGAGGGTGTTGGAAAAGCCCATCTTTTACATGCCATTCTCCATGATTTCTGGATTTTTTTGCTGAACTCTTTTTGTTGGCCATAGGAACAGTGCTTAATTTGAAAGATAATTAGTGTTAGTGCCCAAAGCTCTGCTCAGCAGCCCCCACCAATTACCAAGGCTGCTTGGTCTTGAAGCCACCTCTAGCCTCTTTAATCCACTACCAGACTCTCCTTGCACCTTTATTTCTCTTTTGCAGGTTCTTACTTTCTCCCTTTATGATGGTTTCTACCTCTATCTCTTCCTCATGTTTTTGCTTCATTTGTTTTTTTCCCTCTTGCTCTCTGTAAATGTTTGATGAGGAAAATAAGTGCCAGTCTCCAAACATGAGTGCCGGTGGTTCCCACCAGAAACCACTGGCTCAGATTAACTCCTCCGCAGGGGGGCAAACTCCCCCGTGGTGCGGGGGAGGGGGGCCACATGCGGCGCTGAGGTGCTCGTGACGAGCTCGGCTCGTCACGCAGCACGGTGGCGCTGTGCTCATGACGAGCTGAGCTCGTCTTGACCACACCCATTTCTTTAGAACGTTCAGCAAAGCAGGGAAATTATTCCCGCGTGGGAGCCCGCGGTGGCCATGACGAGCTGAGCTCGTCATGAGCAGGGCGCCACTGTGCCCCATAACGAGCTGAGCTCGTCATGAGCACAGCGCCACTGTGCCTCATAACGAGCTGAGCTCGTCATGAGCACCGAAGGTGTTAAGCACTGCAGAGGACTCTGTGCATTTTACTTCTGCTAACTAGTGGTAAAGTGCTTCCTCTCCTTTTAATGCTGGTAAAATTGGCCAATACCTAATCAGCACATTTCATTTACTTATAAGTCCATAATACACAGTATCTCATGTACCCGGGCACTGTAAATTAAACACTACTAGTGGGATGCAACACTCATTTTGCCTCCCACTAGAGTAGTACTGTAAACCATGTCTCCAGTCACACAAATGCAGCCTGGGTGTGCAGTTTTAAGAGGACCTAGCAACACAAACCTTTTCCCAGGCCTAATACTTTGTTTTTAATTCTTATAAGTCATCCCTAAGGTAGTCCCTATATGCCCTTAGGCAAGGAGCATGGGATTTAAAATGTAGGGCACGCATATTTAATGTTTTACATGGTCTTTGGCAGTAAAAAAACTCCAATGTCACTTTTCACTGAGGTAGGGCTGGCACTTCCATTGGAAAACACTGGGTTACACTAGAAAAGTGTTCTCTGCACAACCGGCTTTCAAACTTATGAACAGCCGACGAAAAATGTGGTTTTTAGGGATGGGTTGATACGTTTTTTAACAAGGATCTGTCCGTCCTCGCTTTACGACATTGGAGGCCACAATCCTTAAGGATAGGGGGTAGGAGTTCGGCTATTTGGAACTATTACCAGGAACAGTTTACCGCTACTTAAAAGCATTATTGGCAGATTGATCATGAAATTACAGCCTAGTTCTGTCAAAGGGTAGAATATTACCCAATTTTAAATAAACTCATATTACAAATATAGACACCTAGGGGGACCCCCTGGGGGTGTACTCTTGTGAATAAAATGGCACAGATTCATGCATTGACTAGCCTAATAAGGTTCGCGCCACTGGCCTTGGTATAAATCAGGATATCCCCAGATAGGGGGTTAGGGTCAAATACGGGCTTCTTTGGTAGATGGGCTTAGCTACCTTCATCCGTATCAAACTACATTCATTTGTTTTTAAGTTGTATAATCCAAATAGAGGGAACCCGGCGCCCATCCTTCACATTGTGAAACCTTGTCCTCCATAATTTGGGCATTGTAGAAATATTATTAAGGTAGGTTGGTTCACCATCATAAGCAAGAACTAAGTAGGAACCTCAGGAGGGTAGACGCAGACACCATCAACATTAATATCTGTATTTATGTACCTGCGTTTTAGCATCCCACTGATAATACAGGGGATCCAATAATTTCCCAGAATGAGGAAGATAATCTTTGAACAGTTGCAAGAGCATTAAGAATAAATCTGCCCGCATCTTCAGTTCTCCTGAAAAGACACCCTTGGTAGGTGTAGCCAAATGTAGAGACAGAGCCGTAATCAATATTGAGTGCGATAGAGCAATCACACTACAACATGAATTATATATTTTTTTCTTTTTAGGATGGCCAGGAACCCATTGTCCCTTCTTAAATTGTTTGAAAGTATTGCTGCTTGTCCTCTTATAAGATTGGAGAACATCATTTTATCTCTCTCCTACCGCACAGGTGTGTGATATGGTTATCAGTATTAACTGGCCCTTGAGAAATCATAGGACATGTGAGTTTTTAAGGCTGATACATCCCTAGACATAAGCGCCAAAGGTAAAGGCAAAAATAGTGGAAGATGTTCCCCACGTCCTTAGCACACGCGGGGGGAGGTCAGACACTCCTGCTGTTATCAAATAAAAATACTGGTGCTAGCTTATGAATGTGAGTGCTGGAATTATTGTGTGATAATAGTGTATATGGATATGAATGTCTGGTTTGAAGAGGGGCGTGGCTTGGACGCCGATAGGGATGGCGGCGTGAGCCTGTAGCTCCGTACCCGGTCCCGCAATTTTCCCTGATAAACTTCACCTGCGCGCCGCTTGCAGCGTGGGCAGTCTGCACGGAACCCCAGGGGTAGCGGAGGAGCATCCTTTCGAAGAATCAGGAGGCCGAATGGTGTAATTAGAACCGATTTCGGAGCAGGAGGTGCTGCGTTCTGATTGCAAGATGGCGGCAGCCCCGAGCGGAGGAGACTGAACAACGAGGTGAGAAGGACCGCAGCCGGAAAATGCTGCAGGAAACCATCTGAAGGAGTGAGCGGAGTGCGACCCCTGTCAACGGATGAGGCTGCGGTAAAGTTCGCTCTCCGCCACTTTAAATTACGATCGCGGCGCCGATCCCCGCCACCTAAGATGGCGACCGTGTGAGGAAGACCTCGCTTCCTGAACGCGGCCCGAGACGATCGTTGCCGCTGGGAGTCCGACAACTTGTGAAGAGGTGCACAACGAGGATGGAGCGGAAATGGGAATGAGTAGAACCTAAATCCGACTTCGAGGCTGATTGATAGCACCGTGCAAGAGCCACGACAGGGCGTCGCTCCTTGCACAAGACGACAGGTCACGGAGGCGACTGCTGAGCTGCATGAGGAGCGAGCCCGGGCGGGCTTCACCAGTGGGTCTGTACATCGGATCAGCACGGAGCAACACTCCACACAGACCACAAATAAAGCTCAACATAGCATTTGCCTGCTAGATTTGGTGTGAACTATTGGCTTCTCCACATTATTATATTGGGACCTCTTCAACTCTACTGTCAAGGGACCCTGGTGAGCCCGCACGGCGGACGACGACAGGCTGTGCGAAGAAAGGCTCTTGGGCCGCTAGGTGCTTACAGGAGTACTGTCCGGTGTGATCGCTGCCCGCCCGGAGTGAGGAACAACGGATAGTGATCGGCCATTTTGAACACAGTAATGAGGCCCTCAGGCTGAGGACAATCTGAACCCCGAAAGAGGCAGCCACTGCTCGGAAGGAATACTGAGACTGTCGTGTGGAGGGATAAAGAACGAGGGGGCCTCTTTTCATCTGCGGATGGACGTAGGAACTGAGAAATCCCCTGGAAGCGAAACCGAAACGGCGCTCTCGGTGATCAAGATGGCCACCAGTGGTTGTGAACTGAAAATGAAACAGGGGCATGACCAGGCGAAAGGGCCTGAAATGGATAGCAGGACCCATATTGATTCAGAAGGCTCACCGCAGGAACAGCGACTGAATAAAAAACTAGATGGCATACTGGAAGCAATAGCTGCGACCAAGGAGTCCCTGCATCAAGATATAGCACAGGTTGCCACGGGACTGGGCCTCTTAAGGGCGGATCATGCTAAACTAACTGACAGAGTGAAGGAAAATGAGCTACTGCTTCAGGAACTCAAACCGGCGGTGGTGACCGCAGAGCACAAACTGACAGATATCCTTGGTCGCCTGACGACGCTGGAGAAGCGGGCGGAGGATGCCGAAAGCCGAAATAGGAGGAACAACGTGAGGGTAGTAGGCCTGCCGGAAAAAGTTGAGGGGGATGACCCGGTAGCCTACATGGAGAACTGGTTCAAAACGGTCGTGGCCCCAGAGGGTCTCTCCCCGTTCTTTTCCCTGGAACGGGCGCACAGGGTCCCTGCCCGTCCACCTTTGCAGGGTCGCCCACCCAGACCTATGGTGGTTAAGATTTAGCATTTCAGAGACAGAGACCTGCTGATACAAAGGGCACGCTCGACGGGCCCCTTCCAGGTGGACAATAGTTCGGTCACGGTTTTTCCCGACTACACGCAGGAGGTCCAAAAACGTAGGGCCTCCTATTTGGCAGTGAAAAAAGAACTGAGGGATGAGGGCATACAATATTCCTTGCTCTTCCCGGCCAAGTTGCGAGTGATCCTGGATGGGATGACCCAATTCTTCCAAACTCCCGACGAGGTGTGGTCATGGCTTGAGTTATATCGTGCTGGTACGGACCGCAGACATAAGGGAGAGAAGGAGAGGCAAAAACGTATCCAGGTGCGAAAGTCCCAACGCATCCGCAAACGGAATAAACTTAAGAGAGCGATGCGGGATGATCAGATGGCGGTGGACAGAAAAGGAGCTTTGGCTGCAATGGCGATCATCACGGGCTTGCAACAGGAGGGGCAATCGATAGGTTCGGACTCTGAAGAGGAAGGAGGAAAGTCTGGAGGAGACATTTTGGACGTTGACAGCTCTGGGGGGCCGGCGGTCACCCCACAGACGGCAGATGGACTCTTTAATGGATGACGTTTAGAATGAGGACCATACTTCTTAATCCTGCTGGTGCAGATTGCCCTGGTGCTCTGCGGAATGGCAGGTATTGTGTTGCAACACCGCATGGGGTCGCGGCCTCGGGCGAGGGCCTTGCCTGCCCACGGTCGGCTCTGAATCACCCTCTCGTTTCCCTTAAGGCCTTCTGTAGTGACGACTACAGAGTAGTAGAATGTGTGTTTTGTTACAGGTTTAGATGGGGGCTGATGTCGTGTTATTAGGTCCTGTTCTGGGGAGAGGGGTTGGGGGAGTTTTCCGGGGTGTTTTGAGTTGGGGGTTTTGCTGCAATGATGTGGGTAGCCGAGTAACACTGCTGGGATGGGTGGGGGATGGCTGCAATGGGGACGTTACCTAATCTGAAATGCCTTACATGGAATGTCCGTGGACTTCGAACAATGTCAAGACGATACAAGGTGCACGCCTATCTGGTAAGGCGTAAATAGCACTGTTGCAAGAAACTCACTTAACCAAGCAGGAATGTACTGCACTGCAGAGGAGGTGGCATGGTCAGGTGTTTGGCACATCGTATTCGGCATTTGCCAGGGGGGTGTTGATATGGGTGAGAGCGGGGGTCCCTTTCCAGGCCACGAACCAGCTGGTGGACCCTGAGGGTCGATTCGTAGCAGTGGAGGGAAGGTTGTATGGTCGCGATGTGGTCTTATGTAGTCTGTAAGCCCCCAATGCTGACCAGGCCCGCTTTTTTGATAGATTGACAGGCTCGCTGGCACACTTCTTAGCGGGCCCCGTCATACTGGGAGGTGACTTCAATTCGCTCACTGATGTCTTACTGGATAGATCACACCCACCGTTAGCCGACTCCCCAGTGCACACGTTAGCCACACACAGGAAAGACTGGCAGGAGAGGTGGGGCCTTATTGATGTATGGAGGTAACAACATCCTGATCTTAGGGACTACTCCTTCTTCCCGGCGTTACATGCATTACACGTTAGGATAGACTCCATCTTATGTAGTGGCCCCCTGGCTGCCATGATAGCTCACAAGGAAATATAGGGCGCTGCATCAGGGCTCTGAGGGGGTGCATGACCTTCTGGGCCTCCCTACCTTTATCGGTGCAAGGCCGGGTGGCCCTACTGAAAATGGTGGCCTTGCCAAGGCTGCTCTATTACTTTCGTACCTTACCGGTGTGGGTTCCTCAGCGGATCTTTAAAGAACTGAGGACGATGGTCATTGACTTTCTCTGGGGGCACGGGAGGCGCAGGGTGGCATTGAATACTCTGATGAGACCCAAACTGGAGGGGGGGATGGCGGTTCCCGATTTTGAATTGTATTACCTAGCAGCAGAATTACAGATCTTAACGCAAAACATTGCGAAAGAATTTAGAGGCCCAGACCAGGACTGGGGAACCGGTATCCAGAGGCACATCCTGTCATATATAATTATGCAACAGAAATTGGAACTGAGAGGCTTATCCATGGAAGAGAGAACCCTACGGTTGTGCTGGCACAGGAGCTTGAAGAGGGCAAAGGCAACAAGGCCATAGGCGCCGGAGATTCCTCTGGGGATGCTGACAGCACTACCACATGGGGGCGATTGGTCCCCACTATCGGAATGGAAAGATCTGGGTTTACAGATGGTGGGAGACTTATATATTGATGGGATGCTGGTCCCCTTCAGGGTATTACAAGATCAGTTTGGTTTCCCGGATGGGAGCTACCTCTTGCACGCAGCAGTGGTTGCGGCGATACAGAAACACTGGAAAGGGGGGCTAGCGAAACCAGACACGACCATGGCCTGTCAATATGTGGTGATTGCTGCGGGATCGTTCAAAGCGGTTACCTGCCTCCACTCTAGAATGCTACATGAGGGACTAGAACCACTAACCACGGACCTAGACGTTGGAAATTGAAAAGATAAAACACCCCTTCGTTGTTGACATGAAGGGTTTCAGAAGGGCACATGTGCTAGCAGATAGAGGGAAGACTGTTGCCGCTTAGCGTGTCTACACCTACCCTTGGGCACTGCTGATTCTTTGTGTTTGCTGCTGCCGGGTGCTGGGCTCCTGACGCCGTTTGTGATCCCCGTTGACGGCGCCTCACACCATCTTGGCTGCCGAGGGGAGGAACTACGGTTCCCAGCATCCCTAGCGGCCGGATACCACCGCCACTTCCTGTCCCGCGCACCAGGAGGTGCTCAAAAGCGAGGAGCTCCCTCGGGGGAGCGGGGACCTTTTGCTTGAAGCGTGTCTACACCTACCCTTGGGCACTGCTGATTCTTTGTGTTTGCTGCTGCCGGGTGCTGGGCTCCTGACGCCGTTTGTGATCCCCGTTGACGGCGCCTCACACCATCTTGGCTGCCGAGGGGAGGAACTACGGTTCCCAGCATCCCTAGCGGCCGGATACCACCGCCACTTCCTGTCCCGCGCACCAGGAGGTGCTCAAAAGCGAGGAGCTCCCTCGGGGGAGCGGGGACCTTTTGCTTGAAGCGTGTCTACACCTACCCTTGGGCACTGCTGATTCTTTGTGTTTGCTGCTGCCGGGTGCTGGGCTCCTGACGCCGTTTGTGATCCCCGTTGACGGCGCCTCACACCATCTTGGCTGCCGAGGGGAGGAACTACGGTTCCCAGCATCCCTAGCGGCCGGATACCACCGCCACTTCCTGTCCCGCGCACCAGGAGGTGCTCAAAAGCGAGGAGCTACCTCCGCGTCGCGGACGCGCGCGGACGGCGCCGGGCGGAGCCCGGGCAGAGGGCGGGCCGTCTGTGGCCGTCCGTGGACGACTGTGGTCGGGCGGGCCACCCCCCTAAGAACACCTCAACCGTAAGTGTCATACTCAAGCACAAACATGGGTGATCCCATTACTGTAAACACCCACATCGATATTTCCTCCCAGGATGCTGATACCTCTGCCTCAGTCTCCCTTATCACATCTTTTGAAACACTAATTGAAACTGCTTTCAATGAAATTGTAGAGACGGAGAGGAGGTTCTCAATGGGCTCTTATATTACCAACAACATATCGAGTGCCCCTGGAAACATCCATATTACCCCCGAGATCACAGTGGTCAAGCCACCACTTCCACCTGTAGCTGTGCCTACTGTGTCGGAAGATGAAAACACTGTCACATACATAGCTACAGATTCTGCCCTCTTAAGAACTGCGGCTGTTAGCCAACTGGCACCTCTGTCTAAAGAAACCATCCCCATTTGCACACCTGTTTCCCATGGGGATGTCATCACCCTGGATGTTACGGAGCCCTGCAGTAACAAACCAGGAAGGGGAAAAAGGAAAAGAGGTATCATTAAGCAAAGTGATAATAAAAGAAAACAACCCTCACTAAACAAGAGTCAACCTACTCCCCAAAGCCTATGGAACAAACAAAAATCTTTGGGGGTGGCAACTGTACCCATGGAGGAAAAAGACTCAGTGGATATAGATAGCACTTCTTTTTCGCCCATAACTCACCCTGGTGGGAACTGTAATACTGTTTGGACCCAAACAACACTAATGGGAGACAATTATAATTTTTCCAAACAGAACGGAAACCTTATCGAAACTATAGTAGACACTATTTTTAACCGAGTGGAGAAACTTATGATCAATCAATTTAATAATGTTTTTAAAAGATTGGACAGATTAGACAACCTGGTCAAAAACGTTGAAGCCAAAAGGAAGGGGTCTATTAGTCTGGACCAAATTAGAGCCGACCGTCTTTTAAAGGACCTTGAATCCTTAAGCAACACCCTTCCACCTAAAACACAGGCTGCTTGCATTACATTGAATAAGGGAATGAAAAATCTGGAATCGTTATCATCATCGCCCATTACACAACCTCTAATCCAACCGCGAACTGTTAATTCAGGGGTTAAGTGTGCAAAATCTAGTACAGCTGCCAAAACCATCCCTACCCCTGCACCAAGGAAATCTACTCCTTTGGCCGCCACTACTAATAAAAGCGTAACCACCAAGGACGACCGCCCTACCCAACCTATTAATGCAACAACATCAGCTGCAAACGATAACATAGGTTCTACCCAAGTAAGGCCAAATAAGCCCCGCAAAAATGAAGGGCCGGCGCGTCCTCTACACTTACCACCGGACGCCTGCCCGTTTGTTCTGATTTTGGCAGGAGTACCAGTGCTGAGGGAGGATCAGGGGGAAACCTGGGTTCAACTACGAAACAAATGTATAGACTGGCTAACTAAACACAAAGGGGTCGGATATGACATATCAAGAGAAATAATATCAGCCCGTAGGGTGCCTTGGATTGGACCACTACCTAAAGACAAGGACGGAGATTGCATAGTTCTTAATTTCAAAAATCCTGGAACTGTAAGGCATTTGCTTAATATAAGTGGTAACTGCTCAACCATTCCCACGGTCGCAACCATGCTACCTTTAAGCTATTTTTACAGACAGCCACCTATGCAATTCCAACCGCCATTCATGCATTTCTACCCTCCACCTAGGTACCCTCAGCCACCAGCTATGCATTTCCAGCCAGTTGCTTTCCCTTTTAATACATTCAATAGATTTGCACCCTTGTCAGGTTTGGACATGTTGGATTGACCCCCTCTAATTAAGCCAGCCAACTCAGTTGTCTCCTTATCATCTGTTACCAACGGAAACCAGGTAGATATAAATTCCCTGATAGGGACTCCTGGAAGAGGCCAATCTACGAATCATAAGTCCTCGGATTTTGTATTTTCTGTTGTGAGTTGGAATATAGCGGGTCTTAATTCCAAATTGAAAATCAAAGAATGGCTTGACTGGGTGAATACTAATTGTGACTTATTGTTGCTCCAGGAAACTTGGTGTTTAACTGACCCCACAATGGAGGGCTTCTGCTGTTATAACTCAAAGGCCTTAGCCTCATCCATGGGACGGCCAAGCGGGGGGCTATCTATTTGGTCCAAGATAAAACCGGGGGTACAAACCAAATTGATCCCTACACCAGGCAAATGTTTTATGGCTGTAAAATACATTAATAGGATGATTTTATGTATAATTAATTTTTATAATAATGATTTTGTTAACCATCCCAACGGAAACTTTTTGTCTTTGTTTAGCTTTATTGATGATATCGTTGAAGGTTTGAAGTATGGTCATTACGATGGTATCTGCATAGGGGGAGATTTTAATGCTCATATGTATCGCACCAGTGCTCCATGTCAAAATGGTGAGGAATTGAAGAATATACTAGCCTCACGTAACCTAGTGAACGCTATGGAAATCGCTGGAACTAGTGCTGAAACTAAATTTGCTCCCACCTATATAGGCCAAGGCTGCGCCTCCACGATTGATTATATATTTCTCTGTCCATCTCTGTGTAATATAATTCGTAAAGCTGAGGTTATTTGTAGTACATACAGTGACCACTATCCACTTAGAATACATCTAGACCATCCTCAGACAAGAAAGGCTGCATCAAAGGCTGAGAGTGGGCCACAAAATTTGGTATTGTCTACTGATAGACTAAGACTAATATGGAAAGGGGCGAATAACAAAGCTATTCTAGCCAAGGTAATCAGAAAGCATCCAATGTTAATAGACATCTGTCTGTCTCTTGAGAGTACTGATGAAGTATTGATTGGGGCATTTGGCAATCTCTGTGGGGCAGTGAGAAGGGAATCCTCCAAACCATCTAGGCCCAATACAGATCACAGCCCACGCTGGTTTGATTCCGCGTGTTCTAAAGCCAATAGGGAACTGAGGGCGGCCTTACAACTAAAGCCTAGGGATTCCAACCTAGTGAGAGACTTGAGAGCTAAATATAAACGCGCCCTACGGACAAGAACTGAGGCTCTAGTGGTTAATCATTGGGAGTCACTAACGCGGACTGTCTCATTAAAAGACACCGCGGGGTTCTGGAGAGAAGTCAAATCACTCAGGTCCCTTGGTTCTAACATCCGACCAATTAACTGTAACATAAATGGAGAGGACTGGGTGGAGCACTTCTCCAAAATTTATAACACAGCTGCCCCTAGCATAGATCCTATATTGTCCTTAAATAATGCTGATCAATTGAACTTCTCAATATCTGAGGTGGAGGATGCAATTTCTGACAGCGCCAGCAATAAAGCCCCTGGCCCTGATGGTCTATCTATTGACCAGATCAAATCGGAAACTAATTTCTGGGCCCCCCTATTATGTAACTTATTTAATCACTTGACCGACAGCTCCATCCCCGAAACCTGGTCGAACAGCGTTATCGTACCAATATTTAAGAAAGGTGACAGGGCCGATCCGGCCTGTTACCGTCCGATCTCGCTGATCGACAATACATTAAAAGTCCTTGGTAGGGTACTATTTAAGAGAATAAGGGATTGGGCCGAGGACAATAATGTGTTACACTGCAGCCAACTGGGGTTTAGAAGTAATGTGGGTACGGTTGAGCAGTGTCTCAACCTGAACCTAATCATGGCCAAATATATTATTGTCAAAAAGTCCCCACTTTATTTAGGCTTTATGGATCTGAGTTCCGCTTTTGATTTCGTTAACCGTTCTAGGTTATGGTCAAAATTGCTGGAATATGGTTTAGACGATTCATTAGTATATTTTCTTTCATATTTACACAGGGATCTTAAGGCAAAAGTACGCATCAACAATGAAGGCGAATTATCTGGTGACATTTCCATCCAAAGAGGAGTTCGGCAGGGCTGTGTACTCGCCCCTCTACTTTTTATTTTATATATTAATGGACTGAGCCCTGCCCTGAGCAAGAACACCAAGGATGTTCCAATTATTAATGGTTCCCCTATCACTACCTTACTTTATGCGGATGACGCTGTATTGATGGGGCGTACCCCAAATGCGTTGCGCTCATTAATCAGAGGGTTTGTTGTTTTTATGTCTGACTTAGGTTTAAATACCAATTTTAAAAAATCATTTATCATGAATTGTGGTTTAAAAAGATACAACATTCTTTCAATTAAAAGTGGTGAAAATGAATTAAAATGCACAAGCACTTTCCCCTATTTAGGGTTATTATTCTCCAATACTGGCTCGTGGCAACATCACACCGCTCACGCAAGAAATAAGATTGGCAAATCAATCAACTCAATCTTATCTCTTCGCCAACCGAGAACGGCTGATGTGATCACCCCCTTGCTAAATATTTATCGTACCCAATGTCTGCCAACTGGGACGTATGGATCCGAAGTGTGGGGTTATTGTAATAGTCAGCCCCTGCAGCTAGAGGAAAATAGATTTTGCAGGAAGGTATTGGGTGGCATTCCTTGCACGCCCATCTTCATCTGTCACCAAGAACTTAAGTTGCCATATATAGCTGATTTTATAAGGTCAAGGCCAACGCTTTTTTGGTTAAAAACATGGGCAAATCCAGCGGCTTCCTTGACCCGTAACATAATTTTAGATTGTTTATCCCATGAACGATCCAACCTCATACCTTGGCTAAATGCGGTCAAGAATAGCCTAATTAGTGTTGGACATGGTTCCCTGTTTAGCTCGCCAAACACCATTGTGCCCGCCCATAAGAATATTGTAAAACGGGCATTGTATGAGTCATACAAAGAGGAACGCATGAGAATTGAATTAATGAAACCAGCTATTATCAAATATCTTCCACTAACTGTGACTAGTAATGCTGTTTTAAATGAACTTTACAAACCCTGTAGATATCTGTCTCTACCGATAGGAAGATGGAACCGGAGCCTCTTATTTAGGTTCCGTGATGGCAGTATTGTAAACTTACTGAGCTTTCCACTCGGCTATAATAAGAATCTAGAAGAGCTTGAATGCCCGTGTTCTGTCGGTGGGAAGCAAAGTTTACTGCATTATTTTATCTTTTGTGGCCACTATAAATTGTACATCCGTCACTACCTATTGCCAATTTTCAGAAAATACAATCTAAGAGACTTTAAATTGGCATTGAAATTCTTGCAAATGCTACCAACCGATGATGTTATATTCACCATAAGCTGCTTCATAAAAGCCTGTGTAAAATCGAGGGCAAGTATGGAACATGCATAACGATCTTCGGATGTATAACGCACTTTAAACTCTAAATATAAATTGTATAGAGATTTTATTACCTGTATGGAAACATTGTTACCAGTATTATCTAAACAGAAATTTACGAATGTTTTTCTAAACTGTTTATGATACCATTTCATGTAATATGCACTTTATGTCATTTATGCTGCTCATGTCTGTTTGGGATGTATTTTAACAATTTCTATTTTTTAACTTTTGTATATGTTTTTATGTATTTTAAAAAGATTCATCCTGTATGTACTTTTATGGATTTTTCAGAATCCGAATAAAGATCATTTCATTCATTCATTCACACTGAAAGAGAAATGGGAGGAGAGTATAGGCAAACCAATCCCAGACACGGTCTGGGGACATATCCTGAAGAGGACGTGGAAGGGTTGTAAAAATGCCCGCTTCCAGCAGGTGCACTTCTTTGTACTACACAGAGCCTCTTGTGATTGAATTTGTGCAGGAAGATTTCCCTCCCTGCACAAAAATAATCACCCACGGAACGCGGGCACCTTTGCACCACGGTGCAAAGGTGCCTGTTTTGGCACACAGCAGCCCATTGAAAAATGGGAAAAGAACGGGATTGCAATGTTTCTAATACAGCGCATTTCTGCCCTTTCCTTTGCCTTAGGGCAGCGCAGGAGCAGGGCCTGCTGCGGTGCCCTACTGCAAAATCCCCTTAAATGAGGCCCATAGTTTCCTACCTACTGCTCCATAAGTACATCAGTGGTGACAATGGGTATGTTTGCCCAAGATCACATTTTATGTCAGAAAAAAAAGGTAAGACTGTGTTTGAGTGATTGGTGATGTTTTTTCAAGTGGTACCCTTTCGGATGAAAAGTGTGTTTGCACCGAAGTACTTCAAGAACATGGCTGTAGGTTAATGTTCCTGATACTGGCGTCAATGATGACAAATGTATGCATTTTACCGACAGACTTGACTCCATTTTCTCGACAGCAAACTGGCCAGTGTGTGAGAGGTGATGCAGGTGTGATTGGTCCAAGCTGTTCAACCCATAGCATCATGTATCAGACAGATTAAATGACAATAAAGGCTGCAATACTCAGCCATCATCCCCTGCATCGCAATAAGATGCACGCTTTACTTCTGCAGAGAGGAATATAAGAAAGGATTTAAGTTACTACCGATGAGTACATGAAAGTGCTGTTTCAGTTTCCCTCTGAGTAGAAAGATGTTTCCTGTTCCTTCTCCAACGACTGAAGCCGAATCTCCCGAAGAGGTTTATTCAGTCAGGAGACTCTTCCTGATAAATACTCGTAGTAAGACCACGGCAGAGTAACTGACCTGACTGGAGTGTGTGCAGATGACACCTTGCAGTGCTCTTAAATGAACCATACTGGGCAACAATCTACCCGCCTTTCATACAATACTTTATGATGGAGAAATAAAATACATTTCCCTTATTGAGAATAAATAAAGTGTTAACGTTATGAAGATTAGATATGAGCCAAAAAATGAAGAAAATTGGAGACACAAATGAAATATTTACATAACAGACATAATCGAATCTCTCTAAAGTATTTAAATGACATGGGGACCAAATAGGTCTGATTTCAATATTAAAGTCTTACTTAGCAGTCTGATTTCTGATTGGGTTGACCAACTTTCTTTGCCCCACACTGGCCATTTTGCCTCCAGTATGCTCCTCAGATCCTGCTCAGGTGACATAGCGCTGGTTCTTTTTCGCTTCCATCCATACACCCCACCTTGCTAATGTGCTACATTCCACTATTTTTCCACCTTCCACAACCACGCCTAAATGATTTGTTTTGGGTTGGGGAATCATGTGTTTCCTTTACCTGTCTTCTCTTTCAACTTCACACGTACTAATTCCCAGCTTGAAATAATGTAGGCTGGAAATTACTTCTCAATTCAAGTCTCCCTCTTTTTTTCTTCTGAACCCGTTCCACCCTGTTCATGCTCATGGCACTCAATAGGCAGAATTAAGTCTCCTGGGTGGAAGAATGTGGTTTCATTCTACAGCTCCCCCATGTGTTTCTTATTTCTTCTGTCTAATCAAATGTAGTACGCTCAATTAAAGTCCCTGGATTGCACTTCGTTGTACAAGGAAATTCCAAACACTTCTACTCTTCCTATAATCAACCAATGGTGCTTCCAAATCTTCTTGGCTACTCACACTCAATATAAGCCATTTTTTTTCAGTTAGGTTGGCTAACTCTAGTCTAGCTGAATGCAAGTAGATATGATGAGAATTCTTTTTATATTTATGCATCGCCTTAGATTCCAATTTTTGCAAAGCCTGATGAGTAGATTTTGTCCGTTTTCCTGATGCTCCTGCAATACAACTACAATACAACTGGGGTGCCATATTTCAAGTAATTCTAATTTAACATTTCTAGAAAATATCGCGTACACAAGCAAGAAGGTACAATTACAACCCAAATTAAAAATTGACCAGATGATACCTCTATTTTTAGAAAATGTGAATGGATACTATTAAAATGCAGGAAATAATTTCTGCCTGAGGGTTTCATAAAAAAGTCTGTGTAAAACCTCCCTTTTCTACATTTGATACAAACATCTAAGAACAGCATCACATTTCTATTACAATGGCAGGCGAATCTCAAATGTTTATTACGCTGGTTTACCCATAGAACAAAATTCAACCATTTCTGTTTATTTCCCTGCCAAATGAACAAAAAGTCATTTGAACAAGCGAAAGCAAATCCTTTAGCTGGGGAAAATCCGTGCTACTTCATTGAGCACACATTTCCTTTCAAAGTCGTCCATAAATAGTATTGCCATGCTTAGGGCAAAAGTGGCTCCCATACATGTTCCTTGTTTCTGCATATAAAAGATATCCTAAAACTGGAACAAAATGATTTCTTAAAGCAATTTCAGCAAACGATAAAATAAAAAGCACAAGGGGCCTTTAATTGGTGCTTACTCCTAAAGTATGTTTGAGCACCTCCAGGAAATTAGATTATTAGTTGTGTGGCCTGTTCAAGCAATTGTTAAGACTTGTGCTATGTGCGCAGCCTGCACACCGATAAACTCCATGGCCCAGTAAACCAATATCACAGTAACCGCCCCCTACCAGAAACTCTCTTGCTCTTTCATTTGTCCTTTTGGTCAGGGACTTGCCCCCTCTTGGGTTATGCGGGCAGTGCAGAAGTTATGCAGCGTTTTCTTCTTAATATGGGGAGGGTCAAGAGTCATGGGGAGCTACTGGTTGCTTTTGCCGGCAAAGTATGGCCTCTTTCTGGGTTCACCTGATGCAAGTGATCACAGGAGACCAGACTCGTGACATGGAGCACTGTCATGGAGAGGTGTCTGCATTTAAGCCGCGCCCGACGTGTAGGTCACGCTCGGCTTTCCGATTCCTCTAGTGAAAAGGATCTCCCTGTGCCAGCTCTTGCTCTTCGCCTTGTGCTTCTTGTGGATTACAGCTTCAACGTTTTACTCTCCAAGGTATCCTAGACAGCATACAGCTGCTCTTGACTGCCTCAAGGTACATACCGACATCACTAAACTCTTGTCGGGTGGCACGCACGACCTCACACCACCTCCCTCACAACATCTTTGCGACGCCTTATCTGATTTTTTCTTCAAAAAAGTTAACGACATCTATCAGGCTTTTTCTCTAAACACGGACTCTACACCACTATCCTTGTCCTCCACCTCACGGGATAACACACTGACCTGCTTTGTCGAGCTCACTATGGATCAGACGAGGAGTATTATTTCAAGAATCAAATCAGGTTCTGCATTAGACCCGTGTCCGCTCAAAGTTCTTATGCCAGTTATGGACACGTTGATACCGGCTATAACTCATGTTTGCAACACTATGTTTAGCTCCGGAATTTTCCCGGCTTCTCTGAAACATACGTTGGTCAAACCCCTCTTAAAGAAAGCCAATTTGAATAAAGATGACCTGAAAAACTATCGTCCGATAGCCAGTCTTCCTTTCCTGGCTAAGGTAATAGAAAAAGCCATGAATCAGCAACTGTCGGAATTTGTGGAGCAGCACCAGTTGCTCGATAACACCCAGTTCGGATTCCGCAAATGTCATGGCACGGAAACTGCCCTTCTAAAGGCTGCGGATGACATCAGAGCCATACGAGACCAGGGGGGGACAGCACTCCTGGTACTGCTGGATCTTTCGGCGGCCTTCGACACGGTCGACCACAAGATCTTAGTCGACCGTGTCGAACGACTGGGGGTCCAGAAAACTGCTCTGGACCTGCTTGTATCGTTTCTGGCCAATAGATCACAAGCAGTATCTCTAGGACCCTACCAATCATCGAAGGTGTCTCTGCCGTGTGGGGTCCCTCAAGGCTCATCCCTGAGTCCGACACTATTTAATATCTACGTGTCGGACCTTGCAAATGTCATCAAAGCATTTGGGATGAGCCTGACCTCCTACGCCGATGACACCCAATTGGTACTGGCTATCAAAGGGGACGGGGAGGAAGTGGCCAATCGATTCACGAGAGGAATGATGGCAATAGGTGACTGGATGGCCACGAATTGTCTGAAACTCAATTCAGAAAAAACTGAAGTGGTCATCTTCGGTCACCTCTCCCCGGGCTGGTCACCTGTCTGGTGGCCACCATCTTTCGGTCCCCCGCCGAGTCCAGCTAGCAAAGTGAGAAATCTAGGCGTCATCTTCGATGCTGGCCTCAATTTTATGGCACATGCGAATAAAACTGCGGCTTCAGCTCATATGAAATTGAGAATGATTAGGAAAATACTACCTTTCCTACCGAACACGGCCGGGAAAACACTGGTCAGCTCACTAGTCCTGTCCTCCTTGGACTATTGTAATGCTCTATTCTTAAATGCCCAAGTCCGAGTGACAAATAAGATGCAGTCAATCCAAAATGCAGCCGCACGAATGCTGGCTGGGATCCCCAAGTTCGCACCAGTTACAAACATCATTAGGGATCTCCATTGGCTCCCGATACGCAGCCGTATCAAATTCAAATCGCTGTGTATTGTTTACAAGTCACTCAATAATCAAGGTCCCCACTTTCTCAAACAGAATCTTCTCCATCATGTCCCAACCCGATCTCTTCGTTCCTCTATTCAGAACTTCTTGGCTGTGCCTTGCACTAGAACAGTCACCTGGGGCGACAGGCGTTTCCTGGTTGCCGCCCCTAGACTCTGGAACACCCTTCCTGCACATATCCGAGCAAGTCCCTCCCTGTTCACATTCCGCAAACAGCTAAAGACGTGGTTATTTGACCAATAGCCTTGTATATCTTCTTTACCCCAGTTGCTGATCCATCCCTTAACTAGCGCCGAGACGCCCACGGGTATTCGCCGCGCTCTACAAATGTCAATAAATAAATACCGTTGCTCCCTAATTCTTCATTGTATATTGGCCTCTCTACTGTTTTCCCTACGCCGATCTCCTAGCACTTCTTCAAAGGTCAAAAGCTCTTGGATTCGTTTTCGCTTGTATGAGATGTTCCATGTACGTTTGGATTCCGTGTTTTCCTTTTTTCAAATTCTTCCGGGCAGGCAGTGCGCTATTCCAGATCATTCAACCTCTACAAAATCCTGGAAGCTTATCTCTTGTATTATCCTTGCTGATTTTTGAGAGTACTACTTACTTTTGTGCTGCCTGCCACATTGCACTGTTCCTTACCTATTCACGCCTCAGCTCCTGGATTGGTGCCTGAGGCTCTCTGATACCTGTTTCGAGACTTTGTTTCCACACCTACAGAATTCCTTATTTATTAATAGAACCCTTGGAGATGGTAGTATTCCTATGAGGATTACAGGAATACTAAAGGGGCTTATTTTGATGGGCATATGGCGAGTGGAAAGATGTGCGTGCATTGGTCAGTAAAAATAGCATAGGGTCTGGTCAGTGTCCCACAAGGTCCTTGTATAATTTATGTATTTTTGCTGTTCCCCCCATAAGAAGTGCTCTGCCAACTGTGGGCTTGATGGTTGTAACTCCCCGTAGAAGCTGATGAACCACCCTGCTGCCTGGGGAACTGTCTACCTGCATTTGTTCATTCTCCCAACCATTTCTCTTTTACTCTAAGGGCTACCTATCCATGCTCGTTGTTGTCTGGGACTCTACGGTTAGCCTAGAAGTGGGTGGCGGGACTGTCTTCCAACCTGCAGATTTGTCACTCATGGTCAGGTGAGTGGGATCTTGACAGTAATGGGGCCACAATTTCTCCTTACTATGAACCAAACACCCCATTGTAGCACATGACTCTCTCAGGATAGCGAAGCAGAGCAATCCAAGGCCTATTCAAGGGAGGTGGTGAGGGCTAGTAATCACAATTCACTGGCATGCAATAATCACCCACAATAAATGATTATCCAGTCAGTGCTTTTTATTTAGAAAATGAAAATTCAATTTATTACACAACACTACTAAATACTACACATTAATTTACTAACATTATACATTAGACAGGTTGAAAATTCCCTAGATTACTTTGCATAATCACCTTTGACCCGCTAAGGGTTTATACAACTTATATAGTAAGTCTATTGGCTTGGTCAAAGGGTCAAGATCAACAAACCACATGTTAAAAACACCATCATTTTGTGCGAAATGCAATAATGTATTATAATCATGTGTAAATGTGCTTATTAAGGTTAATAAAGCATGTACACCTTGATCAATAATTACTGCCAACATTATTATAGCAATAAAGCATTTTAAATTGAACAAAACATGCCTGTGTACCTTTTATATACTTTCAAGTCATGTAAAATGCAATCATACAAACAAATCTTAGAGAACAACACTTTCTGATCACATAAAACGCAACAATAGATTCAGCCCCTAGAGAACATTGCATATGATGTATCTTCCTTAAACACCTTCAGCCGACATTAAATGCAGCCATAAAATAAGCCCCAGATGGCACTGCTGGACAGTAAAAGTGCCAGCCTTAGGAGTGTTTTGAAAATTTTTGTGAAGATCCCAAACACCCCTCAAACATAGGGTCAGTACTTTTTTTAATGTTTGAAAGCTTTATTAAAAGAAAAACAGATATTACAATAAGGTGACATCGGCAGAATATGAGAAAAGGATATATGATGGGATAAATTAAACAGAAGCAACCAATATCACAATGAAAAACAAAGCATTTTGAATTATTTGACGGGGAGGAGGGGGGGGAGGGAAAGAAAACATGGTATTGTCATAGAGAATGAATAAATAAAAATAGAAAATACACTGGATGTCAATCAAAAAGTACAGTAGAAAACATCATATTTAGCAATTACTTGAACGAAGAACGTGTAGCAAAGGAGACAAGTATAAAGCTAAAAAATCACAATAGCAAAATTGAAAAATATCATAAACTACAGGCAAGAGCATATGTGTTCAGGGGGGTTTGAAATTATCCGAGGAAAGTGGAGAATAAATCTTTTTGGCAGATTGATCTAAGTATAAAGTAAGAGGTAACCAGTAAAGTTCAACATTTCGGGAGGGTTTGCAGGAGGAGGCAAAGGCAACATCAAGTCTGTGTGATTGACATACAAAATTCCACCAACAACTTAGAGACAAAGTGTTCAAGGATTTCCAATTAGAGACAATATGCTGTAATGCAAGGGCTAGCATAAGATCAAAAAGACCGTGAGAATGTGGAGGGAGATCTAAATCTTCTGAAAGGCTACCAAGAAATACAAAGGAGGTGGAGAAGTGAATAGAGATGTTAAAAATACGAGAAAGGCGAGAGAATATCTGAGACCAAAAAATACGAGTTGAAGGACAGAAAAAGAAGAGGTGTAAAAGATCTGCAGAGGGAGCATTACAGGTCCAAC
Organism: Lissotriton vulgaris; assembly: GCF_964263255.1. Taxonomy (NCBI): domain Eukaryota; kingdom Metazoa; phylum Chordata; class Amphibia; order Caudata; family Salamandridae; genus Lissotriton; species Lissotriton vulgaris. The sequence goes on along the minus strand of NC_141687.1, from coordinate 1,511,857,813 downwards.
AATTAGATACAGAATTGGGTTGAAAGCGAGAAATAGAAAGAGGAGAAAGGTATAGTCTGTGGTAGAAGAAAAATAGGGATTGAGTAAGAGAGGCAGTACGGGAAATCTTCAAGGATCTGGCCCATATTTTGTCCCAAAGAGAAGTTGGCCATGAAGAATGTAAATCTGTTTCCCAAGACAATTCCAATTTTGATTTGAGACGGTCCGGATCGGGGGCTGAGAAGTACCGATAAATAATGGAAGCTTTAGGAGTAGTAGAAAGGACGGTGAGTAGAGAGGAAGACGAAGCTGATAGGCTTTCAGAAGGAAGAGAATAATAACGATCTAGAATGGTTTCCATAAGGATGAGGAATTTCTTTGCAAAAGAAGGAGGGCAGTGGAATTGAGAACGAAATTTAGGAAATGAGCAGGGGGATGAACCATCAAAAAGATGATGTACCCAGATGATACCTTTCGCTCTCCATGAGGGCCAAGCAATAGGTCTGTTATTTATTAATATGAGTGAATTGTACCATATAGGCAATAGTAGGAAGGATTCCTGTGATACCGAGGTAGGGGAGACTAAAGGTCGTAGAAGAGAAGAAGTATGTTTGAATAAAAGGGGATTAAGGCATGGGGCTTTAGAAGTGAAGCGAATTACCTCTTGTAAAGAGTATGGAAGCAATAACTCCTGTTCAACAGAAAGCCAGAGGGGAGAAAAAGGGGAGGGTTCCTGAGATAACCAGCGGGAGGCCTGTCGAAGTGAGAAGGACTTGTGGTAAAGGCGAAAGTCTGGAAAGTTGGTTCCACCATTAAGTTTAGATTTACGTAGGTGTAAAAGAGATATGCGAGCTTTTTTCTGCTTCCAAAGAAATTTGGACAACACAGAGTCAATGCGACGGAAATATGAGGTTGGGATGCGAAGTGGAAGCATGGATAGTAAGTAGATCAAAATGGGGGCAATCATCATCCTGATGGAGTCAAGACGGCCCCACCAGGAAAGAAATAGTGGGTTCCAAGAAGTGAGTAGTGAGTCTATTCTAGAGATGACTGCATTCATGTTGAGTTGAATAGAAGAAGAAATAGAGCTAGAAAAAAGAACACCAAGATATTTAATTTTTGTAGAATTCCAAGCAAAGCCAGTGGCTGTGAAAAAGTGGGGAAGGCAAAATTTGGTTAAGGGAAGGATCTCTGTTTTGTCAGAATTTATTTTGTAACCCGAGACCAAAGAAAATTCCTCAAATTCATTTAATAAAGAGGGGACAGAGGTGGTCGGGTCTGAAATAAATAAAAGGATATCATCAGCATATGCAGACAATTTAAGATGTTGTTTACCATACGGGAAACCAGAGATGGAGGGATTATTACGTATGGAAGTAAGGAAGGGTTCAAGCGCCAAAATAAATAAAAGAGGTGATAAAGGACAGCCCTGACGAACTCCACGTTGGAGTGTGAATGGGGAAGTGAGTTGACCATTGACGAGAACAGAGGCTTTGGGCATAGAATATATCAAAGAAATATAAGATATAAATTTAGGATTGAAGCCATGCCATTTTAAGGAGGCCATGAGAAAGGACCAGTCAACCCGATCAAAGGCTTTCTCAGCGTCTACTGAAATGGCTGCAAGGGGAATTGATAGTGAAGGGGCTTTACTTAAAACATTAAGGAAGAGTCTAGAGTTATCCGATGTTAGGCGGCCCTTAACAAAGCCACATTGCTCTTTCCCTATAAGATGTGGTAGGAGCGGGTCAAGGCGAAGAGCTAGTAATTTCGCAAAAATGTTATAGTCCACATTAACTAAAGCTATAGGTCGATAATTTTTACAAAACTTGGGGTCTCTACCATCTTTAGGGATAAGGCATATGGTAGCATCCTGAAATGAGCCTTGGGCTGATCCAGTAGAACAAAAAGACTGAAAAAGAGATAGAAGTTTAGGTAAGAGGAGGTCTGAAAAATGTAGGTAAAATTCAACTGGAAAGCCGTCGGGACCTGGAGTCTTGCCTTTAGTGAGGGAGGATAGAGCAGAGGATAACTCTGAAATAGTGAGATCAGAATCAACGGCCGAAAAATTAAAGTGGGAGGTATCTGGTTGAGGTATGTTGTCAAAATAAGATTGAATAAGCTCTGGGGTGGGGGGGTTTTCTGGAGTATATAAAGTCTCATAAAAAGAGTGAAATTGTTCTAAAATTTCCGCGTCTGTATGAAGAAGAGTATTAGAGGGGGAATAGATAGAGTCAATATTAGTTCGTTTTTTACGTGATTTTAAATAGTTAGCCAATAATTTACCTGATTTATTGCGACCTCCATAGTATCGTGCGCTGCTCCGGAGGAGAAAAGAGGAGGCAGAGTCTGTAGTAAGCTTGTTAAAAACAATCTTAGCTTTAAGTAGTTCAGGAGACATAATCTTAGTAGAGGAAGTATAGAATTGATGTTCCAGCGACTTAATGTGTGCAAGGGTAACTTTACGTTTTTGAAGGAATTTTTTCTTCTTTCTAGAGACAAAATCAATAATAAAACCTCGGGCTGTGGCCTTAAAAGAGTCCCAAAGAATATGAGGGGCGGTATCAGGTGTATAGTTGAGGTGAAAAAATTCAGAGGCAAAAGAAAGAAAAGAGGAAGAAAAAAGAGGATCAGCAAGAAGAGAAGGGTTAAAACGTCAGCGAGAAGATTTAGGAGTAGGAGGAAGAAGGTCAAAAACAGTGATAATAGGAGCATGGTCAGAGATAACTATAGATTCAATAGAGGAGGATATAAGGTGTTGAGATAGAGATGAAGATAGAAAAATGTAGTCCAAACGGGAGAAAGAAGCATGAGGAGGAGAGAAAAAGGAGAAATCCATAACATCTGGGTGAGTGAGTCTCCATGAGTCCACAAGATGAGTTTGAGTGATAGTGTCAAGGAATTGCTTATGTGGTTTGTGAGGGGAAAAGCGAACAGAGGATCTACGGTCTAAAAATGGGTCAACGATCTGATTACAGTCTCCACCTAATAGGAAAGAATCATCTTTATATTGAACACATTTTGCTGTAATGGAGGGCCAAAAAGAGGAGTCAAAACATGTAGGACCATAAACATTGAATACCGTAATTGGGATATTATTAATGATTAGTTTAGCTAAAACCCAGCGCCCTTCATCATCCTTTTCTTCTAGAACTACTTTACACTGAAGGCGTTTATGAATCAAAATAGCCACCCCATTCTTTTTTTGAGAAGCAGGAGAAAATAAGACAGTTCCAACCCACAATCGCTTTAGTTTTAAGGATTCAATATCTGAGAGGTGGGTTTCTTGAATAAGAACAATATCTGGATTGTAAGAGGAGAGGTGGGAGAGTACTCTTTGCCTTTTGATAGGGTGATTAAATCCTTTCACATTCCATGAAACAACTTTGAAGGTGAAAGCTTATTAAACTGATCAAAATCGAAAAATGCAAAAAACATACTGTACATTTAGTAATTCAAACTGTAGAGAGGTAATAACCATAAAGCTCGTCAAAAAGGTAGAAGGAAGAACAGGTAGAGAATGAAGAAGAAAAAGAAAAAGGGAAGGGGAGAGGGGTAGGAACAGGGAAAGATGATCAGGGAAGGAGGAAGAAGGAAGAAAAGAGAGAAGGCATAGAAGACAGTACAAATCCAAAAGGATGACTGTATTGAACATACCTGGAAGGGGAAGTATACACAAAGGGAAGGTGGGGAGGTGGTAATGCGTTACAAGACGGACGGACCAGGATCAGGAGCAGAACCACATCGAGACCGCACAAAAGGAACATAGGATGGGACAAGATGGTGAAAGGAGTATCCGATACATATCCGTCTGGGGAAAAAAAAGGAAAAATTGTTAACATACAGAACATGTGACGTAAAGTATAGGTCCAGAGGTTAGAAAAATAAAGTAGATATATATAGGAGACGCAAGAGAAAGATATTCAGAGAAAAGATACGCAAAATGAGAAGGTGAGAAACTGAGATAAGGAGAATGGAGAAGTACATGAAGTCAGAGACAAACTACTAGAAGAACAAGACATGCAGACAATAAAAGTCCAATTTCAGCCACTGTTCGAAGCAGAGGAGGAGGCGTCCATCCCTTCTTCACTTTGTAGAAGAAGAAAGTTCCTTAATTCTCCAGGTTCCTGAAATGACCAAGTCTTGTTCCGATAGGTGACTCTGAGAGTACAAGGGTGAAACAAGCCATATCTTGCTCCCAGGGAGCGTAGAGAAGGACGCATAGCCAGAAATTCTTTACATCTGGAGGCAGTGACATTAGAGACATCTTGAGATAAATAGACTCGTTGACCTTGCCAAGTCACTTGTTTTTTAGTCCTCGCAGCTGAGAGAATCAATAGGAGATCCGTGTATTTCAAAAATAGGATGATGACTCCACGAGGTTTCGAAGAGGAATCCGTTCTGGCGCCTAGTCTATGAGCTCTTTGTATACTAATGGAGGTAGAAGGTGGCAGGTCCAGAAGTTTCGGCAGGAAAGTGGTAAAGAAAGACACTGGATTGTCACCCTCAAGATTTTCCGGCAAATTGTAAATACGGAGGTTATTCCTTCTATTGCGATTTTCCAAATCTTCTGTGTGTTTTTGCAGTGAGAGGACAGTCTTTTCTAAGGTGGCTATACGTTGTGTGTTGGACTGAAGCTCAGGGAGGTGTTGTTCAACAGTAGAAAGTCGGGCATCCATATTCTCCCACTTGTCCTTTAAAAGCTGCATATCTGTACTTGTTTTTTCAATAAATGGACGCAGCGCTCGCAGCTCCTCCAGAATTTGGTCAGTAGGAGAAGTTGAAGGATTGTCTTCTGGCGTAGGAGAATTTTGCTTAAGGCGTTTACCCGCTGGAGCAGGTGGGGAAGTCTTACTGGCAGTTGCATGAGCCAATGATGATTTTTGAGAAGTCATTTTTGTAGAGGAATTGGCTTTATTTGTACCAGATGAAGAAGCCCCCGAAGTACTCACCGAGGGCGTAAAGACAAATTGAGGTTTACGTAGTCTGACCATAGAAATGAGTTCTCGTGCCACTAAGTAATCTCAATTCCCTGAGAGGCAACTAAAGGTGCGATTGAAATGTTCCAGAAATACCTCCGGAGAGAGGGTGAAGCACCATAAAGTACAAAATACTCCGAAAAATAGATGTCGATGAGAAGAAGAAGGTATCTCCTAAGGAAGTGCTTGTAACTTATATGAGAGAGCGTCAGGGAATTAGAGCGAAAAAAATATTTCGTGAGTACAAAAGAGAGGGTGACTAAAATGGGAGCATGTGGAAGTGCATCATGAAATAACTGAGGCGCATGAAAAATGAGCAGAAAGTCTCAGAGAAAATTGTTAGTAGAGCGCCATGAGGAAGAGCATTTAGGAGAAAAAGTATTTCAGGGCTTTGAGCATGTTAAGATATGAAAAACACAGCTGTCAGGGGTGAAGTGCTGTGAAAAGTGCGTGTTGGCCGTGTCCTCCAATGTAGAATAACAGGAGAGAAAAACGTAGCAAAAGAGTCTTTCACATTATAGGTATTGCTCACCCCTGAAATCAGCGTCGTGAGGGTCGTTGGTGTCCGGTGACACGTCGTGTAGCGGTAAAGCCTGGCAGCAGAGGCTCCGAGATTCGGGAGAGCCTCAAAATGGCGACTCCGTGAGGGGCTGGGAAAACATTGCGAAGAGGAGCGAAAACGGCACCACAAGCGCTGTAAAGCCGCTCCGCCGACTCCGCCAACGTTCCGCAAGCCAAATCCAGCGACGGGGCTCAGGAGCGGTCCCGTTTACATCGGGGAAACACGCCGTGAGGTGATCGATGCGGCGGAGCTCCGTATCTAGCCGGCCATCTTGCGCGGCATCCAAGCCACGCCCCTCAGGGGTCAGTACTTTTTAAAACTACCTTGTGCGGGGGGGGGGGGGGAGGGGTACTACACTCCAGCGAACTAATGCTTTTTTTAACAGCCTGGAGCAGTAACTATTTTAGGAGCAGCTCTCCAGCTGTGCCAGGCAGAGCTGCAATGCCTTGTTGTTTGTTTTGTCTTTATTTTTGTGGGTACCCGGTTCCACCCAGGGACCCCACATGCTTCCATTTACTAGGGCAGCTCAGGGAATCTCCCCTGGCTGCCACTGCCAGTTCTCCGTGTGGCCAGCCCTTCTTGATATAAAAGGTAATATGGGAGGGGTACCCTTCTTTTGGAAAAAGGATGGATATTTGCACAAAAAACAAACTTTTCTTTTACTTTTGTTATAAGTGGAAAAGATCAGTATCTTCAAACCCAATTGTCTACCCAATTCAGATTGTTTTTTTACCTTGAATTTATTGTCCTGAAGAAGGTGACGATTATTTGAACACCGAAATGCTGCGTCAACAGTTTTTTCTTAATTTTATTAAGACAGTGTATGTTTTCAATAAAATTGACAATTAATTGTTTTTAATGAATTGTGTTAACCATTTTGATAAAAATAATTTGCTGACAAATAAAATAGCCAAATAGAACATTCCTTTGAACTTGTTTTGTTTTTAACTATGGGGCACTGTATACATATTGCTATGTAAATTTGGTAACCTGGCAAGATTAGACCTTGCAAAAGTTTGTTTATAAGATAACATATGTTGTGTAGACAATTGGGTTTGAAGATACTGATATTTTCAACTTGTAACAAAAGGAAAAGGGGCGTTTGTTTCTTGTGCAGCCCTTCTTGATGCCAACACGGAAGCCGGCAGCATGATTTTCCACTGCCCACTCCATGCAGGCGATTATTAAGTAGTGGCTGCCACATTCCCCCCGACACAGCCACAGGGAGCAGGAGCAAGGCCACTGGCAGTGGGGTCCGGAGATGGGGTCTCAGGTTCTTCTCTCTTTGTGAGTGGGGGGGCAATGACACTCACCCTGTGTCCATCTGCGTCAGCCCCAGGGAAGATGGATGCCGCCGGGAGCAGAAAAGAACCTGGGGAGAGGACACCATGCACACCTCCTCCCTGGGTATAGATAATTAAAAGATTTTTATGTCAACCCCTGGGCCTCGGCTCACCAAAAGGGTATTTGTAGGAAGTGCTGTGAATCCCAATGACACTCCGTTCTCTAGAGAGGTCAACGGTCCCCAGTATTTAAAATGCCATAACTCGGGTTCCGTTGGTTGGATATCGACGATCTTGGGCTTATTATATGCCTGGAGGCAAGTTCTATCAAGGAACAGTTTTAACATACCTCCTAAACTCCAAAGTGGTGTCATCTAAAGGGAGCTAGTTCTCCTGGCACCCTGCAACAGCCTTCCTTGTAATCTTTGTCTCTGGGCATAGAAGTCCAGGGCTTGCCCCAACTGGTCCTCATAGGGTTTAAGGGGGAAAGCATCACTGGCCCTAGGAGAGACCCACTGGTCCAGGTGTCAGCTGAGGCAGACTCCGTAGTCCTTTTTGGGCATCAGGGAGTTCTTCCTTCCAGGTGTCCATGGCAGTCTTAGGGTCCAGAAGCGAAGAGCACATAAACACCAACTAAGAGATGGTCTCCCCATTGTGCAAGACTTTTTATAGGTGGGTGGAAGGTTCTAGAAACCAAGCACCCTTGACCAATCTTGGGGTGCCACATCACCCCTCCACATCAGTCCCAACCCTACTGCACAGCATGCAGGGACAGTTCAAGATGACGTCATCCAGGAGTCCCTGGTCACCTCCCATCCTGGGGTTTCAGCTCTGCGCCTTGCTGACATCACTGCAAGGGCAATTCCCACCAAAAGTTCAAAGAGGATTTCCTCCTATTTGGCTCCAGTTGTCTGTGCTTCCTCCTTTGCTCAATGGGCATGGGCTGTCCCTAGCCCTGGTGCAGTGTGACAGGTAATTACAGATTTATTTTATCCCCATCCACCTCTCCTCAGGAGATGAGGGAAGCACTGTTAATTACTCCTTTTGTGTGGGGCGGCTCTTGTTCCTGCTGCTGGAGAGAAATGTGATTGACTTGGCACAGCAGGATAACAAAGGGCCTGGGCCGTGATAGTGAGCTGAGAAATATGATAATTCTGAATGACCCATAAGTTTTACATATATCCTCTTGGAACTCACAGATTTGATTTTCTTTCACACGTTCCACCCAATTTGATATGCCACTAGACTTTGTAGGCCAGAGGGAAGCAAAACTGCATTCCAAGGAAGTTTTCCCCCATGTGAATAATAAAGTGTCACTACAGACAAAACAGTAAATCACACTGACTTTCCCTATAAGTGTACTCTAAAATGATAAGGCCTACCCCAGGTCAATATCTAATCCTGGAGAATCCCCTCTGCTCCACGCTCCCTGTGCGCAGTTACCCGGCTGCAAACAACAGTCTCACATATTCAGCACTCTCACGTGTGCACACACTTGTTCACAGGTGTTCATGTGTACCCTGTCGGGTACCCCTTACTGTAGCTGCATCACAGCAGTCTTATCTTAAAAGGCGGATACATTCAGTAAACATGCACAGTCCGATTGCAATTTGATTACCGTAGGTGAGACACATATAGTGGGATCCACCACAGTAAAAAGTCCAAAACCAGGTGATCCAAAAAGTCAAAAATCCGGGCATACTGAATGAGCAGAACACAATTGCAACACCACCCGCAATGTATCTTGCGGTACACTATTAATAAACAAGAATTCAACATCCATGGATGCTGAAAACTCATTTTTTTGGCTAAAGAGAGCACGTTCCACTTTATTAATGATAGATCTCATGTCAATTAAATATGTAGGAATCTTTGTTTTGATGGGTCTTCAGAAGAAGTCTAAATATTGGGTCAAAGTATGTAACAGAAAACTAGTGCTAGAGACGGGCAACAGTTTATCTAGGTCTGGGATTACTTGTGCAGTTCTGGAGAGGACTTCATGCGTTAGTTAAGGATTGGTTGCTCTTATGAGTAGCAGGGTCAGGGCTGGTTTGCATAAGGGTGGTCTCTGTCCGGAGTGGCACAAAACAAAATTCATTGGAATGCTACCCAGAGTGATTTCCTGGGGTTCGGGCTATTTGCAAGCATTCCTCCCAACACCTTTTGCGTGTGTTAGGAGTGCTTTACAAAACTGCAGGATCAGACAGTCTTTTAAAGATGGGCTAAAAAATATTAGACTTTTCACCCGATTACAATGGTAAGCCTCTTTTCCTGTAGAATTAGAGTAATCAGTGTATCATCTTTGGTTCACAAAATAATGATATTCACCAATGACATTTTTCTTACATTAGGGTCACCAAATACAACTGTTTCACAATTAGTAGAACGATTGAGCCTCTTTGAGAAATCTTTAAATTCAACATGAGAAAGTCAGATATGCTGAACATACTGATGAGTCCAGAGGAAACTCAAGTGATATGAGGAAACTTTCCTTCCTGTCCGGCACACATAATTGGGAGTTAGGATGACAGCACGCTTTGCGGACCTGAATAGATCAAGTTGCCCTCCACTACTGGACAAGATTTGCTGAGGTTTATACAAATGTTTCATATCATGCTAGGAAGGGTATACTCGATAAAGATGAATGTTTTTTCCAGGAGCAGTTCTTGTTTCAAGCTCTATAGAAACAGAAGTTGGCTTTTTCAAATAAATCCAACCAATGATTGCAAAGTTTCATTGGAAGGATGTGTCTCCTGAGTCCTACGATTCTCCATAAGCGGTAGGTGGCTGGGGGCTTTGCTCCAAAACGTATTATTGACTAACCCAAATTACAGTCCTAGTAGCATGGTCTAAAGTGACTTCATAAATATGGGCCCATGTAGTACATGCACTCACAGGTAGAGCACTGTGAGGTGCTATCTCGCTGCTTCAAAATACAACCTGCCTAACATGTGCACTGGTGAAAACTGTTTTTGCATTATGGAACAAACTGTAGAAGAGCTCTGCTCTTACTACATACATTTCCTTGCCCCTACACAGCATTTCAGTTTTATTTTACATTCAGTACAGTTTTACAGGAGGGACTTTTTGGTGCTTGGAAAAAGGGGAGGAAGGTTGTATTTCTGATACGTGTTTAGTGAATGTTATCAAATCCTTTGACAGACTTAATAGAGATTTTCAGGTGGAAGAAAAAGAACCATTTGACGATGTGCAAATGCATTATTGTTTTCTGCACCCTAATTTGAAGGAAGCGTTCACAAGAAATAAAACAAGCATTGACAATGCCTATAGGTTTGACGTTAATGTAATGTTGTATGGTAATGTGAAGCACGTGAAGCATAAGTTGCCCTCCTCCCATCTGTGCTGCTTCCAGGGAAAAACACAATAAAATATCCAGTTATCTAAGACACTACAATAGCATTCCAATATCTTGTATATACCCCTGAACGTTCATGCTTAGGTAACTGGATAAATAAAATGATCACAGATGCTAGAGAGCAAGTACTTTTTTTGTGGAAGCACACAACTTCTGCCCAATCAAAACTCCTAGCTTCCAAAATGTGGGCGGAGTCAAAGCCCTTCTCTAGTGATGCTCACATAAATGTCTGGCTACAGCTGCACTGTCAATCCGGACCATGAAAATTACTTAGAGAACTATTTGACAACATGTACCAGAGTCCTCAGGTCCAGATTCCATTCTCCTGTACAGCAGGAGCATTTACAAGTTGCCCTATATGAACAGGTGGGAGAAAGGTCTGGGACGAGAAACTTGTGACACTGAATGGGAATACGTGATAACATGCACATCGATTTAATTGGTCTAAGCTTGCCGTTTTCTGCAAGGGACACTTGGCCGCTAATTAGAGAGATACTTTGTTTACCTATCCTGCAATATTTGTGATTTTGTTAGGCTGCATCCATTGGCTATTCACAACTTTTCTGTGGGAGATAATATGTTATGTTGGACCTGTTTGGGTGCCACAAAAAAGCTATTTCTTTTTAATGGAGATAGAAAGATCCTAATTCTCTGATGCAGTGGCTCTGTGGATAGCGAGGAGAATTTACTATGGAGAGATTAATTGTGAATGTTGCAGGTGAGCATTCTAGGTTTGATAATGTATGGAGAACCCCTTTGGCATACCCGTCCACGATGCTCCAAGACCTGACTTGTCCATTTAAAACTAGAACCTTGGTCCTTTTCGAATGACTACTAAAGGGAGGTACTGAGAGGTGAAAGCTTCACAATTGAATCAGTAGAGGCTATATTTATTGAGTTGAATTGACTAGGCAGGCATTACCTTATGGTTTAGAAATACAAGAAGTTTGACTATTGCGGACTGGACAGATAAGGATGGTAAACAACTTTGTAAATGTCTATTGGCAGGGGGGGGGGCATCCTAATGGCAAGCGGTAACTAATCAAGTTTGAAGGCAGGTTGAATGTTTTACAAAGAACATTTGAACCAATCCAATGATTTTGAGACCTCAGTCCATCTTCTATGGTGGATGCGTGTGTTTGTGCTCATCCCCTTCCTCAGTTATCTCCACGTTTTTCCATAAATGCCATGAGGAAGACTTCATTTTAAAAGTCCTTAAGCAAATCTGGATTCCACCTTATTGTGTGTGTGTTGTTGGACTTGTAAAGCGCACAGTTGCCCGTGAGCGTCCCGGCTCTGAAGACCGCTGGGGAACCCGTCCTGGCTTTCCCTGTGAGACGGTCCCTTCTGGGTATCTCCAAGGTGAAACCAGGCATCCCCGGCATCTGTGGGGGCCGTTGTAGAGATGAGGCAAGCTTAATGCCCAGAGTTGCCGAGTGTGATCCCTGGTTAGAGTGGGCACCGAGGCGAGAATTGTCGAGTCCGCTGACCCTGGTCCACGACCCTGCCACGTTGGGAATTGAACCCTGGTCCCGGGCCGTTCTCTGCTTCCGGGTCTGCCGCCTCTAACCAGTGAGCCACACCTCTCCTAAAGAAGCCTTTTCCCGGTCGTTCAGTTCCAAGCAGATTTTGCTCTAAATTCCATGCTGTGTGTTTTGCAACGTAGTACTGAAGGTGGTGACATCTAAACTTTCTCAACTTCTTGATGAACACCTTCTGCTGAGTCATACGAAGTCAGCTTCCAGGTGAGAGTGGCGCGTGCAGTCAGATCTCTTGATAGTAAGGGACAGCTGTTATAGTTGGCCGGAAAGTATACAGATTACCTACTAGTGCTATCGTACCTACTCGATGCTTCGATATTATCTACCTCGCAAACCTGTTACAAAGATTAACTAAAGTGGTGGTTGTGGGTATCTTACGAAGATTAAATCTTTTATCTTTTAATGACCAAGTACACTATGAACACTGGGTATCTGCCAGTGCTAAAGTGACAAGTGGTGGTCTCCGGACTCTCCACTTTCATCAGTTATGTTAAACATTTAAATGCAACTTTTGCATGACTTGATTTAACAACTATGAGCAATAAAGGGGACTTCCACATCTACACTGATGATACTCCATTTTTTCACATCATAGGTATTTCAGCTGATGAAGCTAAGCAGATAAAGTGACAATCATGAAAAGCTGGGCAAAAGCAATTGGCTAGTATTTAATACTGCCAAGACACAGTTATTGCTAATAATGCTGACAGTATAATGCCAAGCTACTTCAAAACTAGAAATGGAAGATGAGCAAATGGGCCAATATTGGTAGTAAAACTAAAACAAAATCTGGGCTTGTTCATTGAGTCTCATCTGATTCTTATCTGAAATTTGAATCTCAAAAGATACATAAACTGAAATATGGTATGGTGTACATGAGAGATTTCAGGACACTACGGCCCTCTCTGTAGCATGAGAAATGAGCAACAGGTCGGTGCAGTTGTAAGATTTTGTGTTCACTTCTGTTGTAGCCTTTTTCATAAAATTTCCAAAATCCTGCACCGAGAACAGTGGCTGTTTTGGCCAGATTTTGAAATGTATTTTCAATCATTTCCTTCCAATTTGGTTTCTGCTTAACTCCAGTATTTTGTTTCAAAGTCTGGTAATATGCCCAAATATTTGTACATCTAAAACAACATGGTGATGGAGGGTGTTGGAAATGACCATCTTTTACATGCCATTCCCCATGATTTCTCGATTTATTTGCTGAATTCTTTTTGTTGGCCATAGGAACAGTGCTTAATTTGAAAGATAATTAGTTTTAGTGCCCAAAGTTCTGCTCAGCAGCCCCCACCAAATACCAAGGCTGCCTGGTCTTGAAGCCACCTCATGCCTCTTTAATCCACTACCAGACTCTCCCTGCACCTTTATTTCTCTTTTGCAGGTTCTTACTTTCTCCCTTTATGATGGTTTCTACCTTTATCTCTTCCTCATGTTTCTGCTTCATTTGTTTTTTTTCTCTCTTGCTCTCTGTAAATGTTTGATGAGGAAAAATAAGTGCCAGTCCCCAAACAGGAGTGCCGGTGGTTCCCACCAGAAACCACTGGCTCTGATTAACCCCTTCGCAGTGGGGCTAATTCCCCTGCGGTGTGGGGAAGAGAGGGGACGCGTGCCGCGGTGCTCGTGATGAGCTCGGCTCGTCACGCAGCATTCGTTTCTTTAGAACGCTCAGCACAGCAGGGGAATTATTCCCGCTTGGGAGCGCTGCGGTGGTCATGACGAGCTCAGTTCGTCATGAGCACAACGCCATTGTGCCTCATGACGAGCTCGTCATGAGCAACGAAGGTGTTAAGCACTGCAGAGGACTCTGTGCATTTTACTTCTGCTTACTAGTGGTAAAGTGCTTGCTCTCTTCTTTTAAAGCTGGTAAAATTGGCCAATACCTAATTAGCACATTTCATTTACTTATAAGTCCATAATACACAGTATCTCATGTACCCGGGACCTGTAAATTAAACACTACTAGTGGGATGCAGCCCTCATTGTGCCTCCAGCTAGAGTAGTACTGTAAACCATGTCTCCAGTCACACAAATGCAGCCTGGGTGTGCAGTTTAAAGATGACATTTTGACCTAGCAACACAAACCTTTTCCCAGGCCTAATACTTTGTTTTTAATTCTTATAAGTCATCCCTAAGGTAGTCCCTATATGCCCTTAGGGCAAGGAGAATGGTATTTAAAACGTAGGGCATGCATATTTAATGTTTTACATGCTCTTGGCAGTAAAAGAACTCCAATGTCACTTTTCACTGAGGTAGGGCTGGCACTTCCATAGAAAAACACTGGGTTACACTAGAACAGTGTTCTCTGCACAACCAGCGTTGAAACTTATGAACAGCGGACGAAAAATGTGGTTTTTAGGGGAGGGTTGATACGTTTTTTAACAAGGATCTGGCCTTCCTCGTTTTACGACAATGGAGGCCACAATCCTTAAGGATAGGGGGTAGGAGTTCGGCTATTTGGAAATATTACCAGGAAGAGTTTACCGCTACTTAAAAGCATTATTGGCGGATTGATCATGAAATTACAACCTCGTTCCGTCAAAGGGTAGAATATTACCCAATTTTAAATAAACTCATATTACAAATATAGACACCTAGGGGGACCCCCTGGGGGTGTACTCTTGTGAATAAAATGGCACACATTCACGCATTGACTAGCCTAATAAGGTTTGCGCCACTGGCCTTTGTATAAATCAGGACATCCCCAGATAGGGGGTTAGGGTCAAATTACGGGCTTCTTTGGTAGATGGGCATAGCTACCTTCATCCGTATCAAACTACATTCATTTGTTTTTAGGTTGTATAATCCAAATAGAGGGAACCCGGCGCCCATCCTTCACATTGTGAAATCTTGTCCTCCATAATTTGGGAATTGTAGAAATATTATTAAGGTAGGTTGGTTCACCATCATAAGCAAGAACTAAGTAGGAACCTCAGGAGGGTAGACGCAGACACCATAAACATTAATATCTGTATTTATGTACCTGCGTTTCAGCATCCCACTGATAATACAGGGGATCCAATAATTTCCCAGATAGAGGAAGATAATCTTTGAACAGTTGCAAGAGCATTAAGGATAAATCTGCCCGCATCTTCAATTCTCCTGAAAAGACACCCTTAATGGTAGGTGTAGCCAAATGTAGAGACAGAGCCGTAATTAATATTGAGTGCGATAGAGCAATCACACTACAACATTAATTATATATTTTTTTCTTTTTAGGATGGCCAGGAACCCATGGTCCCTTCTTAAATTGTTTGAAAGTATCGCTGCTTATCCTCTTATTAAATTGGAGAACATCATTTTATCTCTCTCCTACCGCACAGGTGTGTGATATGGTTATCAGTATTAACTGGCCCTTGAGAAATCATAGGACATGAGGGTTTTTAAGGCTGATACATCCCTAGACATAAGCACCAAAGGTAAAGGCAAAAATAGTGGAAGATGTTCCCCACGTCCTTAGCACACGCGGGGGGGTCAGACACTCCTGCTGTTATCAAATAAAAAAACTGGTTACAACCTATGAATGTGAGTGTTGGAATTATTGTGTGATAATAGTGTATATGGATAAGAATGTCTGGTTTGAACATTGGACCCTTATTGACAATTATACAACCACATTATGCATGTTCAGCTTATTTAGGGGATACCACTTATAATGTTTGTAATGAATTGACTCTAGTAATAGATTTTTAAAAAATAGTTTCTATATAAATGTACGATTATGATTTGTTGTTTGTTTGTGTCTTGATTAGGTACACATGAATTTGAACAAGAAAATATACTTTACGAGAGACAGTCTCTATTCTAGTCCTGATGAAGCTGGTTTTTTAATAATCTAGAGCCACTGATATGCTTCGACACCATTTTTTTATTGGTTTTGGTTATATTCACTGAACTGTCCATATCTAATCGCAATATCTATTGCTATATTGTTCATTTAGGGACTGATTCTTATGAAATAGCCACTCTGATGATGATTTGTATGTCTATCACATATGTTACTGTCTCTTGTTTTCTGTATATTTAAAAAAATTAATTTGGGAGAACATTGTTTTAATAAAATTGTAGTTTTATGTTCGTATTGAGTCATTCCCTGATGTCCTTGTGAATAATTGTTGGGTCCAATGGTCTGGATAGATGTGAGATCACTGTTGATTGGTTGCGTTTATTTATTACTGAGCAGAAACAAATTAAATGTGGTAATCCTTTGAGGTCCAAGAGAGGTTTCTGTTGATTGTACTTACTGTACCCTGCCTCTTGGTTAGTGGGGTAACTTCGGTTTTTTTTCATATTTTTTGCACAACCGGCTGGTTGGTGAGTATAGATCTTCTTCTGAAAGATCCTCTACTGTACATTCTTATCAGTTTTAAAGTTTGTTTTAACCGATTGATAATATGGATCCATTTAAAACCTTTGGATTTAGTAAGGATCCGAATAATACAATTATTATTATGAATACAAAAAGTGGTAACAAAATCACTATACTTTTCAATTTAAAAAAGAAACTCAAAAAAGCAGGTGTAATCCCTATTGGGTTACAAATTAGAAGTGAAGCCGGTCTTTTTATAGAGAACAAAACATTTTTAGAGACCTAGACCCATATTGTGGAGGTGGAGTAGGGATTGGATCCTTCTTATTATTGAAACCGCACAGGAGATTATCACCCTAGAAAAAGAGGAGATAGAAAGGTTAGAACAGGAAATTAGAAAGGATACATCCCTGGAAGAAGCTAAGAAAAAACTGGAAGAATTTCAAACTGACATCGAAGGTTACAAAGATTATTTGATAAACAAAAAACTATCAAATTAAGAAAGGATATCAATAAATAGAGTATAGAACTTAACTACCCATATTTGGAGAAGGATTATCATCAACAACAAAAAAAACAGGGGTGGGATAGGTCGTACCAATATAGACCTGTGTATAACAGAGGGGGCAGGAAAAGAATCACATTCTCAGAGTCATCAGGATCAGGGAGCGATGATGATGGTAATATGCAAATAGAACAAGGGGACAATTAGCAGAATATGAGGATAGATCAAGGTGGTAATTACCAGAATCGGGAGTTTGGTCCTAGCACATCAGCCCCTTCTACCATGCCCCCGGCCTCTTTTTAAGATAAATGCCCAAGGAGGGGAGCAAGGACAAATTGGGACTATGGGAGACCACCATTTGTGAGGCATCAATCTCCAAAGGAGTATATCCAGACAAGGAACCAGAAGTACTGGAGATAACCTCAAATAGGTTTACCATTATTAACTTATCATCTAGGCCCCTTGACTATACTGAATTACAGGTTTTAGAAAAAGGGTTTAGCTTTGCTCCATCCACACAAACTAACAAATTTATTTTAGAAAAGGACCTTACATTTTTCTTTCGCAAGATCAGATTGAAACGATTTTTTATAAAATAATGATTACATTAGGAAAACCAATATTTCAGGACTCAAATTCAAATCGATCTTCACCCCCCATATCTCAGGTTGACAGAAAAATTGACATTTTCGAACAAGTAGTTGAATCCAAAATTCTAAATTTCTGGGACCACGGACCATTTATTTCCCATAACATTAGTAAACCCCCCCAAAAAAGCTATCCTTGATTTGAAATATGACTTTAATGTAACTATCAAACCTGCTGTCAAGGGGGGTGGGGTACTCATTTTTGACACCCCAGAATACGAAAAAAGGATAATGTATCTCCTAAGTGTGGAGCAACATTACAAGCGAGTGCCACACAGCCAATGGTTGACTCTCAACAAAGAGATTTCCAAATTATTACTATCGGCTAAAAACAACAATTGGATTTCAGACATTGAATATAGATTTTTATGTAATGATAAAGCAATCATTCCGGCAATATATGGTCTGCCCAAAATTCATAAAAACACACAAATTCACCTCTCAGACCGATTGTGAGCTGTATAATTCAACATTAGAACCCCACAGCAAATATGTTGATAGCTTTCTCAGACTTTTGGTACAACCCCAAAGAATGCACATAAAAGACTCAGCACATATGATTACCATCATTGAAGGTTATAGCTTTAACAAACTAATGCAGCTGCTCATCACACTTGAAATAGAGGCACTCTACACGAACATACCCCAGGACGCTACTCTGGATGTGATACGGAACGTCCTGGGGTAGTAGAGTGTAGAGGTGCACATGCCGATTTCATCATGGCTTGTGCTACTCTAGTGCTGAAACACACTTTGTTTTTGTTCAAAGATGATTTGTACCTCCAATGTAGGGGGACCAGCATGGGGGCAACCTGTGCCCCCAGTCTGGCATGCCTTTACGTAGAATAAAGTTTTGAAGGGGGTGAGCAACCCAATATACCCTTGCGGGCTTGGGCAATTAACACGTTTAAAAAGAGGGGGCCAGCAAGGGGTTTGTTTATTAAGAATTCTCAGTTACAGCACAAGAGGGACTGCAATGAATTAAGTACCCACGCTACTAAAAATTAGTGGCTGAATGAAGTTTCACAAGTACACATCAATAATGTTACCACACTAACACATTAAAGAAGTGAAAGAATACAATAACCAGGGTTTTTTGAATCAAAGGATTGTTATTTTCTTTGCAACAGGGAAATTGAATCAACAATACAGGTAGGGTACAGAAAAATGCATTTGGGATATAAAAGGGAGCGTCTTGTATGTTCCTAAGATATGTCTCAAAATAAGTCTACACTGCTAACAAATAATGACACAATGATTTCAAATCAAAAATAAATGAAAATCAATAGTGGTTAATAAATATCAAGCAGAACTACTGATTCTAATTCTGCTTGATATTTATTAACCACTATTGATTTTCATTTATTTTTGATTTGAAATCATTGTGTCATTATTTGTTAGCAGTGTAGACTTATTTTGAGATATATCTTAGGAACATACAAGACGCTCCCTTTTATATCCCAAATGCATTTTTCTGTACCCTACCTGTATTGTTGATTCAATTTCCCTGTTGCAAAGAAAATAACAATCCTTTGATTAAAAAAAACCTGGTTATTGTATTCTTTCACTTCTTTAATGTGTTAGTGTGGTAACATTATTGATGTGTACTTGTGAAACTTCATTCAGCCACTAATTTTTAGTAGCGTGGGTACTTAATTCATTGCAGTCCCTCTTGTGCTGTAACTGAGAATTCTTAATAAACAAACCCCTTGCTGGCCCCCTTTTTTTAAACGTGCCTTTACGTAGGGCAATTAGAGGAGAAACATATTTTCAATTAATCTGCTCCGTTCTTTGAGAATGTGATTAAATGGAGCAGATTCATAGATGACATATTGTTCACTTGGGAGGGTACATTAGAACTGCTGGAAGAATTCCTAGTTTGGTTGAACCTGGGGGACACGAATTTGAGATTCACCTCACAATATAGCACTAGGACTGTGAATTCTTTAGATCTAAGCATAAAGGATGTTAGTGGTAGACTCGAAGTAGAACTCTTTTCAAAACCAACAGACAAAAACACTCTATTGCACTTATCTAGCTACCACCCGAAGGCACAGAAGGACAATATTTCCTTTGGACAGTTCCTTCGGTTGCAAAGGAATTGTTCCTCTTTAGACAACTTCTACAAACATTCTGATGTCCTAAAAATTAAATTAAAGGAGAGGGGCTACACAAAAAATCTAATCACACACTTCTTCACACGCGCTAGGTTCTATGACCGTGACAGCATGCTACCTGGTGTAAATAGTAGGAAAGAAGCTAAAAATATTGATAATAAAATAGTGCTTGTCAGCCAATTTTCTGGCATAAGTAATAAAATAAAAAACATCATTAATTCCAATTGGAGTATTTTAAATGACAATGAATCCTTGATCCTAGATAAACCTCTGTTTGCATTCAGACGCAACAATAACCTATGAAAGGAATTAGTACGAACTCAACATCATCTCCTACGCAGACAACACACAACTGATCCTCTCACTCACCAAGGACCCTCTCACCGCTAAAAACAACCACCACGAAAGTGTGAAAGCCGTCACCGAATGGATGAAGAACAGCCGTCTGAAACTGAACTCGGACAAGACGGAGGTCCTCATCCTCGGCCCCACGCCTTCAGCCTGGGACGACTCCTGGTGGCCGACCACCCTAGGAGCAGCTCCAACACCCACCGACCACACACGCAACCTGGGATTCATCCTCATTTCTACACTCTCCATGACCAAGCAAGTCAACGCCATCTCATCCTCCTGTTTCAACACCCTCTGCATACTCCGAAATATCTGCAAGTGGATCCGCACCGACACCAGAAGAACAGTCACCCAGGCCCTCGTCAGCAGCAGACTAGACTACAGAAACGCCCTCTACGCTGGAGCCCCGACCAAGCTGCTGAAACGACTGCAACGCATTCAGAATGCCTCTGCCCACCTGATCCTCGACATCCCTCGCCACAGCCACATCACACCCCACCTGAGAGACCTGCACAGGCTTCCCGTCAACAAGAGGATCACCTTCAAGCTCCTCACCCACGCACACAAAGCTCTCCACAACACCGGACCAGCATACCTCAACAAACGAATAGGCCTCTAAACCCGAACTGCCAGGTCCGCTCTGCCGACCTCGCCCTCGCCACCGTCCCCCACATCAGGAGAGCAACCACCGACCGCAGATTATTCCCCTACCTCGCAGCCAAGTCCTAGAACACCTCCCTCATCCTCCTACGGCAAACCGAAGACCTACTAACCTTCAGGAGGCTACTCAAGATCTGGCTGTTCGAGCAGTAGCAGCCCCCCCTCCCCTCCCCCAGCGCCTTGAGACCCTCACGGGTGAGTAGCGCGCTATACAAATGTGTTGATTGATTGGTTGAGTTTATTTATATCTGAGCAGGAACAAATGAAATGTGGTAATCCTTTGAGGTCCAAGAGAGATTTCTGTTGATTGTACTTACTGTACCCTGTCTCTTGGTTAGTGGGTTAACTCCCCTTTTCTTCATATTACACTATAACAACCAATTCTGCTTGGTTTCAGTTTTTGAAGCAGCTAGAAAAATGGTTTAAGGACTCATTTTAAAAATAAATTAAACTCCAACATAATGGTCAAGTCAGATGTTATATTACTTCTTTGAAAAGTACATTTTTAGAAAGTTGTTATGTTCCTGCCTAATCCAAAAGGGGCTTTTCTGTCAGTATCCAGTGTCACCTGACTGCTGACGAATCCCCCGTGGTGATGTATGAATTGCTCCCAGACAGTGAATGAAGGGCTTATGTTTAGTGAGTTGTTTTCTCTTCCTTGAGCAGGATGGCATGGGAGCTGTGCCCTTCTCTTTCCTCAGCTATTGAAAGGATACCTACCCTGACACTGGAAGATATAGCTCACACCTAGGACTACCTCCCCTTTGCCCTGCTAGCCAGCTTTTCCTCAAACCCAGTGGGAGAGGGGAGCTGACCCAGTACTAGTTTGGAATGACCACAAGAAGGGTTTGCCCATTTTCATAGCCACACCTCTGGGTTGGCACATGGAGCTCTGACCTGGGTAAGAAAGATTCAGCTATTTTGTATTTAGGTAGAGAAGGGCATTGGGGACTAGTTTACAGTAAAACACACAGAAAGTGCTGCAAAACATCAGCAGTATCACCCCTGGGAACTTTCACCCCATTGGTTAGAAAGTGGCCAGATATTTCCCCCACTGATAGGCTGGCACTGGGCATAGCTGTGGCATCCCAAGTACCTTCCTCAGAACACCCTGGGACCTGTGAAGAGCAGAAGGACTGGGCCAGAAGTGGCTTCAAGAGTCAGTTGGCTGACGTCCTGTTTGACCTAGAAGGGCATATCAAACTTCAAGAGGGCCTTTCCAAGCAACTGCCCAAATCACCATGACCAACTGGACCTGCCCTGGACCCTACTGCTAGCCTCTGTTGAAGTGAGTCCTAAATACGCAAGGGCGGTAAACTCCGCTCTGTTTGCGGAGTATGAATGAATGAATGAATGAAAGGGAATTTATAGAGTGTGAACTAAGCCCAAGGGCATCAAGGCCCTATAGACAGACGGGGCTCAGTATGCAGAGTTTACCACTCTCTGCAGAGTTTTTTCCTCACTAGCACTCACCAACTTAATGTTGGCAAGCGCGAGTGAGGAAAATCCAAATTGGGACAACCTCCCAGCCAGATTTCTCTATGCAGGCGTTCGCGGAGTGTCGCAACCACTTGTGTTGAGAAACCATCTATTCACGTTGAGGAAGCTACTCGAGTAGAAAAACTACCCTAGTGCCCCTTTTCCCAGTGCGGGACAAACACCCGGTGCTAAAAATCACCGGGAGCGGCGTGACATAATGCACTCCGCTGCTTGTGGAAGTCCTCGAAGTGGTGCTGATTTTTGGTAACTTTGCGGAGTTCTGAATGGCAAAACTCCGTGAACTCCGCACAGGACTTGGCCTAACCTCCAAGTACTGCTCCCAAAGTCCTGGACCCTTGGCTGGTGTTAGAGTGCACTTCACCTGTCCCCCAAACTGCAAGAGATGAGACTTAGAAACTGTTTACCAGTTTCTGGCTTGAGAACCAATGATTGCAGGAATTACCTTAGAAACCAGAGCCATCACTGTCAAAGTGCCAGTCAGCCTTAGCATGCTGGTTTGACCTGCAGAAAGAGATCTCCCATTCGGATTGACACCGAGCACCAACCTGTCAACATCGAAGCCTTTCTGGGCACAGACTTTGGTCTTTGCCTAGGAGCTTTCCCACCTTCGCTAACTACTGCATTGGGACCACACTCTTCAGCAACCCGCCGCTATCTAGCCTCACCTGAGATCCAGATTTAATGCTTGCCCCGTCGAAGAATCGTCAATAACCACTTTTTCACCATAAAAATGTTTACGTCCGAAGGTAAACTTTCCACCAGGATGAAACTGGTCTTAGCATCTTACCTCTGCAACATCATGCTCTATATTGACTTTTGACTTTGACCCCATCTAGCGCAACCAGATTACAGCGGATAGCGCTTTGAGCTTTTTTGATGCTATTTTTAATTCAAACTTTAAAAAATAATATCTCTGGTTCTATTTGTTTTTTTTTGCCATTTTGGTGTCATTTTAAGTATTAAAATATTCTCTATTTTCCGAAATTGCTTTCATATTTATCGTGTTGTGTTTTCACTTTATCACTATTTGAGTACTGCATAAAAACTTCACACATTGCCTCTAAGATAAGGCATACTGGTTTGTCCCAATCTACTAGACGGATCATCCTGACAGTTAAGCACAAGTTTTTTTAGTGACTTTAGTAGTTCACCATGACAAGGATTGTTGTTATTTGTTTAGGTGGATTCTCTCGCTGTAATTTAGCACTGGTAGCGTGAGCAGCACTGAAAAGACAGCGCGAACACCACCATGCGGTGCCCAAGAGTGCGCAGCCATTCAAGTTAATTTTGCTGCCGCTCAAGTAGAAAATCTACTGCAGTGGCAGCTAATCTACTCAAGAAATAGCCCTCCGACTGAGACCCCCCACGTTAGAAAATCATGCTTGGGGACATCACATCTCACTTGCATTTCTGGAGTCTCATGGGAACACAATTCCACCATGCAGCGATTGGTGGAATTTGACCACTGATCACTTTTCTGTATTCCTCAGTGTGACACACTAAGTATAACGTGTAGGTCCAGACGTGAGCTCCGTGCTCACTTTGCCACTGGAACCAACTAGACACAACTGAAGAGGCCTAATTAGACCAAAACCGGTTTTGGGTTGTGGGTTTTCTGGGTCAGAGAAGACCTCACTTGGTAGTTCGGACTGTTCTGTTCGTATTAGAGCAGGACCACAGCTGATTTGCAAAGGGCTGGGCTTAACCTGGGGTTACACAGTGTGTAAAATGATGGACTGGGATGCGGCCCTAAGTAATTACCAGTAACAGAGAATAATTAAAACATTCTACTAATTACTTTTTGGTATTTCTTGCATCTTTTTACATCGGTACAGTACTAGAACAGATGCAATGCTTGTTACTCCCAGGACTGTCCTCTTTGGTCGTCCCAATCACATTTCGCTGCTGTTCAGTCATCAAAAAGACTACCAATGATCACACAAGTTATGGAACAATCTACCCATCTTCTAGAGACAGTCAGCCAAGCTTCTGTTGTTTTACAGGCATCGGCAAGGATTTTTATATATGTACAAATATATGTTGGTGTGGTATTGGTGGTCATATTGGTAGTGGCACTGTTGGCAGTATTGGTAGTGGTATGCTATTGATAGTGGTGGTGGTGTGGTATTGGTAGTGGTAGTGGTGGAGTCCATACTGGTTGTGGTGGTGCGGTACTGGTATTGCTTTACTGGTAGTACTGGTACTGGTTTAATGGTGGTATATTTCTGGTTGTGTTTTTTGTGATATCAACAGTGTTGTTTTTGATGTGGCTATTAGTGGCATTGATGGTGGTGATATTAGTGATGGTGTTATAGTACATGGCATTAGTGGGGTTTGGTAATATTTGTGGTGGGATTGGCATTGGTAGTGTGTTGTATTGGTGGTTGTCCTGGAGGTGGTAGGGCTATCGTTGGTAGTATTCGTGGTGTTATTGGTGATGATTTGGTATTGGTGGTGGGGGTGTGGAGTTAGTATTGATGTTGCTGAGGCATTGGTGGTAGTGATATTGGTTGCTGTGGTGTGGTATTGGTGGTGTCAGTAAACGAAAAGCCAGTTAAGAGTCCATATTGGGTTCAAGTACACACTCAAAATATATAGACTACAGTACAGAAAATATTGCTTTTTCAATACAATTACATTAAGAATTTAATGTGACAGAAAATGTGATAGTTCAGTGTTAAGTGTTCATTTCAGTGATAGTGTTTAGTTGTAAAACAGTCTTTCAAGCATTTCAGTGCAAACAATTAATAGGAGGTGGAATGATACACCAAACATTCAGCATGATGGTGAGCGAGAAATACTTCTTTGGGGTGAACTAATATGTAATTGACAATGCTAGTGGCTGAAGGAGAGTGATATAAATAAGCAATTTTTTGATGAGGGCTGACTTAAGGGCCAATGTATATTTATTTTAAACAATAGGTCTTGAATAAGCTGTGTTTTAAAGCCAGACCAAAAAAGAGACTTGAGACAGATCTCTTCTCCGCTCTGTAACTGGAACTTCGACTTTATACCCTTGGCTGTTGGTGGCTTAAAGAGGATAGGAATATGAATTGTGATTAGCATATTTGTTCATCTTGGCAACATACCAAACCCTAACCAAACACCTGCAGTCATGAGTCAGCTTGACATTTTGCCCCCAGTCACACTACAAAGATCTAGATCTCACTTTCCTCCTAATTTGTTTAACATTTTTACAGCTTCTCAGGGGTGACATTGGCTTACATGAATGATGTTCACAGTACGGCCGCGGCCGCCTGTGGCTCTCCAGACCTTCACATGCGGTCCACTTGTGAACTGCAGCTCTGGGCTGCTGTTTACTTGAGAGAGCACTAACATTCAAAAAGATGCTAAATAAACTGCAAGCATTTTTTTTACACTCCAACTGAAGAAAAAGAAAATAAGAAAATAAGCTGTCCAGTACCACTTAACTTTAGGAACACGTTCATGTTTAAAGACAACTTGCAACAAACGTGTACAAATACGATAAAGTCTCTATAAAATTAAAAAATGTTTAATTCATCAAAATGCAGAAACGTTTCCCCTTAGTACATCATATTAAGAGACTTGAGAAGTATTTTTGAAAAGTGATAGCTTAAAAAAATTACCTAGAAGCGTTCATGCATCCTCCCACTCTGACATCAATGCCAATAAGGAACTAAGGGCCATATTATCAAGAAAGGGCAATACATTATCGCCGCTTTTATCGGCAGGAAACTGGGCTTGATAATATGCCCTTGTGAATTCCCATAGACACCAAGGTTAACACCAGAACTTGGGCTTCTATGGGAATTCACAAGGGCATATTATCAAGCCCATTATCGCAGCTTTAGCGGCAGTTTCCTGCCGATAAAAAGCGGCGATAATGTATCGCCCTTTCTTGATAATATGGCCCTAAGAGGCAAGTACCATGTACATGTTTCGCTTCCCCTGCGCTCACCTTAAACCCCTCCCAAAGCATTACCCCCACCCTGCTGGCATCAATGCAGCCCTCGATCACACATAGACCATACTTATGGCCAGTGCTTTAAATGGGCCGGTACTATCTATTACTGAGTACCTGCACATTTTTAATTTGAAAGGGAGAGTACCTCACTTCTCAGTACTACTGCAAGACATTTAATGGTATAGTAACACACTTCTCAGAAGCAAACAGGTACCCCAAATAGAGAGTACCTCCACTTCTATATTCCCATGTAAAGAAAGCACTGCTTATGGCCCCTGAGAATTTGTTTGAGTATCCATGGTTAAAGTAGACTTTAAATGAAATGGTTAAAGCTATTTTATTTAATTTCTCCTTTAGCAAACATTTGTATTTAAACTCCTAATTGCTCTGTTTATGAGCTTAGCTTACACCTGGACTTCTCAGCTCCGTTCGATATCTCACTTCAAGATTTGATGACACCAGGGGCCTCATTTATGAAAAGTGACGCATCGCTGCGTGAAAACAGCGATGTGTCACTTTTCACTGCGCACTCCTTACGACATTCCTGATGCGTCATATTTAATGTATGACGCATCATGTCGCAAGGAGTTACAGATACTTCAGTATTTCTGACGTATCTGTAAGCGCAAAAGTGACGCATTGCTGGAGTGTGTCACAAAAGTGACGCAACTCCAGCAATGCGTCCTTTCACATGGGGAAAGCCCCAAGTGAAAGGGCTTGCGTCAGTCTTACGCCTGCTGTGAGGCAGGCGCAAGATTTTGACGCAACAGCGTCCTAAAAGTGACGCAGTGCAATCTCATAGATTTCACCGCGTCACTATTACAAGGTTTTATGCGGGGTGACGCCCCCCTCTGCATACATTATACCTGACGCAGGTATAATGTGGCGCAGGGGTTTAAAAAGTGACGCATCTACCTAGATGCGTCACTTTTTAAATATGGCGCAACGAGGCACATTTTTTACACCGCTGGTGCGTCACAAAAAGTGACGCACCGGCGGCGCAAAACTGACGCAAGGCCTTCATAAATAAGGCCCCTTATACCCTGACTGTTCCATTCCCATCTCCAGATAACTCCTTCAGTGGATAACTTGAGCTTGGCTCGGGTAAGACAAGGGTGAGCAAAGGATATTTTAGGGATATCTTTGATTGATACTTGCAGTTTTCATTACAAGAATCCTGTATCTTAGCCACAGCAGTAATTAAATATTTGGCCACTTACCCTCTGTCTGCCACTAGTATGGCTTACAAAACAGGGAATTGAGCGAGGAACACAAGAGCATCGCATATCCTGAATGAACAGTTCAAGTGAAACATATCGTAACCTAGACTGTCTGGCGACAGCCCTAATTAGCAAGGTCCATATTTAATTGCAAAGTGATTTATCAGATTGTGAACTTCGTCAGCTGGGGTTGGCAAGAGCCGATGTTTAGCTTCGGGATTATAGAATTGTTACAAGACCTTTTTCACCTTCTGCTACTGCTGTAGTAACAACAACAGGAGAGCTCTATGTGGTACTATTACTTCTCAGTTTCAATAATGTCCCATTAATCACTTCATTGATAATCTTTCTAGATACGGTGGCTCATATATTAATATTCATAACAAAGGAGGGAGAGAGAGAAAAGTGGATTCAGTCTCCCCGGGTATATTTCATAAACAAAGTGGAATCCACTCATATAGGGATAGTGATCCCTACTGTGGTGGGGAGCACTCAGTGTTGTTTAAATACCCTTCATACACCAATAGGCCCCTTGGTATCATGCTTCATCATCGGGGTCTTTCACCCCTCTACAGGATGCAGCGTGCTACGACCGACGACTACGTGGGAGCACTGATTTTAGACTATGTGTGGTGTGTGTGAGGTAATGATTGTACGTGAGTAGTGGAGTTCGGTAGTGATAAGTGATGGTTAAAAAATACCTGGCTCTTCGGGTGAAATTTAGCCCCCGGGCTGGTATCATTAAAATGGGTGCGGTGAGAGGTTGTTAGTGTATAATTATGTACATCAACCTCATATGTGCGATCGAGGTCATATATTAATGACATTTGTGGCTTTGCGAATAGTAAATAACCTGCATCTTTTGAATGAACCCTTGGACTACATGTCCCATAACCACCTGCGCATATGTCCCAGTATAAACCAAGTCATGTGACTATCAACAAACACTCACCCGAGCAGAAATCTGACTAGACGTACGCAGCTACACGGAAACACCGCAGGTAACCGGAAATCTGGTAGAGAATATCCAGAGCCGCACGTGATAAATAATTTTTCTAAAACGCGTATTATCCTTCAAATTTCGCAGCGCACGCGGGAACTAACATACAAACAAAAGAGGCGGCGACCCACTCAAAATGGTGACGTCCAGTTAACATACCAAAAGCCCGAAGTAAGTAAAGGAGAATCACAAAAATGTTTAGATGAGAACATTCAGAGTCTTCAACTGAAACCGCTCTGTTTGAACGTTACAGCACCCGTTGAGCTTGTGGGAAACAACATATAAACAAAAGAGGCGGCGCCCTTCTCTAAACGATGGCGTCCTCTTAACACACCGAAAGCCCGAAGTAAGTAAAGGTGAATTACAAAACGTTTTAGACGATAACATTCAGAGCCTTTTAACTAAAACCGCTCTGCTTGAACGTTACAGTACCCGGTGAGCTCCTCGAAACAAAACCTGCAACAAATTTAGCCTAGAGGACAAGCGGTGGCAGAAACGAAATTCATTTAAAATGTAAGTTATACCGTGTTGAATTTTCTGGGCCAACAAAACAACTAGTAACACAGTGTCCCCACTGAAAAAGAGATACATCTATTGTGTTTCACTTTGCAGATTAAAACAAAAACGCCAGTCAAGAGTCTGAAACAAACATAGTAGACTCGTTCACACAGCACAAGAAGGTAAAAAATAAATGCTAAACAACCCTCTTGTAAGTGACTTTATATGTGAAGGTCCCATATTAAAGTATGTCCCCCCCTTACTTCAACACAGGTACCCAACTAATAAGCCCTGAAGAAAAGTCCGATAAATGAACTACAGACTTGGAAACGAGTCGGCCTTGGTACATTCGTAAAAACGAATGCTTTTTCTGCAAAAGGCTTTTTGAATACTTCCATGAGTGCAATGGTATAAAAAATGTACTTTAGGTTTAAAGCCTTTGCGTGACCAGGTTTAAACTAAATACAAAATTCTTATTCGCAAACCTGGCACAATCATTTGGTAGGGTACAACTGTGAAGTTAGATAAACTTGTTTGTGATAAATGTATTGCATAACAGTGAAACGTATTTATTCATAATTTTTGTTGTATTGTAAAAAGTGTTATAGTAAATGTAAATATATGTTCTGTGAACGGCAACGGACAAACCTAAGACGTTGTCAAAAATTTCCCCAGAAACAAGTGTTGAAATTTGTACCACTTGAAAAAATTGTGTATAAACATCCAAGGATTAACTACCTTAGGTTGAGATTCTGCTTAAAATAAAGCAGGGGCAGATCAAAACAGTGACCGGGTCTTTCTTGTTTTATAACATTTACATGTTGTCCTACCCGGCCACAGTGCAGGACAACACCCCAATTTCTGTTTTATTTATTCATGAGGCAGGTGTAATTTGTGACCCCATTAGGAATGGCTATCTCTCCCAGGGATGGTGGCCTGCTGGGGTCAGCAACCACCATGTCTGTGACTGTTTTTTTTAAAATAAAACAGTATTCTTTTAAAATGCAGCCCGTTTTCCTTACAGGAAAACGGGATGCATTTACAAAATAAAACGAAAACATTTCTGTTTCATTTTTTAAGGGTAGGCAGTGGTCCCGGGAAACACTGCCTGCACTTAAAAAGTATTTTCACATTCATATACAAAGGGGAAGGGGTCCCCTGGGGAACCCTTCCCATTTGCAAGTGGCTTCCCTCCTACTTGATGTAGGTGGTAAACTGCAAATGGTTTGCGGCAGCAAATCCGGTCGCAAAACAATGGTACATTCCATTGTGAGTCACTATTAGGAAGGGATGCCCCTTCCTAATAGTGAGTCGTAAGCGCTAACGCTAGCCCCTTCCTAATAGCGAGAGTTGCAAACTTTATTTTGTGAGTCACCGACTCGCAAAATAGCTTGTGTACATGCCATGACCCTTTTTTGCGGTTGCAAATGTGCCGATTTCCCGTTTGTGACAGCAAAAAACGGTTGTACATCTGGCCTAAGATAACTCCGATAGGGCCAATTGGGCTACAAAGAGAGCTATTTGATATATCCTTTAGATAGCTTTAAATCCCATTCATAATATATTTCAATGGGTTGATTGAATAACCAGTGGAGCTGCACTGGGATACCATGTCAGCCATCATGATTGTGAGGTGCCAAGCAGCCCATCTCAGAAGGTTGGGCATTTCAATATTTCCATACCTGGGCAACTGGTTGATCAAAGCCAGTTTGCCAGAGTTGGTTACATGCCATTTGCAGTAGAAATTCATCTGTGGACTTTTCAATCAACAAACCTATATCTCGCCTACAGCTATCCCAACTATTGAAGTTCAAAGGGTCAGTACTGGACACCACCATTCTTCGTGCCTTACTTCCTCCTCAGAGGATCACAGACCTCCAGGAAATTGTTCCTCTCTTTTTCCAAGGTATAAGAGGTCTTAGGTCTGCTTAATTGCTGCATTCTACTGGTCACTCATATACTTTGGAACCTCACAAGCAGATGCTTTCCTTTCAAAATGTCTGCAAACATTCACAAATGTTTAGTTCTTCAGTCTACTGGAATGAGCAGTGGGAGGAATAAGACTTGACTGCCATCGACACTTTGTGCGCTAGGACCCTTGCCATTCTGGCAGTCTCCAACGGGAATTATGCAATCTCTTGGGAGGTCTTTAGGTATGGTTACAAAAGGTTATGACGCAATTCGCGCAGAGCGTAGTTGCATGTTGAAGAATAAATACTTTTGTTGCAGAGCTCTGTGTACTGCGTATTCATTTTCATGCTCCCAGGCTCGGAAAGGACGGTACAGGTTCCATGTCTATGAGACCATTATAACAGTAGGAAAACTTGTGAGTTGTTACCTTGAATTGTTGTGAAAATTAGGTAACCCTCCTCCTCACAATTGGTCAGTCAGCTCCTCAAATAGGAAGATCTGCATCAAATGATATTGAATCATAGATAACCGGTGCCACTGAAGAATGGACACCAACTACTCAATTACTGGCCTTAACTTGTCACCAGCTTTGTGGTAGCACTATTACATTTTCTGACGCAATATTAAATAAAAGAATACTGAAGAGGTGGAACAGAGGAGCTTTGCCTGAATGTGAGTGCAGATATTGGTAGTTTGAACCATGTGGTGAATATCTTCTTTTTTTCATCAGGGTTTGAATATGATTGAACATGATGAGGTTCTCTAAAATGGATTACAATGTGTTTATACTACATTATTTCTAGTGCATTTAATCAATATCTACTCTAGCACTGCTGAGAATTTCATGTTTGCACTTACCGACTTAAACACAAAAAAGACTGAGAACCTTCTTGTCATGGGGAGGAGCCTTGCATTTATACTGTGTTAAGTTGGCATGAGTTTATTAGAAGTTTAAACGCCATTTTTCCTTTCTGCTGCCTTTGCACATGGCACACATTATTATAATTGTTTAGAGTTTAGCAGAGTGTTTCGCTTCACACGAGATTAATATGTTTTTCTATATTAGCAGCCGTACTTGGTAAGCTTTGTCTGAACAGTGAGTGCCGAGGCCTTCAAGGTTATTTCAACACAGTGGTTGTTGTTCGGAAAGATCAGCGCACGTTCTAGGCATAACATATAGGCAGCTGTGGCCACCTCTGATTTTGGCGCGTTTAATAATGCACTGCGTAGGCATGATCACACACACTTGGAGAACATTCGCATGCAGAGAGCTGGTGCAGAAACTGATGTGATCCATTTCTGCTAGGACCAGAGGCATGGGGCCGCCCTTGGAATCCCAAGAGACCTTCATTAGATATAAAATAACCTACTAGCTAGGGAGGGTTAGGTATGGGTGTATTCTAACCTGTTTTCTATTTAGTATTGTAACATGCTCTCTCCCTTTGTATTTTATGGAATAGTAACTATGCTGATAATCTTGTTGATTATAATATGTCTGCTTGTTTTAGCTAAAATACTGTGCATGAGAACACGGCATTATAAATAAATATTTCAAACTTGTACGTGTCTCTATTTACTCCCTGTTTTGGACTGGTATGAGAGTATAACGAAAGAGTGTTCATGTGTTCCACATTGCCTGAGGAATTCTAAGTTCCATGTTCTGGGTTGTCTAATCATTGGGGTTATGGAATAAACCAAGGAGACACTGATTGCTAGTCTGGTAGGGGATTTAGGCTACTAAGGTGAGTTTTGACACACCCTAAGTCACTGAGGTTCCAAGTCTCTGCACAGTAGGAACAGTAATGATACATGAGGAGAAAATTACAAGTGAACAAATTACAAAAGCAAACGTTAAGTTACATGAATCAAAAGTGACAATAGTGACAAACCAGAGGCAACACAGCAACCAACAGCCGGGAGATGAGTCTGAGGCTCTGCCGATTATTAGTTTCCACATGCGGACCATCCAGCAAGTTGAGACTGCGTCTGCAGAACACAGCTCGCAGATCTCCCATCTAGAATGGAGGGGGTCGAGATCAGCGCGCAACTCATGGCTGGCGAACCTGCTAGCAACCAAGGGGAGCCTACCCAGCTCTAGGGAGGCAGCAGGTGCAGGCTGCGAGGTGATCATTCTCCTCCCGTGCCAGGAATGCAGAAGGAGCGAGAGGCCGCTCACTTGAAACATGTCCGTGCCCGGGATCACTGTAGACCCAGTTGGAGGAGAGACAGGACGTGAGCGTGTCCACTAGTAAACTCCAAAGCAGGTAGGATGAATGAGCTGATCCATTAGTGATTTCACTTTTTCATCAAAAAATATAGTGAATTCCTCTGCTTTCTTTGTAGAATCCTCCAACTTGAAGGTTGGGGGAGAGCAGTTTGGATTCTTGATGAGATTGAATAGTTTTTTGGGCTTATTTTTGGCTGAGTCGAGGAGGGTTCTGAAGTGCGACCCTTTTCTAAGGAAGATGTGCTTGTGGTACTTGGATCTTGCTGACCGAAGCATGGCCAAATTATCGGTGGAGGGCGCTTGTCTCCATTGTTTCTCCAGGAATCTTAGGTACTTCCTTTCTTTATAGAGGGATTTGTTGAACCAAGGTGCTGAGGGAGTAGGCATTTGCTTTTTGCTTTGAAGAGGAGCGACGTTATTGATTTTGACTGCAAGGACTGTGAGGCATTGGGAGGTGAGTTTGTTAACATCTAGGTTCGGGTCTAGCCTTGGAAGTGATAGCAAAGCTGATTCACAGAGGGTACCGACGTCAATATTTTTAGTGTGACGGAACCAGGAGGTAGCCCTCTTAGGTTGGCCGAGAGTTATAGAGTGTGATAGGTGAAGAGAGAATGGGATGAGGAGGTGGTCAGACCAGTCTACATGAATAGGGGTAGCGATAGTAAGCATGCCTGCTTTAGAAATAACAAGGTCCAGGATTGAGCCCTTAGAGTGTGTTGTTTCTGTGCAGTGTTGGATAAGATTTTTTGCAGAGAGAAAGGTGCCCAGCAAATTCGCAGAAGAGTCTTGAGGCGAGCCCCAGTGGAGATTGAAGTCACCCATGAAGATCTCCGCAACCAACTCCTTCTGATCAGCTCCGACTTTGAGGCAAACACCAGGCGCATCGATAGATCCGTCGAAGGTCAGTCTCTCCCAGTATTTTGCTTCTGCACTATCCCGCAATGTGTCTAATCGAAACTATGAAATTCACTTCCAACATACATAAGGTGCAGTGACAACGATCTTGACTTCATATTACTTAAGAGCTGATTCATCTCCACATGAAAACTATACTCACAACACAACAGTGTACCACTACAGTGTACACAGACATTACCAACTATGATTCGCACAGTATCGAGATGAAGTTGTTGTTATACATGTGTTATTGCATGTTGAACTTTGCTTCCTGCAATAAGCAAGTACAGCCATATAAGTAGAAACATGTATATTGCAGCTCTAGAGACGTATGTATACTAGACAATGGCATAATCTCTGTTTCTATGTACATGCAGGTGCTTATACAGAAGAGTTTTACCTGCGACTAATACTTTAAGAAAAGCTATTAAAAAATGTGCACACTTCAGAACAAGAAAACTGAGCACATCCGGCCATGTTAAATATTCTGTATACATATGGGTATTGGTCATGGACAAATGTGTATGTTTAAATTCATTTGAAATCCTACTCTCAACTTTTGTCCCACCCTCCTCTCTCTTTTTACACGTCACCCAAATATCTGGCACAGCACACACGACCTCTACTTAAAAAAACAAACCTTAATACTTCTCCTTTCAAATCCACTCTCCTCATTCTGTCCCTACTCTGAACTCTACCAAACACACAAAAAATCAAAAGCACAAACACAATACAACTAATTCACAAAGCAATTAAAAACATATATATATATATATATATATATATATATATATATATATATATATATATATATATATATATATATATATATATATATATATATATATATATATATATTCCAAAACAGTTGCCTGTGTAAGAAGGGCGCCACTCTCAAAGATGTAATCTAATCCACATTTATTCAAAGCAGAAAGCAAAGTAAAGAAACGGAGGTGCAGCCAAATTTTCCGTCCTGCCTTACGCGTTTCATGCGTGTCGCACTTCTTCAGAGGCGATGGACTCTACTGGAAATGGCACGGCAATGTATAAAACCACTTTTAAAGTCATGAAATCCCGCCCAAAGGGGCGCGGCCACCTCTGTGGCTTCATGGTCCTTGTGGTCCAAGTCCTTCGCAAGTGCGCTGTCGTGACCAGCCTCACTTTCTTTAACGTTGCTTATCTCGTTCCACCTCGAACCGGCATCATTGACCTAGGCAAAGACGTATGTCAGCGTCTCTGCAGGCAGGCTGTAAACAGCCTCGGGGCTCCACTTCGCGGCTCAGGCTAGCCGCAGTCCATTCCAAAACTATATATATATATATACTATAAATATATATATATTTCACCTCCCATGCAGAAAAACTACCAGTGACGAGACTTTGTGCGGTGAACAAGCCTGCTGGTCAGGCGAAACGCGTCCGAGGGCGACATAGAAATAAACACTTTGGTCTGCACAAAGTCTCGTCACTGGTAGTTTTTCTGCCTGGGAGGTGAAGTGTTGCCGGGACTGGCTCCAGAGGTCCCGTTTGAGACGAGACGCCCGCTGTTTTGGAAGGTGGCAGTTTTCTTCTGGAGAAAGAGGAGTAGAATATATATATATATATATATATATATATATATATATATATATATATATATATATATACATATATATATTATTTTACTCACTATTATAATCCAAACTCTGTATGACTATACTAGATTTATGTACAAAGGCGGACATTGTGGTTCATAAAAGATATTTCATAGAAGAAATGTTCCTCCCTCAGAAAAGTATTTGTGAAAAGATTCATTAATTCAAAATGGAGAACAGAAATGTTTACTGATAAATAGTAGAGGTTACAAAAAATGAAATATTGCAAAAAAAACTCCTATCTTCGTGTTCTTTTTCATCACCATGTCAGCAGCTTACATGTACAAAGTGACAAGGTGTTGTGAGGGACTGTCGCTTTCCAGAGTCAAATCATGCTGCCATGTTTGGCAGGCGCGCCGCATACCAGGAAACCTGTCAGTAAATATTTGCATTTCTTGTCCCAGATTTAGGAATACCTAGTACATTTTTTCAAACGCTGCAGGATGTGCTTTCTGGGTGACTGCGAGTTCTCTACTGCGTTGAAAAAGAT
Organism: Lissotriton vulgaris; assembly: GCF_964263255.1. Classification (NCBI taxonomy): domain Eukaryota; kingdom Metazoa; phylum Chordata; class Amphibia; order Caudata; family Salamandridae; genus Lissotriton; species Lissotriton vulgaris. Next base: position 1,511,822,182 of record NC_141687.1, on the reverse strand, counting down.
AGCTTACTTTTGTAAGCCTACTTTTAACGAATGCTTAGCCTGGGAACAGTACTTTTAAAAATATTGAATTGTTTGTTTTCACCCTTTTGTTTTTGAGGACCATCACATAACTGCCAGATAGCCCCAAGTCACACGCGTGATTTTTAGCTTGTCTTGTTTTTCAGACACCAGCACCTTGCACTGATCGGACTAGAAGATCCATGCTCATAATAGGGAAAAATAAAAGTGTCCCATCATGCATAGAACTAACTGAAAGTAAATTTCATGACAAATTTCCCAGTTCCATGCATGAGCGGCTTATTCATTCCAGAATTCGTTTTTTTTTTAAATTCTGGGGCTGCTAGTCTTGGTCTTAAAATGCATTAAACAGGACTACAAATCCCAGCATTCAAAGAAACATCCTTGACTGGATTTACTTATCACGCATGCAAAGGGGTAACTTGAGAACTCTGCAGCTGCCAGTGTCATGTGTTGCAGAAGTTTCATTTCCCTCTCCCTGTCTCTAGAAGCAGCAATATGGGTTCTATTCACAAATTAAAACATGTTGATGGCATCCTAAAAACCTATGTTCTAAGCGACTATATATGAATGTGTGATGTTAAACTGAAGGGTGAATGCCAGCGGCGGCTCCTCCGCTAAAGCAGAGGAGTGCCGCCACACATGAAAAATAAAATGATTATAACACAATGTTATTATAATTTTATTTTTCCTAACTTTCTTTGTTTAGATGTGGGTGGGGCGGGCTGGGATGTGCTGCGTACAAAGCAGGGGGAGGAGTGGTGGACACATTCTAAGTGTGCATGATGCTTTGGCCAGTCGTCTTGGGCTAGCCAAACAATCATGCGCACTTAGCATGTTCTCCACCTGGCTGCATTGCACAGCCGGGTGGATAACAAGCACAGCCTCCCACTCCCTGTCTGAGCACCAAACCACAGTGCTCAGACCAATCACAACGCTGCTGTCATGCTGCTCACAGCAGCTTTATGATAGGCTAGGGGAGTCTGGGAGCCTGTGTGCTTACTGTTTCCTGCGTCGTAAGGGGGAAAGGAGGCGGCTGGCAGCTAAGTGGATTTTTTTTAAAACCCCTCTCCAGTCCTTACCACTACAGCCCCATAGCAGCCGCTACTGGTGAATGGTCAGTTCAGTTCAGTTGCACTTATATAGGTGTGTCAGGCAAACCGAGTGTAATATAGCAGTTTTAGACTCGTTGCCATGTGGCTGGAAGAGATTTTTTATCTCTTTCTCATAAGGGAGTCCCTCCATTTCAAGAACTTTAAAGTGAAATGGGGTAATACAAGTGGGGGCCGCTTCTTATGTCTGAGCTGAGGGAGGCCGCTCACACTACTGGAGCCAGCTGTGATCAAAGTTTTGCAGTTATTAAGTTCTAATCCTTGACTCTGCCTACATAGATATCCTAAGTACACAAAACAGTGATTAACGGAATGCTTGAATAAATCTCAGTCACTGGCAATCACGTGGGCCTGCATCACAATCCATTGCTATTTTGCACACCATGCCACGTCAGGTTGGACCCACCTATATACAAATCATTCTTGACCCTGCTCCAATAGGAACAGTCCGGCCCAAACTACCAAGCCAGGTCCTCCCTGAACCGGAGTGCAAGCAATCCAGGACCGGTTTCTCCCTAGTTATGGGCTCACAGACGGGTAGCTATTAGTTCTAGTGATAGTGTGCAAGGGACCCACATCTGGGCATTCCTGTCCCATTTAGGGCGACACAATAAGCATTCAAAACAGTGATGGATGAAATGCTTGAATTAATCTCAGCTACTGGTAATTACTCGGGCGTATCCCAATTCATTGTTCTTTTACACACCATGCCACCTCTGCTTGTGTTCTGGTTCAGGGGGAACCTGGCCTGGTAGTTCGGGCTGGAGTGTTCCCATGAGGAACAGGGTCTAGACTGATTTGCATAAGGGAGTGTGGTCTGATCAGCGAGCAAGAGTACCGGTCAGAAGCCCCTCTCTAATGACCTAAAATTCGTTCATGCACCTGAAAGAGTTGGGTGCAACTAACTCCCTGCGCTTGGGGTGTTGGCGCCAAAGCCTTTTGCTGTAGGCTGCCTGGTGGGATTCCGGAGACAGACTGGCTGAGGGCGGGGCTTCCAGTATTGGAGGACGCTGCAGCCTCTGATGGTGGGGTGGTGTAGTGGGCAAAAGAACGATGGATTTAACCCAGATCTTTTGAATTGGGAGAATGTTTGCATTGTCAGCATTCCGTCCATCATTTGTTTGCTGTAACACTTTTTGCCCTAAGTGGGATGGGTATGCTCAGACGTGGGTCCCTTACTCACTGTGCCACTGGATTCAAGCTAGCCTAGCTGAAGTAGGGTGACATACCCTGAACCGGTCCTAGGATGCTTGTTTACGGTCCAAGGAGGACCTGGCCTGGCAGTTCGGTCTGGACTGTTCCCATGTGGCACAGGGTCGACTGATTTGCATATGGCTGGGTCCAAACTACGGTGGTGTAATGGGCAAAAGAACAATGGATTTAACCCAGATCTTTTGACGGGAGGAGAAAGTTTGCATTGTCAGTATTCCGTCCATTTGTTTGCTGTAGCAGCCTCTGTTTATGGCAGACGAGCGGTGCTAGCAGTGCGGGCCGAGGTCGTGACTTCCAGGAGACACCCACAGCAAGGTGAGAGATTGGCTACACACATGGGTGCTAGTTGTTGGGCCCCAGCGAGTAGATTTGACGGTAAAGGCCCAACAGCACCAGGAGCACGGTCATGTTATAATATATGCTGAAGACCTTCCTTTTTTACCATGACTGATTATGACTAAGGTACTGCCATCCCTCACGGTCCTGCTGAAGCGCAGAGATACCCCTTCAGGGGTCGATTCTAGCGCTATATAAACAATTACATATACAAATACAAATGTAGAAAATGAAGAAGGCCTACTCATGTCAAGCACCAGCAGAAAGGCGTGTTCAGTGTAACGTGTTACGAATACAGGCCTAAGCTGTCTTTGTCAGCAGGATAAAACTAAGAGCAGCACAGATGGAGACTGGACCTGGGGGGGGGGGGGGAGAAGTAGATATGAGTTTCAGTAGAATTGGGAAATATAATTAGGCATAGAAAAAATGGAAGGAAACAGGCCCTCTTGCAAGAAACTGTGTAGCTAAGGCAGCCCGGAGGCGCAGAAAAGGTGTGAGGTTAGGCTTTGCCAGGCAACAGATGTGTAGGGAGTATAGCATTGGTAGGCTTCAAGTATGAGACACGTCAAGGACATAGTGGTGGTGTGGAAGTGTAACTAATGATAACATGTTCACCTGTATCGTATTTCTTAGCCATGTGACCAGCTGTTATTGCAGAAAGTATAACCTTTTGATAATAATGCTGTGCTTTAGCAGATATTCATTCACCTTGCAAATGTATGTATTTACAATAAGAAATGTATAAAAGAAACTGTCCGTTTCATTATAAGTTGAAGCTCAGATTCCAGTGCCATGGATCCGACTGACCTTCCACATGCGTGCTTGTTTTTCTAAACATTAAAGTCTGTACCCACCTATTCCTTTTCTACTACCTGCCGTGTCCTGCCCGGAGAATTCAGTTGACCAGGCCTGTCCCAGCCTGGTGGGGGGTCTGGCACCAAAAGGAGGGACTATGTGGCCCACAAAGGGATGGCAAGGGCACATCACACCACTAAACAAACCGCCCCCCATTCCACCACGGACTATTGGGCCCTGCATTAAGGCCCGGAGTGAGGCCATATGCCATAAACCTCACCCCTGAGGCACTCATTGGTAGCACGGGGAGCACTGGGATCTCTAAAATGGCAATTTCAGGTCTCTGAGACTTCTTTGGAGTGGGAGAGGCTCTGACGCCCCTTTTATTTCTAATGGCTACACTGGCGGTTCTTCGAGGTGGGCTGGGTAGGGGAACTCACAGTGATAACACCACGTTGGGACAGTGATACGCTAAGAGGGGTAGGGAGATTCAAGGGTGTTTCTAGGTTTGACCTAATTGGAATACATATGGAAAATTGATGAACAACACCCCTGATCCCCTGGTGAAGCTCTGAGAGGCCTGGGAGAAAGGGATTTGTTCACCCATGGAGGTGGCCATAAGAGTGTGCTCTTGCTCAGTGCAGTTGCACCTATTACACTGGTCTTATTACACAAGAGTGCTTATGCATAAGATCGGACAAAAAAACACTGGCAGATGTATTAGGGGTGTAGGCAGCAAGGAGACTTCATGCATGCTCTGTGGGGTTGCCCGGCTAAGAGACTTTTGGGATAGGGTCTCAGAGGGGCTTAGACATGGAGCTGGTCTCAGTACACAGTGCACAGCTAAAAGGATCCTTCTAAACGTATTGGGGGGAAGAAAATCCAGCTAAGTCCCCCAGAATACTATTCACTCTGAGATTCGCAGAGGCAAAAGGGAATGTTTTGCTCCTGTGGGGGTGGCCAGGCAACCGCGTGGGGAACAATGGCAAATGGATTGGTGTAGGGCTGCAGAATGCCAGTTCTATGAGGGTAGGGGATGCCCCTGAAAGTGAGAAAAGACCTGAAAAATGTGGGGCAGTTATAGGGGTATGGTGTCATACTTGTGGAGACGGAATGAGGGAAGGTATTGTTCTGGGGCATTGTAGATGTAATAGACCTTTTGCATGGGGGAGTGGTTTGCGGGGTTGGGAGTATCTGGGGAAGTTGCAAGTATACTATTGTGGTATCCTGCATGATACAAAGTGCAGATATGAGGTATTGGTTGTACTCTTTGATCATTTTTTTTTTAACGTATTTGCATATGACTGGGTCCAAACTGAGGTGGCACGGTGGGTGAAAAAGGAGTGATTGGGATGTGGCCTTAAGTGATTGGCAGTGGCCGAAGTTAATTCAAGCATTCCATCCATCACCTTGATATTTTTGCATTTGATGCTCTTAGTGCACCAGGTATGTTCTGACGTGAGTTCCTGGCTCACTGTGCTGCTGGAAGCAAGCTATTCCCAGCCTAAAAACCGATAATTAGGGCAAAATCAGTCCTGGGGTGCTTGTGGTCTGGTTCAAGGAGAACCTGTGTCAATGGAGTTTTCTTAGTCTCTTACCTTAAGAGGTGCAACAGCCTCGCAGAGACGATTTGGAAACAAATCCCTACTCTTGACTGTACCTACCAGTTAGTATATGGTTGCACAACCAGAGGGGAGATGGACCCTTGTGGGTTTGGTGCTTTGGTCCACAGTCAAGTTGTTGACCTGAAGTGACACAAAAAATATATAAAAACCCTTGAGTATTATGTTCCTTTCCTACAGTTGGTCTTGCTCCTTCCATTTTCCAACCCAGACCTTGTGTTCCCTAAATACATGCAAGTCAACTTGAGAGATCTTGCAACAAGCTACATGGTTGTTGTATCAGAAAGTGTTATGGCAGTAGGTATTTGCTTGAGTGTTGAGTGGACGATGCAAGGTGTTGGTTATCAGCACAAGATTTCTATTTGAGTAGAAAAAAACAAAGCCTAACACACATAACATCTAAATACATGCCCACAGGTATTATCTTTATAACCACGATTTGTCTACCTGACAGAGGTCTGTAAAATAACTTGCACAAAGTGATGTTAATTTTACTTCACATTAATATCTGGTCGTATTATAAAGTTCTTTGCTGTTTTTGTTGTTGTCTTTGTTCCTCTTGTTCATGAAAAAAACTGTTCACAAATGCAGAGTAGGGTGTTTGGATAGTAGGCCAAATTAGGTTTTTCTTATTTGACTTTAAAAATAATGTTTAAAATGTACCTCGTGCAATCAACACACTCCTTATCTATGGTTTAGCGTAAAAAGGCCATTTATTAGGTCAAAGATGCAAACACTCATTTGAACTCTGTTAACTTTTAAATAATAACATTAAACTTCATCAGTACAACACTCCCATACTTCCTGTAACCATTTGCACCTCACACCAACACTCAGCCCCAAACCCTCATGCCTTGTTTCATTCTTCCCTCTTCCACTCACTGAGCTCCTGCCATATATCCAGACACTCCTTCATTTTTCCTACCAAACACCCTTCAATGAAGCTCTTTTCCTACTCGACGAAATCCTACACACTGCCTTTTGTCACCTGTGTACTGTTCTTCCCCCTGAGGGGGTGGATACACCCACAAGTGACTCTCCACCGACAAGATATCGCCAACCAGAAAAACCCCAGAGGGTGTTTTTCTGCCCCCCATGCCCGCTCAATGGGGGGCAGTAAATGTACCTGATGGCTGCCCACAACATCCCTCAGTTACGTCATGCAATACCCATTACCCAGTTGTAAGGGGTGCACCTCATCATCTTAAAAAATACACTGCTCCTTTTCCTTTAAGCCCCTAAGCGAGATCACATTAATGTCATGTGCCATGTAAAAGTCCCTCATGGTGCTATTGAGATTCCGCCAAGCTTTCTCCATAGCTACATGCTTCAAAGTCCCTCTCCGTAGTAGAGCGACACAAATTCTGTCCTTATTAGACATGCCCCAGAAAAGTTTGCTTTGATAGCCTCCACATCCCTCTGCATATGTTGCAGCAGTGTCAAACCTGATAACCGAACCAGGTTATTTTCACCCAGATAAATCAGGAGCATGTCTGGGAAACCCCTCTGTGGAACCAGCCTCGTCAACCATGGCAACAAGTTACCCAAATGCATCCCCCTTTACTAGCTGGTTCGCATACTTCACTGCCCATTGTACAAATGAATTCCCAATAATCCAGGTCACCGTCTTCGTCCCTGGACCGCTCACACACCCTCCATTAGAAGAAAAGGCAATTAGCTCTGGTGACATACTCTAAACCCCCCATCCCTATCCCTGTAGAACAAAAACCCATCACTTCCTCACCTAGATCTTACAGCACCTCGATCTCCACCTGCCAATCTGACAGATCTGTCCCTAACCCCATCCCAATCACGTCACAGCTGCCCCAATCTGAAAAGAATGCGTTCCAAAAATAGCTGGGACCTTCCCCAGATGGCGCAGAGCCATACACAGGACCTACAACAGTTGAAAAGCTGTCATCCAGCTGTCCTCTTCATGACGAAAAACTGACCTCTGCCACTGACCAGGTCATGCCTGAATGCTACACCACTGCCGCCTGGTCAAAACCATACAAATTTCCCTCTACCCCACTGATCTGTCTTGGAATGTGGCAACCAAATGCCCAATCATCCTGCTGTCCAAATGCACTTTTTTTCATGCAGCACCCCAACTCCTGTGTAGACCCAAAAGCTCAGATACACAAAATGCCCCAAAAAACATCCACATGATGCATAACCGGAAAACAGACACCTCAAAATGATCATAACAACAGACAGGCAACACCTCGAGCAACTCTTGCCACAACTCAAACGTTCCTTACCTCACCCTTTAACGACCTAGCCCAAGATCTCATCCCTGGCAGTGTTAAAACCTCAGTACAGCTTGCCTTAGAACGAAACCCCAGCCAGCTTTTCTATAATAGTCGTGGGTGATAAACCTTTATCAATGCAGAACAAAACAAACACTCTAGCTTCTGCTTCTTTCTAATCCCAGGCCAAAGCCTACAGCAAACAGTCCTCAAATGACCCAGACTCACTCCAAGCCAGCCGGTAGCTCCTTCTGGAAGACTCAGCCAACAATCCCTCGACCACACCCACTACTCTCATTCGCCCAAATGTCTGCAGGCAACGGTGTCTTGTCCTTGTCCTCTCCTGGTACCAGTCTGAGAAAGCTATGCCACTGCGAACGAGATAATGAGTCTGCTATATTATTCAGAACAACATGTACATGCTTAGCTCTGAAAATAATGTTCAAACGTAAGCCACTCAGCATGAATCCTTGCAGCAAACATATCACCCTCAAGTCACATGCCTTCTGTCTGTTTATCAAATCCACCACTGTCACGTTGCCTACATTAAACAGTACCGTCCTGCTCGCCAACTTACCTCTCAACACAAACAATGGTAGAAACAATAGGAAAAACTCAAGAAAGGCTATTTTTCGTCCTTGTCTCAACCAGTGTGCCAGCCACTGCTCAGCTCACCACCTCCCATCCCAAAACAGACCAAACCTCTGATCGCCCGCTGCATCTGTAAAAATCTGAACTTGCCAGACTGTTCTCTTCCAAGAAACGCATAGATACTCCATTGAAGTCATCCAAGAAGGTCTTCCAGACACAATCCCCACCCTATGATGCAAAAAGTCTGACCTGCCCTAACTACTCTACACGCACATTTTTAAAAAAACAAGCACATTTTGCACTCTCCTCACTTGTATCTTTACTACCTTTGCCTGTGGCAACCAAGCCACCAGTTGTAAAGTGTCCAACTCAATGCCCAGAAAAGTCAAAACTTCACTAGGACCCTCAGTCTTCTCTGAAGCCAAAGGCACACCAAGTACCTGCGCCATGGATTGATAATGCTGAAGCGCCCTGGGGCAGTCCCCAATGGACTTCCTGCCCACAAACCATCCAAGTAGTGAGACAACTTCCGATGACACCTGTAGATGACCTCTGGACTTAGTGAAAGCTCATTGCCAAAATTGACTAAAGGTCTCAAACAAAGCACAGGAAATGGCTCAACCCATGAGCAAAACCTTGTCCACATAGATGGCACCCCCAACCTGCATGCCCAGTAAAGAGAATTCAGAGGGGTGTATCAACATTAGCTAAATTGCAGATTTGATGTCACATTTTTCCAATTCAGTCCCCTGACCACACCGTTGTACCAGAAGAATGTGGTCACCTACTGGTGCATACACCACCCGGGTGTCATCCTCTGCAATGAAGTCCTTCACCTGAAGCTCTCTGTGGCCATGACAGGTGATGGATCAAACGAAATTTCCCTGCCTCTTTTTTAGGTACCACCCCTGGGGGTAAATGATGAAGTCTGTGAGGGGCCACTCAAAATATGGGGACGCTATTCTCCCCTCTGACACCTTTTTTTCGAAGATCGCAGCTACAATCCCAGGAAGTTCCTTGGCAGACCACAAATTGTCTGCCCACCTGTGCCCCTTATGACCCTCGTAATCAACCTTGAAACCTTACCTGAAACCCCATTCCAGTCGCAAAGCTGCCTTTCTGTCCGGGTAAGCGGCAAGCCACGGAATCATGGCCTCCTTCCTAATGGTTTTAGGTGCCCTTCGGCCCATGCTGTCGCATTTGACCTCGTTCCCTAGATGCCTTCCATTGTTCTGCGGGGCTAGCCAAAGTGAAGCATTGTGTGATGGGATGTCTACTCTCACCCCTACTGCTGTTCATGCAATCATCTGCCTCAAAATGTAGTCTTAACTACTTATTCTGTATAGGGTTTGGAATAGCCTTCCCAATAATATCGGCCACTCCACCACCACGGTGCAGGACAAGGAGGACAGCAACTGACCCCTGATGGGGCTGTGGACACAGACTGAGACCCACCCGACCCACCTCTCTATATACCCAAACCTCATATGACCTTGTACTTATTTAATTTCAGGTAAGAACAATGCCCGGCTGCCTCTATCTGCCGGGAATGGTATTTTTTGGGGATGTAGTTTCTTATGTTTTAGTATCCGTCTGGCCCGACTGAAGCTCTTTTTTTGTGGAATTGGCCCTCTGATGGGCCAATGCTGTCTCTGTTGACCTCGTCCCCTAGATGCCTTCCATTTTTCTGCGGGCGAGTCAAAGTGAAGCATTGTGTGATGGGATGTTTCCCCCACGGTTGGAACATTTGTGTTTAAATTTACATGGATGTAGGGAGCAGAACCCCTTATTAAAATTCCAACATGCCCCAACATTGGGTCAAGCTGGTTTTGGAGCATAACCCACTTCTTACAGAGTGGGACAGGGCTGAAAAGCCCAATAGGAGATGGGTATGCCACTCGCGGTGTGCGTAGAGGCCATGGATTGAGTAGATGACATCCACTGCATCCACAGTTTGAAGTCCTTCTCCCCCCAAGGTTTATCGGGATTCAGGCTCACCCTCGCACGGAACTCCTCATCGTAGTTAAGCCATGCATATCCCCCAAAATGCATCAAGGGCAATCTGATGATGTCCATATATTTGCACTATGCAATCGTCTGTATGCCATTCACAGTAGGTACTAGCATATATAAAAAATGGAAAAGTCCAATTTTCTAAGTTGGTCAGGACCTTGGGCCTCCGAGTCAATTCCCACTCTTCGTCCTTATACCCCTCTTTGGCCTATTTGTCCCTCTGTGATAGCTTGAATACGTTAACATATTTGTGTTTCCAAATCCTGTGCTCAGTCTTTTCTGAATGTTGGGACCCCAAAGGCATTGCCAACCCCATGTATGGCAGCCTTTTCTAATATTAATCCTTTTCAGAGCATCCTTCCTCCAGAACATCGGACTCCCCCGAGTTAACTGTCTGACCCCCTTTTCCATCTGCAGCCTTGCCGCTGTCGGACCACTTGGGCACGTCTTTCCCCTTCAAGGTGCTCTTAACCTTCCCCATTTTTTTACCAATTACCGCCATCACCAACACCCACTGACTTGCAAGACTTGCCCCCAACGTTTTGCTCCCTTGCACCCCACTATGATAACCGATTTCCGTTACCTGAAGACAAGAGGTCAACATCCCTCTTCTCTCTGCGACGTCAGCCGCCTGTTGCTGTCGTTCTGTCCATGGTGCTGCCCTTGCCCGCACCTGACTTCTGCAATATACCAACTGCACTTCCCATTGCACGCTCCTTCCCCTTTGCGCATGCCTCCAGAATTCCAACTTCCTCTTCATCACGCAGCGCGCTTTCCTCCCATTCATTGTTGCCATCGTCATAGTCCAGCACCAGCTCACCCTCATTCACACCATCATCACACACAGTCTTACGCATAGCAACACCACACTTCTTGGCAGGTGCATTGGGTCTTGCCTGGAATTCAAAGCGCAAGCTCTTGGTGTAGGGGTGGCTGCTGCAGACCTCCTCATCTCTTTAGGCAAACGTCCAAGGGCTGTCATGAGCCCAGTTGGCATCACCACCTGTCCGCCAGTCTCACTTGCTGGCCTTGCCGCACTATTCCCTGCTAGGCTGCACCCAACCTGAGGGGTCCCCAGAACCACTGCCCGAGCCGCGCCACCTCCCTGCTTGCTTGGGCCCACGTCTTCCCCTTCTGGCACCCAGAGCCATCACACCACCCTTCCCGTACCTGTAGCCCCAGGACCTTCTCCTCCTCCCCAGGTACTACAACCACCTCCCCAGTTGAACCAATTCCCAGCGCAGCCTCCCTTTCCCTTCACATGCGCTCCCATCTCTCCTCAGTCTCCTGTATAAGGAGGCGCCTTTTGCTGATCCGGGCCCCATTGTCTACTCCCTGCCACCTACTGCTAGTGACACCAATGTACTTGGATTCCTGACTGTCTCTGGGGGCCTCAGCACAACCCTGCACTTCCCTCTCCTAGGCAGCGGGCTTGTAACATTTTGTGGCTGAGCCCTTCACCCCAGCCACTGTCATGTAGATAGCCCCAGGGGCAGACCTGGCTGACAGGCCCAGATGCCCTTCATGCCCTGTGAACTCAGGGGCCGCCACTTGCAGCCATTGCAGCATCTGCTCACCGTGCATATGCATGGCATCAGTGCGAGTTAGCCCCACCCCATCGGAATCCTCTCAGTCATTCTGCTCCTTTGAGGGAGTTTGCAACATTGCTAGGAGGCAGCTCCACCTCCCAGCCTTCTTACTGGCCCCAGCGGAGCACTGCGCACTCTTGCTGTGGCCCGCTCCTGTTTTTTTGTTGCCCCCGCTGGGAAACACAGGCCACCACAGCTGCCGCAAACCCACCCGATGTGCAGCATGTCAGGAGCCAGAGCCCAACCCAGGCCTGGTCAAGGAAGCCAGGCCTGAGCAAATCCACCCTGCCTGCTGTCCCCAAGGTCTGTAATGCCGCCCTCACCCCGTCGGAGTTGGGCACCAACATTAAGCCTGACACAATAAGCAGCCCAAAAATACTACCCTCAATTAACCCCCGCTGGTAACTCTTCTGGACTTGCTCAGAGTCAGGAAGAGGTGGACACACCCTTCCTGGCTATTTATCCCTATCTAACTAACCCACCCTTTCCTCCAACCCCATCTTATCCTGCCTACGTCCTGTTTCCCCAAGGGACAGCTCCCCCGTAATGGCGTAGGAGCATTGCCCCACTTGTCAAAGCCAGTCAGCGAAAAATAAAATGATAACAAAACAATATTATCATTTTATGTTCCACTAACTTACTAACCTGATGTCAGTGTAGGGCAGGGTGGAGCCAGATCATGGCAGGGAGAGGAGTGAACGCACTTTAAAGTGCGCATGTCGGTTTTGCCGGCCATCTTAGGCTGGCTAAATAGGCATTCTCACTTAGGATTCTCCAACACAGCTGTGATGCACAGCTGTGTTGGAAAAACAGCACAGACTCCCTGGCCCTGTCTGAGCGGCAAACCAGGACTCTCAGATCAATCCTGGCGTTGCTCTCATGCTATTGAGTGGGGAGCCTCTGCCCCAGTGACTACTGTGACGAGAGGCAGAGAAGAGCACTGAGGCGGCCGGCGTCAACAGGTATGTTTTAAAAATGATTTAATATTCCTCCCTCCCCCTCCATTTTATCTATGAGGCTGCTGCCACTGTGTTTCCGTAGCATGGGGTACTCTGGGGGAAGACTAGTCTGCACCTGTCACTTCCCCTGGGGGGCATCATTGTCCTTTTAATCAGGGCGGCAAAATGGCTAGGGCGGCAAAAGGGGGAATTCTTTTTTAATTTGAACCTAGGAAAGTAAAGCTAGGTGGCCGCCTAGTCTTGCCTAATCGTAGAAACGGCCCTTTATGCACGCTGCTGACTACAACTTCTTAATGCGTCAGAAGAGGAAGTGTGCTTTAACACGCTCAATTGATAAACTCGAAAAAAGTACTGGTGATACAAGACATCTCTCAAACACGCATATTTTGCATCTAAACAAAATGTTTTTCGGTAAACGAACCGCAAAGTGGATACATACTCAAATACGCCAACTTCTGAACAAAAATAACACCTCCTCTTCCTAGATTAAAAAGAAGAGGAACCTGTTGCATTGCCAGGACGCTCTGTATGAAGGAACACAGATAAGGGGTTGAGAGACCAGCCACCAGGTGCGTCAACGTGTGGATAGTTTTCCTTGAAATGTCTTGGCTGTAATTTTTCCATGCAAAAAGTGGGTGAGCTGCAGTGAACAGCTCTTATTTTCACCGTTCATATCCCCAGGGACAGGCTATGGTGCTGTCAATCACATTTATGCGTTTTTGCCTGGCCTGTAGATTTTTCTGCACAACAGCTTCCTATGGCTTGCCCTGTGTGCTCTGCATGATTTTTCTGTCCCGCAGATCAGTGCTGTACGTGGTTGATCTCCACCAGACTGCTCGTCCCTGTCCTGCAACAATTCACTGCAGAGTATAATGAGGAAAGAGGACCCGGAGAGGAGGTGATAAGACTAGGGCGTTCAGAGAGGAGAGGTGCAGAGGAGGACCAAAGGGAGAGAGGGGGGAGAGGTGCAAAGGAACAACTGCAAACTGAGATGTGAGAAGAGCTGAGGGAAACGTGCAGAAGGAGATGCGAGGCGAGGGATGAAGAGAAAGACCCACAGGAGGAGAGGCGCACGGGGTGACATGTGAGGGTCAGAGGGAGGGAGCCATGTACAAGGGGCAGTGACCGGTGCAGAGGTAGGCCTCCTGGAAGAGAGGCATCGAACACCGAGGTTGCAGGGATAAGAAGGGAGCTCAGGAGAAGAGGTGAAAGCTAAAAGGAGTAAGCAGGGAGCGCTCCAGAGTTAGTGGGAGGCACCGTGGGAGAAGCGAGAGCAGACGGGTGAGCTGGGAGTACCGGTATCGGCATGTGCGATGTTAAGGGCACGAGGATAGAGTTCAATGATCCATGCAAGAGGAAAGGGGCACCGGTGACGTGAGAGCAAGGACACTACTGAGGATTGTCACTGAGCGAGAGGTGCTGAGGGGTACTTCCCACGGAGAGGCATTGAGGATTGACACTGGTTGAATGATAGTGAAGGGCACTGAGGACTGGCATCGAGTATTGGTACTCACAGACTGTCTTGAGGATTGGTACTCATAGAGGGGCACTGAGGACTGGTACTGAGCGAGGTGTACCGAAGACTGGCGCTGAGGACTGCTGCTAACAGAGGGGCACTGAGGACTGGTACTGAGCGAGGTGTACCGAAGACTGGCCCTGAGGACTGCTACTTACAGAGGGGCACTGAGGACTGTCACTGGAGAGGGATTATGAGGACTGGTACTGAACGAAGGGCATTAAGGATTGGTGCTCACACAGGGCCACTGAGGGCTGTTACTGAGCGAGAAATACTGAGGACTGGTGATTATTGAGGACTGACCCTGAACAAGAAGTACAGAAGACAACTATTAACAAGGGGAGGGGGTAATGGGTCCAAGGACTAGTATTTGTGATGGTCATTGAGGACTGACACTGAGGGGAACTGAGACTGACATTGAGCGAGGAGCACTGAGGACTGGCACAATAGTGATGGGTGTTAAGGACCAGCACAGACAAATGGTACTCACCGAGGGTCTCTCAGGACTGATACGGACCAATTGAACATTGAGGAGTTGAGTGAGGGTAACAGAGAGCAGGTACTGACTGAGTGAGCCCTGAAGTCTGTGTTCACTGATGGATACTGAAGACAGGTACCTACCGAGGGAGCATTGACAGCTGTATTCACTGTGGGGTACTGAGAGCAGGTTCTGACCAACTGAGCATTGACATATATGTTCACTGAGGGGTATTGAGGTCAGGGGTTGGCCCAGTGAGCATTGAAAACTGTGTTCACTGATGGGTATTGAGGACAGGTACTGGCCGAGTGAGCCCTGATGTCTGTGTTCACTGATGGGTACTGAGAACAGGTACTGGGTGAGTGAGCAATGCAAGTTACTGTTGTGTTTCCTGATAGTAAATGAGTGTAACCTAGAAGGGTTCGGCAGTAGAGGGTGTGCCTGGATGACCGAGGGAGAGAGTGATGGTAGTAAAAGGGAGGGGCGGAATTTTTCAATTCTCGCCTAGGGCGACAAAACACCTAGAAACGGCCCTGATTGTGATCTGAGTCAGAGTGCGCATGTGGCATGACACTGCAGGTTCCTGAACGTTGGGCATTTTGGCATTTTACTCAAACTGTGATAACTAAAATTGAACAGCACAAATAAAACGGTGATACATACATATACATGATGGTCACAGAGGAATTATTGGGCACATAAATGAATACAGCTTGACTATATATAAATACACTTCACAAACAAGTGTCAAGTGTGCAAGAGCTCTGGTACGTAAACTCAAGTCTCGCTTCTGCATTTGCTGACGTGGCCTATGTGGTTGGTTGGGTTAATGCAGTAAGGTTGGGGTGGTGGGGACGGACTCTTGACAACTTGGCCTGGCAGTTCAGATTTGACTGTTCCCATGAGGCAAAAGGAACAAATGATGGACAGAATGCTGAACAATGCAAACATTAACCCCTGTCATAAGGATCTGGGTTTAATCCATCGTTCTTTGGCTCACCACCCCACCCCAGTTTGGACCCAGCCAGGGAGGACCGGGCTTGGCAGTTCGGGCTGGACTGTTCCAATGAGGCACAGGGTCAAGACTGATTGCATACGGCTGGGTCTAAACTGGGTGGCATGGTGTGCAGAAGAACAATGGATTTAACCCAGATCTATTGACTGGGGTTGAATGTTTGATTTTCTCTGTAATCCGTCCATCATCTGTATGTCCTTTGCTGTTCCCATGAGGGAACAGGGTCAAGGCAGATTTGCATATGGCTGTGTCCAAACTGAGGGGGCATGCTGAGAGACAAATGATGGACTGGAATGAGGCCTGAGTGACTGCCAGAGGCTGAGATTATTTCAAGCCTGGCTGTTTTTACATAGGTACCCTGACAAACCTCAGCACACTGGCGGCCTCATATGTCCACGCCAGACCAAATTTTCTCTCTTGAATAAAGAATACTATGAAGTCAGTGATTGACGGCTTGCCTTACGTTGCCAATGGTAACATGGAAAACAATAAGCCCAGGTGAAATTTCAATTATGCTGGCATAAATTGTGCAATTTGAGTTTTTTTCTTTATTCTTGTTCTCAGAAATTTCCAAAATGATGCCATTATGCCTTGTTGCGTAGGTATGGGTGCTTGCTCCAAGATTATAACAGGAGATCGAAGGCTATATTTTAGCGCACAATGCATCCTTGCATCCATTTTGGACACAAGGGGCGCATTTACACCAGAAAAACAAAGCTACAAAACCACCAGTTGCGTGAATGACAAACGCTCGTGTCCCGGTCGTTTGAGGTAGTAGTGTTTTTAGCACTATTGTTGTACTGTGAAACTCTGTCCTGCTTCGAGAATGGACACAGGGACCTAGTTTTGCCAAAATATAGCGCAACTTGCAATATTTACATTTCATATGATTACCAATATTTTTTAGGAAATGTTGCTTAATTATGTGGAAACGAATTACACAAACGTCTCACACCCCTTGGAAAAAATGTATGTGATGCAGCTGGGGAGACTAGGAGGGTCTAAGACGCACTATCTCCTTCTACTGAGTAAGCCACGCACAATTAGAAAGTAATTCAAGTGCAACTTTCCAAATTCATAAAGAGAATAAAAAAATAAAGGGTGAAAAACGAGGAAATGGAGCAGAAAGGAGAGGATAAAGTGAGCAGAAAGCAGAGCGAGAGAAGGAGTCAGAGGTCCAATGGACCACCAGGGATGAGGCAGTGGTATAACCTGCAGGTGGAGGAGGGCCTCGAACACCAACACTTCGGGATTGCAGCCCTCAGAAGGGCGTCACTTGATGGTGGAGCTGCGAGGGTGGGAGAGCAATTTCCCTGAAAAGGAATCAGTGGTCTTGCTCCATTGATTTGCCCATACACAAGTAAAGGTGACTGTAGAGTAGTTATGAAACATCAGTGCACATTGCTACATACCGAAATTGGTGTCTATTTACAAATGACATGGAAGACATCCAACAGTCAGAGATGTTTTAAGGCAGTGGTAAAGTAGGCTCTAGCCCAGGGCAACAGCCTTTCTGGGGGCCCCTGCTAGAGCCAGCTTGGTTCTGATGAGAGTCTTGCCCTGATGACCGTTAATAATTCTTAAATAGATTGTTTTAAATATATTTACTTTATTTTTAATGTGGGCGATGTTTGAGAGTCTATTACAGATAGTTTGCGGATAAAGGAGTGTGTTATGTGTTGAAAAAATTTTCTTTCACATAAAAACAGGACCTCACATATGAGTAATGGGAGGGAGTTCCAGAGATGGTTTACAGTAATATTAGTGAGCTGCTGCTGTGTTACAATATTGAAAACACACATCAATATACCTAAATATTACATGTAAACACATTTAGAATCTGGACGAGTGTGCCTAAACACTGGCAGAGACCTGGCCAAAGAGGGCAGGAAAGAGTTGGAATTAGATCATAAATTCAAAGCTGTTCCGAAAAGAAGCCCCCAAAAATATAGTTGGCCCAGTGCCTTCAAAATCCTTAAGGTGGACCTGCCAACGGGTTGTGCACTGCTGGTGTTTGGTCATTTGTGCCTAAAGTTTGTTTTTTCTGATCTCTCAAGGTAAACAAGTTTGACACACAATAATGGCCGCCTGTTTATGGGGCAGATGTATCAACGGGATTTTTAGTCGCAAACGCTGCGATTCTCAAAAAAGCAGCGTTTGCGACTAAAAATCATGAAAACGGGGTATATGGCAGAAATGGATTCGCAAAGTTAAGGAATCACAGAATTTGCGATTTCTTAACTTTGTGCAAGCATTTAAGGAATCGCAAAAAGCGATTCCTTAAATGCTATGTAGGAAACACTTAAGTTTAGCGAATTCACCTTAAGAAATCGCAAATTACCACCGACATCAAGTTGGTGTTAATTTGCGATTTCTTTCACAAATGCACTTTTTTGCATTTGTAAAGGTGCCATGTGGTGCTCATACATGCCCTTAGCGCACACATGTAAATTTCAGGGGTGCAGCAGGGTGTCCTTAAGACACGCTTGCACCCTTGAAATTATTCTCAATTTGCGATTAGCAAATTGCGAATCGCAAATTGAGAATAACTTCCCATTCCTTCCTATGGGCCTCCCGGCCCATAGAAATGAATGAGAAAGTATTCCTTAATTGCTGATTCGCAATTTGCGAATTCGCAATTAAGGAATATTAAGTAATCGCTAAAAAATTGCAATTTTTTTTATACATACAATTTGCAATTCTCAAATAGCGATTCTCAAAAAATCGCTATTTGAGAATCGCAAATAGGTATTTTGATACATCTGCCCCTATGTGCTCTTCCTTTGACGATGCAGAACATCCGCTCAGGGGCACAAATGGCTATTCTCCATTCAAACTCGTTTTTTTTGTTTGTTTAGACATGCCCTGATCCTCTGCCATTGTGAAGATCACTTTAGTCACAAAAAGATCAAAGTCTTCATTTTTTTTATTTTGTTGTAGTTTCTTAGACCACTTACTGCCACAGTCTGCCACCTCTGCCTTCCCTCCTCAAAACACTAACTTTCAATGACTGAAAAGACAATCCATCTATTAAACAAAATAAAATTCACTCGCGCTGCAAATTAATATTTTAAATTGCATTTATATTTTACTCATCCATACATTCATCACTTTTATGGAACATGAGCAAACTCTGAGACTAACACAAGTTTGAGACAGGACAATGAACAGAATAAGCTTTATTTTATGAGCGCTGAGCCAGACAGTAGAACTTTACTTAGCAGTCAGTCAAAGAAATAAATATTTTAGATCACCGTATTTTAGTAATAGGTTGGTACAGCTGTTTTCACTGAGCACATTTCAGATCAGCGATAGTCACCCTGAAGTTATAGTTAGGTCTCTATTTCCGTTAAAATGCTGTTTTGATTTTCTCGCAGCTTTGCCCCAGTTTGAACCATATGCATGACAAATGTCCCTCGCTTGGCCCATCCAACTAAGTTTCGGCAGGACAAGTTTCGTGCACACCTGTCCGGGGGCAAAGAGGGAAGTTACAGGCAGGGGTGGAAAAAAAGTGGAACTTTCTGTTTGAACTTCCACAGGAATGTTAGATCGCAGCCACAGCAACCACTGCTGAATGGAATGACACCAAACCTAACACAAAAGTACCGGTTTATTCAAAATAATTCCTTGGAATTTCCACATAGAACGACTTTTTTATCTTCTTGGAACCTTGCCGCAGCTTGATCAATGCGCGTGATGTCGGACACTCCCTGCTGGCTCACCACAATATGGTTAGACAAGTCGAGTTTCATGCAGACCTTCCGGAGGGCAGTGAAGGAAGTTGAATGAGGTGAAAGGAAGGTTGTGGTGAATAAAATGAATGAATAAAGCCTAATCGGAATTTTAAATATTAATTTGCATTATGTACTGGATTCTGGGAAGAGAGGCATGCATATCAACAAAATAAACAACAGACTCCTGCTCTCACGACAGACAAGATTAAATACACTCACCCCTGCAGATAGTGGAGGCATCGTCTGAATGCTGGCATGAGGAAAGGGGCAAGCCATGTTAGCCTTCTTCAGTGGTCCAATAAATGTAGGATATTCCTATAAGCCCGCTATGCAAGGAAGATTCAGCAAGCCATCAATGTGAGAAACGCAAGGGAACTTCTAGCAGGAAGCTGAAAAGTAACTGACAGGCATAAGCGGAGAACCTAAGGAAGGAGCGCGAAGATAACACAAAGACACATTTAGAAAGGTCGTGTGTGAAATTGTTGAGGCGAAAATCCCACCAATAAACGTTGTTGTTGGGAATTGTTCTGCAGCCCAAAAGCCGCCTTTATACTCATATATGAATAACTAATCCAGTTGCTGGAGATTGTACCCGGAAAGTGAATGGTAGGTGCCAGTGGTTTGGGACCCCACCAAATTCCGAACATTGTAGAAGCCATTATCTATGGAGGGGCAGATGCGACCAAACAGCTGTTATGCTAACCCTAGGGATTTTATTTATTTATTTAATGCGATTTTCTATAGCTCGAACATTACCCGAAGGCGTCAGAGCGCTTTACAAAAGAACCAGTTGCGATACATAAGGATTTAGGATTACATGAGTTACATAAAAGATACAAACAGGAAAAAAATTGCAAATGTACAAGTTGTAAAGTCACACAGGGAAGAGATACAAATAGAAAAAATTGCAAATGTGCAAGTTGTAAAGTCACTCAAGAAAGAGATACAAATGGATAAACTCTAAGAATCACATAGGAATGGTAGTGAGTACAAAGGTCTTCTACATATACTAGTGGTTAGAGTTATCTCTATAAACATGTATATACAAATAGTAGATTTTCTCAGAATTCCATTTTACCAGCGATTCGGCTTGGACAAGTATATATCACATATTTACAGAGTGAAAAGAGAAATAAAATAAAAAATAAATTACATTAAAATAAAAAGGGGTAGGAATGATTTCTGCCTGATTCCCAGGCAGTGCCAAGGAGCCATATTTGCTATTGCAAACATCCCTATGAGACAGGGTGGATCTTCTTTGCCACTGCCAGAACTTTTGCTGCACATCTCCCCCACGAGTGCAGCATGGAACATCATTTTGTGCTGAGCAAAAGGAATGATGCTATGGGACCTTCGAGCCTCGCCAACAGTATGCCCAAACACTATGCAAGGGAAAAGGGCATGAACAGGTGGCTTTGTAAAACAGAGACCTGGCACAGGCACTGGACTCCAGCCAAACACAGGACTCAGAGTGTGCCATGCACAGCTGGTTCAATGGCCATGGGGCTGGTGCACGACCTCCACTACACGCCCACTATCCTGGGCCTATGAAACCAACGGAGGAGCTTTGGATCATTGGGCAAGTGCCAGGTCAGGTAAAACGTGCCTACCTTTCTCCAATTATATTGATGTTCTGATTGGTTGTGTCCTGTATAGCCCTGGGCTAATAAAAATCTAATATGCCTCTGCTGGGGCACCCACCGAATATTACACAAGGAGCCTTGTTGAAACATCCTGATTAATGGCATTTTCAAGGTGGAGAGGAGTGCATACATTACAAATGCTACTGCTTGGAATCAGAGACCAGAAGTGCAGCAGATCGCAACAGCAAAATACAGTGAGCCTCTGGCAAATTGATGGAAATTGCACAAGTGCTAAATTCAATTCTGAGCAGTGCATTAATAGATCATTCAATCTCACTTCCAGAGGCTCATGAGTAGACTATGCATTCCTGGGTCCAGCTGCACATAGGGCAATGTGCTCCATGTTCAGTAGCACACAGAGCAACCACTGAGTTCAAGTGAACCCGTCATTAGCATGAGATGCGGTAGCACACGGAAAGACTAGCGAGGTGGGGGATAGTGTCAAGGACAGGATGCTTCAATGGTCTGTTCTAAATTCTAAATTGCCTGAAGGAAAAGCAACTTCTCACAGAAGCTACAGTGGCACCCTGCAGAGAATACAAAAGGTGTCAAGTGACTCCTTAGGAAGCCAATCTCACAACTCACACAGGATATAAAATACCTTGGCAATCTTTTGTATCGTGATTAAGATTCATAACGAAAAGAATAGCAAGGCATCAAACTTTTCCTGAAGAAGCAGGGAAGAGAAAAGACTGAGGTCAAATTCCAGAAGTAGAATTCAGTAGAAATTTACATCTGCAAGGAGCAAACATCAGAGATAAAAATGAAGCAAGGGAAATAAAGAATGCAATGAAAAATAGGGAATGAAGGGTTTGTTATGCATCCTTCCCTTACAATTACCTCCTCATGTGTGGTTCTTACAGGAAGTACATTAAAGGAAAAAGCCCTAGCTTCATTTTGGTTTGTGATCCTCCAATAGCATTCTATGGAAAGACCGCCATCTTGAAAATGACCACACCCTCATTCTGGCAATCATGGTATTTGCTTTGTAAGTGAAGAAGCCCAAGTCTTAGAAATTTCACCCAGCATTCCGCGACCCGGCTGCCATCACTCTGTACTCCTCAGTACTCGTTCTATGAAGTCCCTGGCCCTCCTAAGGTCATGCATTTAGTACTGGAGATCACTTTGGTTAACCTTACAGACATTTTTAACAGTGTGTTCAGTACGGGTTATTTTCATAATGAGTGAAAAAAGATTCCATCCATCCTCTACGTTAGAAGCCTAACTTAGATGCCACAGACCTTAACAACAATAGGCCTGTCGCAAGTCTTCCTCTCTCAGCAAAAATTGTTGACAAAGCCATCAATTTTGAATTGATTTAATTTATTAATGATAACCATCTTCTAGATCCAACTCAGTTTGGCTTTAGAAGTCAACTTAGTCATAAATTGGCTTTGATCGCAACTTCAGAGGAAATCAGACAAACCGTTGATGCTGGAAGAAATGCTACTTTCATTTTATTAGGCCTCTTAATGGCATTTAACACAAATATTCACGACCTGCTCATTGATCATCTTTTCTCCACTGGAATTAGGGACAGAGCTCTCTCTCTTCTGAAATCCTTGCTAATGGAACAAGAGCAATTTGTCCCCCCAGAGGATTTGATATCACCTTCATTTTCTTTGCCATGCGGAGTTCCACTGGGCGCATCACTGAGCCCTACTCTTTTTAACCTTTATGTAAGTCCACTGGCTAGTCTGAATAAAGCATTTTTCTGTTCGCTGGTGTCCTAAGCCGATAACACCCAAATTGTGGTATCAGTGGCTAGTAACCTGAAGGTCAACTCCACCAGTTTCACAACGGTGTGCTCCAAATTGGGGGATGGATGTGATACAACTGTTTGAAGTTGAACTTGGTTAAAACCAAGGTTCTGTTATTCGGCACGAACATGTTGTTTTGGTCCCCAGCTGGTGCCCTCAGGAACTTGGTACTCTTCCCATCCAGGTCACAAAAGTGAAAGAACTTGGGATTTTTTTCAACAGTATTCTGTCTTCTGAAGGTCAGATTGATTCCATCACTCCCTCTTCATGCTGAAGCTACGCAGGAAAGTCCTTCCTTTCATTTTAGGTGAATTGCAGAAAACTGGTTTCTGCTCTTATTACTTCTAAAATGGACTACTGCAATTCTCTCTTCACTGATATACAGAAGAGGTTCTTAAGCAGACTACTGATTCTACAGAAACTTCAGCCGACGTGCTTTTAGGAATCCATAAACATAAGTCTGTTTCACAGGCCTTGGTCCAGCTTCACTGGCTTCCCATCAAGAAGCGCGTATATACTTAACCCCTTCGATGCTGGTGACAAAGCCAGCTCGTCATGGGCGTTACCTGCGCTGCGCGCATGACGAGCTGGCTTTGTCATGTAACGCGCGATTTTTAAATTTTCAGCGCGGAGCGGGAAAACCCGCTAGCGCGCATGCGGTTAAAGGCCCTCTGCGTTGCATTTAAAGCCTTGAATAACTCCAAACCTGAATATCTTATACAGCTTCTTCAGCGTTATATAAACGCTAGCTCCCTCCGTTCTTCCTCAGCTTTTATTTAGGTGTCCCAAAATATAAAAGATCCAACTGGGGTGGTAGGAGCCTGGTGACCTCCACATCCAAGCTGCGGAACTCTATACCTCCTGATCTCAAGAAGAAGTCGGATTTGCTTGCTTTAAAAAAGCCCTCAAAACCTGTTTTTTTAATCAGTAGCACCCATGTATCTGGTGTATTAATCATATCCGTTTGGTTGTTTCCTTTCTTGGGCTAGTGCCTAGACACGTTAGGGTTGTTGGACGCTCTATGAAATGTATTTTCATTTTATCCCCTCAGGGTGATCAGGAGTGTGGAGACACCAACACCCTGACCGCAGCATCTCGGAACATGCTGCCTCACAATGCAAATATTGCTCCTTTCTCTTCAGCAGGAACAGGGGCCCTGGTAAGCTTTCAACTGTATCTTTGTCACTGATGAAACGTATTTAGGACAGGGAAGGATGAAAGTGTCCTAGGTTTTCTGAACAGTAGGCAGGACAAAGTAGAGTTAATGACAACTAGGTGGGACTGCAGACGAAATGACCATTGAGCTGCAGATATAACAGAAAACAGAAAAGAGGTGGCAGCCCAAGGCAGGGAAACTGTGCCCAGAAATGTAATCCTGTGACAGTATAATTTAGTCAAAGAGCTAACAGTCTATAGTCAAAAATACGATAAGACTGAAGGCGTTTTGTAGTTCAGCGCCACAAAAATAGCACACTGTCAGTTAGCCTATTCTAGGTAAATTCAGGGAAGCGATCATGTTTCTGCCAGCAACACTCCCTCAGACTCTGTCCACAGAAACTTAAATGGACGGCTCCACCGACACTCCGTCATTTGTGTAAGTAACTCAGACCACCCGCCCTATTTAGTGTGGGCATTCTGACATACAGTTTTTTCTTCTTAGGACTGGCAGCAAAAGTCTGGCAGTCCAGAACAGAAAATAGTTATACATGCCCCAAATCCTTGAGAGAATACAAAAATGCTAACGGCCCAGACACCCTGTCTGGGCCACTAGCTTTTTTGTTTAATAAACAAGGTTTTGCTTTGGGAGTTTGCTGTTGGAAAACAAAAATGTTTGCTGGATGGCCGAATGAAACATATCAGATGCTCAGCAATTTACAGTTTCTTCTGACTTGTTTTATGTCCATACAATGCATGCATGCCATTACCACAATGCCTTTACTACATATGTAATACAACGCATTGGGGCATATTCTCAAGGAACTATCGCTGAGTTATCGGCACTTTATCGCAGCCAAAGTCACAATAAATGTATCTCCCCATTCACAAGCTGGTGCTAACAGCCACGATTTCCAGTTTACCTGCGAAAGGAGCCACCAAAAACATCATCACAGATGTCCCCGTCAACTATCACTAATGAGATGCAAAGTAGGCGTTCCTGTGGCAAAAACCGCGACAACACCACTCCGCAAAATTCTCAGCGACCAGCCAGATTGCCGAAAAGACCACAAAACATGCGATAAGACGTGTTAGCAGCAGGAAACTAACACCTGCTCTGACCTGGTGCAAAGTCGGACGACAGCTTGCACCACAAAAGGGAGGCCAGCCCAGAGCCACACCTGAAGGGTAACAGATGCCATGGAGCCATGGAACATGTGGTCCGGACACCCAAGAGGGCCACAACACTCACTGCCACCAGCCCCAGGACCCCACCCTAAACCCTGGACCCCCTGAAGGGCAAAAAAACCTTTATTTTCGCTGGGTATGCGCTGGGTGCGTTCCCGGGTACGCTCTCCGGTACTCGCACCCTGAGCGCACCACGGGGAAAAACTCTGTATCATTTTTTAAAGAATGCAGCTCTTTGATGAGAATTGGAGGTAGTTCTGAAAAGAACTTTTTTTTCTCCTTTTTTCTTTTTTTTGAACAAAAACAAAAACAGGGAATGGGAAACTGCTCAACAGGAGCAAAATAAAAAAAATCTAAATTAGGGCTGGGGATGGCAGCGGTGGTTCTCTATTACTCGAACCATGAGCATAACACTTTGTTCCCCATAACAAAGTAGCTGATCACATTTTCTGCATTTAATTGTTGCATCATTAAAAGCAGGCTGAATATTGGGAATCAGCTGGTCTGGTCGCCCCCTCACTGTTGATGAAGTTGCTCCTCCAGTTGAGGTAGAAGCACCGTACACTGGAGCCTCTTGTGCAAGAGCCCTTACACACTCTCCGGCATAGTTCCGAGGGTGCCTCCTCTCGACGTGCCAGATCATAGTAGAATTTCCAAAGGAATATTTTTTGGAAGGTTCACCCCGTGACAGGACAGTTTGACAAATTCTACACTCCACTACTTTTTTTTGGTCTGCTGGAATTGAAAAAATTTCCAGATAAAATGCTCCTTTTTTTTAGGCTGTGGAACCTCTTCATCTAAAAATCTATCTGGGTCATCACTGCTACTGGATTCTCTGGCAGCCATGGTAATCCAACAAAGATCCAAGAGCAAAAAGACAGGTCTTGCAGTCACAAAAGTGAAAGAGTAAGTGAAGGAAATGGGTGGGGATTTCATTCTTTGTAAAAAAAAACTGTTAGCAACCAATTAAAAGTGTTATTTTAAGGTCATATGACTTGAGGCACTTATGCTGCGCGCTCCGGAGCGCTTCCGGGGGCGCTTACACGGCGCGAATGTAGGCGCTTCCGGGGGCGCTTATGCGGCGCACTTGAGTGACGTTTTGCTAGCTGTACTGAAATGCAAAATCATTTTCATTTCGAAAATTGAAAATACTGCTTTTTTAAGTATGGTACTGAATGTCTTGCATTATAATTTAGTTTTCATACATATTTTTTTTTACGAAGGCAGAATTAGCGCTCTCGCTACGCTCTCGGAAGAGCTCACCGGTGCGCGCACCGGTAGCGCTACAAAACAAAATGATACGGGTAAGCTCACCGGTGCGCGCACCAGGAAGATATGATAAATAGATAAACAAAGGAATTAGCTTTTAAAAAAAACTATGAAATTCAGTGAAAAAAACATAGGTTTTAAAAACGTTATAGTTAGGAATTAGCTTTTAAAAAACCTTTAAAATTCAATGAAAAAAACATAGGTTTCAAAAAAGTTATAGTTAGCAGAACATTTTACTCATACAAAACCATTGAAATTCCCACGTTATAGTTAGTTGGACTCACTATAACTTGCGCGCCCGCAATCCACTGCTGATGATGTCACATATTACATCATTCATGACATGGTCAGTGACATCACTGATGACATCACTGATGACATCTCAAATGACATCACTGATGACATTACTGATGACATCATCCATGTGATAATACAATACACCTCCTCACACTCTAATCTAACTTATGATACACCCAGTGTAAAATACAAACTACCATTCCTAAAACCATTGACACAGTAAAACCCCTTACCACATACGCACTCACTGATTTCTAGGTCTACATACACATCTACTCATTCACCCATACAATCTTTCATACATACAGTCACTCATCAATACAAGAACAACATATGCACTCATACACCTATAGAGAGACTCACACACTGCCACTCATCCATGGAGTTACTCACACACCTAGTCAGTCAAGTAAAGAATCAATCACACTCCCATTTCCACAACTATACAGTTATACACACAAAACCTTCCTTATTTAAACATAGACTAACACATACTTACTATCTTTTACAATCACTGATACAAGTACATATTGATAGATACAGTCACTTATGCAATCACAGGCTGTTATATATAGTCATTTATATATGACAACTCTCACATGCACTGTGTTTTACATATGTACTTACTTGGACATGTAGCACTGAGATATCCATTCACTCACCAACACACCCATGCACGCAGTCAACTGCCCATACAGCTGTTTCCACATGCACTCTTGAACTCATACACCTAGTGAACCAACTGCTCACACATCTATGCACAGAGTCACACACCACCCACAGACACACTCAGTCTCCCATTCAAATACTTGGGCAACCAATCAATAACCCATATAGCCACTCATATAGCTACTGATCAACACATGCAGCAGCTTACACAACAACAGACATACTGATGCACACATTCTAACAGTATAGTCACTAACCCATGCATTCAGTAAGACACATTTAATCTCCCACTCATACAGTCAGTCACGCACCTACTAAATCCATTATCCAAACACTCATACATACACTCATTCTACAATATGTTAAACACATTTTTGACTTACAGGAACACACATTTAGTGGATGATGTCATCAGTGATGTCATTTGAGATGGCATCAGTGATGTCATCAGTGATGTCTCTGACCATGTCATGAATGATGTAATATGTGACATCATCAGCAGTGGATTGCGGGCGCGCAACTTATAGTGATTCCAACTAACTATAACGTGGGAATTTCAATGGTTTTGTATGAGTAAAATGTTCTGCTAACTATAACTTTTTTGAAACCTATGGTTTTTTCATTGAATATATATATATATATATATATATATATATATATATATATATATATATATATATATATATATATATATATATATATATTAATATATCCATACGCTTTCAGCACACAAAATATATATATATATACATATATATATATATATATATATATATATATATATATATATATATATATATATATATATATATATATATATATATATATATATATATATATATATATATATTTTGTGTGCTGAAAGCGTATATATGTATTCAGTCAATCGCCCTCTCACAATGAGCTCTCCACTAAGCACATATAAAAATTCTTTGTATTTCTTTTTATTTGTCCCCATAAACTGTAGATAAGCAGAATATTTGAAAAGAAAGTGCCAGCGGTTTAATGTAATTATAATTTCCTAACCTTTACTTTTGCTATTTGAATATTCTTCACGTAGATCAAACAGACACTTCTTTTGCTGTAAGTCTTTGATGCGGAGGCGCCTGAAAAGGCCATGTCCGATGCGGTAGCGAAATTATAACATTCACACCTCGAGCAATTGCCTTGGTGTCAGTATGGATTTCACACAAGAGTTGGGGGCAATTACAGGCTTGCAGGCAAGCCTTTTCCAAGAGATAATTTCTTCCGGGCACTGTTGACTGTGGCCAAGATGGCTGATGGCAGATGTCAGTTGTATCTACGGCTGTTTCTCAGCAGCTCGCCGGCGAAATAGACGGTGTAAAATGTTAAATTCAATAAAAAGAGACTGGCATTTTTCAGATACCTATTTAGGTGATAATCACAAAGTGACTGAGTTTAATTTACTGACGGAAGGTATGGAAAGAAATGATTATCCATATGACTTTGTTAAATGTGATGTTGCTTTGAAAGATACTGCAGAAGTCGAGTTGGGAAAAGTTTGTAAGAAAAACAAAAAAATGCTCAGCAGAGCACTGCAGTAATTTACTTTGGGCAGCATTTCAGTTCATCGTGTTTTGCCACAGCAGAACCAGACCAATTACTTTATCGTATTGTACTGTATCGATATTTGTACATTGCTTTCCTGAATCTTGCAAGGCCCAAACTGCCTTTAGATTAACGACAAAGTAGCTACTCAGTTTGTATCCTTTATTTAAAGCTTCACTCCCCCTCATCAGGTCATCAAGAGATCTCATCTGCATCACGATCCCAGTGTTTTTGGAGTGTATGTTTAAAAGGGTGTTGGGTTAAGGTTGACTTATACGGTAAAGGTTGCGCGCAGTGTGTCAGGCTTAAAGGCATAGTATGAGCACAGTGCATCAAACTTTGCCGTGCATGAACAAGGGCGTTGCAGGGAGTGAGGATAGGCGCAGCTGCACATGCAGATTACGCTACACAGAATTACGCGAGTTACGCCCATCACTTGAATTTAGGCCACTACACTAAAATGGATTAAATTATTCCTCGCAGATAGATTCCAAATCATAACTCTGTCTCAGCATAGGTTTTCTCGTGGATCAGCAATTGTATTCCCTCTGTCAAATGTCTCCATTGTCTCAACTTGTCTATTCTCTCAAATTTACCTGGTACAACTAAGCTGATGATATCCAGGTTATTGTAAAATTGAAATAACCTTCCAACAGAGATTCTTTCAGACTCTATCAGGGGCATTGTATCAACGATAATTATCGCTGGCCGTGCTTAGCGATAATTTTATTATCGTAGGCTAACTCGGGAATTCATCACCCTGGTAGCGTGTTATGAACAACGTGTTACTCCAGGGCGATACAAATTCCAGAGATAGCAAGTTTATCGCCGTATTGCATGAAACATCACTGGTTTTCCGGCGATGTTCCCTGCAAAATGGCGATAACCTTGCTGATACGACCCTGTGGTCGTATCAGCAGAATCCACCCCCTTTGTTAGGGATGGCTAAGTCAGGATTTTAGCAGACGTTAGATTTTGGTGAAAACGTTGTTTTCACCAAAATCTAACACGTGCTAAAATCATGTGGGCTGCCTTGTAAATATTGCGATGTGGACATCAGCGATATTTGCAAGGTAGTCCATCCAGGGTACGCCCAGTAACGCCCATTTTGCATCTCATTAGAGATGCAAAAGGAGGCGTTGGGAAAAAGGGTGCTAACATGCAACTATGCATGTTAGCACCCTCTTTTAAATAGGCCAATGATTTTATCTCCGCTTTTTTGGCTTTTTAAGCCAAAAAAGGGGAGATAAAGCACTTGCAAAGATGCCCCTCAATCTTTTAGGTCTACAGGGTGATACTTAGAATCATCTGCTGGAGAACATCATTCATGTCAACAGGATGCATGATGTATGTAGCCTATCAGTAAG
This sequence comes from Lissotriton vulgaris, assembly GCF_964263255.1. Classification (NCBI taxonomy): domain Eukaryota; kingdom Metazoa; phylum Chordata; class Amphibia; order Caudata; family Salamandridae; genus Lissotriton; species Lissotriton vulgaris. The sequence goes on along the minus strand of NC_141687.1, from coordinate 1,511,792,026 downwards.
TAAACAAAATTCCATACGAAATGCGAACCCACTGAAGGTACATTTAACCCACTGGAGAACGCTGTATGGAGTCCACCAGGAGAAAAAGAAGACCATCCCCAATGGAGATGGGATTACATTATGCAATATGCAAATCTGGGGTCTTGTAGGCTTAAAGCTTGTTGGCTTTAGTGAATAAATGTGTCTTAATATTTCTTTTAAATTCCAGGTGATTGCTGTTTATCCTTAAGTTCTTGTGTATGCGGTGCCAATATTTACAAATGTTTCTGAAGGAGGAATGATCAGGAGGGGTGCATTCCAGATTCTTTATGTGTGAAATTTAAGTTTTGCCGTCAGAAAGATCGAACCAGTACTACTGGTTGTTAGATGGTCATTGCTGAGAGTTTTGAAGGAGATTCTTCAAAACGCAGGTAGTCAGTGATATTGTTGCCTTGGTTTAGGCTAAAGGATTGTATGTCACGGCATTCTTGATTTGTAGAAGTTTGTTAGTTTGATGCTTTCTGAGCAGCATGTCAAGCCCATTGGTGTAGTCAAAGTGTGACGGAACTAGGAGTGTGGAGGCCTGGATTCCATGGGGCAAACTAAGATAAGGAAAGAACTGTCTTAAAGTTCTCATAGTGTTGAAGGCATTTTTGTTCACATTATTTACTTGACTTTGGAGTAAAAGTTTAGAGTACATAATCACCTCCAAATTATTCACTTCCATCGAGCAGATGGGAGGAGAGACAATCTCCTTAACCATACCCTTTTGGGGTCAAAAGTTGTCCAAGTTCTGGATGTCAGGATCTCTATTTTTCAAGGGCTGAGTTTCGAGTGGTTGCGTAGAATCCAGAAGGCATTGAGAGAGTCTTGAAGATTCTATGTTGGAAGGTTATTTCAATTTTAGAATAAGCTGCATATCATCAGCTTAGTTGTACCAGGTAAGTTTGAAAGAATTGACAAGTTGAGACAATGGAGACATATGAAAGAGGAAATACAATTGCTAAGCCATGAGAGGACCTATCAAGAGCAGAGAGGAGACAAAGCTATGATTTGGACTCTCCCTGCGAGGAAGTATTGAATCCATTTTAGAATGGTTGCCTAAATTCTAGTGGTGGGCATAACTTGCATAATTCTGTGTAGCGTAATCACATAGATTTACCTAAATATTCAGCAAGATTATGCAAAATTACGCAAGAAGAGTAATTTTGTATTTCGGAATACTTTCTTAGCACAAAAATGCCCCTTGTATCTTAAATGACTGCGAGAATGCATTTTGTGGTAAGAAATAGGGCTAAGTGCTACAGAACAAGAATTGCAGCATGAGCAATCATTTGCACTCGCTAAATGTGCACTTGGGGTAGGATTTCCCTCCAATTTACGCCCAGCAATTAGCACTAGTTCCTTGGAGCAAAATTCACCTTTGTGTCCACATGGATGCGAGTATGCATTTTGCTCTAACAAAATGGCACTAAATGCAACAGAACATGAACAGCAGTGCAAGAAGCCTCTCAAACTCTATGTGCTCTTGCAGTAGGATTTTTCTGTCCAAATTACTCTTAATTACCCGAGCTGGAGTAATTGTGCAATTATTTGTAATTCCACGTCAAAGAGTGATGTGGAGTTACTGAAATTACTTCGATTACTTCAGCATAATTAAAATCACTTCCAGGCCTACTAAAGTCCTTTGCTGATTACTTTTTGAAATAATAGTTGCTGGTCCGCTATGTGGAAGGCTGATGAGTGGTTAATGAGGAAGAGTGCAAAGGCTGTGTTAGAAAAACCTGTGTTGTTGAGTTCGGCCAAGATTCCAAATACCACTGAATCAATGTTTCTTACAGGTCTAAAGCTTTTCTGTTGTTTTGTTAAAAGTTCTTTCAGTCATGAGTATTCAATTGAATTCTACTGTTTCAAACAGCTTAGAAGTAGTCCTTTTGATATAGCTTGATATGGGCAAAACCCTCATTCCACAGGGTTGGTTTGATATAGGATGTTTATAAGCAACCAACGAATTCTCCAGATAAAAGGAGTTTATTAAAGAGCATTGTGGTGGGTGTGGATGGATAGGATGCTAGGAGAATGTTGTTGGAAATATTACAGGAGCTTCAGTAGTCAGCAGGGGATCTAACTATGAATTTTTATGGAATCAGCCTTGGTTATGTTAGAATAAGAACAGCTGAGCCAAGCTGACAGGCCATGTCCCCTCTGAATGTGAACACAAGCACACCCCAGCTGATTTCAATTGGGATCAGTGTAGTTCGGTGCAGCTTGATTATTTGGGCTAGACAGATTCAGAACCCATGTTAGGGCATACCTACCTACGTAAGTATTTCAGACACTGGTAATTACTTTGGGTTGCATTCCAGTCCATGTGTTTTTGCTCCTGTGCCCCTACTGATATGGACCACTCTTATTCAAAAATGGCTTAGTCCTGTTCTAATAGAAAAGTTTTCCCACAGCCCAAGGCCACAGGTTTACTAAACAGGAACATAAGCAACCCTAGTTGAACTAAGGCTGATTTGCCTGTTTGCAGTGGAAAAATGAGCAAAAAATATAATGTACTTCTGCATAGCCCCTAGCAATTACCAGTGGCTAGGATTCATTCAAGCTTTAGACCCATTCTTTTTTCTCAAGGATAATTTAGAAAAACGCATCAGCATGGGCTGGGACTGAACAGGGGAAAGTGAAGAAAAGGTGAAAAGTGTGTTCGACAGTAAGAAAGGAAAAACATTGAAACTAGCATTTGGGTTGGCGTTAGAAACTTATTGAGGTCATGAAACAAGCTAGTCCTCAATTTGAAGATAATCTTACATTACAAAAAGAAAGAACAGAACGTTTAAGGGACATCTTTTGGATTACCACCAACAGAGAGTATACACTTTCACCACAAATATGACCATGCTTCAAACATTCAAAAACTATATCAATAACAGCACATAACACATCTAGACCTTTATCATCAGATCCAGAAACACAAAAAAGAGATTAGGTAATGCAAGCTGCAAGTACATCCATTCACTTCAAGTAAATTTTCTTTTTTAGAAAAAAACAGATGACACATACTAAGCAGCATGGGTCGCACCTCAGACAGAGAAGAAAAATATATAAAAAGACAATGGAATTGCAGTACCATTAGAACACCAAGGAAAGGTTCAGATACCCGTGCAGGATTAATAAAGGGCACAAAAGTGAGAACAGGATCAGGGGAAAATTTCAAGGCTTAACCATTGAGGTGAGTGTAAATATATTTGATAGGATACATTTTTAAAAATCTCAACAAGGAATTCTCCTTCTCGCTTATTTCCAGATGCAATATTAAAGAAACAAAAATATAAGTCTTGCAGTTCACTAGACAACTTGCATTTTTTTCTTACTTCAAAAACAGACATGAAGCGCCTCTAGCTTGTCGACGGAGAGTCCAATAGAATTTGCCAACCAAGAGGTAGAAGATATACACACAATCAAATTCCTGGTAGACACTAATAACAGTGAGGCACTTTGTCTGTAGGACTTGACTGAGGAATTAGGCATTCATCCGTTATTCACTATGGATATACAGTTGAAACCCAATTCCAACTTTACATCTACAGGAGTTTGGGAATCCTTTAGACACTTGGTCAACAAACTGAGATTAGAGGTTTAGAAGCCTGCTATAAGAATGCCAGACCTTGAAGAACCGGGCTTTTAGAACCCAGCGGCGCCAGGGGCACGCCCAAAGTCTTCGGATTCACCTGTCTTGGTTACAGAGACACGGAATACTTCTGGGTGGCGTCCGAGACCAAATTTATTAGCTGCAGCCAGTAACAGTGATCCTAAAAAATACAGCATGGGGTATTCCAGGAGACTGCTCAAATTTGTAGAGCAAGACATCTCCTTTTATACACAATATTCACATTTAGAACATACACCCACTGCGCAAAAATCCAACCAATGAGGTACATTCTCAAACAAAGTATCACATGACGAAAAGCTCAGTTTGCATTATCCCAACCCCAAGTTAATCATTGGGAATGTCCCAAATCCAATCTCCACAAGCTAGACAAACCCATAATTGAAAAGCACAATGTATGTAGTAAAGAGCATAGAAAAGGAAACAATGTCTGATAGTGAGCAAGATAAGGCATGTGTAAGGAGACTAAAAGTTAACGATGTCCTGAACAGTGATTGGCAATCTCAGACAACGATCAAACCACGGAAATTGACTCGGCAGGGTCAGCTTCAGGTGAAGGAATCAGATCCTTGCAATTCACCTCGGAGTCAAGAAAGACCCTGTTAATGTATACCAACACATGAAGGCCAGGCCGCTTCGTTCGTTCAACCACACTCGTCGGCCTGCGTGATGGCAACACAAAATGGAGACTCAAAACCAAAATGGAACCTATGTTCGAGACGAAATCTCCAAATACGTAATGAACTCGCTAACGTGACGAATTCACTCCATATTAGCCGCACTCACTAAATACGGTTCAACATCACCAAAATCATGACGGAACCATAACCTTACGAGACAGGGCCCGTTTTCACACAACCACAACCTTAGCCTGCAAATATCGTTGTTACTGTCAAATGGATAGTGCATCCCTTAAACCTCCCTTTCACTCTTCTGTTATTCGGTCCTTGGGTCTGTCAGTGATGTCATATTATGTTGGCACGCAGTCCGTTCCACTGATGAAGTCACTGGAACTGCTCAATCTAATCAGAGCCCCTGTTTGACAGCATTTGCAACATTAAATCAAACCTTCTTAACATAAACAGTGACAAAACAGTTTTAATGTTTGCCTGTCGATCCACTCACTGGTGGTCTGTTAACCCCTTCGATGCTCATGACGAGCTCAGCTCGTCATGAGGCACAGTGGAGCTGTGCTGATGACGAGCTGAGCTCGTCATGAACAATGGGAATTACCCTCATGCAGCACAGGAGGGGAAAATGCACAGCAGCGATGTGGTTAAGTGACCTCTAGAATTTGCAGTGCCCATGCCACACGAAGTTGTGAGGAATCTGGGCTTTATATATTATCATTCCCTTTCCTTTTCCAACTTAATCAGAAGAGTTTTTCCACTTCTTTTCCTGCAATAGGATGCTATTGAAGATTGGGGCATAGTTGCAAGCCCCTATTGACACAGGAACGTCACTTTTTTATACCTTCCTGTGGCGATACGGACCTCGCATTATTCACAAGTTGGCATTAAGCCACGTTAAGTGAATAAGGCACCTTTTCAAGCTATGTTTAGGGTGAAAGGGGTGGGCAATGAGTGTTGCAGTGGGCGTTCGTCTACAACACCCATTGATTTTGAAGCTGCCCCATATTTACAAGAATGTCATATATAGGAGGCAGTGCCAAAATTAAGACAAGGGACAACCAGGTCTTAAACATGTGAAACAAGGAGAAATGCCTAATTTCTCTTTGTTTTTGCTGTTTCTATTTGTGCTGCACTGTGCAGCACACATAAAAACAGCAAATCACCAAGTATGATTGTTTATGTTCAGGAAGGTGTCCCTTCCTGCACATAAACAATCATTTTAAAAATGACGTGTTGCTATTTCAATGTATGCTGCACAAAGCAGGACACATAGAAGTTACAAATTGCCATTGATGATTGTTTATGTGCAGGAAAGGACACCTTCCTTTATATAAACAATCATTTCCACAATGCAGGCACCCTTGCACTACAGTGCAAGGGTGCCTGAGCTGGCGCTCAGCAGTTAAATGTATTGCCTGCGCCGGGAGAAATGCAGGGCTGTACCGTATTGTTGTACATATGGTGCAGCCCTGCGTTTCCAAAGTGAGAGAGCATGGCGTTAGCCTTCTTGGCCTAACACCTCGCTCCGCCACTTTACTTCTAAATATACCCCATCATTCCTTTCCTGCCTATGATTTGTTGTAAGACTATGGAGGCAACCATCATATTTTGCCTGGCCTATGGCAAAGTACTTTATCTTGGTCTTCCTGGTTACCTCACGCTGTTTGCAAATTATTCAGAATGCAGTATTCAGGCGTATTCTTGGAATTTGAGCATTCTTCCTATATACTGTTACAATGAGACTCTTCTTTTTTCCTATAGCTAAACATTTACTTTCAAATTGTTATGAACTTGTCATTGTTCACTTGACTTAACTTAGAGGGTCATTTATCTTCAGAGGTGCTTCACTCATGTCTTACACCTCTTTTACCTTTCTCTACTGCTCATCTTCTCAAATTCCTATCAATAAAAAGTCTGGATAAGGTTGTTGATTTTCTCCTATTTTATTCAGAAATGTCTCTATACACTGTGTGTTGTGACTAAAATCTTAGCACGTCATTTAGGCTCCTTGTATGCAAGTGGCCATAAAATTTGTTTTGCAAATCGCTGATGATTTTTATTTACATTCCAGATACACACATTAATTCAGATGCATCAGTAACAGTATGACATGTACAACGAGGAAGTAATGGTTTAATTTAAGCCCTAAATATCTACCTCCATAACTATCCAAAAAATGTTAATATTTTTGGGTGTGGTATAAAGGGTGTAGTTAAAGCCCTAAGAGTAGCAAATCTAAGATGTGGTCTGATGCATTGTACAAGGAAATGAGTGGTGCACTGCTGCTTATATACAGTTTTAGTGATTTTTAGGAGGGATGGGTGCACTCGTGGGTGGCGTTTCCGTCAAACGCCGGTAAACCATAGAAACATGTCGTGTACGCATAGGTATGCTAGTACATCCTCAGATGAGGCACTCCGTGGGTGATCAATCAAATGATTCCAATGTTCTTGTCAGAATACTATTTATTGTTCAATAGTTTTCATGTGAAATTTCTCAATGATATTAGCATCATATCAATGAAGTACATGACTGGTTCAATTGGTAGAGGATATGTACAAACTCCAATGCATTTCGGGCGGGACGCCCTTTATCAAGGAGAGCTGAAAGGAAAAGACGAGCCGGTATCAGGATGTGAAATGAGTGAACACGGGGAAAATCGAAAGTAAAAAGTTAAGTGCCGATCAATCGGTGTGCAGGGTCGGGTGCCTATGCGGTGAATGGGCAGGTGTGGGGGTGGTTTGAATCGTGATCATACGGGGTGAGGAGAAATGCAGGAATCTCGGGGATGTGAATGGGTGTGATGGGGATATTAAGTCGCGTGAGGGTAATGTGAACGGGTGGCAAAGTGAGCAAGGGACTCACGTCTGAGCGTGAGTCCCTTGCTCACTTTGCCAATGGATTCAAGCAAGCCGGGCTGAAGACGGCTGGAATTCCAGAAACAGGTCCCAGGACGCTTGCTTCCGGTTCAGGGAAGACATGGCTTGGCAGTTCGGGCTGGATTGTTCCCATGAGGCACAGGATCAGACTGATTTGCATATAGCCATGTCTGAACTGGGGTGGCAGAGTGGGCCAAAGAACGGTGATGGATGAAACCCAGATCTTTTGACTGGATGTGAGTGTTTGATTGATTCAGATGCTCCGTCCATCACCACCCCCTTTTGCACCGCTTTTGGCCGCCATAAGTGTGACAGGGTATGCTCAGACGTGAGTCCCTTGCTCACTTTGCCACTGGATTCAAGCAAGCCGGGCTGAAGACGGCTGGAATGCCAGAAACCGGTCCTTGGAAGCTTGTTTCCGGTCCAGGGAAGACATGGCTTGGGAGTTCGGGCTGGACTGTTCCCATGAGGCACAGGGTCAGACTGATTTGCATATAGCCATGTCTGAACTGGGGTGGCAGAGTGGGCTAAAGAACGGTGATGGATTAAACCCAGATCTTTTGACTGGGTGTGAGTGTTTGATTGATTCAGATGCTCCGTCCATCACCACCCCCTTTTGCATCACAGCATAGATAGTTCTTCTAGATTGATCAGACTGATGTGATGAGCCATGCTCATTTAATTGCACTTCTTTGAACTCTGACAAATATTGTCCAAGTACCACTTGAACAAGAATCACCACCATTTTAATAAATATTGCAAAGACAATGATTGTTAAAATCAGCCATAAATGCACCCAGGAGTGTATATTTGCTGTTTACCTACCCATACACCCTGAAATTGCCCTATATCTCAGACTAATGGCTTGAACGGTCCACCTCGAAGCTGAGAAACGGGTTCGAGTCTTGGCAGGGACACTCAACATCCTGTGATTCTGGGAAACTCACTTAAACCCCCGTGCTTAACACAAAATGAATGTGTCAGTCTGTAACACAACTGATGCTCATGCAAAGCGCTCTGATACCTTCAGGTCGAGTTTGCGCTATATAAAACTGCAAAAAAATAAAGGTTAATTCAAATCGATATGAATGGGAACGGGTGGTGTCCATCTTTTGTTCTTCCATGTTGACCTATGAAATACATTTCGCACTATGGCCGCTCTGAGTTCAAACGTGTTATTAAAGCCTTGCACTGCAGGCACGTGTGGTGCTGAAAGTGCAGCCGGCATTGCATCAAGTTCCACGTCATTCTGGCTTTCATTTTTAACACAGCAGTGCTTAACACTTGCTGAACTGCGCTTTGACACGGCAGTAAATCGTGAAGAGAGTTTTATGGCGGTGGCTCAGCTTGCGGGTTTTGCTGTAGCATTTCAAGACAACTGTAAAGAATATGCCACACTGTACGGCCTCAGAAAGTCAATCACAACGTGTCTTCTCCTCTTAGACCTGGGCAATGCAGTGATATCACTGTTCTTGTGCCTTCTGTAGAAATCTCTCTCACTGGTAGGTCGGCCCAAATACTTCCTTTTAGCTGTTTGCTCCTTCTCGAGCTCTCTGGTTTCTGTTAGCCTTTGGTAGCCAGACATCAGTAGCAGACATGAAGGAACAGAAGCTTGTACTCCAGACACACTCGCCTGACTGCAGAGACTTTACCTTTCCTTAATTTCGGACGAAGTTCTGCATTATGGACGCAGCCTTTTCTACGACCACTATATAATGACAAGACTTTCGGATTATATATTAAGAATATTTTTGCCTTGAGAAAGCATTTGGGCTGCCGGCTACATGGGCAAAACATGTGTCAGCTCTTCTTTTGGTCACTTGTATTTATGACAACAAATACATTCAGAATATTATACCTAAAACGCACGTCAGATTTTATGATTTTCCCCCCATATATATACATTAGTCACAAACCTATCACACTTTCAAAATATTTTTTTCCTAATTTGGTCACCCTTGGGTGAAGCCATCTGATACGTGCCTCACCAAGAATTGGGTCCCATCCCATTGTGCGTGTACCCCTGCAGCACCCACCCCCAAATGAGTTAAACACTTTGTCTAGTATATTGTAAATCATGTACCATCTCAAGACACTGCCCAATCATGAGAATTATTGACCTCCAGGAGGTCAAGGAGATACATTGTCATACCAAATAATATTTCATAAGGTGCACTATTCAGTAATACATGTCTCAGCAAATTATTTAACATTCTATGAGCACTGTAAAGGTCATTTATTAATGATGCACCATTAATTAAGGCCCTTGTAGTCCAGCCCTTTTTAATCATGTTAATCCACCTTTACACAATGTTTTTCATTTAGGGTTCAAAGAATTCAGGGCTATATTACCAAGGGGGGCGATAGGCAATTATCGCCGTTTTTGGCCGCCAAGCGGGGAAAATTCTATCGCTATATTAGCAAGCTGTCGCTAACTGATGTTAGCGACAGCTTTTAGGTGATAGCGAGCGGTTTGGGGCCCGATTTGCATGTCAGCGATATTTATCGCTAATGACGTGCAAAGTGGGTGTACCCAACCTGTTAGCGACTGAAAGCAGTCGCTAGCGCTGCTATCGCCTATTAGCAAGGCGGGCGTAGCGATGGAAATATTCCCGCTGTCGCCAAAAACGAACGCCTGCTCAGATCAGTTCCTAGCCATGTTATCCAATGGAAGGTGGATAACATGAACGTATTCTCAGCGATATTCATGCTATCGCCGGAAAAATTATCGTTTTGGATATAAACGTTGCTAATAGCACATTATCTCAGCGATAATTTCCGGCGATGCTTAGCGATAAAAAAATTGTTGCTAAGCCTAGTTAGTGATAAATATCGCTACTGGTTGGTAATATACCCCTTAGTGAATTGGAGTAGTACTCCCACCCTGGTAGGTGCCATCTGTGAATTCTTTTTAAATAAACCCTGTCCTTACTCCAAGTGTAAGGTATGCAGCACCCTCATAGCTACTAAGGATAACAGATCTTACGCATCTGTGCACACACTCCCTTGACACCGTGTCACACCGATATCAAACAACTTCAGGAAGTTACCACCACCAACATGTTTATTTATTGGTTGGAGTGGACCAATGTCATCCACAGACGTTGTTTTGAAAAAGTTTAGCTCCTTTCGAAAGAACTGTTTGTGGGGGCTGTGCAACTGTTATGGGTTTGACATATGTTACACTACAAAAGCTATTGTCAGGTGGCTTTTGGTGTTAACATCCACCAGCACTGGACCTATAACATATAACACGTGCAGAGTGGTTGTTCGTCCAGTGTGACCAGACCTATTACCTCCTGAGCTGCCATTATTAGAGCGAATTGAGTTGACCCATTTGGTATGTCACGATCACCCACTCCTGGTTTAGTTACCTTAGACAACCTATCTTATCCAAGGCAGTAAACATGTTTTGCTGTGAAGCCCTGAGGTCCTACAATGTGATGTCTGTACTTCCAAGGCTATTTACAGTTACATTTTAGTTTTTAACTCAGTTATTGTTGCAATGTTTTTTACCTGCAGACTTGACAGCAGCATGCCTATTAGGTAGAATCCCTCACTTTGGTATGCCACGAAGTGCTCTAAGCTAACTTTTAAAGACAGCTGCCTCTACATGAAACTGTTTAGCTTTGATCATATTCTCTTGTGAGTCTTTTTAACCATTCGACTTCCAATGTCTTACACTTACTGTTAGAAATGGGGCTTCTGGTTGGGTAGGGTATGTACCTAAGCCAGGCAGAACCCACCACTCTAGTCAGGGCAAATAAGTTACACACCAATGATAACCTTTGTTCACCCCCGGTAGCTTGGCAGAGAGCAGTCAGTCTTATCCCCAGAGGCAATGTGTACAGCCTTTGCACAACACACTCACACCAGCAACACAGTAAATACACCACAGAAGAGGCTCCACACAATAATAAATAAAAAATAGACCAGGAGCGGCAGGTGCAGGAAAGCATGGGGTGGGGTAGAGGGAGTCAACACACGATGACAAGGGAAAAAAACATAAAAAAAGAAAAACAGTTACCTTCGGACTCAGTGATGCGGCAAGGTTAGTCGCTTACTTTTTCTAAATGTCATTTCCCCTCGTCATCATCTGTTGACTTCCCCTCCCTCACCCTGCCCCCTGACTCACCGCACTGACCTGCACTGGCCGCTCCTGAAATAGACTGTATTGTATATAACACAAGACCAAAACAACATAAACCAATAATTACTTTGCCAATCAGGCAATGGTTAAACATCACAATGAGTACAATATGTGAAAACAAAACTTATATGTTGCAAGCATCATGAAAAACATAACTGTGCATGTTATGCAGTCCCTGAAATAGTACAAAATTCCTGTCAATGCAAGGTAAAACAACATACATCAATATCAGAGCATCAACTGCAGTAGAGTACGGCACCATGACACATGCACATGACACATGCAGTGCCATGCATCACCATAATGCTTAGGGCACAGCACATCAGCGTTCCTCTTATGTGTTATAGAGTAAATAACTCCAAACTGTTGAGAATAGGAATAACTGCTCACCTACAACAGTTATTACAGTAATCTCTGGATATTCCTGTACAGCAAGTTCTCACCCCGTACAGCCATAACACGGCCATAATGTACCCCCAAGATGCATCCAGAATGGGGGAGCACACATGCACCAACAAGATTCAGTGAGGAGACCTCACTCTGTACCCCACATGGAAAAGACCACAGGGCAGTTACCTGTGTTGCTGCGGGGCAGCTGCAAGTTACCAATACTTTCAGGTAAATGCAGTGAGCCATCTGTGTTGTATGTCTTAGTGCCGCAAAGGATTCACCCTTCCCCAGGGATGCCGGTTCCACCACAAAGCTCCGGCTGCTCTTCTCGGGAGGCAGGGTCGGTGTGTCTATGTCGAGTCGCCAGGCCCCGCACACCACCAGACAACAGTGGCGGAGTTTCTCGGCTTGGTTCCTGCTTCTACCCTCACACCTGCAGTAGCTCTTTCTCCCTCTGAAGAGGGCAGTGTGAGTAGGAGGGGGAAAGATCTGGAGATTCTTGGTCAGCAGAGAGGCTCTCTATACCTGTTCCTGGCCACTTGCCTGGAACAGGGGGAAGCGCTCCCCTTGTCCCCAGGCAGATTGAGAAGCTGGAGTGCCCACCACACACCAATCCTCAGTCTAAAGGGGCAAAAAAATGAAGCGTTCGCCATGCGCTATAATTCAACTAGTAGTAGGTGTGAGGCGCTCACCACGTGCTGGCCATATAAAATGATGGGACAATGAAGGGGAGTACTCCAGCACGGCTCCTACAGCAATCCACACTGCTGTCAGACTCACAGGCCACAAGAGTCACACATAAGTAGTGTGCTGATTCAATGTTTGATGACCCTAGAGTTGCAGCCAACATGCCCATGGAGATCACTGGGGGCAAACACGCAGGAATGCAGGCAGCAGGTCAGCACACTGAACCAGGTCGCAGGGTGTCAGTCCCTCTTACACCTCAGCACACAGCAAGCAGCAGGACACCAAAGCAAAGCAGTTAGTAAAGTGGCAGTTCCTGTTGGTAGCACAGTAGTTCCTTCTGGCAAGGTGCAGTATGTAGAGCCAGCAGCATCAAGTTAGAAGTCTCACACAATGTCTAAAAGCATGGGGTCAGCACGCCTGTACTTATACTCAAAAGGACATTTATTTAGGGGAAACTTCAAAAGATCCTTTGGGGAAGCACAACACCTCCTTTCAACTCAGCCCTGGCTCCAGATGCTCACTAGAAGGTAAATCAGGCCTTTGCTTAAGGGCAGGACACAGTCTATACAAATGTAAGTGTGCCTGCCTTCCTCTCTCCCTGCCCAGGAAGACCATCAGTATGCAGATGAAGGCAGAGGAAACCTGTCCACCCCCAACCCTCCCTGTGTGATGACTGCCTGGAAAGTATGTGCAAAGCGTAGCTGTCAACCAGGCCCAGACATGGATTGGAGTGAGGCTGCAAAGCACAAGCGTCACAAGCACAGAGAGATGTCCACTTTCTAAAAGCGGCATTTCTAAAATAGTAATGCAAAATCCAACTACACCAGTAAGCAGGATTTATCCCCACTTTTCCAAACATAGCAACACTACTTCTTTCAGCACAGGAATTAACACATAAGTATCTACAAGGGAATTTCCAATGCTAGCCTATTAGAGGAGTAGGCCTCACAGTAGTGAGAAAGCAAATAGGCTGGTTGCCAGTACGGGGACAAGCCATACAACAAAGGCACATGTGCTACCTTTCACCTACACAACACCTTGCCCATAGGGCTACCTAGGGCCTAGCTCAGGGGCGCCCTATATGTACTAAGAGGGGAGTTTCAGGCTTGGCAAGTAACTTTAAGTGCCAAGTGAATGTGACAGTAAACTGGGCGCTGCAGGCCAACTAGTAGTCTTTAATTTACAGGCCCTGGGTATGAAAAATCACATTGTACAAGAGAATTACAAGTAAATTAAATATGACAAACAGGTGTAACCCAATTATACCATTTTAAAGAACCTACAGGTTTCACACAAACAGGACAGATTTTGAACTTCTTATCACTGAATACTCCCTCGACTGTGAAAAAAGCGGCTGAGTAATGATGTTTTATGCCCACCCCTGGCTGTTATGAGATGTCCATATATGTATACATGTACGTGTATATACTGTCCTGTCCAGTCCTTTGCTATAAAAATGAGAGTAATAAGTTCGCATAGCAGCTTAACTTTTTCAGCATAGTGTAGAAAGTATGCATGACCAAAATCTGAAAGCTCGGTCAATGCTTGTAATTTGTTTAGGATATGGGGGGTGGGGAGGGGGTTAAGCATACCATACCTTTCTAGAAACTCAGTCCTTTCTTCTCACTCACTATTGCAAAACCTATGAAAATCATCTTTATAAATCCAATCTATGTAAATATATTCTATATCCTACACTGGCAGGTATTGTAACTATCATGTCGACATGTCATATTAATGATTATCTAGTATGCGTATGTTATTAACGATTGACGCAATACTCCCATCTTCCTGTAACAGCCCAATGATTCGTACTGAAAAAGATCCCAAGTCTAATTTGTATTCCTATCTTAATTCAATGAGCCCATAATATATTACTCCAGAGTTGAAATCTGTCAAGTATTGTGACTCAGTCCCAGCAATTTTGCTTAAAAAAATAATTTGCCACTTCAGTTATACTTCCATATTTTTTATACTTAAACTGCATCATTAACCTGTGCTGTGAGAAGTTAGGCTTGGTTTACATTCTGTTAGTTAACCACTAACATTCAGGAGTTGTTAGGGTTCAAAACCATGAACATTGGGCAACTTCATGATCTATAGGGATGGATTAATTATTTCTTGATATTGTAATTCAACTAACATTTTCTTTAAATTCTCCTTATTCCCGCCCTTCAAATTATATTGCCGCTGAACTTGGGTCTCACCATGATGAGAGATCACGTGTGGAATAGCTTCTTTATTCCAACAAGCTTGAGTATTATAACAGGAGGAGCTAACTGTAATCCTTATTTTGTGGCATACTGGACCTTACGTCCTTATGTCTAGAGAACAGAAGTACCCATTATATCTTCCCCTCTAGAGATGGCATGAAAAAAAGCTGCGGCTAGGCATGAGCGAATTTTGCGGATCTCGCGTTCGCGAATTTTGCGGATTTGCGGATTCGCAATCCGCAAAATCCGCGAATTCCCGCGAATTTGCGGATTTTTTTTTTTGTGTTCGCCCGTGTTTCTGCCAGTTCGCGAGGGTTTTGTACACTTTCGCAAATTGCGAACTTACCTGTCGGGTCGCAAGTTTCGCGAACTTGTTGTTTCTACGTGTCCAGCCTGTTTGGGACACTCTTCTTCATCACTGCCACTCTCTGTCACCACTGCCACTCTCTGACTACTCATGCCACCCTCTGGCCCACCCATGCCACCCTCTGTTTCATCACCACACCCTCTGGTTGTCCAGTGTACATTATTTTCGGCAAAGCAAAGCACACCTTCCCTGCCTCAAGTGACCTGAATTAATTTGGGGCTGATTAATGTGTCACAGAATATTTTTTTAGCTGGCACCTGCTTCCTTTGTGCGCCCTGATTAGTGATCTTTTGCACTTGCTAAGTGCTTTCATTGTTGCAAAATTAGTTACAACACCTGCCCTGCCCCAACTGACAATAATGAATTAGGGGCTGATTAATGGATTTTAACTTCCAGCCTGGCTCCTGCTTGTCTCCCTTAGCTGTAATTCAGGACCTTTGTGGCATATGTGTAACTATTCTGAGGTTCAGAGCAGGGTCACATAATAGTTTCAACTGGCAACTGAACTCTGGAGGGGCTCCTCAGGAAGCACTACAGGAAATGGCTACTAATGATGAGCCTGAACTTTTGAACCTGGTAAGTAGTTACTTTCAGTTTTGCTAGGATCGTATTTCTGCAATTTTGCACTTATTCGCGGGGCGCGAACTCACGCGAACTCACGCGAACAGTGCGAGCAGTGCGAGCAAAATCCGCTGCTCGCGGATTTGCGGATTTTGCGGGAGATTCGCAAATCTCGCGGATTGCGGATTTCCCGAAAATCCGCAAAATCCGCGAGCGGAACGGATTTTCCGCCCACCCCTAGCTGCGGCCAATGTTCCTCAGCAAATATTATAGTACATGAATACCTCATTTGAGCCAAAAATATCACTGAATTGTTCGCTTAATATCACCTTCAGTTTGAATTGGGGTTTAATAAATAAACCAGGGTCATTCAAATGTTCCTCTGGAGTTTTTACTTCAATCTATTTACCAGTCTCCTCCACTGAAAGAGGGATTTGAGATTCAGGTAGGCAATTATAATTTCAGCCACACATTCCACTGCCCATTCTCCAGTCCTCAGAATGACCCTTCTTTTGAGGGGGAATTCCTTTTCCTTAATTGGGGCTACCTTCTTCTTTTGAAGTGCAGCTACATTCCTGATCTTTTTCTGCTTCCTTTTCCTTGCTAAAAGGCTTGTCCCTTTTAATGTTCTTGGGATGAATGGGCATCCTTGTGTGTACTGGAGCTCCTAAAAAAATGGGGCCCGTTTCACAGAACTAACTTAAGACAAAATCCTAAACTTACTACCATTTTGGTGTTCACAGAAGGCACTTACTCATTTTGGAAAGTGAGATTGGCGTAATCAGCGTAAGGATTTATCTCAAGGACACTAATATCTTTCTTGTCTCTTAAATTGTAACCCCTTGTTCATCCTATCTACTACAATACTGAGGGCCTCATTTATGAAAAGTGATGAATCACTGCGTGAAAACAGTGATGCGTCACTTTTCATTGTGCCCTCCTTGCAACATGCTGGATGCATCATATTTACAGTATGATGCATCATGTCGCAAGGAGTTACAGATACGTCAGTGTTTCTGATGTATCTGTAGGCGCAAAAATGACACATTGCTGGAGTGTATCACAAAAGTGACGCAACCCCAGAAATGTGTCCTTTCACATGGGGCAAGCCCCATGTGAAAGGGTCTGCGTCAGTCTTACGCCTGCTGTGAGGCAGGCGTAAGATATTGACGTAATAGCATCTTAGAAGTGACGCAATGAAATCTCATAGATTTCACTGCTTCACTTCTACAAGGCTTACATGCGTGGGAGCCCCCCCCCCTGCAAACATTATACCTGACGCAGGTATAATGTAGCCCAGGAGTTTACAAAGTGAGGCATCTGCTTAGATGCGTCACTTTGTAAATAGGACGCAACAGGGGGCATGTTTTACGCCGCCGTTGCTTCACAAAAACTGACGCAACTGCAGCAGAAAACTGACGCAAGGCCTCATAAATTTTGCCCTGATTGGTTTTCTAGTGGAATCTACCTTCGATTGTAGAGCCACCTATTTGGGATCTTTGAGGATCCTGTTTCTTTTTATCATTTCCTTCTTTTTATGATTTAGCTTTCAGTTTGGGATGTATTTGCCCTTGTTTCTGTATGCCTGCCTATAAAACATCAAACATAAGTTTTTTTGATGATTCACTTTTGTTCTGATCTTACAGAGTAGTTGCATACTTGTCTCATATGGACAGAAACTTTTCACCCCTCTTTAGATTACCAAGAACAATTTCAATGTTGCCAATCAATTTTATGCTGTCTACCACTGGAGAATGATCATGCTGTTCTTAAATCTGTTTAAGGACTACTAGTAGTATCGCTTTTGAAGGAATACCTTGAGTAGTTGTATACACAGTTGCAAATATTCTTCCCCCATGATTGACATTGTTGAGGACGTTGCACGGTCCCCCTAGGAAAGAACAAATTCCATATCCTATGTTTTTCTTCCAGTGTGGAATGATGGCTTCAGATTAGTGCATTTTCCTCATTTTCCAAATAGAATTTAATACTCATTGATCAGGAAATGCTCCATTATCACATTGATAGTCTGTGGATTAATAACCGGTGGTTATATGTGTATGGTTTTCTGAACTGTGCTCGACACCTCTGTACCCCACTGCTGTTAAGTATATTGTTCAAGCTGCTGATAAATCTATAGCAGTTCCCATAACAACTCTCTTCTTACGTCTGCATTTTGTTGATCTCTGGGAGGGTGTGAGCTGTTTGTAACCATTGGGGTCCATGCCTTCCTTGGCAATGTCCAAAATGCACAGTTTGTGTGACATGTTGAAGTCTGTCCAGGAACAAAGGTATGCCTTCAGTGTAAGTTTTAGGCATTTAAATACACCCTTAAGGATTATACTGGTCTGGAAGGCCTTTATAGTTATACCTGGTAAAACAGTCCTGCCACATTTACAACTTCTATCTCTGTCCAGGACTAAAACATCTGAGACTAAATCTTCCCCTACAATGAGCACGAATTCCCCTTCTTGCAGTGGAAGGCCCTTACTATTAAATGTGCTCTAAGGACAGGGTGCCTGCTTCCAGGATTTGCACTTCATCAGCCATTGCGTACAAAGTCTCAGGAATTTGAATTCGTACATGGGCATACATCCTTGGTATATGTTAAGTGTTCAACAGACCTCGGTGGAGTAAGGAATGATTTTACCTGTTAATGAGAATTTCAGAATGCCCTTGGACACTATCAAGAGTTAGTTTAGTGTGGGGTCTCCAACCTTTTCTATAATAAGAGCTACTTATGTGCAATGAAAATTATCACGAGCTACTGTTCGTGATGTGATAGTCCATTCAAGACTGTCAGCAGTGATCACAATTGTGCATAAGACAGCACTGGTGGCTCGCTCAGAACAGGGGTGGTGGGGCGGTGGGATTAAACAAAAAAAAGTTTTAAATGATCTTCTCTGCCGCACACCTCGCCCGCCGCTGCAAGTTTCTCCTCCTCTGCTGGAAGCACCGGAAGCACTCAGGCTTCCGAGCTCTCCCAGCCAATTATGATGCTTCAGGAGCAGCATCATTTGAAGGTCCTGTTTGGATGCTCAGGCAGTGCTTGGGGAATCTGGGTATGTTCTCCATGGGGCTGTGCAGCACAACCCAATGGAGAACATGGCAAGTGCGCATGGCGGTTTGGTCGACCATAGAGGGCCGGCCAAACTGTCATGTGCACTTAAAGGAGTGAAAACTACTCCTCCCATGCTCTAGCTTCAGGGAACGAGCTCCGCCCGACTCCTGAAAGCAAAAGGAAACGATAATAATGTCTTGTTATTATCATTTTCTTTTTCTTTTTTTCACAGGAGTGGAGCGACGCTCCTAGCGGAGGAGCTGCCACTGTTAGACAGGGTTACCAGCAGTAAACTAAAAAAAATGATCCATTAGAAATGCATCTATATGGGTAATAAATAACAGCCATAGCTGCTATTCCCCGGCACCAAGGTAATAATATGAGTAATAAATGTTTCCAACTCAAATAATAGCTTTACATTTATTTTGGAAATGACGCCATTTTTCTCCAAACATCTGCTTATGAGTTCTAAAAATACACACATTTTCGTCTCAAGTACATGCTTTTCTAATTTTTGCATACAATAAATAAGACAACCAAGCAAAGGCTTTCATGCTAGTAGTCTGGGATGCACACAGGCAAGCTTCTCACAGGTGGCTGGAGAGCTACTGGTAGCTCACGTGCTACTTGTTGGAGGAGACGCCCGACTTAGTATATGACTTAATCTTTGCGGTCATGGGCCCTCAGGGGAATTTCGTGTCCATGAACCATATTTAGCATTTTTTGTGAGAGTCCCAATAATTTGGGAAAATCTTGGCATGTTTCCAAAGCCCCCAAAGGCAACAATGACTTTTGTGGAGAAAAGGAAAACATACCTTACTCTGAAATATTCTTACAGGAAATAGGTGTGCTTTGAATCCGCAAATCGGTCATCGAATCCCTTGTACTTGCCAGATAAAGGGGGGAGGGGGTACCCTAACCTGCAAAATCATGGCCACAAATAAATTGGTATTTCATAATGATTAGTTAGTATTTATATCACTGCTGAGCCACCTAATACCCACATACCTGTATGTCAAAAAGGCATTAAATCAATGTCCTATTGATAGCATCCCTCTCAGCAACCGGTCTTTCTGCTGCTGGTACCTTTTTTTTTTCTTTCCCTTAAAAATGTATAAAGCAGGTGGGGGCAGATGAGCTTGGAACGTGTGTTTGCACCATGGAGCTGATAACAATGGTATGTTAGAAATACTATGAATGGCAGAAGCAATATACTTTGTAACTTTTGAATTCTGACGGCAGGGAACAGTACAATGTCGACCTGCAGAAGCCTTTTGTAGATGCAGCAACAGCAACACACATCAGAGAATGGATATCCTTACCAGCTGAAGCTATATGAGCAAAAATATGTGGCACTTTCACACTCGTAAACAGTCTGTTACCTTTCAGAAAATGAAGGCGGAAACCCACGTATATTCAGGGGTCTGAAATTTTTGATTCCAAATTTGTTTATTAGGTTTTCGCCAAACAACACAATGACATATCAAAATATTGCGAGTTACAAATGTCGAGGCAAGGGCTAATACTATAGGCGTGGTGCACGTGATACTAATAAAGAGCTGAAACCATATATACATTTCAAACTAGTGGTGTGAGATATCATCTACACAATATGCAAGAGGGTATCATGATGCATGTGGGAAAAAGGAGTTAGAGGGAACCCAGCGTATGTGATTCCTGTTTAACGATTGGGGGGGAGAGAGATAGGGGGGAGAGAGATAGGGGGTAGAGTCCATTGCATTCCGCCCCATGGCACCGTCATGAGAGGGAAGCCTCTAGATGCCAGAGGATGCTTAAGAAGGGCTGTAGGACTCTGCCCAGCTGTGTCTCGGCATGGGATCAAAAAGGCCAACTGGCACAACATTAAACCAAGAAAAAATTAAATGAAACATAGCAAACAGGTCTCCAGGTGTGATGCGTGGGCAGCAGCGCTGGCAAGGAGGGGGATGGGGAAGCGAGGAGAACACTACTGGGGCCAAGGTTGCCCCCAGCTGCATGGCCCATCAGTGACCATGCGGCTACTGTAATACCACCTCAAACATTCAGTCATACATTTGGAGAGCCTGAAGCGTGGGCGGGACGGAACAGAGGTATTCTATGTGGAACATGTAGTTAATTAAGGGCTGCCAGAGGCGTGTGGACTTCCTTTCCGAAAATGATAGTTTGTGAGTCAGTTGCACCAGTCCCAGAGTGTGTCAAAGCCATGTTAACCAGGGCGCTACTAGAGGGATTTCGAAGCTAGGGCAATAAGTTGCTTCACTGCTCCCGGCATGTGTCATATGAGGTACCAATCGGTATGGGTCATTGCCTCAAGTAGGGCGTGCTCCTAGAATTACTATACAATAGTCTGCCAAGATCGGGTATTCCAGGGTGCTCTTAATGTGGCTCGGAATTTCTTCCAGAATATCACAATGAGAAGACAAGTCCACCATATGTGTTGACAATCCCCTATCTGTGTTCCTCATCTCCAACAAGAGGCTAGGGTTGCGGGGTAGATAGAGTGCAAGCATGTAGGTGCATAGTACCATTGTAGCAAGCTCTTGTACACTGTTTCTTGTTGGGAGATGCTTCTGTGGGTTTCAGGGATCTCACACCACAGATGTTCCCACTATTTCCATGAAATGACCTGGGTACTATCAAGCTCCCACTTTGTTTGGTGACATACATCTTGGAAATAAGGCCCCTGGACCCTTCAAAGTTGTGAACTAGGGTTTCGAAGGGTGTAAGGGACCGAGTGGCCTCCAAGGCATTGAGGGGGAATAGTGCCCAATGATGTAGTTGTAAGTATTTGTGACGTATAGGTTCAGGTAGATGGAACTCAGTTTTGCATTGCTCGAATGAATCGATTGTCTGCCCCTAGAAAAAGTCCTGCATTTGCCTATTTCCCAGCTCAGGAACGAGCCCAGGGGAGTACAGGTGTTAAGTCAGGGTTGCTTGCTATCGGTCAGGCCTCTCCCAATTGCCAGTCTGCCCCATATTTCTAGGACTGTCCGGGTTGGTGTAGCTATGTATGGGCTGAGCAGCAATTTTGCTTCTGGAGCCAAGCCTGAGTCCCACAGTGGTCTACAGGCGACCGCCTAGTCCATGTTATGTTAAAATGTTATGTTAAAATATTTTATACTGCGCACATACACCGGAACGGTTTCATGGCGCTCATAACAAGTGCGGAGGGCAAGGGCAGAGGTTTACTCAAATGCTAACTGAAAAAGAAACGTCTTCAGTGTCCTACGAAAACAGTCGTAGGTAGGGCAATGACGGAAAGAGGACGGAAGGGAGTTCCAAAATTTGGGGGCTAAAAAAGAGAATCGGAGGCCGCCATGTTTTTTGCGATGAATTTGAGGGATAAGCAGAAGGTTATCGGCGGAAGAGCGAAGATCTCTCGTGGGTATGTACCGCTTCAGGCTAGAAGAAATGAAGACAGGCGCAAGATTGGAAAGGGCTTTGAATATTGTACAGCCAAGCTTGAAAGTGCAGCGTTTGGCCACCGGGAGCCAGTGCAGGCTCCGCAATAGTGGCGAGACGTGCTGATGCTTAGGCTGATGGTATACTAAGCGAGCAGCCTGGTTTTGTACCAGCTGCAGCCTATGGAGCTGGTAGGCGGGGATTCCTGCATACAGGGTGTTAGCAAAGTCAATTCTGGACATTACAAGAGCCAAGATGACAAGGATGAGTGCATCTCTGGTGAGAAATCTACTGATTTTGTGTTTCCTACGCAGATGGAAGAAGCAGGATGATGTTACAGCACTGATCTGAGGCTTCATAGAAAGGTCACCAGAGATGACTACACCAAGGCTCTTCACAGAGTTGACAGGACGGGGAGGGATCCCGAGTGAATGGGGCCAGAAGCTGTCATTCCATGGATTGGCAGATCCACCCACCAGCACCAGCTCAGTCTTTGTGGGGTTTAATTTGAGCTGGCTGTGAGACATCCATTCTGAGATGTCTAACATGGTGGTTTGAAAACTGATACGGGAGGAAAGGGAGGTGTCTATGGGAAAGATCAACTGCAAATCATCCGCATTGTTGAAAATTGTTGCAGAGGATTTGCGAAGAGAGACTATAAGGGGCTGCATATACAGATTAAAAAGCAAAGGGGATAGGGCGGAGCCCTGAGGGACTCCGCAGGAAAGGGGAGAATAAGAAGCAGAAAAAGTGGACAAGTGTACGGCTTGGGAACGCTTGTCCAGGAAAGATCTGACCCAGTCGAGGTCTACGCCCTGGATGCCGGCATTGTTGACACGGTCGATCAGTATAGTGTGATCGACCGTGTCAAAAGCCGCCGACAAATCCAACAGGACAAGGGCTTGAGAGATGTTATTGTCAGCACCTGTTCTTAAAGTGTCCATAACAGCCACGATGACCGCCTCAGTAGAGGGAAGAGGGCGGAAACCGGCCTGTTGGGGATCTAAAAAGGACGAGCTCTCGATAAAGGCGCTTAGGCAGCGCGTGACATAGGTCCCCAAGATCTTTCTTAGGTATAGGAGAAGGGAGATGGGCCTGTAATTGCTTAGGACCGTAGGGTCAGCATTAGATTTCTTTAAGATTGGTATCACAACTGCCTGTTTAAAGGAGTCCGGAACTACTCCAGTAGACAGCGAGTTGTTGAGCAGTGCCAAAGCTGGGTCAGGGCAGACCAGGAAGATTTCTTTAAGGATTTGGGGAGGGCAACAGTCATTGGGGGAACGGGAACTAACTTTGTGCAGTAACCTATGAAACTCAGTGATAGAGATAGGGGGGAAGGCATCCAGATAATGTGAATTATTGGGGGGTAAGGGAAGAGGAGAAGAGGAGGGGGGCTGGGGGATATTCTTTTTAATAGTGGTAATTTTATCAAAAAAGTAGGTATTTAATGAATCGCACAAAGCCTGAGTGGGTAGGGGTGGAGGAGTGACCCGATCTGGAAGGGAGAGCTCGTTCACTATGGAGAATATGTCTTTTGCCTTAAAGGCAGACTCCATAATTTTGTGGGAGAAGTAAGTTGTCTTGGCCGAGAGGATGGAAGATTTGTAGGCTTTTAAGCGGTTCACAAATTCAAGTTTGAGTTGTGGATCGTAGTTGCGTCGCCATCGTCGCTCGGCCTGGCGAAGAGCAAGTTTATCTAGTTTTAGTTGATCGGTGAACCACCTCTGGGCGTCATGAGGGCGCATGGATTTTATAGTTTTCAGAGGGGCCACAGAGTTACATGCAGACAACAGCCATTGTTCAAGAGAAGAGGCCTGGTGAGTAACTGAGCCAGAGGGCAGAGGTGCTGTAGATGCCAATATGGAGTGAAGTTCTGTCAAATTAGCTTTCTTCCAATTACGGGCTAGGACATTGGTCGTAGGGGGACGACGACAGGGGGTGGATAAGTTAAAAGAAAAAGAGATGAAATAATGGTCTGACCAGGAGCAAGGAGTCACTAAGGGGGGCGAGATTTCAAGGTTTGCCGTCCAGACCTGGTCCAGAATGTGACCCTTGCAGTGAGTAGGTGTTCTGATAAATTGACGGCAGTTCATGCTTAAAAGGAGGTCCGAGAATTCCTCCGATAAGCGACTTTCCCGGGGCTCAGAGGGCCAATAATTAAAATCACCAATGATAATAACTTTGGCGTTGTTAATGATTAGTTGAGAGATGAGGACACCGACCTGTTGTGGAAAGGAGGGCATGTAATCAGGGGGTCTCTACACAAGGACACAGATGAAAGAAGACCTAATGGAGGTAAATTTAATAACAAGGCTTTCAGTTTTAGGGATCACAGTACAAGCCAAGGTGGTAAAGGTGTACTGTGTACGGATGATAGCTGCAACCCCCCCTCCGGCTTGTCCGGCTGGGCGATTAGATTGCAAAATATAGTAGCCGGTAGGAATGGCAGCAAGAATATCAGGGACTGAATCATCGGTCAGCCAGGTTTCGGATAAGAGTAGAATATCCACGGTACTGTCATCTAGTAGCTGAAAAATTTCAAGCTGATGTTTCACCATAGACCGGGTATTAAGATACAGCACGGTCAAGGGAGAAGTCCCTAGCGTTTGTGTAGAGTGATGAGATGATACGGGCTTGGGGCATTAAGGGGGAGTCGCAAGGACCAGTGAGTCAGGGGAGACCAAAATACCACAGTCCTGGGCAGCCCTGGCAGCACGAGGCAGTAGGGGCACAGCATGTCGGAGCGTTAGAAGGTCGGCGGAAGAGTAAGAGATAATTTGGGCAGGGTGAGTGGCCGATGGACGCGACCGGCCGCGGACGGGCGCAGACGGGCTTGACTTAGGCGCGACTTCGGCGCGAAGTCGGCGCTCCCGCTGCGCTCGTCCGCTGCGCTTCCGCCAGGTCACCATAATATGTTAATCAGAGGTGAGCCACTAGACCGCTAACCTGCGATGTGGAGGTGCATGGCGGAAGTGGTACTAGAAGCCGGAAATGGCGCTCGAGAGGACGGCCCTCCACACAAACAGCACTATGCCGGGGCGGAACGGGGCCAGGAGCGATAGAAAGCAGGTAGGAAGCTCTAAGGATGTGTACAAATTAGCAGAGCAAGTAATACATCGCACAATCAATCAATTTACGAAGAAGCTATTAAAATCAGCTTTTAAAAATGATTAGCAAGACCAGCATACATCCGCAGCCTCAGTCGCCGCGTCTGTCAAGCGAATGGTGGTGTATTCGCGCCTAAAATAGAGGACCAAATCAGCAGCCACTAAACCGCTAACCTGCGATGTGGAGGTGCAGGGCAGAAGTGGTACTAGAAGCCAGAAATGGCGCTCGAGAGGACGGCCCTCCGCACAAACGGCACTATGCCGGGGCGGAACGGGGCCAGGAGCGATAGAAAGCAGGTAGGAAGCTCTAAGGATGTGTACAAATTAGCAGAGCAAGTAATACATCACAAAATCAATCAATTTACGAAGAAGCTATTAAAATCAGCTTTTAAAAATGGTTAGCAAGACCAGCATACATCCGCAGCCTCAGTCGCTGCGTCTGTCAAGCGAATGGTGGTGTATTCGCGGCTAAAATAGAGGACCAAATCAGCAGCCACTAGACCGCTAACCTGCGATGTGGAGGTGCAGGGCGGAAGTGGTACTAGAAGCCGGAAATGGCGCTCGAGAGGACGGCCCTCCGCACAAACGGCACTATGCCGGGGCGGAACGGGGCCAGGAGCGATAGAAAGCAGGTAGGAAGCTCTAAGGATGTGTACAAATTAGCAGAGCAAGTAATACATCACACAATCAAACAATTTACGAAGAAGCTATTAAAATCAGCTTTTAAAAATGGTTAGCAAGACCAGCATACATCCGCAGCCTCAGTCGCCGCGTCTGTCAAGCGAATGGTGGTGTATTCGCGCCTAAAATAGAGGACCAAATCAGCAGCCACTAAACCGCTAACCTGCGATGTGGAGGTGCAGGGCAGAAGTGGTACTAGAAGCCAGAAATGGCGCTCGAGAGGACGGCCCTCCGCACAAACGGCACTATGCCGGGGCGGAACGGGGCCAGGAGCGATAGAAAGCAGGTAGGAAGCTCTAAGGATGTGTACAAATTAGCAGAGCAAGTAATACATCACAGAATCAATCAATTTACGAAGAAGCTATTAAAATCAGCTTTTAAAAATGGTTAGCAAGACCAGCATACATCCGCAGCCTCAGTCGCTGCGTCTGTCAAGCGAATGGTGGTGTATTCGCGGCTAAAATAGAGGACCAAATCAGCAGCCACTAGACCGCTAACCTGCGATGTGGAGGTGCAGGGCGGAAGTGGTACTAGAAGCCGGAAATGGCGCTCGAGAGGACGGCCCTCCGCACAAACGGCACTATGCCGGGGCGGAACGGGGCCAGGAGCGATAGAAAGCAGGTAGGAAGCTCTAAGGATGTGTACAAATTAGCAGAGCAAGTAATACATCACACAATCAAACAATTTACGAAGAAGCTATTAAAATCAGCTTTTAAAAATGGTTAGCAAGACCAGCATACATCCGCAGCCTCAGTCGCTGCGTCTGTCAAGCGAATGGTGGTGTATTCGCGCCTAAAATAGAGGACCAAATCAGCAGCCACTAGACCGCTAACCTGCGATGTGGAGGTGCAGGGCGGAAGTGGTACTAGAAGCCGGAAATGGCGCTCGAGAGGACGGCCCTCCGCACAAACGGCACTATGCCGGGGCGGAACGGGGCCAGGAGCGATAGAAAGCAGGTAGGAAGCTCTAAGGATGTGTACAAATTAGCAGAGCAAGTAATACATCACACAATCAAACAATTTACGAAGAAGCTATTAAAGTCAGCTTTTAAAAATGGTTAGCAAGGCCAGAATACATCCGCAGCCTCAGTCGCCGCGTCTGTCAGTACATAGGTACACAATGCTTCTCAATCTCTCTAACCACCTACTCCTAAATGCAGTTTAAATGGGTTGGCCAGTAGTAATCCTGTAGATTTGGGCAGGCAAGGCTCCAGCGATTCCTAGGGAGGATGAGCAGGGTTTGTTAGAGGTTGTTTCCCTTTCCAGAAAAAAGAGCAGAGATCCCTTTGTATTTGTTTGATGTCCTCTGTAGATATTGGGGTGGGGAGTGACAGGAATAGGTAAAGCAAACTAGAGAGGATATTCATTTTCAAGATGTTTAATGCGACCTAGCCTGGAAACATGGAGGGGCCTTCAGTGCCTAAGGTCGTCCAAGATTGCCCTGCGGTAGTGTGGCCAGTTTGCCTGGGTCCAGGTCTGCAAAGAGCGGGTGATGGTAAGACCAAGATATTGAATGAAGTGAGGTGTCTGGTGGAAGGGGACTTATGCCTGAAGGCACTGGAGTTGTTACTGCGTGATGGTCAGGTTAAGGACCTGTGATTCTGCCATGCTGATCCTGAATCCAGACACTGCCTCATATACTTGATAGCTGTAGTAAAGTACTGGAGACCTCTTGTGTTGTAGAGCAGGTTTATTGCGAGAGAGAAACAGCAGGCATCTTCAATACAAGCTGGCCAATCCTTGTCGCCAAAATTGTAGTAAAGTACTGGAGACCTCTTGTGTTGTAGAGCAGGTTTATTGCGAGAGAGAAACAGCAGGCATCTTCAATACAAGCTGGCCAGGCACAAACTGTCCCCACCTAGAACACTAGGAAGAGCCAGAGCCATCCACATTCTGGAATGTATGACACAGGTAAGATACAGAGTAAAATGTAGAAATAAAAGTAGGATAAATATACAACAATAGCTTTAGACAACTGCCGGAAAAGAGGACTCCAGCTTAGTCAGGACAAGTAGTAGATCATCAGCAAATAATAAGACTTTATGAGCGTGCCCCCAAAGGGAATGCCTGGGAGTTCCAGGCCTGCCTTAGGCAAAGAGGAGCTCCACCACAAGTGCAAAAAGCAAGGGGGGCAAGGTACAGCCTTGGTGGGTGCCCCTAGAGAGTGTTGACTGACCATTTACTCAGATGGTTGCTGCAGGCGACACATAGGAGACCAATATTTTGCTAATCATGTTGGGGCACAGACCAATCTTTTGGAGAACACCGTACACAAAGACCCATCTTATCCTATCAACTGCCTTCTCAGCATCCAGGGAAAGAAGGAAGGCAGGGATATTGTCTTTGTGGGCCTTTACCACTAGATGGCAACACGTCTGATGTTATAAGAAACTTGTATGTGCTTAATGAAGCAGACTTGGTCAGGATCTATCAGACCAGGTAGTATGGACTCAAGGCAGCGTGCAAGCGTTTCAGTGTAGATCTAAGCATCAGTATTTAACAAAGCTATTGGTTGATAGGTTGAGCAGAGAGAGTGGTCTTTGCCAGGTTTGGGTGATGAATGTGATTTCAGCAGCAGGTATTGTTAGAGTAAGGCCAGTGGCATGGGCAAAGGACTTATAGAGCTCAAGCAGGAGGTCTTTCATTTAGGGGAAGAGG
Source organism: Lissotriton vulgaris (assembly GCF_964263255.1). Classification (NCBI taxonomy): domain Eukaryota; kingdom Metazoa; phylum Chordata; class Amphibia; order Caudata; family Salamandridae; genus Lissotriton; species Lissotriton vulgaris. Next base: position 1,511,763,590 of record NC_141687.1, on the reverse strand, counting down.
TAATTATAGAAAGTGGTCAACCAACTGCCGGGCCTGGGGTCTTTCACACAGGGAGCACCCTGAGAGCTCTGTGGAGTTCTGCAACCATGTACTGTGGTGATTGGGGGTCCAGGGGCACCCAGGGACAGTTGTTGATATAGGATTTAATGGCAACTTGGTCTTCCCCCAGTCAGTTTAAAGTTGCCAATAGTAGGCCAGGAAAGCCGCTTATTTGTCCAATTCTCAGATAGGCCAGATGGGTTTTAGAGACATGGGACCAAGCGTATTGGTGGAATAGTCTGCAAGCCAGGAGGGTGCCAACCTGTCTCCCTACCATAATACTTTTGTTTAAGTGCAAGAAGGGACCTCCCAGCTTTATTAACCCTATGTGCCCCGAGTTGGCCCCTTAACACAGCTAGCTGCCATTTAGCATGCACCAAAAGCGTTTGCTTGTCTGTGCACTCCAAGGAGTGGTTCTCCTTGGTAAGGTTAGCTTCAAACAGGCACGCCTCGCAAGCTCTGGCTATTGAGATGGAGGGCATGGTATCTTGTCTAGTGGCCTTAAAGCTGTCCCAAAGCATATCAGAAGGGGTGTCTGGAAAAGCGCTGAGTGTAAAATATTTGGAGATTGCCTCTTTGATAGGGGCCTTATACACTGGCTCGCATATAAGTTGGGAATGAAGGTGCAAGTGAGGGGGGCTGCGTGCTGTGTCTGTTCATGGTGTCCAAGAAAGCTCGATGTGAGCATGATTCAAGATGGAGATGCCTGATAGCAGGGCAGATTCCAGGCCTCTCGTTAGGGAGTGAGTAAGGAATAGGCAGTTGATGCAGGAGTAGGAAAGCTGTACATGAGAATAAAAGGAATAATCTCTTGCGTCTGGGTATAGGTAACGCCAGACAGGAGTCTGTCAGCTCTTTATGGAGCAATCTGTAAATGGCTCCCTTACCCTGGAAATATGCTGTGTGCATGTCAAGTTCAGGGTTCGATACTATCTTAATGTTACCCCCCACATCCTGTACTTGATTAGTGATTAGAGATTAAGGTGAGCCAGAGTAGTCTTCCCCCTCTCGGCTGTCAATGTCAAAAATCATCTGCCTGGATCTCTAGCAGCTTTTATTGGATAGAATAGAAACCCTTTTTTAATAGAATTGCAATTCCCAGTGTTTTAGGAGCAGTGTATGCCCAATGTTGGCATGTGTATCTGGGGTGGGTCATGCAGCGCTGTCATTTCTGGGCTGATGGGTCTCTTGCAGAAAGATGACATTTGGATCTTTGTGGAGAAGGTAGCACCAGCTTTGCCAACATTTTCTGGGGGTGTTGAGCTCTCGGACAATTAGGGACAGGTGTTTCAATTTGGTCAGGGGGACCCATGGCATTCGGGGAGTGGTCAGTGGAGTGTAGTAGTAGCTCATACCCAATCGAGTCATAGAGACATGGGTGTGGGGCTTGATCTACCCCTCCCTTATCCTGTTACAAGTGAGGTGAACTAAGAGAACAACCAGGTCTAAATGTGAGGGAGTTGGAGGGGCCAGCATGGCCGAATATGCTGGACCACTCCATCAATGGACGGAAGGGAGAACCCATCAGTCCCTACAGAGGCATCACCCTTCGACGGAGAGAACCCCAGAAGAGGGTTAAGCTAGGGTAAAGACCTGCAAGGAAAAACACAAGAGTGATAAGAGCAAGTAAAGACATGGAAGTCCGGCCGCAGGTCCGTGGGCCCTGCTGGTGAATATGAAGCTTCAGTGGTCCAGTGTACTCCGCGCAGGAGGCGCTAAGCACAAATTATGCATTACTGGGGGCGGGCTGCGAGGACGTCTGTTTCATGTTGTGCAGGTGCGATACAATGTCCTCCTTTGCAGTGGGAAGGGCTCCAATTGTGCTATTGTGGCCCAGGCCATGGTTAGGAATCATCCGCGGCCGGTAGTGGGAGTACCTGCTGGACGGTGACGTGGGGAGGGGAGGGGCAGTAAACATATAAATAAATAAAACAAATTTCGTTGCATGCACTGCATCACCAAATGCGATGCAGTGCGTGTAACAAAATTTGTTTTCTTTATTTATATGTTTACTTACCTGTTAAACTCTGTAATCCATACATTACTACCCCCACCCTGCCCCTCCCCCCATCACCGCCCGGCAGGTACTCCCACTACCGGCCGCGGCTATTAGGAATAGTCTGCCAGGCAGGTCACCAACAATCAGGTCTGTCAGACGGGAAGGACGAGGGGTTCCGGGAGGGCGATCCCTCCGGCAATCCAAGCATGTGTTTGGCCCCCCCATATCTCACCATTCACAGTTTACCATTCTGCCGTTCCACTGGAAGAGCAGTCAATAGAGGTGGGCCTTGGTAAATGATACCCTGGTCTTGCAACATCTCTACTTATTGGTTTAAAATCTTGCCTCTTTTTAAGCGTCTTCGAGGAAAAGTCCGTAAGATTTGCACTGTACGTCCACGGTAGATGATATCTGCTTTCTCCTGCACTGTCCTCAGGGTGGCTTCCTTGTCCTGGAAGAAGGGCAGTCTGGTGAGAATGTCAGTGGTGCCATCGGAGTTGCCAGCCAAGTCGGTGATGCGGTGTGCCCTATCAAGGATTAAGGGTTGGTCCTCAAGCCCTCCCCAGATCACCTGCAACAGGTCTCTGGTGAATGTCACAATGACCTCTCCGTCTGCATCCAGGAGCCGCCCCTATTACATATGTTGTTGTGGCAGCTGCAATTCTTGAGGTTTCTGTTTTGTCTGTAGTTCGATCTGCTGCTCCTCTAGGTTGTTCAGCCTTCTCCAAAGCATCCCTTGGTTAGTGGTGCATGAGTACATCGTTCTCTCCAAATCAACCACTCTGCTTCCCACAGCTGTGGCTTTTCTGTGAAGGTCATGGAGACAGCTCTTAAACTCTGTTTTTAGGGACCTAATCTCAAAGCGAATGTAATTCAGGAATGTCTCCTTGTAGTCCTGTGTGATAGGAGTGGCAACAGGGGTCCCAGGCTTCTGCAGGGGGTGAGCTCAGTCTTGCCGCTCATGTCTGTGGGGGAAGAATTAGGCCAGAGAGAAACAACTGAGCTGTCACTGGTAACTTTGCACCATGGCATAGTAAGGATGCGAAGGGCTGTAGCAGGCCAGATAACACCAGGCAGGAGAAGACTAGCAGCTATGACCAGAACAAGGTTGTGGCCCCCACAGTTGGGAGGTGTGAAGGCACGGGGGCATCGAGGCAGGAAACTTTCATTGAGATATGGTCTGGATCCGGTCAGGCAGGCCCCAGTAGATTGGTGAAAGGGTTAGAGGTGGAGGACTTGTCAGGCCTCGCTCATAGTGGAGAAGCAGACCGGAAAAAGCAAGTCGTGCCAAGGCCAAGTGGTGTGTTGCTCTAGGTCAACCTCACGGGACAGAATCTGGAGGATATGGGTACAGGCACAGCGCAAAATGGTTGAGCCTCAGTCATTAGGTTCCACCGTCTAGTCTGGGGCAGAAGAAAAGTGTCCCCTACAGAACGTCAGTCCCTCGGCTCAGAAAGCAGCATCCTGGGCACAGGCACCATCCAGCCCTGAAGTAGGTCTCTTGCAATTTGGCAAGGTGATCGACACCAGAGAAGGTCATAGAGTGGAGCCAGGCGGGAGATTGGATGAGAAGTTTAGATAGGGGATCTTGCAGGCTCACAGGGGTGGCTCCCCGAACAGCTACCCAGGTGGAGTCTGCTACAGTAAAGGGAGGTTGGACCCATCCCCGGTCCTCCTCAGGAAGGCCTGACCCAGATGCCAGGCTCTCCCCATACCCTGGTGAAGCCCGCCAAAGTCACGAAAGGCAGTAAAAGGGGATAGCATAGTTTGGAGCCCCAGGGTCTTCAATGTGTGTCTGTGCCTCTTGTTCCCTGGGGCCCAGCTGTCACCCAGTATAGCCTCACAGGGGTGCCTCGTCTGGTCACCTCTGAAGCTTCATCATCCTCAAGCCTCCAGAGGTCGCTTCCCCTGCATTCCAGTTTGTCATGGTTTGTCATTGCACCTCAAGTCCCAGCACTTCGCTGCCTCTCCTACTGGGGGCACAGCATCAGCTTGTACAGATACGGGGCAATCATGAGGTCTCCGTGGGAGTCCGCTTTTCAGGGCCTGTGAAGCGGGATGGCCGACTGAGACCTTGCGACACCCAAGTTGGCGGACAGTACTCCAGTAATTCAGCAGGATGCGCCACTCCGAGGTTCAGGCACTACCTCAGGTAATGACATCAGCGGGGAGAAGAGGACACTGCGGCTGCCTAGGTTGTCGACTCTACTCTGTCTGGTCAGGGCGCAGATTAAAAACTGCTCTGGCTCTCCGGCGATCAAGCCATGCCGCCGGAGCAAAATGGCATCTCTGCTGCGGGTTTGAGATGGGTAGACCAGTGCAACTCCTGCCAAGAAGGGGCTCAACTGCGATCGTCGGGCCACAGTGGGCTCAAGAGTTTGGCACATCAAGGCTGGATATCAATAGGGCTGCAGGGACAAGAAGGAACACGCTTTAGGGCCCACAGGAACCCATAGCTTAAACGAACAGCATCCTTCTCCATTCTCAGTCATGCCAGCCCCCAGGGGTCTGACATCTAAACCTAGGCTTAAATATCAGAACCCTGGGTGCCTAGCACACTTATGATAAGAGGACAGTCACTCAATTCCATTCAATGCACATATATGGACCACGCAGGCCCTCTGGCTGCGCCAGGCTGCGCACTTCTGAAGCACAGGAATGCCACATGGTGCAAGGATTCCTGCGTCATGGGTCACCTTCCTGCACAAAAACAATAATTACAGGCATTTTGCTCTTTCAATATGTGCTGTAGAATGCAGCATGCTTTGAAAGAGGAAAAAACAAGGAGAAATGAAAACATTGCTCCTGGTTGCGCCTTGCTATGCCTCCCCTAGGGAGGCGTAGCACTGACACGCATTTGCAGATTTACAACTCCTTGTAAATTTGGAAATGTGTCTCGTTCCATGGGTGTTGCATGGGAACACCCACAGCACCACCCATCGAATGTCCCTTCCACGCAAAGTGATGCGTGTGAAGGGGCCATATTTACAAGGAGAGGAAAAGTCATGCAGTAAATATGGAGAAGTGAAATGCACCTCCAGTATGTCACAAAAAGTTACGTGCTGGTGGCGCAAGGGGCTTGTAAATCTGTCCCTAAGTTTGCATGCGTTAAAGGCCTATATTGCAATATAACACTACCAAACATATAGAAAAGTGTGTCTCCTGGCTTTGTGTTCTCTTTAACCAGTTGATTTATCTCTAGCTAAATTGAAGAAAATCTCAATATGACCCTTAGATATAAGGATTTTCTTTAGGATTTACAATTCATCACAATTCTAGAATATCTTCTTTAAATGTTAGCACTGTTTTCATTATCAGTTTGAAAAATTACCTCGTATTATGTCACGGTACTAAGTCCAACATTTAGGCCTTTAGGGCCTTATCTTACTCCAATGACAGAGCACAGGAGAAAGAGTGATATGCAGCACACAACTCACTATGGCCTTCGCTTCCCTCAAAATCTATGTAACCATCAATCATTTGCCTCCAAAACTGCCCCTATCAAATATTTCTCTCTCTATAATGGCATTGACCAGGTCATACATAACATGGCTATATATGTTTAATGGCAGCAAATCTCAAAAACCTTAAAGAAAAATGTAGGAGTAATGAACATTGACTTAGATAATTTAACGAGTACTGCCCATTGGGAAACGATAATGTTCAGGTTGCAATTAGTAATTGAAAGCTTAAAGAGAATACAAAATGGTCAAAGTGAAACAAGTTGCAGGATGTCCTGCATATGACTAGCTAACAGATTGAATCATGCAAATCAATGGAATCTATTTGCTTTTATTGAGTGGAACTATTTGGGAATCCTTTGTTTTTCAATGTAATGTTAAAAATATTTTACCAAACATATAGTGTCAATTTAAATGACTCTCAGTTCAAAATTGTTAGTTCTAAAAATTTCGGCTCAAAATAAAAAAATTGGTGTGTTCTCAAGTGTACTGCAGGATTGTGCCCTCTCACGGACACCTCAATTCTTCTACATGTTAAGGGTGGGCATAGTTGGCAGAGTCCCACTACACAGAATTTTGCGGAGTTGAACAAAAACTTTGTAAACTCTCCTCAGCAACTCCGTTCATGTCATTCCAATTAATAAAACAGAAACCACACATACCTTTGATAATACAGTCATCTAACGAAAATGAAAAAACAGCAAGCAGTGAGAGAGGTGATGATGTTGAGGTCCTCCCTAACCTAGGGAGAGAACCAAGCAGATGCCTTGAACACAAAGATCACATCATGCTGAACGATTCGGTGGTGATCCCATCCTCCCAGGAATCCCGAAGCACAGTTATGAGCAAAAATACAATCCCAACCGAAGGCCCTGCAAAGCATTATGGGACGAGATTTGCCCATAACGTTGCTTGGGGTGGTCCTAGGAGGATGGGACCACCACCAAATTGTTCAGCATGATATGCTCTTTCCGCTCAATGCATCTGCTTGGTCCTCCCCCTAGGTTAGGGGTGACCCCAAAATCATCACCTCTCTCATTGCCTAATATTTTTTAAAGTTCAAGTTTATGAATTGGTTATATGCTTTTTGGCATGTAAAGGTTAAGTTGTCTTATCAAAGAGTTGTGGGTGCAGTAGCTAACTCTGCTATGTGGTGGAGTTGGAATTATTGCATGAATTTCGTGTTTTCAATGTAATGTGTAGTTAACTATTCTCCGCTAGCGGAGAGTAGTTCATTGCCCATGGTTACTACATGTGAGGAGTTTCTTAATGGGTGTGCAGTCTGCATTCCTTTTTAGCTCGGCTGTTGATGAACGGACCTATGACGCTGTGTTATAGGTATCTCCTTACTTTGAAGTTTCTTGTGGTGAAGCATCCATGTCATGCCAGGCAGTGTTATTTACAAAATGTCATCACATTTTTTTCCCCCATAAGTACTTACGGCTGTATTTATCAATCAGTTACATCACCTGCCACGCAACGGTGCGCAAGAATAAAGCAAACATAAGTTAGATTTATCAAGCAAAACAACGCCGGGGCATATTCTCAAGGAGTTATCGCCGAGTTAACTGCACTTTATCTCAGCCAAAGTCGCTATAAATGTATCACCCCGTTCACAAGCTGGTGCTAACAGCCCAAAGCATCAGTTTATCCACAATAGCAGCAGCAAAAAACATCACCACAGACGACCCCGGCAACTATCACTAATGAGATGCAGAGTAGGCGTTCCCGTGCCAAAAGCCACGACAGCACCACTCTGTAACATTCTCAACGACCAGCTAGATCGGCGAAAAGACCACGAAACATGTGATAAGGTGCATTTACAGCAGGAAATTAACACCTGCTCAGACCTGGTGTAAAGTTGGACGGCAACCTGCACCAGAAAAGGGAGCCCAGCCCAGAGCCACACCTGAAGAACAACAGATGCCCTGGAGCCACTGAACATGCGAGCCGGACACCAAAGAGGGCCACAACACTCACCACCACCACCCCCAGGACCCCCCCCCCCACTGCCCCGGACACCCACCGCCTCCTCAGACCAACACTGAGGCAGCACAGACAAAGACAGCGACCCACAGAAAATGCACCAACCTCACAGACCCAACACCAGAGAATGTCATTGCCTACTACATGCTCAAAGGGCAATCCTCCTCCGCATCCTGACCACCATTGTCCACAGGCTGTCGGTACCAACACAGCAGACAACCAACATCCCACCGCAGACAAAGCTGCTGGCCGTGCTGCACATGTTGGCCTCTGGTACCCTCCAACCAACAATAGCCTGAGACGGAAGAGTCACAGACCAGGCCAATCCAAGTCCCTCACAACGATCATGGATGACACCATCATCTTGGTACCCCACTATTGGAAAGGGGCGACCATTCGGTCCCCCCGAACGTATGGTCGAGTACCACGATCCCCCCGGGAAGCCATCTTGGGCGGGAGGCGAGTCCCGGCTGGTATGCCCGAAGCGGCGTAGCCGGGGCGCGCCTTTTTCCCTCCCTGGAGTGGGCTGGCCTAGACACTGACGCAGCCGGGCCACGCCCTCGGGGCAGGCCGGGGCGGGTTTACGCCCGCCCTGAAGACGGATAAAAGGAGCAACAAGCCAAGGAAGCATCCTCTTGTTCCTGTGCTCTGAAGCTGCACCACCTCGCTGCACGTGAGCTCGAGACGGAACGAAGAGCCAATTTTGAGCGTTGTAATCTTTCTTGTTTGTTTTTCAGATACTCTATCGGGAGAATGCCGAAGAAGGTTGGAAAGCGAATGACTACTGACCAGATGCTGCGTGTTCTCATGAAAGAGATGACCGAGTTAAAGAAGCGGGTGGCGGAGAATGAGGGGGAAGGGGGCCCGAAACGTCCTCTGGCGGGAGCAGCTCCAGGAGGAAAAGGCAAGAGGCCCAGACGGGGAGCAGCTGGGGGAGACAACCCACTTCCCTGTCCCCAACTCGAAACCCCGCTTGAGGCTCCAACTCCCGTGCCGGAAGAAGGAAATCCGATTCCCGTAGTGGTCACCCCTGTGTCCGGGGAGGATATGCCGCCCGAGCTGGCAGCTCAATTAGCAGCGTGGTTGGGTAAAGGTAACAAGGGCGCCACGGCTGACGACGCGCAGGTGCTGATGAGGCGGCTGCGGGAAACAAGGGAAGCGACGGCGGCACCATCGCCATCAGTTCCAGCCGCAGATACAGCTTCAGGTTCAGGTAAGCGGCCTTTGCCAATTGCAAAGGAAGAGTCAGCACCCTCTCGGCGGGAAAAATTGGGTCAACATGTCCCTCTGGCAATTAAGGAGAAGATATGGGCAGGGGAATATGTGAACATCTTCTCTTTGTTAACCGATCATTATGAAATGGAGCATGTTAAAAGCCAGAAAGAGCTCATGCACCCAAGTGTTTGGCGCGCAAAGATGGCCGCCTTTAAGGTAAATGAAAACATTGGTAATTGGGGCAAGGCATGGGGGGTTTTTACATCCATCTTGGGTGAACGTAGGCCAGAATTGCTGCCCGAATTGCCGATTTATCAGTCACGGATCATGGGGTACTCTGTATCTCACGAGGGCAATCATTGGTTTTGTTACGACAATGTCTTCAGAAAAGCGAAAGAGCATGATAAAAACTTAACTTGGGACTGTTATGATTCTGTGTCTTGGTCCAAAATGGAGGACTCCGGTATGTTAAAAGTGCCATTGATAGGAAGTAGCGTTGGGGAATCCTCCCGCCATTACGCGGGGACGCCCTTTCGGTCAGGCACAAGTAACGACAATCACTCGAGGCCAGCCGGCAACGCAAACAAAAAGGGGGTTTGTTGGAACTTTAACAGGGGTAAGTGTACGAGGCCCCAGGGGTCATGCAAATTTAGGCATGAATGTGGGGGGTGTGGTCAATCATCCCACCCTGAGTCCATGTGCAGAGCCAAAACGGGTGATAACGGGGGTAGAGGAGGCGCCAAACAGGTCTAACATAGTCCGAGGGGCGCCTTTACCTACCCCGATTGATACCTTGGCAATGATTCCCTGGCTCAACGAATACCCGGATCACGCTTCCGCTGGGGTGTTGCGCAACGGTTTTTCATATGGTTTCCGCATCCCAGTGGGGGAGTTTCAGGGTAGACCACAATGTAAAAATCAGATATCGGTCCAACAACATACGACCGTGGTACAGGAAAAAATCAGGAAGGAGGTGGCTCGAGGTCGAGTCGCCGGTCCATTTAATGTGCCACCAGTGGCTAACTTTGTTTGTTCCCCTTTAGGGGTGGTCCCCAAGAAGGACCCGAGTGAGTTTCGGCTGATACATAATTTATCAGCCCCACGTGGTCTTTCCGTGAACGATGCGATAGACCCGGAAGTGTGTTCGGTGCGGTACGCATCCTTCGATGAGGCCGTAGCCATTTTGAATCGCCTGGGGCCCGGTGCGCTGATGGCAAAATCTGATATCGAATCAGCGTTCCGGTTGCTCCCGGTACATCCTGACGATCAGCGTCTCCTTGGTTTTATGTTCCAGGGTCATTATTACATGGATAAGTGTATGCCGATGGGGTGCTCTATATCTTGTGCATATTTTGAAAAGTTCGGGTGCTTCCTACAATGGGTCTTCACGAAGAAAACGGGGTTTAAAAATGTAATGCATTATCTCGATGACTTTTTGTTTCTGTGGGCAGCCGGTGATCCCGAATGTGGACAGGCTTTGACTGAATTTTGTGTTCTTATGAATCAATTTTGCGTGCCATTGGCACCAGGTAAGACTGTGGGTCCCTCGACTTGCCTCGAGTTTCTGGGGATCGAGCTGGATTCTGTGGAAGGTTGTTTTCGTTTACCAGGAGACAGAGTGTTAAAATTCAGGGCATCCCTGCAAATGTGTATAAGTGAGTCTAAAGTTAGGCTACATCAATTACAGCAATTAGTGGGACAGTTGAATTTTGCCCTAAGAGTTATACCGATGGCCCGCCCTTTTTCCCGCTCGATCGCTCAAGCCATGGTCGGCCTGAAGGAAGGTCATCACCGCACTCGGCTCTCGGCAGAGGTTCGCCAGGACATGCGCATTTGGTTGACATTTCTGGCGGATTTCAATGGCCGAATAGTCTGGAACAAACCGGCCGTGTCCTCCGAGGAGCTGGGGCTGTGGACCGATTCAGCAGGGAGCATTGGTTTTGGTGCCATATTCGGCACTCAGTGGTCGGCACAAAAATGGCCTCAATGGTGGCATGATAATGGTCTGACAAGCAACATTGCTTTCTTAGAACTTTTTCCCATTCTGGTGGCCCTGAGAACTTGGCCCGAGGGGTTCAGAGATCACTCTGTGGTATTCTGGTCTGATAACATGACCGTGGTTGAGTGTATCAATAGCCAGGCAGCACGATGCAAATGGGTCCTGAGATTACTCAAGGAGATTGTGTTATTGTGTATGCAACTGAATGTCCTATTTAAGGCAAGACATGTCCCGGGGGTGATGAACCAGGCGGCTGATGCGCTCTCTCGTTTTCGTATGCAGGCCTTCTGGGGATTTCTGCCCACAGCGGACCCGGTGGCAGCACCCTTTCCCGAAGCTCTCTGGTCTCTCGGTGCCCCGAACTACAGAACCTCGTGGGAGAGAGTTTAGCACCCAGGACGAGGAAGGCATACGAAGGGGCGTTCCGTTCCTATTGGGCCTTTTTGGGGGCAGCTAGAGGGGAGCTTTGGGGCCAGGAGGAGTGGGTAGTGAACTTCCTGCTGTACTTACGTCAGGCAGGCAAATCAGTGGCTACGGCCCAGAGGCATCGGGCCGCCATTTCCTTTATGGCTAGGGCTCATGGGATCCAGGACCCGACAGCGTCTTTCGTGGTGCAGAAGGCGCTACGCGGGTGGCAACGCCTTGAGGGTCGCAGAGTAGATGATAGGCGCCCGATAGGTCTGGATAGGTTGGCTTTGTTGTTATCTGTACTTCCTGCAACATGTTCATCCCAGGATGAAGCAGTGTTATTCCGAGCCGCTTTTGTGCTAGCATTCTATGGGGCTATGCGGGTAAGCGAATTAGTGGCAAGGAACAAGCAGGATACCAGGGGAGGACTGTGCCGAGAGCATGTCCGAATCAAGGGCGAGACGATGACTGTCTCATTTGTCAAGTCCAAGACTGATCAGGGTTCAGTGGGGGACTGCATAGTGATACGAAGGATCCCCGGGTCATCCATGTGCCCGGTGAGCTGTGTAGAGGAGTATTTAGCTCAGAGGGTGGCATCATGGGGGGGGACATTGTTGAGACACGCTGACACCACCCCACTGACGAGGTTTCAGTTTCAGCGGGTGCTTGCGATGTCGATTACGGCTGCGGGCTTGAACCCGAGCGAGTTTGGGACCCATTCCTTTCGGATAGGGGCCGCCACAGAGGCTACGGCCAGGGGTCTGAATGTTGAACAAATTAAACGTGTGGGGCGTTGGTCCTCCGATTGTTATAAGAGATATGTGCGGTTGCACATGTTGTGAAGCTATAACGATGTACTCACGCTTCTTGTTTTTGTTTGGTTTCAGTTGCGCAAGCTTACGAGGCGGGGCGGACTATCCAGTCGACCCATCACCTGGCCAGCGGTCATACTTCACCGGCTGTGAGAAAGGAGGTGTGGGTCGTGGGCCACTCATACGTGAGGCGAGCCGCGGACGTATTCAAAGCAGGTGACATGAATCACGTGGCTGGGGAATACGGGTACAGTATGTCCTTCTACGGAAAGGGCGGGCTCTGTATTGACCAGTTTCAGTCATTTTTTGAGGGCTTACTAGGGCGGACGAGGTCACCGCCGTCTATAGTCATAGTACATCTTGGGGGCAATGATTTGGTCACCACTGGTAGACGACTTCTTCTTGAGGCGATGCTTTCCACTGTAAGTTGGTTGGCGAGGAGAGTTCCAGGGTGCGTGATTGCATGGTCACATATGATCCCACGAAAAGTATGGCGGGGGGCTATTTCTGTTTCTGCTCTGAATCATTCGGTAAGAAAAATTAATAACAAAGTGAGTAGATTATTCCGTTCCAATACACTGCATTCTATTTCGCATGGTTGTATTATTGGCGACAGTATGTATTTGGGGGATGGTGTTCATTTGTCCCGGGCAGGGAACGAGTTAATCATAGGTGACTGTATAGCTTGGCTAAAGACTTTAAGACATGACCTTTAGGTAGGAGTTTTGTGGGGGGTCCGGATAGCCGGTCAACTATCCGGCCTGTGGCGGTAAGGTCATGATCGGTGAGCACTAATTGGTAGATCCCTATGAGTGGGCGTCACCCATTATGGATGGGAGCGCTCGAAGGAGGTGGCCATTGGCCCCTCAACGGGGAAGGCGGTCCCTTCTAAGGATGGGACGCCGAAAGGAAAGGAAAGGAGGTCAAGGCCCCTTCCTGGGTAGGGGGGGCTACAGCCCCCTCCCGGAGAATTTCCCGGGGCCAAGACATCTGCGACGGCAGATGTGGTAAGATGTGTGGGGTTTGGGGGGGGGTCTACGCTACCTTCTAGATTCCTCACACGAGTCCTCGGACGACCTTTAAGTGGCGTCGAGTTTATTGGGGCCCCCGTCAAGTCAAGGGAAATTGGTAGTTGCACTCGAGGTACACCTCGGTGCGGTCGCCCCTCACAAGTGGGGGGGATATTTCTGGTTAGGGATCTTGACACCGGTTACGACCTTGCCGTTGGCCCTTAAACGTTAGGATGTACAATTTCAAAATTTCAAGTTAGATCTTTTGTAGGATGTTAGTTCGGCTAGGAGAACCTTTGTATTAGAGACTATGTTAAGGCTAGCCAAACATCGCAATGTGGAAATGAAATTGTACATAATATGAAACTGTTATTTTAATGTTTTAATTTTGTTTCATATTTTAATAAATACGGCCGGGAGGGTCACTCCCTCCCGTCTTCCAAAAGTTCAGATCTGGTTTCGGTTTCCCATCCTTGGGGATTGTGTTGAGAGGGGGTGGCGGGTATCTCGGCCATATGGAAAGGGGCGACCATTCGGTCCCCCCGAACGTATGGTCGAGTACCACGATCCCCCCGGGAAGCCATCTTGGGCGGGAGGCGAGTCCCGGCTGGTATGCCCGAAGCGGCGTAGCCGGGGCGCGCCTTTTTCCCGCCCTGGAGTGGGCTGGCCTAGACACTGACGCAGCCGGGCCACGCCCTCGGGGCAGGCCGGGGCGGGTTTACGCCCGCCCTGAAGACGGATAAAAGGAGCAACAAGCCAAGGAAGCATCCTCTTGTTCCTGTGCTCTGAAGCTGCACCACCTCGCTGCACGTGAGCTCGAGACGGAACGAAGAGCCAATTTTGACCCACCCACCAGCCCCTGAAGACGACGAATTGTTCTGAATAAAGTTTTGATGTGGTAACTCTTTTTTGCAGGTCGGATTATTATCGCGATAGACATTTAGTATGCAATAAAGATATGGTCAATTGTGATATTATTTTGCAAATAAAGTGATCTTGCTCTAATGTCGATCAGTAGCATGTTTAGTGGTGTGGATCAGTAGCATGTTTGAGTAAAATTGTTACTTTTGACTGTCTTTTGAGTCATTTAGTCATTTGGTTAGAATTGTTTAGCTTAGAACTGTCGTATTTATTTTGGTCGGGCGGTAAGGTCATGATCGGTGAGCACTAATTGGTAGATCCCTATGAGTGGGCGTCACCCATTATGGATGGGAGCGCTCGAAGGAGGTGGCCATTGGCCCCTCAACGGGGAAGGCGGTCCCTTCTAAGGATGGGACGCCGAAAGGAAAGGAAAGGCGGTCAAGGCCCCTTCCTGGGTAGGGGGGGCTACAGCCCCCTCCCGGAGAATTTCCCGGGGCCAAGACATCTGCGACGGCAGATGTGGTAAGATGTGTGGGGTTTGGGGGGGGTCTACGCTACCTTCTAGATTCCTCACACGAGTCCTCGGACGACCTTTAAGTGGCGTCGAGTTTATTGGGGCCCCCGTCAAGTCAAGGGAAATTGGTAGTTGCACTCGAGGTACACCTCGGTGCGGTCGCCCCTCACAAGTGGGAGGGATATTTCTGGTTAGGGATCTTGACACCGGTTACGACCTTGCCGTTGGCCCTTAAACGTTAGGATGTACAATTTCAAAATTTCAAGTTAGATCTTTTGTAGGATGTTAGTTCGGCTAGGAGAACCTTTGTATTAGAGACTATGTTAAGGCTAGCCAAACATCGCAATGTGGAAATGAAATTGTACATAATATGAAACTGTTATTTTAATGTTTTAATTTTGTTTCATATTTTAATAAATACGGCCGGGAGGGTCACTCCCTCCCGTCTTCCAAAAGTTCAGATCTGGTTTCGGTTTCCCATCCTTGGGGATTGTGTTGAGAGGGGGTGGCGGGTATCTCGGCCATACTATATTTCCCACACACTGCGCAGGAACAGCCAGAGACCAAGCAAGGCTTCTACACCACAGCTGGCTTCCCTCACATGTCACGGGGCAGTTGACTGCACACATTTCCTTCTAGTGGCCCCTGGCAACACTGCAACAGAAAGCGCACATATCCCACCAATATGCAGGCAATAGTGGACCACCGGGGAATCTCCACCAACGTCGCCGCCAGCCACCAAGGCAGTGTGCATGATGTCGTTGAATTGGCAGTATGGACGCGTGACAAACAGACTGCCTTTGCTAAAATCAGTGTGGGAGTTATCGAGAGAGCTTTCCCACCGTCACGCCATCTATTGGAGATGCTATTCACATTAACCAAGAAGTATCAGCTACGATTAAGAGTGCCCCTGTGATGTATTACTTGAGTGGGACCTACGCCTAGTTTCGATCTGACAAAAAGTGGACCTTGGAGGTCCCGACCCTTAATTGTGTGGAACCGATTCTAACGTCCTATTGATATTAAGTATGGATATCTTCCTGTATTCCTCTCTCATCAACAACCAGAGCTAATAGGACCATTGTTCAGAACATTATTCTGACTACATATTGTGCCCCCTTGAGACCATTAAGTTGGATGGAAAGCATTGTATTAGAAAGTCAAGAAAAAGATTGTCATACATGGAAATAATGATTTAATGCGCCCTGACGAAGGAATC
Organism: Lissotriton vulgaris; assembly: GCF_964263255.1. Classification (NCBI taxonomy): domain Eukaryota; kingdom Metazoa; phylum Chordata; class Amphibia; order Caudata; family Salamandridae; genus Lissotriton; species Lissotriton vulgaris. Next base: position 1,511,748,067 of record NC_141687.1, on the reverse strand, counting down.
CAGGACCAAGAGTTCCTTTCCGAAACACGCGCCGGCGCTTCCTTTGTTTTTTGTTTATGTATATATTATATGTCATTTCTAAAGTCCTTATAGTGTTTACTTTTTCATGTGTTGAGGTTGAAAGATTGGTGAGATTGCCGGTCCGTATGAGTTGTATGAGTGGGTTGATTGTGTTGGCATGTGTGAGCGTTGTGCTTTCTAGGGGTTTATGTATATAATATAAATATGTGTATAGAGAACATTCATAAAATATTAGTTTCATGGTCTTGTGATTGTGTTATAATGTTCTAATTTACCAGAAAATTATGTAAATAAAAAAGACAATGTTTTTTCAATAATTTCTGTTTGTGGGACAATGCCATTATTTGAATTGATGTAGGATATATTACCTGAGTTTAATTAAATTTCAGTGAGAGGTTTTTGTTCTTGTATTTGCATTTTCCCTGCCAGCCTCTCCTAGTATCTGTCTCCAGGGACCCTCTGTTGTTCTTTTGTAGTGTGCATGATTCCTACACCTCCAACAGTCCACCATCAACCTGCGCTACCAGGATGGCACCCAGGGAAATGCACTGCTCGTTGGCCAATACCAAATGCACACACCACACACCTCAACTCCGCAATCATGCAACTCACAACAAAGGGAATACACACGTCACAAGCTCACATACAGCATGCACACCCACCAGACATGACAGCACAACTCACTGTGGGAACCTGGGCTAGCCATGTACACAAGCCATCAAAGGCATGGCACCTTAGCCACACAATAGCAAAATATTGGAAGAGGTGAGGAACAGGCATGTGCGAAGGAGACAAGTGACCGATGAATGAGAATGTACACAATGCCAAGTGTGGCGTGGATATGCTAGCCAGACTGCAGTTTGCAGACCACACGCATATCCATGTCGAAACACACCGCTGGTGTTTGGAGTGTAGTGGAAAGTGGACGCAACCATGTCACCCCAGCCTGTGGGGAACATAGCGGACATGTAGCTTGTTACGCCCCCCATAAGCATGAGCAGAGTGGGCTGGCCCGGCGTTCGCAAGGCCAGCATAGGGGTGTGAATAGAAGGCACGCAACTCAGTGCAATCTCCAAGGCCGAGAGCCACAACCATGACAGCCTCCTCAGACCATCACGGCATTCGCGACACAGGCCCGCAGTACTCCTTTCTCGTTGACGTACTTTACTGGCAGACACAGCAGACAAGTAGGTCAAACATTTGGAACTGAGTCTTGATTACACCATGGCAGGGCACATTAATTATGGCTGAGTTTATGTCACTATACTCCCTTCAATGAGGTGCAACCAGGTCTTATTGGTGCATCACAACCGCAAGATTCTGTTGGCCCATGCGGACTACTACGCTCGGCCTACGCTGCGCTCGAGTAGGTCACACAATTGGAACTGAAAATCGATTATTCAAAGGCAGAGTACACATCATTGCACGCAAGGAGAGGTGTAAGAGGATGACACATTGCATTTGGGAGGAAAAAAGGATAATCGTTACGGAGGTTATCGAACACTACCGACAACTGCCCCGGTGTCACTAACTCTGTGCTTCGATAACACAGAGTTATTTTCCCGCTGTAGACTGCGATGTTGGAAGTTGCGTTAAGTTACTTTTGTGATGGTTATCACACATTCTTGAGAATATACCCCTCACTTTTTTGTGGCCTTGAGTGACTTGATAAATCTAGAGTAATGCAGCGCAAATCGCTGAGTTGCATTACTGTGCCACAGGGATGTGGATAGTGCGTGGGTGTTTCCATGCAACACCCTTGAATTTTGCCACATTCCCAGATTTACCATTGCTGGTAGACCTCGGAATGTGTCAAATCTGCTATGCATTCCCAAGAGAGGAATATTGAGGAGAAATATCTTTATTTCTACTCGTTTTTTTCCTCTGTCTATGTGTGTTGCGTTTTTTGGTGCACTTAGAAAGAAGACAATGCCTCAGAGGATTGTCGCTTCCTGCACAAAAATACAGTTCTGCTTACAACGCAGGAAGCCTTGCACTATGGTGCATGGGTGCATGAGTTGGCGTTAGGCAACACATTGTGTGCCAGCATGGGAAAGGATAGGAAGACACCATGGGGCTTATTACAACAACCTAGCGCCACCGGTGCATCACTTTTAATATGGAGAAAAGTGATGTACTATTGGTATAAGGGGCTTGTAAATAAGCCCCTGTATATGGTAAATATGCCCTTTCCCTGTCACCCATTGCAGCAAGATGACTTGCTGCGCTGCTTGACTTTATAATATATATGCCCCAAAGTTTTTAATAATTGTTGGAACTATTATGTGACATCGCAGAGACAATTCATTATGCCATAAATTCCAATCCTCTGTCAGTTTTCTTTGTAAATACGTTTAAATAACTTGTTTCAAAGTGGGTATCTAATTATTTCAAACTACTAACCTAGCCAATTAAAATTGCCCTAATATTGTCTATCCCGATTTTGTCGAATCTTGGTCACAATACATTTTTAGCCAATGAAAGGATGCTTTCCAGTTAAACCCTGGTTCTTTATTCACCAAAAAATTGTTCTAACAGTAAAGCAATGAACTACTGTAGGTTCTCACAGGTTATTAAAACTTATAATCTTTATTTAGTTATAATAACCATATCTCACATGATCTTTTTTTATTCGCATTGTGTTGTAGGTCAAAGTTAAACCATTGATATGAAACACCACAGGAAAATGAAATCAGAACCATCTTATAGCAGTTACAACGGTGATTACCCCCTATAAGAGAATAATATTGACAACATATAGATTAAAGTTTGGTGTTTAAAAAAACCTAGTTTCTATAGTTACTGCATCAAGGTACAATGATTCCTACAATTAGGTACGAAGGTCTTACAGAAATCCAGGGAGTGCCAATAATGTACACGACTTCCAAACTTTTCAAACACCCCACATCCCAAGATCATGTGGAAGAAATCTATGTGTGCAAAACATCAAAGGAAAGAACCTCACTGAGCGCAGCCTAGTGCCAACACAGGCACCCTACGCCATGGGGCATGGGTGCCTGCATTACAGGTAATTGTTTTTGTGCAGGAAAGTGACCCTTCGTGCACAAAAACGATCCTCAGAGGCATTTTCCTCTTGATATGTGAGATTTAGTACACATGGAAAGAGGAAATAGCGAAGAGAAATAAAGATCTTTGTCTGTGTTACAGGCTTGATTGCTTTTATGCAGGAAGGATTACTGCAATGCACAAAAACAATCATCACAGGCATTTTCCTCCTGCTATGTGTGCTGCATGGAAAGCGGAAATAAGGAGACATTAAGATAGTTCTCTTTGTTATGCCTCTGTTGGGAAGGCATAGCATTTTGACATAATTCTAGGGTTAATATACTTAGTAAATCTGGGAATGTGTCAAAATCCATGGGTGGATGTGTGGAAACACACACGCTACACCAGTGGAATGCCTTCGCAACATAGAGTAACGCAGGTAGAAACTTGTGCTGCCTTGCATTACTCTAGATTTACTAATCCACGTAAGCCACGCAGGACGACCTTGTGTGGATTACTAAATATCACTCAAGTTCTTGTGTTGCCTTGCACCACCTTCTGTGATGCAATGGCAAAGCAAGGGCATCGTAAATCTAGGACAAATTGTTTTGCAACATATCCGTACAGACCATAAAGAATGGTGGATTTTAAGCCAAAAGATGAAGACCACTCAAAGTAATGTCTCAATACTAAATGCCAGCTATCGAATATATTTCCATCTTGGAGAAGATTGAGGAAGGATCTATGTTTTTTGTCATTTCACAACGAAAGGCAAGAGAGAAGAAAGTTTCATGCTGTCAAGTAGATGTGAAGTAAAAGCAAAGCACCATATTTGGTGTCATCACTGGAGTCCGTTCCGATACCGTCCGGAGCCTTTCCTACTATGGCTCTGCAAACAGGGGCCAAGTCAAGCATTTCAAAACGTGACTGTCAGTAGTAGCTATAGCGAGCAGTTGCAGGTTTATCAGGGAGGTTAGTGTGGGGGTACTCTAGCTCAGAACTCAACACCACCCCCTTTCGTGCAAAAACTTCAACGTTGAGCCTAGTGCATCTCTTTATAAAAGACAAGTACTTTATTTTACACAAAGCAGAAATACTATGCAGTACAATAATTTGGGGGTACCTGATAAACAAGTGTCAGTTTCAGATGCCACAAATTGGGTACCCCCTTCTCTATGCACTATTCACCTTTCTCCCTCTGTCTCTCTTCCAGGTCTTATCAGGGTTTTCAGGGTTGTGGCAGGGTCATGGCTAAGCTTCTAGCATGCTCTCTATCACTTCTCTTGGCGCACAAAGACTGTGGGGCCCAGGCCCATTGGAGTCTCTCACCCGTCCTTGGTTGGAGCAGGTCTACACGTTTGTTTGTCTTGTGGTAGTAGGTTTTGATAGGTGCTGCTTTCCCAGCATGGCACATGGCAGTCCTGCTGGATACCAGTCTAGCTGCAAACTCTCCGGTATGTCTCTGCATGAGTAGGCTTTGATGTCAATCGATGTGGAATGGCCCAGAGGCTTTGACAGCCCCAGCCCTGAGACTCTAGTGAGCCTCTAGTGCTCAATGATGCTCTGGGCACTCCAAGCAGAAGAATCTGGAGGTCCTTTTCTCTCTATGTGGGCCCCAGCAACTGGAGCACACTTCAGGGCGCTGTCCTGAGATGAAATGGCAGTCACCCAATTGGGTGCTGAGGTCTTCATCACCTCAGCTGCCTGGTGCTATCTTTATTACCTAGTACCATGAAATTCTGAGCAGGGTGCGGCAACTCAAGTTTAAACGTTTTTACTTCTTGTGACTGGTCAGGACCTCACTGCATTGAATTACAGTGCCACAGTCACCCTGTTAACATTCTTGGGCACACACACAACAGGTCATGCAACCAGGCACTTCTCTCAGCTACAGTCAAGCATACCAATTGGGCACATTGCTCCTGAAGCCTTGGCAGTGATGGCGGACATAGTGCAAGTGGACCAGCCAAAACACTTCAGAAGTGCAGTGGCTTCTAAGCAAAGCTTTTACAGACAGGTCCATACTCCGATTTTGTTGGTCATGTTAGGGGGAGGGGGGGGGGGAGTCTCTGTTTGACCTCTAAGCCAGGGTCAAGTACTGTAGGCTTTTCCTCGGTACACGTCTCCTGTTTCTTCAGTTCAGTGTCTGGTTTTTCCCCTTTCATCTTAGGAATATCAACAATACATTCTACCATCTTGCACACATGCCCAGGCCAGGGGCTTCCAAAATGGAATCCAAAAGCCTGTATCTTTTTGTCTCATTCAGAAACGCATCTCAACAAACACACTTGCTCAGTGCTTAGGATCTCAGCACCAGGGTTCCTAGGTTTGCCATGAGCAGTGAAACTTTCAGATGAATGAGCCGGTACTCTCACATTCACACAAAGCTGGTGTTAGATGGGTCATCCTTAGAGTGGTCCTCCCCAAACCTTTTGCCTGGACCTCCACTTTTTTCTTGTATAATTTTGTTGGCCTTAGGACTCTGAGCGCTTTACCAGTGCTGACCAGTGCTAAAGTGCATATGCTTTTCTCCCCCAAACATGGTGACATTGGTGTTTACATGATTGGCATATTTAGTTTACTTTTAAGTCCCTTGTAAAGTGGTATACCATATACCCAGGGCCGGTAATCTAAATGCTACTAGTAAGCCTGCAGCACTAGTTGTGCTATGTTCACACTTTTATTACAAATATGTCACCCCTGATTTAGGCCCTAGGCAGACCCAAGGGCAGGGTGTTGTGTAAGTAAAAGGTAGAACAGGTATTTTTAGGTTTTACTTGTCCTGGTAGTGACAAATGAGTATATTCATTTTTCTCTAATGTGAGGTCTACTCCTCTCGTAGGCTAACATTGGAAATTCCTTAAAAAAGTTTTAATCAATAATTACTGATTAGAAAAGAGTAGCTGAATCCTGTTTCATATCTTTTGAATGGTAATGTTAAATCCTCTATACTGGTAAACTTGGATTTAACATTACTGTTTGAGAAATGCCACTTTTAGAAAGTGAGCATTTCTCAGCTCTCACTGCTCTGTGTGGCAGGGTGGGTGGGTGTGAGTCAGAGAACTCATCTGCATTTACCTACATTTTGATAACTCTTCCTGGGTAGGAAGAGGGAGTTGACACGCCTAAATAGGCAGCGTCATGTGGCCCACACAAAGGACTGATTACCCCCACCACCACAGAGAGCCTGGTAGAAAGAGCTGGGATGAAAGGGGACATGTGCGCTTCAAGGGCCTGCTTTGAAGTCACCCCCATTTCAAAGGCACATTTGGGTATAGGTGCTGGGGCTCTGATCCTACCAAGACAGTACACTACTGAACCTGTGAGGAGCAAAGACTGCTGTGCCACAAGGATTGCCACTTTGCTTGACTGCTGCTCAGAAGGCACTGCTTTCTGCTTTTCTGGTCCACACTGCTGATCTCTGCCCTTCTGAGGACAAGGACTGGTCCCATCTCACTTGAACCCAAATGACTCCAAAGGCTTGCTTCTTGTTTCTGAAGTCTCAGGCATCAAAAACTTCCTACAAGTCATCTGCTGCTGTTGGAGTCTGCCATCTGGGAGTTCTACCCTGCCGGGGTGCCAGTACAGTCCTGAGGATTGGAAGTGGATGCATTAGCTGTTTTATTCAAAATCGATCCAGTGACAACTTTGCACCGATCTTCACCAACACAGTGTCCTTCGATACCGATGCAGTACCGATCCAGGGACATCCCTATGCAGCTCGACGATGACACGGGACCTGACTGCGAGTTTCGATGATGACACAGTGCCTGCATCATAAGGAGCCGATGTCAATGTGCAACCTAATTGCAAGGCACCGACATTAACGCATCGACCCGACTGCATATTCAGAGCCGATGCATTGAGTCTTCAACACAATGCTTGCTCCATCCAAGGTACTTTTTTAGTGGGCCCTGAATGGGTCCTGTGTCCGGCTTGCTCTCTATCGCAGTAAGCCTGAACTTTGGATTTATCCCGGTCACCTGTGACCTCAAGTAAACCGTAAGCGCTATTTGAATCCAAGCACTCATTTTTTATTTATCCTTTAAAAATGCATTACTCAGGTTCTACTTATTGTATTTTTGTTGTTTTGGGCTTGTTTTATTCATAACATTATTCTCTATTTTCCAAACCGGTGTGGAGTAGGTTTGTGGTGTTTTTGGTTTATTTATTTATTTATTTATTTTGAAAGTTTTATATAGCGCGAACAAGATCTTTGCAGATATCAGAGCGCTTTACAGACTAAGGTGTGTTACTGTGTGTGTTGCACAAATATTTACACATTGCCTCTTTAAATAAGCCTCACTGCTCTGTGCCAAGCTACCAGAGGGTGACCACAGGTTATCTTGTAGTGTGTATTTAGCTTCCCCTGACTAGAATTGTGGACCCTAGTTGGACAGGGTGTATACCCATGCCACCTCTGAACTGCATTCAAAAAACAGGGACTGGGAAAGTAGTCCTACTGTCACTAGAATGGAAGGGAGATCCTTTTCCTATCTAGGACCTCTTTCTTGGAACAGACTCCAATGCGACCTGCAGTAGACAGACTGCCTCGATCCGTTTAAGAAGCTCAAAACCTACCTTTTTAACAGCTAGAACCCCTCATCCGACCCTCTTCCCCCTCTGCCAGTGCCAGAACACACTTCTGAGTAGCTGTGCTCTTTATAAATTTATATAACTTAACATAACTATGAGGGTTTACTTTGTGCGCCCCTCCAGGGGTAGGAAATGTTCAGAACCTATTGTAATTAAGGGCAGGCCTAAGCCTTCGTGAATGCAGTGCAACAAGACTAAAATCCAGAAATCAGGCTCACAGATTCTGGTATTTTCCGGCACGCAGGGCAGTGGACAGGATGGCACATAGTGCAGGGGACATTCCTGTTGCAACAGAGACCAAACTTTGATAAATGTGGGTTCTAATAGTACTTGATCACATTGTGCAATCCTGGGCAAATAAAGTTTGTGCCTCAATTCCCTCATCCACCAAAATAGAGAGTACTTATTATAATTAGTCCAAAAACGGTACTAGGTTCACTGTAAAAAAAAAAAACACTGGACTATTCCTTTAATTGCCTAACAGAACATCTCTTTAAAAGAAAGAGGTTGCAAATGCCTGCGATCTGCAGGCGGCTACAAAGGAAAATGTATAGTTCTCAGTTTACAGCGGCCTCCAGCAACCTTTCCTTCTTTGGGTTTATAATGGGCCTTTATTACAGTGTGAATAATAATCAGCGTACAGAACACTTCTATTGATTATACAGAAGGACACGCTGCGCCAGCAAGAAGGACAATTAGGGACAACCTAGAAACTGCAGCATGGTGGGAGCAGCCACATCAGATTAATGAGCAGAGGTTCTCCTGGAGACTTAGTTCTCGCCTGTAGAGAAAACTGCAGCCATAAACCATCTGTGGACGTACAGCACAAGAGATAAACATTTGCACTCCTAGAAGTATATATCGGCGATGGTATGTCATAGGAGGAGTGGAGGCTCTGGAGTAACATTTTTAGAAACTGTTTGGCAGGATGGGTACTGAGAGCATGGACTTCTATCTCAGATGGAGGAAGAAAGGCAAAACATTAATAAACTAAAATTCATTTAAAAATAGTGAAAGTAAATGTAGTGATTTTATGGTATGTCAGGAGAGATCGGGCAAGAAAACTGAGAATAGATGGATTGAGCTGGCAGTCTAAACCTCAAGTCCATGCCTTAGGCACGTGCCATTCTTGATGAGCGATGTAGGAAGACTTCTTGCAGTGTATTAAAAATAACTAGAAGACTCTAGTGTCTTAAAAATATATGTATCACCTAGAGTCACAGCCTAACAGCAGGAAAGATGCATACTGTGCTCCCTCCTACATCAAGCGACAAACTTCTGTCCTTCAAATAAGGTGCTGCCTGAATTCATATAGGCCTAAAGCAGTGGTCGCCAATAATGTGGCTTAGCCATGGAGAGGGCCTCATGTGCACACACATACTCACATACACCCATGCACACTCACTCACACCCATCCATTCACACACAAATACACCCATCATTCACAAGCGCACACAAATTCACCCACCATTCACAATCGCACACAAATACACCCACCATTCACAAGTGCACACAAATACACCCACCATTCACAAGCACATATACATGCGCACACACATTCACACCATGCAGTCACTAATACATAAACATTCACACATGCATGCATGCTTCCAAACATTCAAAAATGTACCAGACCCAGCAGTGGTGACAGGTCCAGCAGGAGGAGAAACAGAACGCGCTTCAGCTGGAAAAACAAGGAAATCCTGCTGCCTCTTATTGGCTGACCTTGTCATAGGTCTACCAATGAGGGAAGGACCTTCCCTCAGTTATCACAGAGTCGGATGTGGTCAGTGAAAGTTGCTGACTCCACCCAACTCTGCAAAGAGGCATCACTGGTTGACAGTCGGTCATGGACGCTTCAGGGTTTAAAACGGAGAACCCAAATCTGAGTCTATCAGTGACGCGCCTACCTCATCAGAAGAAAGGCCTCATGGGGCTTTGCCAGGCTGAGGAGGTCACGCTGTGCACTATTCAGACCAGTGAAATTTGGCAGCGGCTGGCAGGCACCTGCGCATTTAAGGCATATACAGCGCCTGACTACCTGATCCAATCATGATGAGTGTTTTTCAGACTGACCTTTGCTCAGCCTGACAGACACTCTTCCTACCTTGCAAGAGGGTAGGGGGGCATGGCCCCTCTGCCCTTAATGAAAGGCTGTGCCTGACACATAGTAGTTCCATCGGTACGCCTCTGCCCACAACCTCCCCCAAACCAAATGACACACAGACAAGCATGTTGGGATGAAGAAGTTGCAGGTTTATTTGTAGTACAAATAACAGAATGGGTTAATTGACAGGCGACCCCCTACACCCCGCAACCCCTCGTTGCAGAGCGCCTGAAGTTGAGCCAAAGAAGCGGACACCAGCGGCCATAGCCCGGTGTGGTACCTTGGAGGAGATCCTCCCACCGGTGGACCTATCGTCCACCCACCCCACCCTCCGGACAAGGGAGAGTTAACTCACACCTTCTCCATCCAGGCGGGGCGTTATCGGCAAGCCCCCGGTTGCTCAGGCTTACAACCGCCCTAAGGACTAACGGGGCGCCGTCGAAACCAAGTCTCAGAGAAGGGCCCCCTGGATTATGTATGACTCAGCACGGTGCGTTTCGAACTGGGGCTTCAGGTCCTGTTCCTGCGCCTGTCCTGTATGGGGATCGCCTTGTAACTCCTCTTGAAGCAATAGAAAACACAAATACATTATTAATAACCCTCCTCCCCACTTCCCCCCCTTTTCAGTGGGTGAGCGGCAGGGAGGGGAGCTGAAGACGCAGGCCTCGCGTCCGTCGGGGGGATGGGAGGGGGCTGGGAGGCCTAAGGAGCTTACGGCTGGCGAGGAGAAGCCTAGGCGCGACCGACTAGTGAGGGGGGCAGCAGCAAAGAGGGCGCGAGGAGGGAGGGGCGACCAATATAACCTGTCCCAGGGGGGACGCCCCTTTCCCTAGTTGTTGACGCCCCCCCACCACCTCCACCCACCGAAAAATGGCGGACGGCTCCCCACGGCCCTACTACGGGGTCTGCCCTCCTATGGGGTCCCCTGCAGGGACCGCGGGCATCCTGCATAGTAGTTCCATCGGTACGCCTCTGCCCACAACCTCCCCCAAACCAAATGACACACAGACAAGCATGTTGGGATGAAGAAGTTGCAGATTTATTTGTAGTACAAATAACAGAATGGGTTAAATGACAGGCGACCCCCTACACCCCGCAACCCCTCGTTGCAGGGCGCCTGAAGTTGAGCCAAAGAAGCGGACACCAGCGGCCATAGCCCGGTGTGGTACCTGGGAGGAGATCCTCCCACCGGTGGACCTATCGTCCACCCACCCCACCCTTCGGACAAGGGAGAGTTAACTCACACCTTCTCCATCCAGGCGGGGCGTTATCGGCAAGCCCCCGGTTGCTCAGGCTTACAACCGCCCTAAGAACTAACGGGGCGCCGTCGAAACCAAGTCCCCGAGAAGGGCCCCCTGGATTATGTATGATTCAGAACGGTGCGTTTCGCACTGGGGCTTCAGGTCCTGTTCCTGCGCCTGTCCTGTATGGGGATCGCCTAGTACCTCTTCCACAGCCCTGGGCGTAGCCCCCGCTGCCCCCAAGCCCCCACTACCTAGCCCTTTATTCTCCTCTATCTGTATCCGGCTATTTCTAACGCCTCCCCTAGATCTAATAGGAATTTTGTCATGCCTACTTTGGACAGATGGACCCCCTCAGACTCCCAGCAACCAATGGATTTGGCGTGCAGCAAGACGTGCCTTATGGAACCTACCCCTCGCTGCTCGCCGAATGTGCGCATAACTGCGTTTACGCGCCTGCGGGTAACTTCTAGCGCCTCCTGCGATGTAGCCCCATGCCATAATGGTCTTGGAGATATTCCTGACCACCATATGCTGCATTGTCCCAATTCCCTGCTCATGATGCTCAAGTCTCATTTAGCGATAAATATTGCTAGTTGTTGATTGTTGGACAGGCCACATGAAGGGCCGCCCCCCCCTCGGCCCGACCAGGCCCGAGCCCGGACACACAAGGGCCACACACCACCACTGCTCGTCTTCCGTCCCCTCCGGGACCCCGGCCCCTGAACATATCGACCTCGTGGGCCCGACCCACTACTGGCCCGCGCGCCCAGCCTGGGCGCCATCTTGGACACTCCACCACGAGGCCGCCTGGCCCCCGGCCGACCTCAACCCTGGGCCTAGCCAGGCTTCAGACATCCCGGCACCACCATCCACCCAGGAGGTGAGCGGGCTACTTGGCAAGTCAATGGGAGAAAGAGGCGTCGATGGCTCTCCCCCGCCAAGTGCCGCTCGCCCATCGCCTCCCCGGGCGCTGGCTCCACCCCCCTGCTGGGTGTCTGGACTCCCTCATCCCGGACCTCCCGACCTCCAAGTGCGAGGGTCCGGACATCAAAGGGCACCAGCCCTATAACTGGGGCAGCTCCAGAGCAGGAAGGCAGTTGTATCCTGGAGTCGAGAGACGCAGAGAAGAACTCATCCTTGACGGACTACTGGCGCTGCCGTAGCCCTGCCTTGCGCATCATCATCCTGCCTGCTGGCGCTGCCGCAACCTTCGTAACCTTCGTAAACCTTCATCGTCGTCGGGACCTGCTGGCGTGGCCGCGGACCGTTTGTAACTACCATCTTCATCGGGACCTGCTGGCTCCGCCGCGGACCGTCGCTTCCTTCGTCCATCTCGGGACCTGCTGGCTCCGCCGCGGCCCGATCATCTAGAACGCCGAGCTCGAGGATTGAGAGCTATACCCATCTTTTGGTAACAAGACTGTCCCGCTACCCTTCTCCCAAACCAGAGACCAGAATCGAGGGGACCCCTGAGTCCAGACCTCCTTGTACCATTCATCGTACTTAAAGAATTACCTATAAAGTATCGTTGAACTTTACCCTTGTGTGGTGTCCGTCTGTGGGGGGGAAGTTACTTGTCTGTACGATCGTCGGAGACGGCTCTCCCCGGAGACCTCTCCCCTTATCCTCGGCCGACCCTCCCGGTCCGTCTAACATTGGTGGCCAGCGGCGCGATCCGAATCACCGCATTATCGTACAGAGAGTAGCTCACCCCACGACGAAATCACGATGTCAAACAAAGAAAGCGGATCCACCGAGAAATTTCAGATGGAGAAATTGGACGAGTACAGCCATCGTGAATTAAAACAATTCTGCATCGAACTAGGTATCGCTACCACCGGTCTAAGTACCAAGGACGATTTCAAGCATGCCCTAGAGTCTTGGGCAGAAACCGGGGCTGCCGGAACCCCCGATCAAAACATCGCAGCAATAGAAAAAAACACCACAGCCCCTGAGGAGCGAAGAACGGGTCTCTCGCAAGACGAGATCCAGGAACGAGAAAAAACCCGACTACACGAGCTGGAAATGGCCCGGCTCAAAATGGATGTTGAACTTAAGTTGGCCGAACAAAAAATAAACTTAGAGCACCTGCGTCTCCGAGAGGAAAGAGAGGAAAAACAGAGACAAAGGGAGCTCGAGGAGAAGAAATTGGCATATGAACACGAGCGAAAATTAGCTGAGATCGACCTACGCAAGCAGAATAAAGAAGTAGGGGTGCCCGAGCAACCCCACACCCCAGGGGCAACAGAGAAAAAGGTACACATCCCCAAGGATGTCGTTCGAGAATACTTCCGAGAGGACGACATCCAGCAATGGTTTAAGGCCTACGAAATCGCTATGACCGCCCACCGGATCGATAGAAGCGACTGGGGAGCCGGTCTATGGGGGAGATTCCTCAATGAGGGCCGTGACGCCCTGCTACAGCTCCCGGACCACCAGATGACCTCCTATGACCATATGAAAGCTGCACTCCTCACCCGCTATGGCCTCACACCCGAGATGTACCGTCAGAGGTTCCGAGACTGCACCCGCATCCCGGGTACAACTTGGGTAGACTATGTAAACTATTTTAGCCGAGCCTTCGAGGGCTGGATCAAAGGAAGCAAGGTCACAACTTACGAACAACTCTTCAATCTCATGGTATGGGAGCATCTATCGAACAATTGCTTCATTGAGCTCCGCCAGCACCTCCTCGACAGCAAATTGACCGATCCCCGGCAGCTCGCAGCCGAAGCTGACCGGTGGGAAATCACCAGAGTGGGCCGAAATGGGTCCTATGAACAGAGCCGGAACAACAACGGTCAGCACCGTCCCCGAGGAGGAGGAGGAGGCCAAGGACGCGGAAGAGACAACGCTCCGGTCACCCCCGCTACCAGCACCACCCCCCCGGCCAACCGGGGCAGCACCCCGGCGCGACCGGGATATCGAGCCAATGTTACGTGCCATCGATGCCAACGAGTCGGCCACTATGCAAACGACCCAAACTGCCCCCAGTATCAGAGCCCAAGACCCCGCCAAGTAGCCGCTGCTGCTCTGGGGGAGGAACAGATCTCAGAGGAACAAGAAGAATATGAGCAAGAGCATCAAGAATGGGAGCCAGCCGCCATGGCTCTAGCATGCTTAGGGGGGAAAGACATGGTCCCGCGGGTCCCCCTACCCGCTAACACCCAGAAGTACAGCCAATGGGTGAGCATCAATGGACGCCGGGCCGAAGCCCTCCGTGACACCGGGGCCAGTGTAACAGCCGTCCGCTGTCACCTGGTGACCCCAGAACAGTTCCTACCAAACATTCTCTGCCCTGTCCGTTCAGCCGATAACTCGGAGAGTCTGTGTCGGATGGCCTGCGTCCCTTTCGAATGGGGAGGGGTCTCCGGCATGTTGAAAGTAACGGTCCGAGACGATGCCCCCGTAGACTGCCTCCTGGGGAATGACCTTGAAAGCTCTCCGTGGGCAGCCGTAGAACGACGAGAACACCTGGGGATGTTAGGCATCCCGGACTGGGCATGCGTCACCACCCGGTCCATGGCCGCCCGTGCCAAACCCCGACCCGAGGAACCCGAATGGCCGGCGCCTCCGCCTCCGGTCGCCCCAGCCGAAACCACCGACCGTGACGTCCCCCCAGAACCAGCTCAACCTCCAGACCTCGCTAACCTCGATCAGTGGCCTCAAGAGGGGGGGCCCACGCAAGAACAGTTTCGCCAAGAACAGAAGACCTGTCCCTCCCTCGAGGGACTCCGCCAACAAGCCCTCGCCCAAAGCGCAGGGGATACCTCCGGAACTCATTGGATCTACTGGGACAATGATTTGCTATACAGTGAACAAAGAATCGCGGAGTTGGGGGCCAGCCGAGTGCTAGTGGTACCCCTCCGTTTCAGAGACTTTCTGCTAAACCTGGCCCACGATGTCCCCCTGGCTGGACACCTGGGTCAAGATAAAACCTACAGCCGCCTGGTGACCCACTTCTTCTGGCCCAAAATGAGGGACGATGTACACCAGCATTGCCAATCTTGCCCCACGTGCCAAGCCAGTGGAAAGAGCGGCCGCAAACTAAAAGCCCCCCTGCAACCTTTTCCCGTGGTCACCACCCCGTTCGAGAGGGTCGGGATAGACATTGTGGGGCCCCTGGACCCGCGTACAAAACAAGGCCATCGGTTCATCCTGGTGCTAGTGGACCACGCCACCCGCTACCCCGAGGCTGTTCCCCTGCGGACTGTGACAGCCCCGGTAGTCGGCCGGGCTCTGATGGGAATCTTCTCCCGTGTGGGCTTCCCCCGAGAAGTCGTCAGCGACAGAGGCACGAACTTTATTTCCAAATATATGAAGTCCCTCTGGCAACAGTGTGGGGTTACCTACCGATTCACGACCCCCTATCACCCTCAAGGAAACGGACTCGTTGAGCGGTTCAACCGCACGCTCAAAGGGATGATTGGGGGGTTGGAAGAGCCCCTCCGTCGCCAGTGGGATGTGCTGCTGCCGTGCCTCCTCTTCGCATATCGGGAGGTCCCCCAGAAGTCCCTCGGCTTCAGCCCGTTTGAACTGCTGTATGGACATCCAGTACGGGGGCCGCTCAGCCTAGTCAAGGAAGGCTGGGAGATGCCCCCTCTAAAGAACCCCCCAGATGTCTTCCGGTACCTCCTCACCCTCCGCAACCAGACCCGGCGGTTCAGAGAGCTGGCAAAAGCCAACCTAGAGGCCAGCCAAGAGGACATGAAAAAGTGGTATGACCGGAATGCCTCCTCCATCGAATTTGAACCTGGGCAACAGGTATGGGCGATGTCCCCCACCGAACCCTGCGCCCTGCAAGACAAGTGGACGGGGCCCTTCAAAGTAGTCGAGCGCAAGGGCCCTGCCACCTATCTCATCGACATGGAATCTGCCCGGAACCCCCTCCGGGTCCTCCACGCTAATAGACTGAAACCCCACTTTGTGCGTTCAGAACTCAGCCTCCTGATGGCCACAGACAATGGGGCCGAAGAAGACTCCGAGCCCCTCCCTGACCTCCTACGGACTCGGGAGAAAGACGGCTCCGTGGATGGGGTCCGACTCTCGGAGGCCCTCACCCGGGAACAACGCCAGGAGTGTCGAGACCTTATGTTGCAGTTCGCCAGCCTGTTTTCCCTTACCCCAGGTGTCACTTCCTGGTGTGTGCACGATGTGGACACGGGGGACAACCCCCCTATCCACCACCGGGCCTACCGCGTGCCAGATCGGGTACGGGCCTGCATCCAGGAAGAAGTAACCAAAATGCTCACGCTCGGGGTCATCGAGCCCTCAGACAGCCCCTGGGCCAGCCCTGTAGTACTGGTCCCCAAAGCAGCCGCTCCCGGCACCACACCAGAACTCCGGTTCTGCGTCGACTACCGGGGCTTGAATGCGGTCACCCGAACAGACGCACATCCTATCCCCCGGGCAGACGAACTAATCGACCGCATGGGGGCTGCCCGCTACCTCAGTATTTTCGACCTGACGGCGGGCTACTGGCAGATCGGCCTCACACCCCGGGCCCAAGAACGTTCTGCCTTCTCCACTCCTGATGGCCATTACCATTTCAAGGTCATGCCCTTTGGCATGAAGAATGCTCCAGCAACATTTCAGCGGCTCGTCAACCAGGTCCTGGCAGGGCTCGAAGGATTCAGCGCCGCCTACCTAGACGACATCGCTGTATACAGCCACCATTGGCCCGAGCACCTCCACCACCTCCGAGCGGTGCTACAGGCCCTCCAGCGGGCTGGCCTCACGATTAAGGCCAGCAAATGCCAAATTGGTCAGGGGTCCGTAACCTACCTCGGACACCAGGTGGGAAGCGGCCTGGTGGCCCCTCTGCAGCTCAAGATTGCCGCCATCCAGTCCTGGCAGCCCCCCATCACCCAGACCGAGGTACGCGCCTTCCTGGGCCTCACGGGCTATTACCGAAGGTTCGTGAAAGACTATGGTACCATAGTGGGGCCCCTCACAGAACTCACGTCCAAAAATCAACCCAAGAAAGTCAACTGGACCCCGGATTGTCAAACAGCCTTCGAACACTTGAAAGCCGCCATGTGCTCCGCCCCTGTGCTCCAGGCCCCCGACTACAGCCGGGAGTTCGTCGTCCAGACGGATGCCTCCGACCATGGCATTGGGGCAGTCCTGTCTCAAGTGAACACCGAAGGCCTTGATCAGCCAGTGGCCTTCATCAGCAGGTGACTCCTACCCCGAGAACAACGCTGGAGCACCATAGAGAGGGAGGCCTTCGCTGTGGTATGGGCCCTCAAAAAGCTCCGGCCCTACCTCTTTGGCACACACCTCCGGGTGCAGAACGACCATCGACCCCTGCAGTGGCTGATGCAGATGCGGGGGGAAAACCCGAAACTACTACGTTGGTCCATCTCCCTACAAGGGATGGACTTCACTGTTAAGCACCGGCCTGGGCCAGATCACGCCAACGCGGATGGCCTGTCCCGGTTTTTCCGCCTCGACGAGGAGAGTCCCCAAGAGGATGGGTGACTCTCCCCGCCTTCAGCTGGGGGGGACGCATGTTGGACAGGCCACATGAAGGGCCGCCCCCCCCTCGGCCCGACCAGGCCCGAGCCCGGACACACAAGGGCCACACACCACCACTGCTCGTCTTCCGTCCCCTCCGGGACCCCGGCCCCTGAACATATCGACCTCGTGGGCCCGACCCACTACTGGCCCGCGCGCCCAGCCTGGGCGCCATCTTGGACACTCCACCACGAGGCCGCCTGGCCCCCGGCCGACCTCAACCCAGGGCCTAGCCAGGCCTCAGACATCCCGGCACCACCATCCACCCAGGAGGTGAGCGGGCTACTTGGCAAGTCAATGGGAGAAAGAGGCGTCGATGGCTCTCCCCCGCCAAGTGCCGCTCGCCCATCGCCTCCCCGGGCGCTGGCTCCACCCCCCTGCTGGGTGTCTGGACTCCCTCATCCCGGACCTCCCGACCTCCAAGTGCGAGGGTCCGGACATCAAAGGGCACCAGCCCTATAACTGGGGCAGCTCCAGAGCAGGAAGGCAGTTGTATCCTGGAGTCGAGAGACGCAGAGAAGAACTCATCCTTGACGGACTACTGGCGCTGCCGTAGCCCTGCCTTGCGCATCATCATCCTGCCTGCTGGCGCTGCCGCAACCTTCGTAACCTTCGTAAACCTTCATCGTCGTCGGGACCTGCTGGCGTGGCCGCGGACCGTTTGTAACTACCATCTTCATCGGGACCTGCTGGCTCCGCCGCGGACCGTCGCTTCCTTCGTCCATCTCGGGACCTGCTGGCTCCGCCGCGGCCCGATCATCTAGAACGCCGAGCTCGAGGATTGAGAGCTATACCCATCTTTTGGTAACAAGACTGTCCCGCTACCCTTCTCCCAAACCAGAGACCAGAATCGAGGGGACCCCTGAGTCCAGACCTCCTTGTACCATTCATCGTACTTAAAGAATTACCTATAAAGTATCGTTGAACTTTACCCTTGTGTGGTGTCCGTCTGTGGGGGGGAAGTTACTTGTCTGTACGATCGTCGGAGACGGCTCTCCCCGGAGACCTCTCCCCTTATCCTCGGCCGACCCTCCCGGTCCGTCTAACATTGATAATATGCCCCTTAGTGAATTGACCATAGCAAATTTACCGTCTAAGACAGGGGTCTTCAAAGTGTGGGGCGCGACCCACAGGGGGGCCACGGAGTGATTGAAAGGGGGTCGCGCATTCCCGATCACACTTCTTCCCCAGGCCCATCTGACTACAGGGATTCAGCCCCCCCTCCTCCCCCATAGTGTGTCTCAGCTCGAGCTGCTGTGAGCTCCGCTAAGCTGTGTCTGCAGTCTTATCTCCAGCACAGCCCGGCACCCCTGAGTTTTTCACAGGTCGTTAACGGCCATTTGCATATTTACATAGCTTTTGAAAACTGGGCACTGAGGCTTAGTGTTTTTTTTATAGTTCCAGTACCCCCTGGGCCCCAACTCAGCCTTTCCCTTACATTTGTATTTTACATTTACTGCAATAGTGTGAGAATGTATTTCATGAAAAGAAATAATAAAAATTAGAGTTGCCAGAAGAAAAAAATACCAGCCATTGCTACCTCTTACATTTTGTTTGCTTTAAATACTTGCACAAGTGCCACCATTGCCTACGTAACGTTTGTTCTTGTGTTTGAGTGTGCCATTTATTGCAGTATTATAACTCTACTTTTACTTTGTACGCTTTTGTAACCTGCACACATATCACTTTTTCCTCCTGAAATGTACCGTTTGCTACCTCTTGTATTTTGGTTGCTCGCTATTGTCACTTTTGCCTCATGTAACTTAACGTTTGCTTTTGTACTTTGTTCACTTGTAATTTTCTCCTCATGTAACATTACTGTTCCTATTGTGAAGCGCTCTGACACCTTCGGGTAAAGTCCGCGCTATATAAAAACGCATAAATAAATACATTCGTAATGTGACTTTTCGGTCTCTGTTCCCTTTATCAGTCATGGATCATTGAGGCAGCCCTAGAACACAATTAAAAGTGCTTTCTATTTATATTTGCTGTTCCAAGTATGCACAGATGAGTGCTGAAATATACAGCTTTACGTGACTGCTTATTTTTGTACCGTCTGGGACATCAAAATATTGAGCAGGCAACCCTAATCATAGGACTGGAAGTATGTTGCAAGATCAGAATATTTATTTCCTCCACCCTCGATCCCTGATTAATGTCATAATAGCAATAGTTTAACCTATATCTTAAACCCTACGCCACAGTCAATAATATGTTGAGTTACTTCAAGTGTCTGTAAATGCACCCTGCATTCAGATAACTCACTCCTCATTCTAGCACTTCACTTTCATGCTCACCCTGCATTCACAGCGATCACAGTGCACTCACACTGATCACCATGCACTCACATCATTCACCCTCTCACCCTGCACTCACAGTGATCACTCTGCAATCACAATGCACTTGCAATGTCCTCCCTGTACCTCAACCTGCAGTCACACTACTCATCTGCACTCATCCTGCACTCATGTGACACCTCATTCACCTGCCCCCTCACTGCTTAATTTGCAACTCGCTCAAACAAGCCCATCACTAACCATGCATTAATTCATCCCACTCTGCACTTATATCCACACGCAAATTCATATGGCCACCTCACTCACCCTGCAGTCACTCCTCTTTCCCTACTCTCATACTGTTGCATCGCTCACCGTGCACTCACATGGGCACTCTTCTCATCCACAGAGGGCAGGGTTTTAGGGACACCTGCTGCTCCCGGACAGGGCCAGGTAAGCTTCTAATGTGGCAGCACGTATTCCTGCGGAGTGGGAGGCCCATCACAAAGGTTGACTAGACATCTTTCTGATGTTAATTGCTGTATTTTGGTTGTAAACTGGTACTGTTTTATTGTGAGCAAAAAAATGTCAAAATAATGAAGCAATTCTATCCCAAAATAACGTGGCATTTTCAGTTGTTCGCTGCCTTTTTGAGCTCTCCCTGGGTGAGCACTAGGGCTGCGAGCTACCTGAGACCAGTACCTGTTGTTGCTGCTTTTAAACGTGACTGCACTCGTTTTTAACATTATTTTTAAATCGTGCTGAAAATCTTTCTGGGGGCATTTTTATTGTATTAGATTAATGGGGAATTAGTCAGAGGCACTCTAACACCCCTCTCCACGCTATCTTACCTTTCCTTCGCTAGCCAGCTGCTCTCATTGATTGCAGGCTGCGGCGGGCGCCATCTTGGGTGTGGGCTGGGGCTGCGCTCTAGTCGCGCTGGCCTCCCACCCTCCTCACAGCCTATAAATGAGCACTAATAACAGACGGCGCAGCGGGCTGGCGCAGCGGGCGCGCGCCGAAGCCGCGCCAAAGCCAAGCCCGTCTGCGCCCGTCCGCGGCCGGACACGGCCCAGGGCCTTAACCCCTGGTCCCCGACTGCTGTACCCATCCCTGTTCTTAAGAGAGCTGAATCCTGGTAAAACTCATCAGGATTGTACCCCCGTCTCTCTCACTGTTGGGAGGGACACTAGCCCCCCCCCCCTGTCCAGGCTGTTGCTACCAACTTCCTCATCCCCACCCCCTAGCCCATCTAGATCCCAATTATGTCTCGTTACACGTTCCAGACAATGCTTCTCCGCATGGCTGCCGAGCCGCGCTTATCAACACGCGCTCACTTCCTTGCCACAGTTTTCACATCAAGGAGTTTATCATCGCTCATAACCTAGATTTACTGTTCGCTACTGAGACATGGGCAGATGCTGGCTCTGGTCCGGATTTTTGCGACGCTATCCCAGATGGATATAGCGTTGCTAGACATGATAGGCCCATAGGAAGAGGTGGTGGCCTTGCAATTATCTACAAGGAGAAATACCGGACCACACTCGATCCTATAAACTCTGCTAATTGTGGGTCAGCTGCCTTTGCGATTAGCATTAACCCCAAGCAAGCCCTAAAGGGTATAATATTATACCGACCCCCTGGCCCTCGTAGCGCCTTTCTCTCCACTCTCTCTGACCTAAATGACAATGCTGTCGGCTCAGAAAATTACACGATACTTGGAGATTTTATTTTTCATTTGGAAGAGAAGGATAACTCTGATACAATTCAACTAACGACTGACCTCGCTAATTTAGGACTTCACCAATTAGTTAAGGGCATTACACATCAAGCCGGACATACCCTTCATGGTCTGTTCACTAATGATCCTGACATCTCTGTGCTGGACATTATTCCCATCACGTGGTCAGACCACTGGGCTATTATATTTCAGCAAAATATACGGGCATTACATCCTTCACTTCCGAGACCCTGAATTAGGGTGGGGATACGTGCCTGGAAAAACGCTGACATCCCTCAGATGCTAGAGTCCCTTGCCTCCTCCCATCCTCAGGGAGGAAATTCTTCAGCATTATCAGCTACAGATTTCCAAGATTGGATCCGAAGTGCCGCCGATCTAGTGGCCCCAGAAAAACTTACGAGACCTAACAGAGCATCTCCTTCGGCTGCCTGGTATAATGAAGATTTAAGACTCCATCGCCAACACTGTAGGAACCTAGAAAGGCGATGGAGAAAAGCCTACTGCCCCATAGCCAGACAAATTTATAAAGATGCCCTTATGACTTACAAAAAGGCAATTGTGGCCCGAAAAACGGTCTTTTTTTCGGCACAAATTGAAACCGCCGCCAACTCTGCCAGAGAGCTGTTCTCCGTTGTTACGACTCTGTCCACCCCCCCTCTGGCCCTGGGGTAGAGCCCTCACAGACCTTTTGTAATGATTTATCCACCTTCTTCACCACAAAGGTGGCAGATATATATGCTTCATTTGAAGGGGATATTAAAACTGAACACAGAGGCGGTAGTGTGAAAGAGGTACCTTCTCATCATAATTATGACCCTTTCTTATGTTTCTCACCTGCCTCACTTGATGACGTTATCACTCTCATTTCATCCACTAAATCGGGTTCCCCTTTGGACCTTTGCCCTCCTTCTGTGATGCAAAAACTCACAGAGGTGATCGCACGCCCCCTTATGGAGATCTGCAACACTGCATTTCAGACAGGCCAATTTCCTAGTATATGGAAGAAGGCTGTTATAAAACCCCTTCTGAAAAAACCCTCCCTAGACCCTACAGCCGTTGCCAGCTATAGACCCATTGCGTGTCTACCCTTTGCCGCCAAAGTATGCGAATCTATGATGAATAGACAGCTTTCAGAGTTCGTTGAGACCCACCAACTTCTCGATGAATCGCAGTTTGGCTTTAGGAAAGGGCATGGGACAGAGACCGCCCTGATTAAGGCCTCTGACGAGATCAGGGCGATCATGGATCAGGGGGGGCGGCTGTCCTCATCCTTTTGGATTTGTCAGCGGCCTTTGACACGGTCGACCTTGTCACCCTAGTCGACCGTGTCACAGCTCTGGGCATAAGCGGTCTGGCCAAGGATCTCATTTCATCTTTCCTGGCAGACCGTACCCAGACTGTAAGGCTGGGAGATTTCTACTCACCCACCTCTGCACTCCCCTGTGGAGTCCCACAAGGTTCCTCGCTAAGTCCCATGCTATTTAACATTTATGTAGCAGACTTAGCGAGGGTAATAAAGGCACATGGAGTACGGCTAACATCTTATGCAGATGATACCCAGCTGGTCCTGGGCATCCATAAGGACGGCTGCGCTGTGGCAGCCAACTTCCAGAGAGCTATGCTTGAGGTCAGTACCTGGATGGCCTCTAATTGTCTTAGGCTCAACTCGGACAAGACCGAGGTTATGACCTTTGGAAAACTCTCTCCAGAATGGTCTTCTAACTGGTTGCCGGAAAAGCTCGGCTATCCACCTGTCCCAGTGGAAAAAGCCAGAAACCTGGGAATCATTTTTGACAGCAAGTTGGTATTTGACCTTCATACAAACAAGGTTGTGTCGTCTTCTTTCTTTATTCTGAAAAAGATTAAGAAGCTGCTGCCTTATCTCCCTCCCTCAGCTGGGAAGACTCTGGTCTCTACCTTAGTCTTCTCCAAAATGGATTATGGAAACGCTCTCTTTCTCCATACCCAGAAGCGTGTCATAACAAAGCTGCAATCCATCCAGAATGCGGCAGCCAGGATTCTCCTGAGCATTCCTCGCCGCAACTCCACCACTCTTGGCATTCGTCAACTCCACTGGCTGAGAGTAGAGAGCCGCATTAAATTCAAGGCCCTCTGCATTGCATATAAGGCAGTACACTGCATAGGACCCAGGTTCCTGACGGAAGCCTTTCAGCCATACACTCCTAGACGGCAATTAAGATCAGCCAATACCAACCTCCTCACTGTGCCACGCACAAGAACGGCCACCTGGGGAGATAGACGTTTCTTGGTGGCCACCCCAAAACTCTGGAATCTTCTGCCACATTCCATCAAAACTGCCCCGAACCTGATGAGCTTCCGCAGGCTCTTAAAAACGTGGTTATTTAACCAGTGAGAGGATGACTGACCCCAGTAGCTCCACAACGCCGAGACACCCCAGGGTATTTGTTGCGCTATAAAAATCATGTAAATAAATAAATAAATAACATTTACATTTTCCTCTCACACAATTTAGTCAAGCCTTCCGTGTAATTAGGTCCTCACCTGCCTCGTAATTCCAGAAGCCCTGCCTACAGGTTTAGAAATGTTTGTCAGGAGGGGATCCTTATGACTGAAAATGTTGACAGGGGGGTCTTGGCACCCAAAAGTTTGAAGACCTCTGGTCTAAGATCTCCTGCACATAAATGTACTGTGGGTAACTGGCTTCAGGGATGCATGCGAGAGAAAAGACTGAACACCTGTGCAAAGCCTTTTCTACATTACTGGATGCCACCCCAACGACACCGCCCTGCTTCTGCATCCCTTAGAAAAGATGATGTGCGGAGGTGGTTTTGTAGTCAACTCGCCCACCTGGGTCCTACTGCTATCTCTTGACACAGGGCACAGCAGTTGAAGGATTGGAGACACACGAAGCCTTGATCACATAAACAAGAAAGATGGGCTAAACTGCATGTGAATTCAGTGTAAGGCTATGCAGGATGCCCACGGTCCCTGCAGGGGACCCCATAGGAGGGCAGACCCCGTAGTAGGGCCGTGGGGAGCCGTCCGCCCTTTTTCGGTGGGTGGAGGTGGTGGGGGGGGGCGTCAACAACTAGGGAAAGGGGCGTCCCCCCTGGGACAGGTTATATTGGTCACCCCAGTCTTTTCTCTCGCATGCATCCCTGAAGGCAGTTACCCACAGTACATTTATGTGCAGGAGATCTTAGACGGTAAATTTGCTATGGTCAATTCACTAAGGGGCATATTATCAACAACTACCAGGGGGGACGCCCCTTACCCTAGTTGTTGACGCCCCCCCACCACCTCCACCCACCGAAAAAGGGCGGACGGCTCCCCACGGCCCTACTACGGGGTCTGCCCTCCTATGGGGTCCCCTGCAGGGACCGCGGGCATCCTGCATAGCCTTACACTGAATTCACATGCAGTTTAGCCCATCTTTCTTGTTTATGTGATCAAGGCTTCGTGTGTCTCCAATCCTTCAACTGCTGTGCCCTGTGTCAAGAGATAGCAGTAGGACCCAGGTGGGCGAGTTGACTACAAAACCACCTCCGCACATCATCTTTTCTAAGGGATGCAGAAGCAGGGCGGTGTCGTTGGGGTGGCATCCAGTAATGTAGAAAAGGCTTGGCACAGGTGTTCAGTCTTTTCTCTCGCATGCATCCCTGAAGGCAGTTACCCACAGTACATTTATGTGCAGGAGATCTTAGACGGTAAATTTGCTATGGTCAATTCACTAAGGGGCATATTATCAACACCTAGCAATATTTATCGCTAAATGAGCTTAGCAATATTTTTTTTATCGCCGCGCATCACCGGATTTTATCACAGAGATAACGTGCTATTAGCAACGTTTATCTCAAATGCAATAAAATATCCGGCGATAGCGGCTCAATGCGTGAATATCGCTGGAAATCCAGCGATATTCAGGCATTAACGCCAATAGGGTTTTAACCTGAATATCCAACTCCCATTGGATATACAGGTTAAAAAGTGGTCTGAGCAGGGGTTAGTTTTTGGCGATATTCATGCTTAGCGTACATTTTTTTATCGCTGTGCCTGCGTTGATAATAGGCGATAGCGATGTTAGCGACTGCTTTCAGTCGCTAACAGGTTGGGTAAACCCACTTTGAATGTCATTAGCGATAAATATCGCTGACATGGAAAGCGGGCCCCAAACCGCTCGTTATCGCCTACAAACTGTCGCTAAATGCTGTTAGCGACAGCTTGCTAAAAGGGCGATGAAATTATCGCCGCTTTAGCGGGAAAAGTCCCGCTAAAGCGGCGATAAGGCCCTTGATAATATGGCCCTTATTTACTTCAAGTGAATGCAAATGCCAAAGGGTTTTTTTTATGCTTGGAAATTAGACAACTATACTACAGTAAAATGTGACTAACGTGATCATGGTGGCAAAGTTAGAGGAGACAGCCTGGCTAGGCTACGTAGGAATTTGTATTTCCTTAATACTGTGGAGGCAAGCAGGGTCTTAGTGGATGTCAGGTTTCTAGATGACCCTAGGCATCTTTTCACCATAGTGATGTGATGTCAGAGGCATGATCTGGTAATGCAGCATTACATAACTTACAAACACCTTTCAGTACATTGTGAAATTATCAGTTATGCATGCATGTCTTCAATGTAATCTTAGAAATAACAATATAAGACTTTTGCCCACTCTAGAGGGACTAGAACATCTATTAGATGATTTCTCACTTTTCAGGTAAGCCACAGCAAGCAGTCGGATCTGTTCTTTGGCTGCTATGTAGGATGATGTTTTGAATATCCATGATATTTCAGACCTTGCCAAGAATGAGCCCATTAAAAACACAATCTACTTCTTCAGTGCAGCTAGTTCTACAGGAATCTGATTGGTATTGATAACCAAATTATATTTTGTGTACTTCTTCAGTGCAGCTAGTTCTACAGGAATCTGATTGGTATCAATAACCAAATTATAATTTTTGGACAGTCCATTGAATATGTTAAAAGAATGACCTTTTGCATTGATCTCAGATTACTTAAGGTACCGATGCATGTCTTAGTAGATGGGAAGGCCTTTGCCGCTCAGCTTCATCAACTGAAAAACTAAGGGGCTGATTACGACTTTGACGCCGGCATGGCTGCACCAAAGCAGCGCAAAGACCGCCCACCTGAATGCATGTTTTCCTCATGCAGGCAAGCTGTATTTTGCCATTTCAATGGCGTTACCAGAAAAACAGGCTTTGCAATGTGAACTGCAAAAATGTTCCAGTGCGACATGGACGGTGACGTCTATGCCGTGCTGGAACTGTGGGTACAAGAAAACGGGGGCACATGCCCCCCGAATGCATCCCAATGGCGTGGGGATGTGGGCCCTGAAGAACCCCTTTGTTTCCCCACGCCCGCCTTTTTATGGTGGATTCATACCCATGAAAAGGCTGGGTTGGATAAACCCGTAATATGCTGGACGAGACTGCGGCAGTCCCGCTCAGCATAATGCATTGCCCCTTCCCATGCCATTGCTAGGGAATGGTGGTTCCCAGGCGCAGGCGACGGTCCACCGTCATAACAATTCGGAGAGTCATAATCTGGCATACGGTGGACCGCCACTGGTGCACCACTGCGAGTGTGGCGGTCGTTAGACGGCTGCACTCATAAGCAGGCCCCAAGACTGTGAATAAACTTTCTGGAACTGTGAGCATTGTGATTACCTCCAAGCCATGTGTTCCAAGGCTGTAGGGAAAAGGAATGCTTGTGCTCAAGATAAAAATGATTGCTATGTTTGAACACAAAAAAAATGCAAAGTAGATTTGAGAACATTTTACAAGACGGCTTTGTGAATTTGTTAATTGACCTGAGACTAAGAAAATGAACTATCCATATATCACCTAGTGGAAACTCTGAAAATAACAAACCACACATAGAAGCTGCTTCTGGAGATGTTATGACTAATCTTCCAGAAATACAGCCACCTAGATATAGATCTGCTTGTGGATAACCATAAGCATTGTGACAATTTATTTTAAGGGAGTTCACCTTGTTACAATTTAAGAGAGATGAGCTGTGTCTAGAGAGATTATTTATTCTTTACCATGCTTTTTCCACCAAGCAGAGAGTGATTCAGATGATGATACCACATAGTATACGTCATTATGATAATTTTAATCCTTGGTAGACCCTCTGTACAAGGACTAAGTCCACCTCTGTTGCCCATTGTCTTGGCCCCCTCTCCTAGAGACAGAGAGAGAGAGTGAAAGAGCAAACATTCTGTCACAAATGACAGGATTGATATTATATCCCACCGGCACCCCTTCTGTCGGCCTGCATGAACCCGGAGCAGTGACCTTTGGCCACCATCTCAACCTGCCAATGTTCCCCCCCCTCCCCCCGATCAGGGCTTTCTCATTAAACCGTCAGTGATAATGATGTTTTTTCAGGGCTTCCAGAATACATTTCCTTTACTGCCCTTTGTGGTTCTTCTCGGAGATCTCCATTTTGTACTAACCTTTCATACTATCCATTATTGCTTATTGAAATATTTATCTCAGAGGACAATGTAGATTTTTCACAGCCTAGTGGGCAGAAAATCTGGATTTTATTAAAGACACGGATGCAAAGATTATGCCAATCTACTTTATTGACCACTCACAGCAGGAACAACTGAACAGAATTCAGAACTTTTAAACATTCTAACACAGTATAAATCCCAGCAACCTCGCAACCATCTTCCTTCTTTGTTGCTGCTGCTTCTCACAAAATAAATACTTTCTTCACTTTTTTGTGTGAAGTATTTATGTAACTTAGAACCCCTTTTAACCCCCACACCACAGAAAGGGACATTGTATTAGGCTCATTTACATCTCTGATGTGTTCCCTGTATCTTTGTTTTTTATGCTTATTTCACTTTTGTGTTGCCTGTAAGTTTACAGTTTGCAATTTCTTGCTATGTGCTCACACTGGATTAAACCCAGATCTGTGAGTGGGGGTGAATGTTTGATTTGCCCAGCATTCCGTCCACCATCTGTACTTTTTGCTTTTGTCACTTTAAGTGTGAAGGGTATGCCCAGACGTGGGTCCTGTACTCACTGTGCCACTGGATTCAAGTTAGCCTGGCAGGGTGATACTCCAAAACGAGTCCGGCTCAGAGTTGGGTCTCATGCTCACTGTGTCACTGGATTTCAGCTGGCATGGCTGATGAGGAGTTATAACCGAAATAAATCCCAGGATGTTTCTTTCCGGTCCAGAGATGACCTGGTCCAGCAGTTTGGGCTGGACTGTTCTCATGGTGAGCAGGGCTAAGACTAATTTGCATATGGCTGGATCCAAACTGGGGCGGCGTGGTGAGCTAGAAAATGAGGGAATAAACCCAGGTCTGTGACTGGGGTGAATGTTTGAATTGTTCAGCATTCTGTCTATCATCTGTTCTTTTTGCTCTTGCTTATATTTTTTGTCACAATCTGAAATGTTACCCCTTATGGCAAACCTTTAGAGGCTTCCATCTCTTAGGGGCTGCCACCACTTCATTGCGGGAGCTTGCACTTCAGCAGCTGTTCAACTGACTTGTTTTCAAAAGCTGCGCTGTTTTCTTCAATGCCGCATTCTGACAGATTCCCTTGGCCCAAGTTGCTGTGTGGGCTGTGATGACGCGTAGGTCATGTGGCTTTCGCCGCATGTCCTCTCTTCATGATTTGGCAGCCCTTTGTGGGTTCGCCGAATCTCTCTTTCCGGCCGTCAGGGACCCAGTGCAGTGCGCATTTATCTAAGTGCTCGTCACACCTGCAATGCCTGACTATATCGGTGCAGCTTATTTGTGCACCGATAATAGAGAGGTATACTATTTCAAACAAAATACAATTTAAAAAATAAAAAAGAGAGGGAAGAGGAGACAAGAGAAAAGTTCCCTGGTGGTCAACCATGCACAGGACGTGCACGTCGACCGCCATTTTGAAAAGATTGGGACCACTGTATTAAGGAAAGTGGGAGCACCTGTTTTACTGCTTTGGCAAGCTCCTTGTGATGCATGTTAGATTTCTAGCACTTGTAGTACATTTCATTGGCCTAACTGTTCCTTTTTCGAAGTTGCTGCCTCATCCTCTTCCTTTCCATTACCTATTCAGAGTTATTTAAGTTGGCCTTGACTAACCCTTATCCTTTCCATTTCAGTCCGGAAATAGCTGAAGCTACTCAGGGAAAAACTAAAGAAACTACACTGGGAGTTAAGAAAGGTGCTAGAAGTAAGGGAAATACCTTGAAGGGTTTTGGCAAGGATTCTGGGCATGTTGTCCTCTACAATGCAGGCTATATTATCAGGCCCCTGGGACTACCGGGCCCCCCAAAGACTCAAAGCGAAATGGTTATGGACAGATCACTCATACTCCCAAATGTTGTGCTTAGATCAGGAGTCAAGAAAAATGCTGCTGTGGTGACTCGGGAACGCAAAAGTTTCGGGTAAGAAAAGGATGTAGTGATAGAGTCAGATATGCAGCTCAATGTGGGTACTCCTCAACGAGGGGACGTTGGATTGATCAAGAGAGGAATCTGCTGCTTTACCCAAGGTATGTTGAGATGTTGTGTGATGCTGCGTATGGACAATGTGTTGCTGTGAGGTACATCACAAGATGGGAGGCCTGCATTCCAATGGTCTTGAAGATTTAGCAGAGGATTTTTGGTGGTACTGCTTGACTGAAGGAATTTCTGTTATGGCGGAACACATTCCTGAATTAAGCAAAGGTAGGGCAGACTGTTTTTTGTGAAATTCCAAGGATTCCAGCAACTGGAGGTTGGACAGGAATGTGTACTAGAGCATTTAGGAAAGTTGGGTCCCTTCAGGTGTATCTCCTTGCCGACAGGGTTGACACACAGCTGACAACTTCTTCCAGCTGGAGACCAGACCCATAAGCTTGTGGGGGGGGGGGGTAGATGCCTTCCTCCAGGATTGGAGGGGTTTTGCGCCCTATGCTTTCCCTCCATTTGCCATGCTTCCAAGAGTCCTCTGGCATGTACGCAGATGCAAGGAAACTGCAGTGGTGATAACACCTCTTTGGAGGTATTAGGCAATAGACTTTCCTATCCTAGTTCTGATGTTCAGGGATGTATTTCTAGGACAAAGAGGGGAATTGCAACCTCTTGTGGAACAGGGTCTTCTAGTTCTGATGGCCTGGAAGATTTCAGGAGACAGTGACAAATCCCAGGGCTTTCGGCAGATGCTTTCTGACTCATAAGTGAGTCGTGGGCATTTGGAACAAGGAAAGCGTATCGACTGGCTTGGAACAAATGGGTTT
This sequence comes from Lissotriton vulgaris, assembly GCF_964263255.1. Classification (NCBI taxonomy): domain Eukaryota; kingdom Metazoa; phylum Chordata; class Amphibia; order Caudata; family Salamandridae; genus Lissotriton; species Lissotriton vulgaris. The sequence continues at coordinate 1,511,717,320 of NC_141687.1, read as the reverse complement.
GTTGGTGTGTTCGACAGGATTACAATCCCATTTCAACAGATTCAGTGCATGTGATTAACTATGTAACAGAGTTGTTCGGTTCAGGTTTGTCTTACAGAACAGTGAATGTCTATAGGTCGGCTATAGTGGCCGGACACTGCTTGGTAGATGGTGTACCTCTTGGCCAGAATGTACTGACTAAGAAAATCATGCAGAGCATGCGAGTACTGAACTCACCTACAGCAAAGTATACTTCCTTGTGGGATGTAAGAGATGTTTTACAAGTTTTACCGAATGTGGACGAGAATTCTACTTTGTTGTTAAAGCATTTTTCTTATAAACAAACGGTTTTACTCAGTCTGGTGTCATTTAGGAGGACTTCAGCCATAAGGGCTCTGGACGTGACCAGCAAGGCCTATCAACCTGAGGGAGTTTGTTTTTATATAAAGGAGAACTAAGACATTGTATACCACTAGTTTGTACCATTACTTTGAGTCGACTGAGTGGGTTTGCATGGTTAAATACCTGGAAGAGTATGAGAAGAGAACTTAAGGTTGGAGGAATAGTGTTCCGCACTTGTTGAATTTACACGTGGCATCATAGGGCCGTGTCTCCCCCACCTTTGCAAGATGGGTAAAATAAGTAATTAGAGAGGCTGGTGTGGTTGTCAATAGATTTGGGGGTCATTCTCTCATCCTAAAGGTCTGCTATGAGCAGGAAAATTTAGAGCTCTATTAGGGGAGGGGCTGCAACTCCTGCCCTTCTCAAAGGTGTTTGAATTCAAGTGATTTATCACACTGCTATCTGGGTCTCTATTTGCATTCCTTCAGTGAGAACTACTCTCTGGATTCTGAATTGAGACTGTAACCTCAGTTTGGAAACACTATATTCCACATCTTTCTCAATAAGTAATCGTGGATTAGTCAGTCGTTGGAAGGAGAACATGGTGGCAGACGGCTGAGCTGCCGTGGTGCTCCGTAAAGCGGGCTCCCGCTGTGTCCCACCCGATGACCTGACCCGTTTCGACCCCACAGAAAATGCACAAAATTGAAGCCGGAATACCGGAGTATGTTGTGCGCTTCTTAAGAACCGAATTTTGCCGTGATTTGAGACACTCGCGCAAACATTTTTGCTCCCGGTCATCTCTCCGGGTGGAGAGTCTTTTTTTCTTATCTATGCCTGGTTGTTGTGACCACGTTTCAGCGGCGTTTCTTGGCATTTAGGTTTTCGATCCTGGCTGCAGAGCAGAGGTGGTGAACAAATCGGCGAGCGGTGAGAAATTTCCGTTAGTTTTGCGACAGTGGTCTTCAGCCGCCCTGGAGCTGAGGAGGGGTAGGAGAGCACGCAATCTAGTGCGCGTATCAAGCGGTATCTCTACGAAGGGCTGTGGGGAGTTGGTCCCCATCGTGAAAGTGGCTGATGAGGAGGCTGAAGGGGGGCCCAGAAACAAAAGTAAGGAGAGTGTTCAAGAAGTGGGTAGCCCAGAACTAAACCCTTCCCCCCGCCAGGCTAAATATAGATCTAAGGGGCATAGTGTTCGGAAAAGGGGGAAAACTTTAGCTAAGACGCTATCCAAGGCTGCCCCTTTAATGGATAAGGGACCCTCTTCCTTTCTATCAGCAGAGGTTAAGACTAAGTGTACGCGCTCAAATAGCGTTAAAACAAGGGCGAACGCTAAAAGTATTAACACTGCAGCAGAAACAGTCTCTAAAATCACGCCATCCTTACATTCCTATTTCAAGGTTTTACCACAAGTGTTGCACCTTTCAAAAAATCAGGATATGGCTGCCCTCAATGACGGGGTATGTGCAGACACTGCGGATAGTGTAGATATCTCAGATGATATAACTCTGGTTATAGCTTCTAACCCCATCCCTACTATGGCTTTGACCCCGGCCTCGGCCTTGGTCCCAGGTTTGGCCCCGGGTATTGCCTCAGCCCCCACCGACAAAGGATTGGTACTTACAGTACCCACTGTTGAAACTCCCGCTGATACCCTAGAGTCCCCAGGGTCTATGGCTTTCTCCTTAACAACAAGTAGCTCATCACTAGTGCTAGATGAAGAAAGGCAGCCCATGAGTAGCTCCTGTAGCCTGGTAGGGGGTATGAGTACGGAGGAGGGAGAGCAGGTAGAGCCAGGACCTTCTGTCAGTGCTGTTGAGGTCTCGGCAACTTTAGATGATTCCAATGGGGGGTCGGTAACTGGAGGAAGGGATGAAGATCCCACAGAGAATGAAGGTATAAAAGAGCCTTTGCTCTTGAGTACTATACAGCCGCAGTGTGATGTCCCTGCCTCTGCTAGTCTGATACCAGGGGACCCTACGGTTGGCATCTCGGCCGCATCTTTGCTGGCAATGTTCTCCACTCTTTCCCAGGATATAAAGAGGGGATTTGAGGAGTCCTCAGCTAACAAGCAGAGATAAGGAGTTATTATGAATCCCTAGATACCAAATTAGATGGCCTGGCATCAAGAACTGGGGCACTGGAAGAAAACATGGGGGTGTTGTCACTTCATGTGGATAAAGTTAAAGAGGACATTGTTAAGTTGAAGAGAGAGGATCAAACCCTTCTGGACAGGATGTAAGTGTTGGGAAACAATGCCAGACGCAGTAACATTTGTGTCCTCAATGTGCCCGAAGGGACAGAAGGTTCAGAGATCAAACAGTTTGTTACTCAGCTTCTGAAAGACTCATTAAGCCTTGATTGCTCAGTGGAGGAGCTGGCCACAGACATACAAAGGGTATATAGAGAACCTTTTAGACGTAATCCACAAAGGTCTAAACCGCGTAAAATGTTGGTCAATTTCCATACATATGCTCTTAAAGAGCAAATCCTCAACCTAGCCCTGAAACAGAAATCCCTATTAGGGAAGGGGTTTTCTTTTCTCATAAGATCAGACTTGGCTAGGGTCACACTCGAGAGGCAGTGGGAGTTTGGCAGGCACTTAGACACCTTCAGGAAGATGGTTGCAACAGCTCAGATGACATTTCCCGCTGCATTAAAAGTGATGCACAATAATAAAATGTTCAACATCAGGACAGTGCAGGCAGCGGATGAGCTTTTGTTGGAGTTGGGCAATAAGGCTTCTTCGGTATAGGGGAAGAAGGTGCCTCCAGGAAATGGAGTAAGTAGGGGTCTCTTCCCTATTTAATCACGGCACGTAGATATAAAAAAAGATGCTTTATGGGAAAAATAAAATACACTCATCAAAATAAATAAATAAATAAATAAATAATAAATAAAAAAATATATATATATACAAAATATATAAATGGAAAATTTAAATATAAAATCAAACATAAAAATTTAGCATCTAGTTGCACATTACATGTTCGCACATATAGTAGGTCACAAGGGTATTCAAAATTTGGTTTTAGGTTTCGGGTTCGGGTTGGGTCCGGGTGGCCAGCCGGGGTCCGTAGAAGGGTGCCATCTACTGGATTGGATCCGGTTAGATACATCAAGGGTTCTTCATGGGAGGGGGGGAGGTAGTGTGGGGAGAGGTGGGGTTGGGGGGGCGTTAAAAGCAAAAAAGTTCCTCACTTGTCATCACATTATGATTTTTTATTATGAAGTTCAGTTAGTGCCTTATGGCTTGCAGCTGAGCTTGTCTTGGTTAGAACGGCATAACGGCATTCCTTGTTATCAGTGTCATTATTGGGTAAAACTCTGGTTGGTCTCTTTTTGCTATGGCTATGGCTAATTTAAAAATATTTTCCTGGAACATAAATGGCCTGCGGACCAAATCCAGGGCTAGAAAATTGTTTCAGTACCTTTGAGATATAGATGCACAGGTCATCTTGCTCCAGGAAACTCACTTGACTCAGTCTGAAATAGACATAGTGGTAAAGAAAAATAGGTGGATTGACTTTGCGGTCTCCACTTCCCAATCCACGAATACTAGCGGAGTGATTTTGATCTTTAAAAAACATTGATAACCTCTATGGCGGACCCAGGTGGCAGATGAGTTATAGCCTTATTAAATATTTTGGGGGTCCAATTCACACTTGTGGGTTATTACGGCCCGAATCAAGATGACCCCTCGGTATTAGAGACAATCTTCTTTCATCTCCTATCTTTTCCCGATCCAGTAATATTTGCGGGTGACTTCAACATTGTACTCGATCCAACTTTAGATAAGTCACAAAACAATCGTTCCCGCATCCCCTCAAAATCCAGGACTTTTTTGCTTAAAGCAATGAAGCAGTTCGGGTACGTGGACATTTGGAGGGAAAAGTCAGGGACCCAGCAGGGAGTTTGGTTTAGAAACTACAAGTACCACCGCCAATCTCGGATTGATTTTGTATTGATCAGTCACAGTTTAGTTGAAGGAGTAAAGAACATTCATTATCTTCCCATACATCTATCTGATCACGCGGCCGTAGCATTGGAGCTCTTGCTGGCTTTCAATGCTTCAAATAGGAGCTGGACATTTGATCGCTCCTTGCTTTCCCATGCCGATGATGTTTTGTTCCTTAAAACCGAAGTCCAGCACTTTCTTAACAAAAATGTTGGGTCAGCTGATAATGGTATTGTCTGGGACTCCCTAAAGGCATTTTTACGAGGCCTTATTACCTCTACAGACGGAAGGAATATAGGGAGGCGGTGGCCTCAGTCGAAGCTAATATAGCTAAAGTCCAGCACGACATTGATACTAACTTGGCTTCCTCGGCAACCCTCTTGTCAGGCCTCCATAATAAGCTACTTACCTTAAAGGGCCAATTAAGTTGAATCTTAAATCAGCGTTTTCAAGAAAGATGGGATGCTAGTAAGATCGCCCATTTTGAATACGGCGAAGGCGCAGGGAAGTTATTGGCCTGGAAAGCTAAAACGGATCAAGTTCGTAATAACATAGACTTGATCAGGGTCAATAATGTTCCACGGTCCTCAGATTCGGACATAATACAGGCTTTTAGAGAGTTTTTCCAGGATATATATCATGAAGACAAAACTGCCGACCCTGTTCATATCAGGGAATGGCTGAATCAAATCGTCCTTCCGGCTCTATCAAGAGAACAGAGTGAGTTCTTAGATAGTATAATTTCAGAGGGGGAAGTTAGAAAGGCCGTCCAAAATGCAAAAAAGGGGAAGTATTAGAGCAAGAACTAGTCTCCTTCTTGACAGTTTTATTCAATCAAATCTTACAGGACAGTATTCGCCCTCCACTATCCTGGGATAGCGCCTCTATAACTCTGATATTAAAGCCCGGTAAGTCACCTACATCATGTGGTTCGTATAGACCCATATCGATTTTAAATGTTCGATTATAAAATCTTTACCACAATACTTGCTAAGAGATTTGCATCAGTGGCCCCTGAAATTCTTCATTCAGATCAGAAGGGATTCGTGAAAGGACTACAGTTGTATGAGTTAACTTATGACTTAATAGGGGCGATTGATATGGCCTTATTGGAGTCCCTTCCCTTAGCGGTCCTCACGTTGGACGCAACCAAGGCCTTCGACAGGGTGAACTGGGTTTACCTGTCGGAGGCCTTGGCCAAGTTCAACGTGGGTGGAAAAACGTGGCGCGCAATTGATCTTTTATACCGGAACTCCAATGCCCGTATTCTGGTAAACGGCACCCTAACTGAGCCACTGTACATCTCGAGAGGAACAAGGCAGGGCTGCCCTCTCTCCCCGCTCCTGTTCGATCTATACATTGAACCTTTTGCCCAGTGCTTAAGAGATAATGTCAACATCAGATCATTCATGTATAAGGGGTGGGTAAGAAAGGTGGCCCTATACGCCGATGATATTTTGGTGTATACATCGGAGGTACACACTGCACTCCCTGCAATTCTTAAGGTGGCTTCTAAGTTTGGCGAAATCTCCGGGTACGAGATTAATACTGATAAGACGGAGATGATGATATGGAATATAGATCAGGTTCCAGCAAATATTACATTATGTCTTGTAAATAAGATGAGATATCTGGGTGTCAATATTGTTAAGGATACCAATCAGATTGCCAATATAAACTTTGTAGCTGTAGCTAAGGAATGCCGTAAATTGTTACAGTCATGGGCACAACTTCCTTTATCATTCTTAGGAAGGGTCAATTTAATTAAGATGTCTATTTTACCTAAAATTTCTTTTCTTTTGAACACAATCCCGTTATATTTTGATCCTTCATTAATTAATAAATTACAGTCTGATATTAGTTCTTTCATTTGGAGTAAGCGCCTTTCGAGGATTTCCTGGAAGAAGCTGAGGAGGTGTAGAGAAAAGGGGGGAATCGCTGCCCCAGATTTTCAGACATACGCATGGGCATTCCAACTGTCTCATGCCAGAATGCTTTTAAAAAATCCATCTGAGTATGGGGCAGGGTCTTTGTATTCCACCCTTCCTAGAGGAGAAGGTGTCAGCCAATCAGGGTTTCCGTTTAAATTTGGGGATCCTAAGTTTAAAAAAAAAATTAAGCTGAAGATTCTGCAGGGAATGGCTAAAATGTGGGCACAGCTAACCAAAACTATTAAAGTTGGGTATTACAGTAGTAGGACCCCGTTATGGGATCTCCCCGAGAGTCCGGCATGGCTGAGTGACAGTCTTGCGGCTCCGATTAAGGATGCTGGGTTGGCTGTTTGGGGTGATTTATTCATGGAGGAGGAATTGCTCCCGTGGGATTGCCTGAGAAAATCATTGGCCTTAACTTTGCTAGGTTCAAGCATATGCAAATATCTAGCTGGTCCCGTGCATACATCTCTCGGAAAACCTCTGGAAGTAAACTCGCCCTAGGTGGACACAGTCAGCTAATATCTCTTTTGGTTGATAAACCTTCTGCCAAAAAGGAAATTTCAACCTGGTACAAGCTGATTATGGAAGAAAAGGATGGCGTCTTTTCACTACCGGAAGAACTTTGGTCGTCTTCTATAATGGATTGTAATCTGCAAGAGCTTTGGAGACTATCCTGTGGAATGTTGTGTGATGTAGTGAAACCATCTTGGCTCCGTAGAAATCATATCTTTACCATCCATAGAGCCTATTATTCTCCACTAAGGCTTTCGAAGTTTACTCAGGGGAGCGTGGTGGCATGCCCTAAGTGTGGTTTTGGTGGTCGCTTCAGACTGTCACATGTTTTTTGAATGCCCCATTTTGTCAACATTTTGGGAGGCTGTAAGAAGAACCTTGTCATTATCTTTGAATTTGAATATAGTCTTTGATCTTCCACTGGTCATCTTTGGTATTTTGGATGGTGTCCAAAGTTTAGAGAAGAAGTTAGTTTTCTACTCTATCTTGCTTGCCAGAAGGGAGATATGTAGAAAATGGAAAGACTCTTTGCCCCCTACGATCGAAGATTGGTACACCTCCCCATTGACGGTCTCCAGATTATACCTGGGTAGGTCTGGTAATTCAAACAAAAGGGCGTTCTGGCAACTATTAAATTGGGCTCACAGAGTGTCCGGGGTTTTTTTTTTTCCCGGGGTCCAATGATTAAGCCACCTAGACCTAATCCAGGGCGAGACATCATTGTGGAAAAATTCTCCACCTTTTATTGGTTTTTGTTTGGTGATTACAGTTGGTTGAAGCTGGAGGAGCTGAGGGACGAGTATCGAGTGTTAAGTTGGGCCCTACCAGTTATTAATTAACTGAGACAGCTTCCCGCTTGTATACCTCTGGACTTCATCATAGAAACAAAACCAAAGTGGCAAATGAGGACAAAAATAAATAAATAATTAATTAATCGTTATCCCAGGATCTTAGTCTGTCTTCATTCAGAGTCTGCTTGGAGAGTAGTTAAAATTAGAGGAACACGTTTGCGTCACCTCATAAATATGGCACAACATAGTACATTTTTTACGCCACTGGAGCGTCACAAAAAGTGACGCATCAGTGGCGCAAAAGTGACGCAGGGGCTCATAAATAAGACACCTAGTTTGCAGCAGATCCCTTATTGTCCTCCTAACCCTGCTCTCAGTTTTTAAAAACTTTAAGTATCAGTGGCAGAATTCTACAAAGACTATTGTTGTGTGTGGCTGGAGGGGTATATGTGTGGCCTTATGTGGGCAGTGTTTTGGTGTTATACAAAGTGAGTAGAGGAATGCACTCCTTGGGTCACAGCAGTTGAGTAGCTGAACTTATGCATAGGATGGAATGAAGTAGAATGAGAGGTAAAGGCATATGTGGACTTTCATACTACTCTTGAGTTGGCCTAGGTTTCAATTTTATGAAGGCCTGGGCGAATTTTGTGGAGTTTCGCTACGCTATACTCCGCTAAGTGAAAAAAAACTCAGTTGCCCTACACGCACAAGCGACGGAGTGTATCTGGTCCTGCAGTCCGCATTGATTATCAGCACCTGGTGTTTGTCCCGCACTGTAAAATCTGTGTGAATGGCACCATGCACAGCACAAGAGGCTGCTGCTTCTTTTCTGCCCGTCAAGTAGATTTTCTACTCAAGCTGCAGCTTTCTCAATGCGAATGGAAGGTTTCTCAATGTGAGCGGTCCCAACTAGCCGCGACCGCCCAAGTTGAGAAATGCACCCGTCAGCGTTGAGAAACCTAGCCGGGAGGTGGATTTTGCTTGCTCGCCAACTGGACGCAAGTTTTTCGTGACTCCGCGTGCTCTGCGGAGCACAAAGTGTGGAAAACTCTGCAGACTTTGCAAACGGAGTGGAGTTTACCACCCAGGCCTGATTTTATGTTGGATTGGAGGAGTAGAGAGGGAACTCACGTGAATGCAAGGGGTTACCAACAACCATGATAAACACACATTAGACTTCACCTTTAACTGGCACCCTTGATGAGTCAGGGACCACACGCGTATCCGTTGTGCTGGCCCATGTAGAGAGACCGCGAATGCCTCTATTTCCCGTTGATCAGATAAGCACCTAATGATCCCTAACCCTGACTGAGGAAGAGTTCTTTAGAATTTACCTGGCTGCTTGTTACTGACAGAAATGTGGAAACTTACTGGATAGGACCACTTCTACAGCTTCAATTCCTTTAAGCTACTACCAAAATTCCTTTTCATCTGGATTGTTCTAAGATCCTGTTTGTTGAGGCCCGTATATATATATCTGAATATTCTGTGTGCCTCCAATCTCTGAAAATGGCACCCTGTCCCACTATGCCTCTCTATACTTCCGCCCTGATGAAGGTGTAGCCCCGGCCGGGGCTATCCACCGAAACGCTGTTGGCGTTTTCTGCTTCTGGGGACCATCTGAGCGATCTGGGGTTCTTCTCTAGTGGATTGTTTTCCATCTATTACCTTCAGATCAACCACTGGCTATGATATATCTGTGGAGTTGTGTGTTGTGTGTGACTAAAGTTGTATGTATGTTGGTATGAAAGTGTAGGCTGGCATGTGGGTTTGCTGTGATGATGCGATTGAGCTTTTATTGTTATATTAAATGAAAAGATGATGCAATTATTTATGCAAGTATAATGTATTGAGAAAGTTTGCTGTTCCATGCAATAAAATCCGTATATTTTTGTAATTATTTGTTGAAGTCCTTCTGTGTGGTTCAGGGATTGATGCAAGTATATAAGGACCTATCCCTAGGCCTACACTTGATCCTTACGGGCAGGCCATTTCTGTTCTCTTTTGGTTATTGCAATTTCCCCGCCTATCTGCCTTGAAGTGACGAGGGGTCCCCCTTCTATTGAGCATGCCAGCCCTAGTCATACACTGATTATAGGTAGCTATGGTTTCTATTTTAGATGGGGTATGCACAGTAGAGGAGCAACCCACATGAATGCACTGGATTCAGGCAGCCATGGTAAATGATCTGAAGAACCTGTTCTGGGGCGACACAGTGGCATTCTAAGGCATACACTTGATTTAGGTCGCCTTGAAAATGATTTTAAAAAATCCACCAAGGGGAGACAGAGGGGCACCTGCAAGCATACACAGGCTGATTGCATGCTATCTGTAGTCATGACAGATGATATATATGTGTATAAAGATATAGTAGTAATTTGGTTAGAGATTTTAATACGTGTGCCTCCGACTGTAGAATCTAAAATTTTAGACTGCATGTTCTATCAATTTTTACCCTATGACACAAATGTATATCCTTTTATCTTTTGTCGATGAGATGTCCACTCCAGTGATGTTTTTTCTGAAGTTTATCGTTTGCATCTCCAAATAGGACATTTGGTTTTAGCTATATGATTTACATCTAAATAGTCTGCCAGACCTCCCATTCTGTATATTGATTGTATTTTACACACAGTAATTTTTAGCACTTTATATCACAATTTTTTAGCATGGTTTTATGGACATGTATATTTCATTTGAATTGTATTCCTGTCAACGCTCATGATTATGTATCATCTTGGGGCTCTTTTTCTGGATATAAACTGAGGATTGCGTATTTTGCACATTCGCAATTTTTTGCACAAAACGTAATTTGCACTAGTCAAAATGTATTTTGTACTGTAAGCCAGCAATTAGCTATGATAGCAATTGTATGACTATTACGTTATGCATTTTATCTGCGTATTTTGCACAAATCTGCTAAATTTGCACACAGAAAATGAGTCTTACCAATGCGAGGTCCTCTTGAGTCTGACTGGTACCACGACTCTGGCTCAACTATAGTATTTTGTACTAGTTATGACTTACAAATTTAAATGGATATTTGTCATGTTTTTATCTTACATACAAAGCCATAAGTATGCCAGTCAAGATAAGGATTCTTAAAGTACAGAGTTTTGCTTAAAAACAGTGGTAAATACATGCAAAGTGCTTTTTCTATGTCTATTTTTTTTTAAGACCATGTGACACTGGTGGGGTGTGCATTTAAAAGTCAGATCTCACGTTGGCTGGTTTACATGTGATCAAGGCCAGCTTGGCTGGCCGAAACGCGTAATTACAGGTTGTGGGAGCACAGCAAGCATACAAGAATAAATAAAAAAATAACTAAATCACAGCAACTGGAGTTCGTGAGTCTCTCCATCGCCGTTCGGAGGTTGGGAAGTCTTTGGATTTCATAATATATATATATACATATATATATATTACCTACTGGCGGTCGCCAGTAGGTAGTTATAGTGAGGACCTACTTTCCATAGGAAATCCGCAACATTCTATTGGGAATAACTTTGGCGCCGGTTGATGAATCTTCGTGAATTTCTCAAAGAAGATGGCCCCCTTCGCTCCTTCCCTGAAAGTTTTGGGGGGATTCGTCAAGTGGGGGCTGAGAAAACAGGGGGTTTCCCCATAGGACGATTAGACATGGCTACAGCCCGAACGGCTGAACGGAATTACAAGAAATTTGGCAAAATGGTAGAGTCTGATTCGCAGATCACGCTTTTGCTTAAATGGTGTAACTCCCTCCATTAGTTTGTGAGAAAATCGAAAGAAAAAAAATATTTATATCTATAAGCGCGTACCGTACGCGTACCTTCCCATGCACGAGCTGCATGCTGATTGGCTGCCACTGTCTGTCAACACTCCAAAACAGAAATTGTTGGCAGCCATATTGTACCTCGGTAGACTGAGGCACAAGAAAGCAGAAAAACAAACATGTAGAACTTCAAAAAGGGGGAATGGTAGAAGCACCCTGACCCCCTAGGCCTGCTCAGGGGGTCCCACAAGGACCCCCAAGGCCCAAAAATTATTATTTTTTTTTGAAAAATCGCGAGGTGTGCATACCGTACGCGCACGGTACGCGTACCTTCCCGGGAAAGCTGCATGCTCATTGGCTGTCAACACTTCAAACCAGGAAGTGTTGGCAGCCATCTTGTGCTCAGTAGACCGAGGCACAAGAAAGCAGAAAAACAAACGTGTAGAACACAAAAAGGGGGCAGGGTAGAAACACCCTGACCCCCTAGGCCTCCCCAGGTGGTCCCACAAGGACCCCCAAGGCCCAAAATCTTTTTTTTTTTAAACCCGGTCTGTTTTTTTTTCAAATTACCCCCCGGGGGGACCAAATCGCGGGGGCATAGTGATAAAGAAGTGTCTCCCCACACTGCCCCGGGGACCGCCGCCCCCCCGGAGCAAAGCAACACAGCCCCCTGGCGCATACTGGAGGCTCCTGGTGGGCTAGTTGGCCCCCCGGGACCACCAGTATGCAAGGGGAATTAGTTCCCCCTCTGCAAACGCGCCAGGAGGCTGTGTTGCAGAGAGGTGTAAAAAGGGGCATAGCCTCATTACACCTCCCTGCAATGCAGCCCCCTGGCGCATACTGGAGGTTCCGGGTGGGCTAGTTGGCCCACAGGGACCCCCAGTATGCAAGGGGAATTAGTTACCCCTCTGCAAACGCGCCCGGGGGCTGCGTTGCAGAGAGGTGTAAAAAGGGTGTGGCCTCATTACACCTCTCTGCAATGCAGCCCCCTGGCGCATACTAGAGGTTCCAGGTGGGCTAGTTGGCCCCCAGGGACCACCAGTATGCAAGGGGAATTAGTTCCCCCTCTGCAAACGCGACAGGGGGCTGCCTTGCAGAGAGGTGTAAAAAGGGGCATAGCCTCCTTACACCTCTCTGCAATGCAGCCCCCTGGCGCATACTGGAGGTTCCAGGTGGGCTAGTTTGCCCCCAGGGACCCCCAGTATGCAAGATGAATTAGTTCCCCCTCTGCAAACGCGCCAGCGGGCTGCATTGCAGAGAGGTGTAAAAAGGGGCCTAGCCTCATTACACCTCTCTGCAATGCAGCCCCCTGGCGCATACTGGAGGTTCCAAGTGGGCTAGTTGGCCCCCAGGAACCCCTAGTATGCAAGGGGAATTAGTTCCCCCTCTGCAAACGCGCCCGTGGGCTGCGTTGCAGAGAGGTGTAAAAAAGGGTGTGGCCTCATTACACCTCTCTGCAATGTAGCCCCCTGGTGCATACTGGAGGTTCCAGGTGGGCTAGTTGGCCCCCAGGGACCCCCAGTATGCAAGGGGAATTAGTTTCCCCTCTGCAAACGCGCCAGGGGGCTGCTTTGCAGAGAGGTGTAAAAACATTTTTTTTCAATTTATATTAAAAATATGTAATGTCATTCAAAAAATAAAATATCTAAAAATAAATAATTTAAAATAATGTAGTAAATCAGTATAAAAATATAACAAATAATACATTTAAAGCTTATCATTTACAAAACCATTGAAATTCACTGAAAAAAACCATAGGTTTCAGCCACGTTATAGTTAGGAATTACCATTTAAAAAACCTTTGAAATTCACTGAAAAAAACATATGTTTCAGCCACGTTATAGTTAGGAATTAGCATTTAAAAAACCTTGCAAATTCACTGACAAAAACATAGGTTTCACACTCGTTATAGTTAGGAATTAGCATTTCATCACTGATGACATCATCCTTGTGAAAGAGTGGCAGACCTCCTCTCACTCTAATATAACCTTTGATACACACATTCAAAAATAGAACCAAAGAATTTCAAGAAAATGGAGATACCAACACCAGTTACAACAACCTATTCAAACATCTACTTCCACATACACTCATTCACCAACAGTTCTATATAGTGACTCATACATGTACTAAATCATCATATGTACTCATACACCTATACATTCTGTTACACACCGATACTCATCCATAGAGTTACTTACACACATACTCACACATGCAAATAAACTTCCATTTACTTGCATATACAGCTATACACACAAACATACACATACTGACTCTCTTAAACGATCACTTATAGAAACACATACTTAGTTATACAGGAACTCTTCGAATCTCTAACTCTCACATATACTCACTTATATACATCAATACTCACATATACTAGTTTGAAACATATGTAGTTACTCAGAAAGATACTATTGAGACAGTAATGCACTCACTAACACACCTATACACACACTCATCCACCCATACAGTCCTGCACACATGCTGTCTTCAAAACACATATAAACAGTGAGTCACTCATTCATGCATCTATGTGCTAAGTAATATCCCCAACCAAACCAAATAAACATGCAGACACTCATACTGATACTCATAACAACAACTAATAACCTATATAGACACTCATGTAGTTACTCACCAACCCATGCAGCCAGCCACTTATTCAAAAAATGTGTGAGACTGATACAGATATTTACATATTTAAACATTACTCACTAACCCATGTATTCACTAAGATACAATTAATCAGTCAGTTATGCAATCAATTTTACAAAAAAGTCATCCATTTAGACACTTACTTACCCATTTATTCTTCCATCGACCTTTAGATATACATATATAAAAATATTTATTTTTCAGAAAGACACACATCCACTGGATGATGTCATCAGTGATGTCATTTGAGATGTCATGAGTGATGTCATGAGTGATGTCACTGACCATGTCATGAGTGATGTAATATGTGACGTCATCAGCAGTGCATTGCAGGCACGCGAGTTATAGTTAGCTGAACTAACTATAACGGGGGAATTTCAAAGGTTTTGTATGAGTAAAATGACCAGCTAACTATAACAGGTGTGAAACCTATGGTTTTTTCAGTGAATTTCAAAGGTTTTTAAAATTCTAATTCCTAACTATAAAGTGTGAAACCTATGTTTTTTTCAGTGAATATATATATATATATATATATATATATATATATATATATATATATATATATATATATATATATATATATATATATATATATATCCACAACAGAACTCCCGCCACTTCCTGAACCTCAGCAGCCGCAGGGAAGGCGAAGAAGGAGACTCGGACCCCAGTATCTCTTCTCGCAAGTTGTTTTATTTGATGTCACCACAACCCACGTGCGACGCGTTTCGGGCTATCAAAGCCTTTGTTCACATATAAATGAGTACTGCGCCATTCTTTTTTTATATACATGCAATGTGTGTTTGGTAACCACGCACTTCATTTAGTTTCAATCACATGTCTGTAGACATGGGAAAAAGACTGGTTGCAAACATATTTTCTTAGGTTAAACCATCAGAATCTTACCCAGAAAAGCATATAAAAATGCCGACCTGGAATTATCTCATAAGTACATTTAAATAAATATACTTAAAGAATATATATATATATATAATTCTAAAGTATAGATGTATAAATGCATGAATACCATATTTCTTCAAACTAAATAAATAGGATCAATCCAACTTGTTGTTTTTGATCGGCATGTTTGTAAGCAACAAAGACTGTTTTTCTTCTACTTGGATGAATCCAAGGAATATTAAAGTGCATTAGTGAATACTGAAATTTTTAAAGTGCAAATTTTTCCCATAAAGTACAATATAATGCATAACTGTGCAAATAAGGCAATATAAATATAAAGTGCAGTACTAGTTCCAACACGACCAATATTAGTATAATTCCATAGCAAACATAATTTTTTAAAATATTATCAGCAGTAAAATTCCATCCTGGAAAATACTATTAAAATTCATATTAAATAAATAATTTGTTTGCTAAAACATCATTATTACTAAAAATACAAGTCTTAAAAAGGTTAAAAAAAAGGGAAAAATTCATAAACATTGCTATATATAAATCGCTTCAGCGACAGATATTTTTTATATATATGAAACCAAAGCACATCATAGGGCCTAACACAGTTTATAAAACATTATACATATCCTCTGTATTGTTTAAACCCTGTGGCCACTTACTGTCAATTCAAGAATAAATTTAGTTTCTAACTGTCTGAGCTGATGCTCCCTATTACCTCCTCGTTTTGATTTAGGTATCGCACTAATCACGTAAAAGGATAGACAGTTAATGTCATTAGCATGATACCTCTTGAAATGTCGAGCCACAGGGTAAGCCGGATCAGTGTGTAAAATGGCTCTAATATGCAGGTTATATATATATATATATAACCTACTGGCGGTCACAAGTAGGTAGTTATGGTTAGGACCAAGTTTCAATAGGAAGAGCATTTTTTGTTTTGCTTATAATTTTGGCGTTGTTTGATGAATCTTCATGATAAAAAGGGGGGTCCCAAAACGTGTTTTCTTCATGTTAATTTCCATAGGAAATTTTAGACAAGGCTACAGGTCGAACGGGTGAACAGAATTACCCTAAATTTGGCAGGGAGAGGGTTTTAGTCTAGAAAGCACACTTTTGTTTATTTGGTGTAAATCCGTTCAGTAGTTTTGGAGAAATATCGAGATTTGGAAATTCTGCTATCTGATTGGCTGGGGCGTTACGAGCACGAGCTTGGTGCTTATTGGCTGCGAGAGGTTGCAACTAGGAAGTGTTGGCCACCATTTTGTGATTCTGTTGAAGCGAGTAAGGGGCAAAAAGGTTGAAAAGGAGGATAGGAGCACTGTAACCTCTGTGGTGGAGCGTGAAGCGAAGTAGTCACTCCTACCGGTCTGAAAGTGCGGTAGGAGTGACATGGTGACATGGTGCTGAGATGAAATGCTGCTACAGTCGGTTATGAAATCGAGAGCATAAACTATGAGCTCATTGCTGTAAAGTGATGTGCTCTGGTGTTTGTAGCATACGTGTGCAAATAGTGTTAGCAGGCGTTTATACCATACAGGGAGTGGGAAGCGAACTACTGACCGCTACCGTGCGTTTATAATATACCGGAAGTGAAGTACTCACGCCTACCGGTGTAAAGACTCAGGGATCAAACTGAGCTGATTGGTATAAAGTGATGGGCTCTGTAGCATACTGGCTGCTGTAGTATAACTGTGTAAGTAGTAGTAGTAGTGTTAGTATGCGTTTATAGTACACAAGGAGTGGGAAGCAAACTAATCACCCTTACTGGTCTGAAGACTCAGGGATTAAACCGTGAGCTGAAATTGTGAGTTCATTGCTATAAAGTGATGTGTTCTGGGTGATGTAGCATACGTGTGGAAGTAATGTTAGTTTGCGTTTATACAATACAGGGTGGTGGGAAGCGAACTACTCACCCCTACTGGTCTCAAGACTCCTGGATGAAACCATGAGCTCATTGCTGTAAAGTCATGTGCTCTGTGTAGTATTGCAATGTAAGTCATAGTAGAATGTTAGTATGTAATCCTACTAGAATGCAAGTATGTAATGTTAGAATGCAGGGCTGTCATGAGGGGAATCTTGGGGAATTTGTACACAGTGCTGGAGAAGTTGGTTGCCTTGCTGTCTGGTCCTGTTGGTGGCTGTTTAACCTGTCTTGTTTTCCTGCAATAAATCTACGTATCAGAATCCACTACTGTCTGCCTGTTCAGTACATAAATTTGGTGATGAGCGGGAGAAGGTAAAAAGAAGACAGCACTCACCAATATTTCAAGCTTGCTTGGGTTGTGCTGAAGACCCGTTTTCTTTCGTGATGGTGTTTTTACTCATCCAGGGTCGTGAGCTCATTGAACCATGTCATCTGACCTCAGGGAGGATTTATATTTTTAGATTTTGGGCTTCCTCTGCCTCTTCAGTACACTCTGGTCGCTGTACTACACATGTGCAAGTAGTGTTAGTATGTGTTTATACTAATTCTGTAGTTATGCAGTAACCAATGCTTCATGGCCCTAGAGAGCGCCACGTCACAGGTTCAGCTCATACGATGTCCCGGGGTATGCATCCGCGGGACATTTATTTTTGCTATTATAGGGTGGGAGCATTGCTTCCACCCTGTGATAGCCAATCCTTGTTTGGCTTGCTGAAGTGAGAGAAGGAAAACCTTGTATCACTTCAATAAAGCAGATCCGGATGGTAAAAATGGAGAAAAAAAATGAAGCGGGGTCTCACCCGTTTATTTAAATGAGCCCCTTGGTGGGTAATGTTCCCGACCAATCCTATTATTATATTGCGGGGTCTCTGCAGGACTGGGTACCTTAATCTCACGTGGTAATTCGGTGTGGGAGGGCACAGAGACGTTTCTCAGCCTAGGGGATCGGCACCTCCCCGAGTATTGTTTACTAATTGTTCGGGGGGCTTCGAGGCAAACTGAAGTCCGGGGATCGCCGCCTCCGGGACTTTACTTAAATATGCTGGGTGGGCCTCGCCAGTCCTTGAAGCCTCAGTGGTCCTAGGCAGTGCCTGATTGCTTTTAATCACACGAGCAGTACTCATGGTTTTGTAATAAAGTGATACACGCACAGAACCCTTGCAGTAGTAGAATTCCGAAGGCTTCATTTATGTAATAGTCTGTTGGTTTATATTTGGTAGGTGCACCACAAATTTACAAATATTTTCCCTCATAACCTCCTAGAAACAGACGATTTTCACAGTAAGCTACAGACAAGTGTTGTCAGAAAAAGAAGACGTATACACTGTATTGGTAAAAAAAATAACCTTTATTAAAACAACACAAATAAATGGAAACGCAACTTCATTTGAAGAAACAACAGTATAACGTGAAATAAGTGGCTGGGACTCCTCCGGGAGCAGCGTACAAAACCTGCGAGACAAAAATTAAACATAGGTATATGTGATATGTCCAAGAAAAAAGAACAGTAGTCAGAATGAAAGGAAGTTAGTGAGAATGTGACAGAGAAGGAGTGGGTGAAAGGGAGAAGGGGAGGGAGAGTCAAAATAACAGAGGGAGGAGGAGACAGAGTGTCGATCTACTGCACCCAGCCCTCACTGTTTACCTCCCATCACCCGATGTCTAGGATGTTGGGGTCCGCGAGAAAGAGTGCAGTCCAGCAAGTCCTTAAAATTAAACAGGTATGAAAGAGCCTGAGATTACATTATTAGCTATGGGAACATCGCTTGCCTGCACCCAGGCTGCTGCACCCCAGCCCCTTCTCCCGCACTGTGATCAATTGTAGTTACTGCGCACCGAGGCTTCACTGCTCACGTGCCACCATCAGTGTGTCCAACGACGTGCCGGTGCAAGCTCTGACTCCAGGGTGCCTCTGTAGGGTGGCACAGAAGGTCTCCAGTCGGGGACGGTGTCTTGATACCGCGATGGAAGGCATCAGAATGCCCAGGGCATCATCACGGGGTGGGCACTCGCTCCGCCCATTTCGGCACAGCTAATTCAGTGTCTGAAAAGGGAGAAAAAATATAATGGTGGAAACGTCTGAAGGTAAATGAAGGTTTATTTCAAGCTTAATAGAGAACACCAGTTGAGTGCATCCTTCCTTCTTGAAGTACGATCTACCAACTGTTAGTGGTAATCGTGGTTCAAAGAGGAGTTGGAGTGCACGAGAATACACAAAGTTAAATAATAATATGTTTTGCCAATGTTTACATACAAAGGAACAGAGCGCATGATAGAACCAAATGTGTGCGTGTAATGCAGTGGCGCAAGCCTGTGTGCATGTACACTTAGTATTCAGCTCACTACAGTGCCCTAAAAGGCAACGTCACGTGCCAGTAGGGCAGTGGTGCCCGCTGGCTCAGGCCTACAGTACGGTCCAGCAGGTCCCTAAAATGAGAGAGAGATGTCACTGAATGAGGTCAGAGATCACATCATTATGCACGGCAACATCGCTTGTTTGCAGCTGCGCACCCAGGCTGATACACACCACTTCTCACGCAGCACTGAGCTCAACACGTGTCTGTAGGGCAGCGCTGTCCGCTGGCTCAGGACTACAGTACGGGCCAGCAGGTCCTTAAAATGAGACAGAGATGTGACTGAATGAGGTCAGAGATCACATCATTATGCATGGCAACATCGCTTGTTTGCACCTGCTCAGCTAGGCTGATGCACCCCACCCCTCCCGCAGCACTGCGCTCAACATGTGTCTATAGGACAGCGCTGCCTGCTGGTTCAGGCCTACAGTACAGTCCAGCATGTCCTTAAAATGAGACAGACATGTGACTGAATGAGGTCAGAGATCATATCAGTACGCACGGCAACATCGCTTGTTCGCACCTGCGCACCCAGGCTGATGCAACCCACCCCTCCCGCAGCACCACGCTCAATTGCAGCGCCTGTGCACCCAGGCCCCACTGTTCACCTGCTGTCATTGTTGTGTGTCCAAACACGACGGGGAGCAGTGTTCACAATTCCTATGCAGTGTTGATTGCAGGATGGTGTACACCTCATGGATCCCTTTCGAAACGGTAGGGAGACAAAATATCGAAATTTAAATATCGATATACAATAATATCGATGTTTTAATTTCGATGGTATAGAATATCGATGTCCAGAATATCGACAGACAGAATATCGTTTTTATGGTATGTATGTTACTAATATCGAAATTTAATAATATTGAAATTATGTTTAGTGTTTTGTATTTTATTATGTTGTTTATATGTTTGTTAAATATGTTATTAAATGTATGTTTGAAAATGAGTAATTTTGTTTACATTTTAAGTTTTAGTATCAGAGCGGGTTGTGGGTTTATAGGGGAATAGGGTGGGAAGTAATTTAATAATAATTAATTAATTAATAAATAATTTTTTATATTTTTAAATAATAATTAATTGGTCATGAATTAATAATAATTAGTTAATTAACTTAGAGTTAATGTGCTAATATAATTTATTTTTGTTATTGTTAATTAATAATTAATTGGTAATTAATGTAAATTAATTAGTTAATTACATTAATTAGAGTTAATGTGCAAATAAATAGAATTATTTGTTATTGGTGTTTAATAATTAATTGGTAATTAATTAATATTAATTAGTTAAGTACAATAATTAGACTTAATGTGCTAATATATAAATTTTTTTAATTGTTAATTAATAATTAATTAGTAATGAAAAAATATTAATTATTTAATGAAATTAATTAGTAATTTTTATTCCTACGCTATTCAACGCTTTCCCTACTGTTGCACCCTCTGGTGTGGGAATAGTAATTTTTACCCCTACGCTATCCAACGCTTTCCCTACTGTTGCACCCTCTGGAGTGGGAATAGTAATTTTTACCCCTACGCTATCCAACGCTTTCCCTACTGTTGCACCCTCTGGAGTGGGAATAGTAATTTTTACCCCTACGCTATCCAACCTTTTCCCTACTGTTGCACCCTCTGGAGTAGGAATAGTAATTTTTACCCCTACGCTATCCAACGCTTTCCCTACTGTTGCACCCTCTGGTGTGGGAATAGTAATTTTTACCCCTACGCTATCCAGCGCTTTCCCTACTGTTGCACCCTCTGGAGTGGGAATAGTAAGGTTTACCCCTACGCTATCCAACCTTTTCTCTCCTGTTGCACCCTCTGGAGTAGGAATAGTAATTGAAACCCCCACGCTATCCAATGCTTTCCCTACTGTTGCACCTTCTGGTGTGGGAATAGTAATTTTTACCTCTACGCTATCCAACGCTTTCCCTACTGTTGCACCCTCTGGAGTGGGAATAGTAATTTAAACCCCTATGCTATCCAACGCTTTCCCTACTGTTGCACCCTCTGGAGTGGGAATAGTAATTTTTAGCCCTACGCTATCCAACGCTTTCCCTACTGTTGCACCCTCTGGAGTGGGAATAGTAATTTTTACCCCTACGCTATCCAACCTTTTCCCTACTGTTGCACCCTCTGGAGTAGGAATAGTAAGTTTTTACCCCTACGCTATCCAACGCTTTCCCTACTGTTGCACCCTCTGGTGTGGGAATAATAATTTTTACCCCTATGCTATCCAACGCTTTCCCTACAGTTGCACCCTCTGGAGTGGGAATAGTAATTTTTACCCCTACGCTATCCAACGCTTTCCCTACTGTTGCACCCTCTGGAGTGGGAATAGTAATTTTTACCCCTACGCTATCCAACCTTTTCCCTACTGTTGCACCCTCTGGAGTAGGAATAGTAATTTGTACCCCTACGCTATCCAACGCTTTCCCTACTGTTGCACCCTCTGGAGTGGGAATAGTAATGTAAACCCCTACGCTATCCAACGCTTTTACTACTGTTGCAATATGTGTAGTAAGTATATATATTAATTTAGATGTACACTTTTTAAATTATTTTAAATGTATATGTATTAGTTATTATTTTTTAAATATGTTTTAATGTTTTAATGTAATAATAGTAAAATTATATGTATTTTTAAATTATTTTTACATTATTATTAATACATTAAAAAAACGATATATTTATTTTCGATATTTTTGTACTACGATATTTTTTTCCGATATTTTTGTACTTACCTTTATGAAGATATAACTCCGATATTTTTGCTGTCGATATTTTGGTATGTAGATATTCTGTCTGTCGATAATATGTCAGACATTCTTTCGAAACACGACATCCAGTAGGGTTCACAATTGACATCCAGTGTTGATTGCCTGGATGGCGTACGCCTTATGGATCCCTTTTTTTATTTTGCATTGTGATATGCGAGGTGGATGCAGCCATATCACCTTAGGCAGTGTGGAAGAACTGGGACATGTGGCATTGTCATTATTATATTTATACGTGCGCAAAGAGGGCTGGGCTTGCGTACGCCAGGCCAGCGTAGGGGTGTGAATAATTGTTCCAGGGACCTGGGCATTATTCAGTTTCTGTCTGGCCAGGAAGTCTACTTATGTGTGTTTCTGTTGCAGTTTTGACGTTGCAGAATGCGCAGTTTACATTAATGTAGCATGTACCGGGAGGGCGGCAACTATTGCTAATGAGATGCTGTTTGAAAACATTGAATGGCCAACATCACATGTTGTTGTCAAGGTTGTTGATATGCGCAGACACGCATGTAAGTGGTTTGCGGTATTATTGAAAGTGTTGCTATCGCAAAGAGCACACATGTGAATGTACTCACATGAAGGGAGGATCAGCAGTGAGGCTACGTCATACATAGTGATAACGTTCATTACAGTCAAGCAATGCATGTCAAACATGAATCTGAAAGTCTCACATATGACACACTACTATACTGGTAAAGCCTGGCAACAGAGCATACAGCAATACAAATCTACACATTAGTGTTTACTGTTTGTCGCATGGGATATAGGATGTGCACTCTGTCCGTGGCTGATGATACCCCTTCAAGCCAACAATACCCAGGCTGAAAGGCAGCACAATAATGTGCACACACACCAGGGGCATCGTGTAACACACATTTGTTTTTTGATGTAACGTTTGAGATGTATGGCCATCTCACGTGGAAGGCTAATGTACAGACCATGAATATTAATCAAGATGATCGTTGCATGTTGTGTGTAGTATAAGATATTTCTGGTAAAGCAAGATCTTTTCTGTTTTATGCCATTCTGTTGGCTAGAAGTCAGATTTGCATACGGTGGGTGGAAAAAACTGCTCCAATATATTCGGACTGGCTCACGTCTTTATATGAAACATCAAAGGTGGACATGGCTAGAGCTTGCAATAATCGTAACCTGGCCTTTTGGGATCTGTTGATACAGTGGAGATAGTGTTCCGGGGTTTTTTTTTTTTTTTCCCCGGGTCCTATGATTATGCCACCAACACTCCTTGGACCGGGTCTGGCCTCGATACGGTTTTTGGTCCTTCAGGTTGAGATATACCTAGATGGAGTCAGCGTAAGAACTTAAAATCCCCTTCTTCTTGGGACTTCTCTGCCACCAGTAAAACATCTCGGATTCCAGTTCCAGAGATGGGTATCACATTCTTCGTTCCCTCTCTTGGTCGGGGACACGCAAGGTGGTTGGCATTTCCTAAGCAGGGGGTAAGGCAAATGAGGACAAAAAAAAAAAAAAAGGGGGGAAAAAGAAAAAAAAAAAAAAAAAAAGATATGTGTACACAGCGAAAAAACTTTTCAAAAATGCTTCCTAAGAAGAAGGGGTGTGTCTCATCAAACGCTGTAGAGAGAATGACTAAAATGGATGGGGTCTCCAACTGTTACAATGAAAAGTCTTATGAACTAATCAAATGCTTTTTTTTAAGGTCACGTGGCAATCGCGCATCGACCGTGCAAGGAGGCAGCACACAACCCGATTTTGAGAAAATATATTTAGTTTAGCAAAATATATATAGTTTAGCAATATGGCGGTTAGGATTCGCGTGGTGATGAAGCTTAATACACTACTGGTATGGGAGTGCAGTTTAAAAAAAATATATATATATATATATTTTTGGAAGGAGGATATAAAACAATAGATCATTTTTAAAGTAAAAAATAGAAGTATAATAGAGTTCCAAAATATTACCATAAAAAAAGAAAAATATAGGTTTTATAAACATTAAAATATGAAATAAACATTTAAAAAACCTTTGAAATTCACTGAAAAAACCATATGTTTTAGAGACGTTATAGTTAGGAATTAGCATTTAAAAAACCTTTGATATCAACTAAAAAAAACGTAGGTTTCAGGCACGTTATAGTTAGTTGGACATTTGACTCATATAAAACCAGAGAAATTCGCCTGTTATAGTTAGTTGAGCTAACGGTAACTCGCATGCCCGCAATGCACTGCTGATGATGTCACAGATAACATCACTCATGACATGGTCAGTGATGACATCTCAAATGACATCACTGATGACATCACTCATGACATCATCCACGTGGTAATCTGATGCACATACTGATGCCCTAATATAAACTTTGATACACCCATTCTAAAATGCAGTCTACTCTTTTTGAAACCATACACACAAGAATGTCATATACTACATACCACTCACTATTTGCTAGGTCTATACACACATCCAGTCACTTATACATGTAGTTACTCATCAATACAGGACTATAATATGCACTCGTACATCAATACATGCAGTGACACTCCGCCACTCATCCATAGTGTTACTCACAAACCTAGTCAGTCATGTCATGCAAAAAATCGATCACATACCCATTTACTCATGTATACAGTTATACACCCCAAGTCCGTTATTTATAGACATACCACATCACTTATTTATACAGATACTAACACATATTTACTGTCTTATACAATCACCGATAGAAGCAGACACTTATTAATACACCCACTCACTGGATGATGTCATCAGTGATGTCATTTGAGATGTCATCAGTAATGTCATCAGTGATGTCACTGACCATGTCATGAGTGATGTAATATGTGGCCTCATCAGCAGTGCATTGAGGGCGCCCAAGTTATAGTTAGCTCAACAAACTATAACAGGCGAATTGCTCTGGTTTTATATGAGTCGAATGTCCAACTAACTATAACGTGCCTGAAACCTATGTTTTTTAAGTGAATATATATATGTGGGTTCTCATATGCCAGTGATCAAGGGCGCTGCGATGCCGGAAACGCGTTTGGCAATATTTGTGTCCTGAAATCAGGCTGATGTACTCCTTGGATTAAATGAATCAACACTCTGCGTTGTGGCTTCATCTGTTGTGAGCAACTCGTGTTTGGGATTTATAACGGCTGGCTCGGCCGTGGTGAGGCCCCACTGCACAACACGCAGGTCTATAGTGCAGGATACTTAGAGGCACTACATGGAACAGTGTGTTCGTTCTGAGGAGGATGTAAATAATATCAAGCCTTGCTTCAACACATACCCACTGGGGTAAGACTGTTTTTTATTTTTCAGGGGACCCACATCGCCCACTGGGGTTGTATTGAAGAACAGGCCACATCTACCAGAAACCTTCACAGCACACGCCCACATGGGCGGGACATTCAGTTGTGCTCAGGTGGCCTGCTGGAGCTGTGGGGTCTCCTATGCCAGTGATCAAGGGCGCTGTGATGCCCGAAACGCGTTTGGCAATATTTGTGTCCTGAAACCACGCTGATGTACTCCTTGGATTAAATGAATCAACACTCTGCGTTGTGGCTTCATCTGTTGTGAGCAACTCGTGTTTGGGATTTATAACGGCTGGCTCGGCCGTGTTGAGGCCCCACTGCACAACATGCAGGTCTATAGTGCAGGATACTAAGAGGCACTACATGGAACAGTGTGTTCGTTCTGAGGAGGATGTAAATAATATCAAGCCTTGCTTCAACACATACCCACTGGGGTAAGACTGTTTTTTATTTTTCAGGGGACCCACATCGCCCACTGGGGTTGTATTGAAGAACAGGCCACATCTACCAGAAACCTTCACAGCACACGCCCACATAGGCGGGACATTCAGTTGTGCACAGGTGGCCTGCTGGAGCTGTGGGGTCTCCTATGCCAGTGATCAAGGGCGCTGTGATGCCCGAAACGCGTTTGGCAATATTTGTGTCCTGAAACCAGGCTGATGTACTCCTTGGATTAAATGAATCAACACTCTGCTTTGTGGCTTCATCTGTTGTGAGCAACTCGTGTTTGGGATTTATAACGGCTGGCTCGGCCGTGGTGAGGCCCCACTGCACAACAACAAGGTCTATAGTGCAGGATACTAAGAGGCACTACATGGAACAGTGTGTTCGTTCTGAGGAGGATGTAAATAATATCAAGCCTTGCTTCAACACATACCCACTGGGGTAAGACTGTTTTTTATTTTTCAGGGGACCCACATCGCCCACTGGGGTTGTATTGAAGAACAGACCACATCTACCAGAAACCTTCACAGCACACGCCCACATGGGCGGGACATTCAATTGTGCTCAGGTGGCCTGCTCGAGCTGTGGGGTCTCCTATGCCAGTGATCAAGGGCGCTGTGATGCCCGAAACGTGTTTGGCAATATTTGTGTCCTGAAACCAGGCTGATGTACTCCTTGGATTAAATGAATCAACACTCTGCGTTGTGGCTTCATCTGTTGTGAGCAACTGATGTTTGGGATTTATAATGGCTGGCTCGGCTGTGGTGAGGCCCCACTGCACAACATGCAGGTCTATAGTGCAGGATACTAAGAGGCACTACATGGAACAGTGTGTTCGTTCTGAGGAGGATGTAAATAATATCAAGCCTTGCTTCAACACATACCCACTGGGGTAAGACTGTTTTTTATTTTTCAGGGGACCCACATCGCCCACTGGGGTTGTATTGAAGAACAGACCACATCTACCAGAAACCTTCACAGCACACGCCCACATGGGCGGGACATTCAATTGTGCTCAGGTGGCCTGCTCGAGCTGTGGGGTCTCCTATGCCAGTGATCAAGGGCGCTGTGACGCCCGAAATGCGTTTGGCAATATTTGTGTCCTAAAACCAGGCTGATGTACTCCTTGGATTAAATGAATCAACACTCTGCGTTGTGGCTTCATCTGTTGTGAGCAACTCGTGTTTGGGATTTATACCGGCTGGCTCGGCCGTGGTGAGGCCCCACTGCACAACATGCAGGTCTATAGTGCAGGATACTAAGAGGCACTACATGGAACAGTGTGTTCGTTCTGAGGAGGATGTAAATAATATCAAGCCTTGCTTCAACACATACCCACTGGGGTAAGACTGTTTTTTATTTTTCAGGGGACCCACATCGCCCACTGGGGTTGTATTGAAGAACAGACCACATCTACCAGAAACCTTCACAGCACACGCCCACATGGGCGGTACATTCAATTGTGCTCAGGTGGCCTGCTCGAGCTGTGGGGTCTCCTATGCCAGTGATCAAGGGCGCTGTGATGCCCGAAACGCGTTTGGCAATATTTGTGTCCTGAAACCAGGCTGATGTACTCCTTGGATTAAATGAATCAACACTCTGCGTTGTGGCTTCATCTGTTGTGAGCAACTCGTGTTTGGGATTTATAACGGCTGGCTCGGCCGTGGTGAGGCCCCACTGCACAACATGCAGGTCTATAGTGCAGGATACTAAGAGGCACTACATGGAACAGTGTGTTCGTTCTGAGGAGGATGTAAATAATATCAAGCCTTGCTTCAACACATACCCACTGGGGTAAGACAGTTTTTTATTTTTCAGGGGACCCACATCGCCCACTGGGGTTGTATTGAAGAACAGACCACATCTACCAGAAACCTTCACAGCACACGCCCACATGGGCGGGACATTCAATTGTGCTCAGGTGGCCTGCTCGAGCTGTGGGGTCTACTATGCCAGTGATCAAGGGCGCTGTGACGCCCGAAACGCGTTTGGCAATATTTGTGTCCTGAAACCAGGCTGATGTACTCCTTGGATTAAATGAATCAACACTCTGCATTGTGGCTTCATCTGTTGTGAGCAACTCGTGTTTGGGATATATATATACATATGAGCAAGGTGGTTACCCGCCGAAACGCGTAGGGTTTTCTTTTGTAGCTTATGGTCTATGAATAAAATCTAACATGACGAGACAGACGGAGTATTGATCGTCATTATCTGTGTGGAGTGCGTGGTACTGACAAAGTACGTGGACGTGCATATATATATTCACTGAAAAAACCATAGGTTTCACACCAGTTATAGTTAGCTGGAAATTTTACTGATATAAAACCATTGAAATTCCCACGTTATAGTTAGTCGGACTCACTATAACTTGCGCGTGCAATGCACTGCTGATGACATCACATATTACATCACTCATGACATGGTCAGTGACATCACTCATGACATCACTGATGACACCATCCTTGTGACACAGTGACAGACCTCCTCTCACTGTAAAGTAACCTTTGAAACACATATTGAAAAATAGAAACTAACATTTTCAAAAAATTGCATATACCCATACCAGTTACAACAACCAATTCAGTAATTTCACCATCTATATACAAATTCACACATTCACCAACAGTTTTATGTATTCACTCATACATATACTCATTCATCATATGTAGTGATACCCCTATTCATTCTGTTACACACCGACAGTCATCAAAAACTTACTCATACATATACTCACACATGCAAATAAACTAATAAACATCCATTTATTTGCATATACAACTATACACACATTAGCACATTACTTCTAAGGAAACTTACACATACTTACTCTCTTAAACAATGACTTACAGAAACACATACGTATTTAAACAGGAACTCTTTCAGTCTCTCACTCTCACATATACTTACTTATATACATCAGTGCTCATATATACAAGATTAAAACATATGTAGTTACTCATAAAGACACTAGTGAGAGAGGCATTCACTCACTAACACACACATATACACACTCATCCACCCATACAGTCCTGCACATATGCTGTCTTCAAAACACATATAAATAATGAGTTTTGCATTCATGCATCTATGTGGTAAGTAACACCCCACCAAACCATACAGACACTCATACTGATACTAAAAAAACATCTAATAACCCATATACACACACATATGGCTGAGATACCCGCCACCCCCTCTCAACACAATCCCCAAGGATGGGAAACCGGAAACCGTTCTGAAGTCTTTGGAAGACGGGAGGGAGTAACCCTCCCGGCCGTATTTATTAAAATATGAAACAAAATTAAAACATTAAATAAACAGTTTCATATTATGTACAATTTCATTACCACATTGCGATGTTTGGCTAACCTTAACAGATTCTCTAATACAAAGGTTCTCCTAGCCGAACTAACATCCTACAAAACATTTACTTGAAATTTTGAAATTGTACATCCTAACGTTTAAGGGCCAACGGCAAGGTCGTAACCGGTGTCAAGATCCCTAACCCAGAAATATCGCCCTCACTTGTGAGGAGCGGCCCAGAGGCGTACCTCAAGTGCAATTACCAATTTCCCTTGACTTGACGGGGGCCCCAATAAAACTCGACGCCACTTAGAGGTCGTACGAGGACTCGTGTGAGGTATCTAGAAGGTAGCGTAGACCCCCCCCCAAACCCCACACAACTTACCACATCTGCCGTCGCAGACGTCCTGGCCCCGGGAAATTCCCCAGGAGGGGGCTGTAACCCCTCCTACCCAGGAAGGGGCCTTGACCGCCTTTCCTCTTCTTTCGGCGACCCATCCTTAGAAGGGACCGCCTCCCCGTTGAGGGGCCAATGGCCACCTCCCCCGAGCGCTCCCATCCGTGCTGGGTGACGCCCACTCATAGGGATCTTCCAATTAGTGCTCACCGATCATGACCTTACCGCCCGACCAAAATAAATACGACAATGCTAACTAAATAACTAAACTAACAAGACAGTAGCAACTACAATTTTATTAAAGCATGCTTATCAATGAACACTAAAGCAGAATTTCTTTATTTGCAAAACGTAACACAAATCGACCATTCTTTATTACATAATCAAAATCATCACGATAAAACCACAACCTGTAAACGAAAATCAGAGTTATCCATCAACTTTATTCAAAAAAAAAACCACTTGCTGTCCTCAGGGGCTGGTGGGTGGGTCAAAATTGGCTCTTCGTTCCGTCTCGAGCTCACGTGCAGCGAGGAGGTGCAGCTTCAGAGCACAGGAACAAGAGGATGCCTTCGGAGCTTGCTTCTCCTTTTATCCGTCTTCAGGGCGGGCGTAAACCCGCCCCTGCCTGCCCCTAGGGCGTGGCCAGCCGCGTCAGTGTCTAGGCCAACCCACTCTAGGGCGGGAAAAGGCGCGCCCCGGCTACGCCGCTTCGGGCATACCAGCCGAGACTCGCCTCCCGCCCAAGATGGCTTCCCGGGGGGATCGTGGTACTCTGCCATATGTTCGGGGGGACCGAGTGGTCGCCCCTTTCCATATGGCTGAGATACCCGCCACCCCCTCTCAACACAATCCCCAAGGATGGGAAACCGGAAACCGTTCTGAAGTCTTTGGAAGACGGGAGGGAGTAACCCTCCCGGCCGTATTTATTAAAATATGAAACAAAATTAAAACATTAAATAAACAGTTTCATATTATGTACAATTTCATTACCACATTGCGATGTTTGGCTAACCTTAACAGATTCTCTAATACAAAGGTTCTCCTAGCCGAACTAACATCCTACAAAACATTTACTTGAAATTTTGAAATTGTACATCCTAACGTTTAAGGGCCAACGGCAAGGTCGTAACCGGTGTCAAGATCCCTAACCCAGAAATATCGCCCTCACTTGTGAGGAGCGGCCCAGAGGCGTACCTCAAGTGCAATTACCAATTTCCCTTGACTTGACGGGGGCCCCAATAAAACTCGACGCCACTTAGAGGTCGTACGAGGACTCGTGTGAGGTATCTAGAAGGTAGCGTAGACCCCCCCCCAAACCCCACACAACTTACCACATCTGCCGTCGCAGACGTCCTGGCCCCGGGAAATTCCCCAGGAGGGGGCTGTAACCCCTCCTACCCAGGAAGGGGCCTTGACCGCCTTTCCTCTTCTTTCGGCGACCCATCCTTAGAAGGGACCGCCTCCCCGTTGAGGGGCCAATGGCCACCTCCCCCGAGCGCTCCCATCCGTGCTGGGTGACGCCCACTCATAGGGATCTTCCAATTAGTGCTCACCGATCATGACCTTACCGCCACAGGCCGGATAGTTGACCGGCTATCCGGACCCCCCACAACACTCCTACCTAAAGGTCATGGTGTAACGTTTTTAGCCATGCTAAGAAGTCTCCTATGAGTAACTCATTCCCCACCCGAGACAAATGCACTCCATCCCCCGCATACATACCATCATCATTAATACACCCGTGTGGAATAGAATGTAGTGCCCTGGAACGGAACAACCTACTCACTTTGTTATTAAGCTTCCTCACAGAATGATTTAAAGCAGGAACCGAAATAGCCCCCCGCCACACTTTTCATGGGATCATATGGGACCATGCAATTGTGCACCCTGGAACTCTCCTCGCTAACCAACTTACAGTGGAAAGCATCGCCTCAAGAAGAAGTCGTCTACCAGTGGTGACCAAATCATTACCCCCAAGATGTACTATGACTACAGACGGCGGTGACCTCGTCCGCCCTAGCAAACCCTCAAAAAATGATTGGAACTGGTCAATACAGAGACCGCCTCTTCCGTAGAAGGACACACTGTACCCGTATTCCCCAGCTATGTGAATCATATCACCTGCCTTGAATACGTCCGCGGCACGTCTCACGTATGAGTGGCCCACGACCCACACCTCCTTTTTCACAGCCGGTGATGTCTGACCGCTGGCCCGGTGTTGGGTCGACTGCAAAGTCCGCCCCGCCTCGTAGGCTTGCGCAACTGAAAACCAAACAAAACAAGAAGCGTGAGTACATTGCTACAGCTTCACAACATGTGCAACCGCACATACCTTTTATAACAATTAGAGGACCAACGCCCCACCCGTTTGACTTGTTCAACATCCAGACCCCTGGCTGTAGCTTCTGTAGCAGCCCCTATCCGAAAGGAATGGGTCCCAAACTCGCCCGGGTTCAAGCCCGCAGCGGCAATCGACATCGCAAGCACCCGCTGAAACTGAAACTTTGTCAGTGGGGTGGCGTCAGCGTGTCTCAACAAGGTCCCCCCCCATGATGCCACCCTTCGTGCTAAGTAATCTTCTAGACACCTTACCGGGCACATGGAGGACCCGGGAATCCTGCGTATGATTACGCAGTCACCCATCCCACTTTGATCGGTCTTGGACCTGACAAATGAGACCGTCATCGTCTCCCCTCTGATCTGGACGTGCTCCTGGCACAATCCTCCTGTCACATCCTGCTTGTTCCTCGCCACTAGTTCGCTTACCCGCATAGCCCCATGGAATGCCAGCGTAAAAGCGGCTCGGAATAACACTGTCTCAAACTGAGATGAACACGTAGCAGGGAGTCTGGATAGCAACTGGGCCAGCCTATCTAAACCTATCGGGCGCCTTTCATCTACTCTGCGACCCTCAAGGCGTTGCCACCCTCGTAGCGCTTTCTGTACAACGAAAGACGCTGTCGGGTCAAGGATCCCGTGGGCCCTAGCAACAAAGGAAATGGCAGCCCGATGCCTTTGAGCCGTGGCCACCGATTTCCCGACCTGATGTAAGGACATCAGAAAATTCACCACCCACTCTTCCTGGCCCCAAAGCACCTCTCTATCAGTCCCCAAAAAGGCCAAATAGGACCGGAACGCCCCTTCATATGCCTTCCTCGTCCTGGGTGCTAAACTCTCTCCCACGAGGTTACGAAGTTCGGGGCACCGAGAGACCAGAGAGCTTCGGGAAGGGGTGCCGGCTCCGGGTCCGCTGTGGGAAGAAATCCCCAGAAAGCCTGCATACGAAAACGAGACAGTGCATCAGCTGCCTGGTTCATTACCCCTGGGACATGTCTTGCTTTGAATAACACATTCAATTGCATACACAGTAAAACAATTTCTTTGAGTAGTCTCAAAATCCACTTGCATCGTGCTGCCTGGCTATTGATACACTCGACCACGGTCATATTGTCAGACCAGAATACCACAGAGTGATCCCTGAACCCTTCGGGCCAAGTTCTCAGGGCTACTAAAATGGGGAAAAGTTCCAGGAAAGCAATGTTACTTGTCAGCCCACTGTCATGCCACCATGTCGGCCACTTTTGTGCAGACCATCTTGTGCTGAAGATGGCACCAAAACCTATACTCCCTGCCGAATCCGTCCACAGCCCCAGCTCATCAGAGGACACGGCTGGTTTATTCCAGACGACTCGACCATTGAAATCCGCCAGGAATGCCAACCAAATGCGCATGTCCTGGCGGACCTCAGCCGAGAGCCTCGTGCGATGATGGCCCTCCTTCAGGCCGACCATGGCTTGAGCAATCGAACGAGAAAAGGGGCGGGCCATTGGTATAACCCTCAGGGCAAAATTCAACTGGCCAACTAGCTGCTGTAACTGATGCAGCTTAACCTTGGATACATTTATACATATTTTCAGAGATGTCCTGAACTTTGACACTTTTTCGGCAGGTAAACGAAAACACCCTACCTCGGAATCCAACTCGATCCCCAGGAACTCGAGGCAAGTGGAAGGCCCCACAGTCTTACCTGGTGCCAATGGCACGCCAAACTGATTCATCAAAACACAAAATTGAGCCAAAGCCTGCCCACATTCCGGATCCCCGGCTGCCCCCAGGAACAAAAAATCATCAAGGTAATGCATCACATTTCGGAAACCCGTCTTCCTTGTGAAGACCCATTGTAGAAAAGTACTGAATTTTTCGAAATAGGCACAAGATATAGAGCACCCCATCGGCATACACCTATCCATGTAATAATGACCCTGAAACATGAAACCTAGGAGACGCTGATCGACTGGATGTACCGGGAGCAACCGGAACGCTGACTCGATATCCGATTTTGCCATCAGCGCCCCGGGCCCCAGGCGATTCAAAATGGCTACGGCCTCATCGAAGGATGCGTACCGCACCGAACACACTTCCGGGTCTATCGCTTCGTTTACGGAAAGACCACGTGGGGCTGATAAATTGTGTATCAGCCGAAACTCACCCGGGTCCTTCTTTGGGACCACACCTAAGGGGGAACAAACAAAGTTAGGAACCGGTGGTACACTAAACGGACCGGCGACTCGACCTCGAGTCACCTCTTTCCTGATCTTATCCTGTACCACGGTCGTATGCTGGAAGACCGATAGCTGATTTCTACATTTCGCTGCACCTTGAAAGTCCCCCACTGGGATGCGGAAACCATAAGAAAACCCGTTCCGCAACACCCCAGCAGAAGTACGATCCGGGTATTCACTGAGCCAAGGAATCATCGCCAAGGTATCAATCGGGGTAGGTAAAGGCGCCCCTCGGACTATATTAGACCTGTTTGGCGCCTCCTCTACCCCCGTTATCACCCGTTTTGGCTCTGCACGAGGACTCAGGATGGGATGATTGCCCACACCCACTACATTCGTGCCTAAATTTGCACGATCCCTGGGGCCTGGTACATTTACCCCTGTTGAAGTTCCAACAAACCCCCTTTTTTCCTGTATTTCCGGCAGGCCTCGAGTAATTGTCGGTACCTGTACCTGATCGAAAGGGCGTCCCCGCATACTGGCGGTAGGATTCGCCAACGTTACTTCCCACCAATGGCACTTTCAACATACCAGTCTCCTTCATTTTATCCCAAGACAGAGAATCATAACAATCCCAAGTTAAACTTTTATCATGTTCTTTAGCCTTTCTAAACAGATTATCATAGCAGAACCAATGGTTACCCTCATGTGACACCGAGTACCCCATGATTCGAGACTGATAAATCGGCAATTCGTGCAGCAGATCGGGCCTTCGTTCCCCCAAGATCGATGTAAAGACCCCCCACGCTTTGCCCCAATTGCCAATATTTTCGTTCACCTTAAAGGCGGCCATTTTTGCGCGCCAAACACTCGGATGCATGAGATCCTTCTGGCCCTTAACATGCTCCATTTCATAGTGATCAGTAAGCAACGAGAAAATGTTTACATATTCTCCCGCCCATATCTTCTCCTTAATAGCCAAGGGAACATGCTGACCCACCCTTTCCCTACGAGAAGGTGCTGACTCATCCCTTGCAATCGGCAATGGCCGCTTACCTGAACCGGACGGCGTCTCTGCGACCGAACCTGTCCCCTGTGGCTTCTCTACTACCGCAGCCGGTGTGG
This sequence comes from Lissotriton vulgaris, assembly GCF_964263255.1. NCBI lineage: Eukaryota > Metazoa > Chordata > Amphibia > Caudata > Salamandridae > Lissotriton > Lissotriton vulgaris. Next base: position 1,511,682,351 of record NC_141687.1, on the reverse strand, counting down.
ATACCTTCGCTGCTTCCCGTGACTCACGCAGTTGCTTCATCAGCACCTGCGCGTCGACAGCCGTGGCGCCCTCACTATCTTTACCCAACCATGCTGCTAGTTGTGCTGCCAGCTCAGGCGGCATATCGTCCCCGGACACGGGGGTGACCACAACGGGAATCGGATTCCCTCCCTCCGGCACGGGGGTGGGTGTCTCCAGCGGGGCACTAGGGCCCGGGATGTCTTCCACAGCTCTCCCTCTCCTGGGCCTCTTGTTTTTCCCTCCCGGGGCTGCTCCCGCCAAAGGACGTTTCGGTCCCCCTTCCTCGTTTTCATCCATTCGCTTCTTTAACTCAGTCATCTCTTTCATAAGAACGCGCAGCATCTGGTCAGTAGTCATGCGCTTTCCCGCCTTCTTCGGCATTCTCCAACAGAGTATCTGGAAAACAAACAAGAAAGATTACAACGCTCAAAATTGGCTCTTCGTTCCGTCTCGAGCTCACGTGCAGCGAGGAGGTGCAGCTTCAGAGCACAGGAACAAGAGGATGCCTTCGGAGCTTGCTTCTCCTTTTATCCGTCTTCAGGGCGGGCGTAAACCCGCCCCTGCCTGCCCCTAGGGCGTGGCCAGCCGCGTCAGTGTCTAGGCCAACCCACTCTAGGGCGGGAAAAGGCGCGCCCCGGCTACGCCGCTTCGGGCATACCAGCCGAGACTCGCCTCCCGCCCAAGATGGCTTCCCGGGGGGATCGTGGTACTCTGCCATACGTTCGGGGGGACCGAGTGGTCGCCCCTTTCCATGTAGCTACTCACCAACCCATGCAGCCACTTGTACACAAAGTAAAACACTGATACATATATTTAAATATTTAAACATTACTCGCTAATATATGTATTCACTAAGATACACTTAATAAGCCAGTTAACCAATCAATTTTTTTTTAAAAAACATCCATTTAGACACTTATTTAAACATTTATTCTTCCATCGACCTTAACATATACATATATAAAATATATTTATTTTTCAGAAAGATACACATTCACTGGACGATGTCATCAGTGATGTCATTTGAGATGTCATCAGTGATGTCATGAGTGATGTCACTGACCATGTCATGAGTGATGTAATATGTGATGTCATCAGCAGTGCATTGCACGCGCAAGTTATAGTGAGTCCGACTAACTATAACGTGGGAATTTCAATGGTTTTATATCAGTAAAATTTCCAGCTAACTATAACTGGTGTGAAACCTATGGTTTTTTCAGTGAATTTAATAGGTTTTTTAAATGCTATTTCCTAACTATAACTGGTGTGAAATCTATGTTTTTTTCAGTGAATTTCATAGGTTTTTTAAATGCTAATTCCTTTCTATATCGAGTTTCTAACCATTTTTTTTTTTACAATTTGCTGTTTTTTTGTAAGTATTCATTTTTTTTTTTATATAATTTTTTTTTTTTGCGCTCTGGGTGCGCGCTCAGGGAAGCTTTCAGCTAAGCTCTCCGGTAAGCTTTCCGGTGAGCTCTCCTGAAAGCGCACCCAGAGCGCTACTGTCGTTCGTGAAAAAAAATATGAATGAAAAGTTAATAATAATGCAAAACATTTCGTACCATACAAATAAAATCAGTTTTTTTATAAGGAAAATGATTATGCATTCCTGTAAAAGTTTGATGACGTCACTTCGGCGCGCAACGTAAGTGCCCTCGGAAGCGCCTACGTTCGCGCCACGTAAAAGCACCCAGAAGCGCCTTCGATCGCGCCACGTTTGCGCCCCGGAAGCGCCTACGATCGCGCTGCGTAAACGCACCCGGAAGTGCTCCGGAGCGCGCAGCGTAAACGCGTCGGGTCATGTGACCCTAAAATAACACTTTTCATTGGTTGCTAACAGTTTTTTTTACAATGAATGAAATCCCCACCCATTTCCTTCACTTCTTCTTTCACTTTTGTGACTGAAAGACCTGTTTTTTGCACCTGGATCTTTTGTGATTTACCATGGCTGCCAGAGAATCCAGCAGTGAGGATGAACCTGAGTTCATCAATGAAGAGCCTCCTACCCCAAAGGTGAAGGAACATTTCATATGGAAATTTTTTAAGATTCCAGCTGACCAGAAGAAGGTGAATGCACCAAAAGTGGAGTGCAGGATCTGCAAACAGGTCCTGTCACGGGGTGACCCCAAAAAAAAGTACTCTTTTGGGAACTTTACGATGATCCGACATGTGGAGAGGAGGCACCCCCAGAATTTTGCCCGGGAAAGTGTCAGGGCTCTGGCACAAGAGGTTCCCAGAGATGGGGCCTCTACATCAACCGGAGGAGCAACTTCTTCTGGGAGAGGGCAATCGCAGGAGCAGGTGCCAAACATACAACCTGCTTTTAACCATGGTGTCCTCAGATGCAGATACTGCAATCAACTCCTCACCTATGGGGAGCAAAGTGTCCAGCTCATGGTTCGAGCATTGGAGAACCATCGCTGCCCTTCCCACCCCTAATTTTTTTTGTTTTCTTTTTGCTCCTGTTGAGCAGTTTCCATTCCCTGTTTTTGTTCCTGTTCAGTTAAAAGAAGAAAACCAAAAGTTCTTTTCAGAACTACCTCCAATTCTCATCAAAGAGCTATATTCTTAAAAAAATGAAGAGTAAGTGAAATATAGTGCATTGATAATTGAAAGGAGAATGAGTAAGAAAGAACAGAAAGGTATGAGAGGAAAAAAGAAGTGAAGTAGGAGGAATGAAAGAAGGTGAGTGTTAGAAAAGAAAGTTATGAGAAGAAGAGTGAATATGGGGAATGTTGATATTCAATGAAAATGTTGAAAAAGAACAGGAGTGTTGAAGGATAAGAAAAGATGCATTGCTGGAGTTGAAGGTAGAAGGCTTCATTTATGAAGCCATGCGTCACTTTAACGCCACCAAAGCATCACTTTTTGTGACACAACATTCCAATAAAAAATGCACCTTATTTATTCATATTTACAAAGTGGCGTTTCTTGGTAAATACATCACTTTGTAAACCCCTGTGCCACATTATTCCTACCTCAGGTGTAATGTATGCAAAAGGGACGTATTGACGCAAGAAAGGGTCGTAGAGGTGACACAGTGAATAAACTGGAGGCCTCATTTCTGAAAAGTGACGCATCGCTACGTGAAAACAGCGATGCGTCACTTTTCTGGACGCACTCCTTATGACATTCCAGATATGTCATATTTAATATATGACTAATCAATTCGCAAGGAGTTACAGATATGTAAGTATTTCTGACGTATCTGTAAACACAAAAGTAACGCATTGCTGGAGTGCATCACAAAAGTGACGCAACTCCAGTAATGTGTCCTTTCACATGGAAAAAGCACCATGTGAAAGGTCTGCTGTGAAGCAGGCGCAAGATTTGGACGCAACAGCATCCTAAAAGTGACGCACTGAAATCTCAAAGATTTCACTGCGTCGCTATTACAAAGCTTTTTGCGGGGGAACACCCCCTCTGCATGCATTATACCTGACGCAGATATAATGTGGCGCAGGATTTTAAAAAGTGACCCATCTACCTAGATGCATCACTTTTTAAATATAGCGCAACGAGGCGCATTTTTTTACACCACTGGTACAATGCGTCACTTTTCTGTGCGCACTCCTTATGACATTCCAGATATGTCATATTTAATGTATGAGGAATCATGTCGCAAGGAGTTACAGATATGTCAGTATTTCTGACGTATCTGTAAACACTAAAGTAACGCATTGCTGGAGTGCGTCACAAAAGTGACGCAACTCCAGTAATGTGTCCTTTCACATGGAAAAAGCACCATGTGAAAGGTCTGCTGTGAAGCAGGCGCAAGATTTTGACGCAACAGCATCCTAAAAGTGACGCAGTGAAATCTCAAAGATTTCACTGCGTCGCTATTACAAAGCTTTTTGCGGGGGAACACCCCCTCTGCATGCATTATACCTGACGCAGATATAATGTGGCGCTTGATTTTAAAAAGTGACCCATCTACCTAGATACGTCACTTTTTAAATATAGCGCAACGAGGCGCATTTTTTTAAACCACTGGTGCGATGCGTCACTTTTCTGTGCGCACTCCTTATGACATTCCAAGTAACGCATTGCTGGAGTGCGTCACAAAAGTGACGCAACTCCAGTAATGTGTCCTTTCACATGGAAAAAGCACCATGTGAAAGGTCTGCTGTGAAGCAGGCGCAAGATTTTGACGCAACAGCATCCTAAAAGTGACACAGTGAAATCTCAAAGATTTCACTGAGTCGTTATTACCAAGCTTTTTGCGGGGGAACACCCCCTCTGCATGCATTATACCTGACGCTATTTTTAAAAAGTGACGCATCTAGGTACATGGGTCACTTTTTAAAACTCTGCGCCACATTATATCTGCGTCAGGTATAATGTATGCAGAGGGGGCAATCCCCCGCAAAAAGCTTGGTAATAACGACGTACTGAAATCTATGAGATTTCTCTGCGTCACTTTTAGGATGCTGTTGCGTCAAAATCTTGCGCCTGCCTCGCGTCACTTTCATGTTTACAGATATGTCAGAAATACTGACGTATCTGTAACTCCTTGCAACATGATTCGTCATACATTAAATATGACACATCTGGAATGTCATAAGGAGTGCGCACAGAAAAGTGACGCATCGCACCAGCAGTGTAAAAAAATGTGCCTCGTTGCACTATATTTAAAAAGTGACGCATCTAGATAGATGCGTCACTTTTTAAATATAGCGTAACAATGCGCATTTTTTTACAACGCTGGTGCGTCACAAAAATTGACGCACAGGCGGCGCAAAACTGGTAGCGCAAGGCCTTCATAAATATGGTCCTGGATTGTCCCCGTGCTTCGCTTCCCGGTGCGCGTACCATGCGCTTCCCCCGCGCAAAACGAAAAAAAATAATAATAATTTAATGCCCCGCAGGACCCTATTTTAGCCCCCACATCAAACCTAGGGGGTCAGAGGGGGTCTACTCTTCCCCCTTATGGTCATTTGCCCCTTTTTTTTCAAACCCCTTGTGTCTCCATTTTACCGAGACACAAGATGGCGGCCGCTCCAGACTGTTTAGAATGTTTACAGACACCCAAGAGCCAATCAGCTTTCTGCGCACAAGTCGCGTGTCGCGCCAGGAGCGCACTCCGGTGCGCGCACCGGAGAGCGCCTATAGATATATATATTTTTTTGAACCTAAATTACTCAAAATCCACTGCAGCACACATCTTGAGACATAGCAAAGGCACATCGGGCTACCAGTCCCTACAATTTTGCCAAGTTTGGTGTAAATCCATTCAGCCGTTCGGGCTAAAAGTGAAATCGACCGCCCTATGGAAATTAACATGGGGAAAACGCGTTTTGGGACCCCCCTTTTATCTCGGCCCCCGCTTGACGTATCCCCCCCAAACTTTCAAGGAAGGACCGAAGCTCGATGAGGCCATTTTCAGGAAATTTTCAGGCAGATTCGTCAACCGGTGCCAAAGTTATTCCAAATAGAATTTTGAGATTTAACATTGAAAAAAATCCTAACTATAACTACCTACTGGCGACCGCCAGTAGGTAATATATATATATATATATATATATATATATTACCTACTGGCGGTCGCCAGTAGGTAGTTATAGTTAGGATTGTTTTCTATAGGAAATCTGCAACATTCTATTGGGAATAACTTTGGCGCCGGTTGAGGAATCTGCCTGTAATTTTCCTTAAACTTGACTCGCTGCGCTGCGCTCCTTCCCTGAAAGTTTGGGGGGGGATTCATCAAGCGGGGGCCGAGATAAAAGGGGGGTCCCAAAACGTGTTTTCCCCATGTTAATTTCCATAGGGCGGTTGGAGTCACTTTTAGCCCGAACGGCTGAATGGATTTCCACAAAACTTGGCAGAATTGTAGGGACTGGTAGCCCGATGTGCTTTTGCTATGTCTCAGGATATGTGCTCCAGTGGATGTTGAGTAATTTAGGTTCAAAAAAATATATATATCTGGGCGGAGCCTAACCACACATCTGATCTGATTGGCTGTCAGCACTTAATCCAAGAAGTGTTGGCAGCCATCTTGGGACTAATATACATGATAGCTCCTCATTAAAAAGCATTGTAGTTAATAGAGGGTTTTAGGACTTTAGTTACATTATAAATCATTTGTTGATGGTACCATACTCATTTTAGGAATTGTGGTGTGTTCTAAGGTGATTTTACCATGTGAAAAAGCCTTCTGCTGTGATATCATGAATCATGTTTGAAAGAAAACTAATATCTCATGATTTTCCCACAGTGGTTTGGAAGGGGATCTATAAGCTAAACTGAAAGTATATTTTCTGTAAATTCACATTATCTTTCTCAGTCATGTGAGAATGAAGTCTGACATTCTCAGTAAAACAGACTGTCACTTGATTCCTTTGTGTTCTACTGCAGCCTCCTAGAGTGTTCTAAGGAACAACTAGAGCACTAACAGTCCTACTTAATACAAAGGTATAGCACACCTGAAGCCATCGTGATGGGAATAAAGTGGTAACTCTTAAAACATTTCATTTAAAAAGGAACAAAATGAGGGGGTATATTATGCCATAGAAAGTATTATTAGTGCTGCAGAAAGAAAAATTAGGGCACATTTTGAGTGACTTCTCAAATCCTCTTCTATTTCATTAAAAAAATTCTGACATGCAGTCTCCCAAGATGGCCACCAGAGACAAAAGAGCCCAAATGTAGCCCAAATATCACCCAGATGTAGCCCAAGTATAGCCCAATGACAGAATGTCCCAGAGTGTTCTAAAGAACAACTAGAGCGCTAACAGTCTTACTTATGACAAAAGTATGGCACACCAGAAGCCATCTTGATTGGAATGAAGTGGTAAGTCTGAAAACATTTAATTTAAAAAGGAACAACATGAGGAGTTTCATTTTGCCATAGAAAGTATGATTAGTGCTTCAGAAAGAAAAATTAGGGATCATTTTGAGTGACTTCTCAAATCCTCTTCTATTTCATTAAAAAAAATTCTGACATGCAGACTGAAACATGCACTTTGAATACCAGCAGCAGACTTCCCTGGTGAGCAGTAGCTTTACTACAGTGATCTAATGAGCAACTAGAGTGCTAACATTCAGAATTTATGGCAAATGTGTGACACATCTGAATGCCTTCTTGATGGAACCAAAGTAAACACGCATTGAAAATGCAATAGATCTCGCCCTCGTTTAAGTTAAAGCCATTCTGTTTGTAATGAGGTGGCTTTTTAGCTTTGCTTTTATTAGTGTTTTTTAAACTTTCATGTAAATAACATGCATCTGTATGCATATATGTATAGGTATGCATGCATTTATATTTGTATTTATATAGATATACAGGTTATATATGTTTATATATGTATGTATATATATATATATATACATACACATACATATATATAAATGCATATGCATATATATGCATATATATATGTGTATATGTGTGCGTGTAGAGAGAGGTAGAGAGGTAGAGGTGTAGAGGTAGAGAGGTAGAGGTAGAGAGGTAGCGGTAGAGAGGTAGAGACTAGTAGAGAGAGAAGTAGAGAGAGGTAGAGAGGTAGGGAGTAGAGAGTGAGTGATAGAGAGTAGAGAGTGAGTAGTAGAGAGTAGTAGAGAGCAGTAGAGAGAGTAGCAGAGAGTGAGTAGTAGAGAGTAGTAGAGTGAATAGTAGAGTGAGTAGTAGAGAGTAGTAGAGAGTGAGTAGTAGAGAGTGAGTAGTAGAGAGTAGTAGAGAGTAAGTAGTAGAGTGAGTAGTAGAGAGCAGTAGAGAGTGAGTAGTAGAGAGTAGTAAAGAGTGAGTAGTAGGGAGTAGTAGAGAGTGAGTAGTAGAGAGTGAGTAGTAGAGAGTAGTAGAGAGTGAGTAGCAGAGAGAGAGAATAGTAGAGAGTAGTAGAGTGAGTAGTAGAGTGAGTAGTAGAGACTAGTAGAGAGAGAGTAGTAGAGAGTGAGTAGTAGAGAGTAGTAGAGAATGAGTAGTAGAGTGAGTAGTAGAGAGTGAGTAGTAGAGAGAGAGAGTAGTAGAGAGTGAGTAGTAGAGAGTAGTAGAGAGTGAGAAGTAGAGAGTGAGTAGTAGAGAGTAGTAGAGAGTGAGTAGTAAAGAGTGAGTAGTAGAGAGAGAGTAGTAGAGAGTGAGTAGTAGAGAGTAGTAGATAGTGAGTAGTAGGGAGTGAGTAGTAGGGAGAGAGTAGTAGAGTAGTAGAGAAGGAGTAGTAGAGAGTGAGTATTTGAGAGTAGTGGAGTAGGAGAGAGTAAGTAGTAGAGAGTAGTGGAGAATATTCCAAAGTTTGGCACAGCACCTCTTGCACAATAAGTCCAATCAAATCATATCACTTAGAGTCCTTATTGAAGCGTTGAATCTTGGTGTATATTCAAATGCTTTTATTTTCCTTACGTTTATGTACCACAGCCAGCCGAAACGTTTCGTTCTGTACAACAAAACTTCTTCAGGGCGTTCCTATTTCCTTTAAGTTATGTCGGTATCCTGTTGTCATATAACTAGATATTTCTTCCAAATGTTAGACGAGACGTAAGTACATTCTTATTCAAAGTGACTAGGTATCAATTTTACCCACACAATTCGGGCAGACTTGAGTAATTTATAGCATCTTCAAAGTCAGTCTTTCAAAAATTCCAAAGTATAGGACATGATCATCCAAATCCAAATGTTTTTCAAGAAAAGTTATTTTCAATCGTTCTGAATATCGGTGTTTGGGCAGATATGACCCAGGGACCCCCAGTATGCAAGGGGAATTAGTCCCCCGTCTGCAAACGCGCCAGTGGCCTGCGTTGCAGAGAGGTGTAAAAAGGGGCATAGCCTCAATACACCTCTGTGCAATGCAGCCCCCTGGCGCATACTGGAGGTTCCAGGTGGGCTAGTTGGCCCCCAGGGACCCCTAGTATGCAAGGGGAATTAGTTCCCCCTCTGCAAACGCAGCAGGGGGCTGCGTTGCAGAGAGGTGTAACAAGGGGCATAGCCTCATTACACCTCTGCAATGCAGCCCCATGGCGCATACTGGAGGTTCCAGGTGGGCTAGTTGGCCCCCAGGGGCCCCCAGTATGCAAGGGGAATTAGTTCCCCCTCTTCAAACATGCACAGAGGCTGCGTTGCAGAGAGGTGTAAAAAGGGGCGTGGCTTCATTACACCTCTCTGCAATGCAGTCCCCTGGCGCATACTGGAGATTTCTGGTGGGCTTTCAGGTCTTATATAGTTAGGAATTAGCATTAAAAAAACCTTTGAAATTCACTGAAAAAAACATAGGTTTCAGGCCTTATATAGTTAGGAATTAGCAATTAAAAAACCTATGAAATTCACTGAAAAAACCATAGGTTTCACACCAGTTATAGTTAGGACTTAGCATTTAAAAAACCTATTAAATTCACTGAAAAAACCATAGGTTTCACACCAGTTATAGTTAGCTGGAAATTTTATTGACATAAAACCATTGAAATTTGCACATTATAGTTAGTTGGACTCACTATAACTTGCGCGACTGCAATGCACTGCTGATGACGTCACATATTACGTCACTCATGACATGGTCAGTGACATCACTCATGACATCACTGATGACACCATCCTTGTGACAGAGTGACAGACCTCCTTTCAGTGTAATGTAACCCTTGAAACACATATTCAAAAATAGAAACAAATATTTTCAAAAAAATAGAGATACCCATACCAGTTACAACAACCAATGCAGTAATACCACCATCTATATACACATCCACTCATTCACCAACAGTTCTATATAGTCACTCATAAATATATTCACTCATCATATGTAGTGAAACACCTATACATCCTGTTACACACCGACAGTCATCCAAAAGTTAATCACACACATAATCACACATGCAAATAAACTATTGAACATCCATTTATTTGCATATACAGCTATACACACACTACCACCTTACTTCTAAGGAAACTTACACATACTTATTCTCTTAAACAATCACTTATAGAAACACATACTTATTTAAACAAGAACTCTTTCAATCTCTCACTCTCACATATACTCACTTATATACATCAATACTCACATATACTAGATTAAAACATGTGTAGTTACTGATAAAGACACTAGTGAGACAGTCATTCACTCACTAACACACACATATACACACTCATCCACCCATACAGTCCTGCACATATGCTGTCTTCAAAACACATACAAACAGTGAGTCAGTCATTGATGCATCTATGTGCTAAGTAACACCCCCACCAAGCCATACAGACACTCATGCTGATACTAGAAAAAACATCTAATAACCCATATACACACACATGTAGCTACTCACCAAACCATGCAGCCACTTATACACAAAGTGAAACACTGATACAAACAATTAAATATTTAAACAATACTCGCTAATATATGTATTCACTAAGATACACTTAATAAGCCAGTTAACCAATCAATTTTTTTAAAAAACAACATCCATTAAGACACTTATTTAAACATTTATTCTTCCATCGACCTTTACATATACATTTATAAAACATATTTATTTTTCAGAAAGACACACATTCACTGGATGGTGTCATCAGTGATGTCATGAGTGATGTCACTGACCATGTCATGAGTGATGTAATATGTGACGTCATCGGCAGTGCATTGCAGGCGCGCAAGTTATAGCGAGTCCAACTAACTATAACGTGGGAATTTCAATGGTTTTATGTCAATAAAATTTCCAGCTAACTATAACTGGTGTCAAACCCATGGTTTTTTCAGTGAATTTAATAGGTTTTTTTAAATGCTAAATCCTAACTATAACTGGTGTCAAACCCATGGTTTTTTCAGTGAATTTAATAGGTTTTTTTAAATGCTAAATCCTAACTATAACTGGTGTGAAACCTATGGTTTTTTCAGTGAATATATATATATATATATATATATATATATATATATATATATATATATATATACCTACTGGCGGTTGCCAGTAGGTAGTTATAGTTAGGATTTTTTTCAATGTTAAATCTCAAAATTCTATTTGGAATAACTTTGGCGCCGGTTGTCGAATCTGACTGAAAATTTCCTCAAAATGGCCTCGCGGCGTTCCGGCCCTTCCCTGAAAGTTTGGGGGGGATTTGTCAAGCGGGGGCCGAGATAAAAGGGGGGTCCCAAATGCGTTTTCCCCATGTTAATTTCCATAGGGCGGTCGATTTCACTTTTAGCCCAAACGGCTGAATGGATTTCGACCAAATTTGGCAAAATTGTAGGGACTGGTAGCCCGATGTGCCTTTGCTATGTCTCAAGATATGTGCTCCAGTGGATTTGGAGTAATTTAGGTTCAAAAAAATATATATATCTATGGCAGCGCCCCGGTACGCGCCCCGGGGAACGCACCGGGCGTGCTAAGCGACTTGCGCATGGAAAGCTGATTGGCTCTCGGGTGTCTGTAAACATTCGAAACAGTCCGGAGCAGCCGCCATCTTGTGTCTCGGTAAAATCGAGACATAAGAGGTGGCTAAAAAAAAAGGGGGAAATGACAATAAGGGGGCAGGGATAGACCCCCCTGACCCCCTAGGTTTGTTGTTTGTGCCAAAAAAGGGCCCTGCGGGGCAAAAGATTATTATTATTTTTTTATTTGCGCTGGGGCAGCGCCCGGTACGTGCACCGGGGAGCGTACCGGAAAGCTTACCATGGGGAAAAAAGAATGACAGTTTTTAAAAAGAAGTAGCCTTTTATTAGAAATTGGAGGTAGTTCTGAAGAGAACTGTTTTTTTTCTTCTTTTTGTTGTTTTATATTTTTTTTATGTTTTATGAACATTTTGAACTTTTTTTGGCTTTTCAGAACACTTTTATATTTTTTTTGTATTTTTCATGGGTAGAAACGAAAAAATAGGGAATTGGAAATGGCTCAACTGGAGCGAAAAAAAAGAAAAGAAATAATTAGGGTTGATTGGGGCATTTGTTGTTGTCCCCAGCAAGGACGATGAGCTTTACGCTCTGTTCTCCGTAGGAGATGGTCTTCCCACAATATTTGCATGTGATTCTGAAATCTGCAAATCGTGGCTGAACGCAACGCATCGTTTCATTAACTTCTGGTGTTGAGGGAGTGGGTTGCTTTCTTTTTGAGCTGGTTCTTGTTGATGGGGAAGGGTTACTGGCCAGTTCCTTCATTTCTGCAGCAGAATAGTTTATAGGATGCTTGCGCTGCATGTGGCGGATCATTGTGTGATTTCCAAAGGAATATTTTTTAAGAGGGTTCCCTCAGGAAAGTTCCATTCCACAGATTAGGCAAGTCACCTTGGCTGCATTTACCTTTTTCTTCCCCTGTGGAAGAGAAAAAAACTCCCAAATAATGTGTGGTCTAGGCTGGTATGGGGTATTGTGTTCTTGGAGAAATGTTCTCGTCCTTTCTTCCTCCTCCTCCTCCTCCTCCTCTTCCTCCTCTTCTTGACCACCAATGAACACTTGTGGTGGTCCTTTTGGTTGTTGTGGTAGTGGTGGTGGTGCAGATGCACCAGCTGCTGCTGCTACTGAAGCCATTATGAAGATGAAAATTGTACAGAGAGGTACAAGCAGGTCTTCCTCAGTCAAAGGACAAAGTCAGAAGGAAGGAAAAAGGTGGGGTCTTTCATCAGAAGGAAAAAAAAAAAGTTAGATCCGATGAAAAGTGTTATTTTCAGGTCACATGACCAGGGGCTTCATCATTATGAAACCAAAACTGTTATGAACCAATGAAAAGTGTTATTTTCAGGTCACATGACCCGACGCGCTTACGCTACGGGCCCCGGGGCGTGCCCAGGGGAGCGCCCCGGGTCGCGTCGCGTAAGCGCGTCGGAAGTTTACATTGCGCGATCGTATTCGCGCGAGTGCTTCTGGGTGCGCTTACGCCGTGCGTTTCACGCAGACGCGGCTACGCGATACGTCACTATCATGTTTAAGAAAACGATAATGGCGCTTACGGGACGCTCCCCGGTGCGCTCCCCGGGGCGCATCAATTAATTACGCTTTCTGGGGCGCACCCCGGGGCGCGCTCCGGGAGCGCACCAAGGCAAAAAATAATAATAATAATAATAATATATTTATATATATTTTTTTAAAAAATAGGCAAAATTGTAGGGACTGGTAGCCCGATGTGCCTTTGCTATGTCTCAAGATATATGCTCACGTCGTTTTTACGAAAATGAACTTTGAAAAATATATATTGGGCTACATTGGGCTATATATATATTAGAGCCAAAATGTAGCCCAATGTAGCCCAATGTAGCCCAAAGATGGCCACCAGAGACAAAAAACAAAAAAAAAATGTAGCCAAAAAAACAGCCAAAAAAAGTCAAAATATAGCTCAATAACAGAATGTCCCAGAGAACAACTAGTGCGCTAACAGTCTTACTTATAAACTGAGATTTATAGTTAGGAATTAGCATTTAAAAAACCTTTGAAATTCACGGAAAAACCATAGGTTTAACACCAGTTATAGTTAGGAATTAGCATTTAAAAAACCTATGAAATTCACTGAAAAAACCATAGGTTTCACACCAGTTATAGTTAGGAATTTGCATTTAAAAAAACCTATTAAATTCACATAAAAAACCATAGGTTTCACACCAGTTATAGTTAGCTGGAAATTTTACTGACATAAAACCATTGAAATTCCCACGTTATAGTTAGTTGGACTCACTATAACTTGCGCGTGCAATGCACTGCTGATGACGTCACATATTACATCACTCATGACATGGTCAGTGACATCTCTCATGACATCACTGATGACACCATCCAGTGAATGTGTGACTTTATGAAAAATAAATATGTTTTATATATGTATTTGGAAAGGTCGATGGAACAATACATTTTTAAAAAAGTGTCTAGCTACATGTGTGTGTATATGGGTTATTAGATGTTTTTTTAGTATCAGTATGAATGTCTGTATGGTTTGGTGGGGGTATTACTTAGCACATAGATGCATCAATGAGTGACTCACTGTTTGTATGTGTTTCGAAGACAGCATATGTGTAGGACTGTATGGGTGGATGAGTGTGTATATGTGTGTGTTAGTGAGTGAATGGCTGTCTCACTAGTGTCTTTATCAGTAACAAAATATGTTTTAATCTAGTATATGTGAGTATTGATGTATATAAGTGAGTATATGAGAGAGTGAGAGATTGTAAGAGTTCCTGTTTAAATAAGTATGTGTTTCTATAAGTGATTGTTTAAGTGAGTAAGTATGTGTAAGTTTCCTTAGAAGTAAGGTGGTAGTTTGTGTATAGTTGTATATGCAAATAAATGGATGTTCAATAGTTTATTTGCATGTGTGAGTAACTTTTGGATGACTGTCGGTGTGTAACAGGATGTATAGGTGTATTACTACATATGATGAGTGAGTATATGTATGAGTGACTATATAGAACTGTTGGTGAATGAGTGGATGTGTATATAGATGGTGTAATTTCTGAATTGGTTGTTGTAACTGGTATGGGTATCTCCATTTTTTTGAAAATGTTAGTTTCTATTTTTGAATATGTGTTTCAAGGGTTACATTACACTGAAAGGAGGTCTGTCGCTCTGTCACAAGGATGGTGTCATCAGTGATGTCATGAGTGATGTCACTGACCATGTCATGAGTGATGTAATATGTGACGTCATCAGCAGTGCATTGCACGCGCAAGTTATAGTGAGTCCAACTAACTATAACCTGGGAATTTCAATGGTTTTATGTCAGTAAAATTTCCAGCTAACTATAACTGGTGTGAAACCTATGGTTTTTTATGTGAATTTAATAGGTTTTTTTAAATGCAAATTCCTAACTATAACTGGTGTGAAACCTATGGTTTTTTCAGTGAATATATATATATATATATATATATATATACATCACAGGATTTGCCTCAAACAGCTCCTCAGCTGCTCCAATTCCTTGCGGGAAAGACAAAGAGCGGACCCAAGGTTCTTGGTGCAATTTCAGTAAGTGTTTATTACGTGCCCAGCATATCCGCCATTACGCGTTTCGACCCCAACTCGGGCCTTGATCACATGATAAATGAATGAAAGAGTCCACCGAGGAGTAACAATTTGCATGGTAAATGCTCTTTAAAGACTACAGAGAGAGAGTCAAACACTCCACAGGAGGACACTAGTTATAGATAATCACAGTAAAAAAAGCTCAACAGAGTCCAACTAGGAGTGAAAAAGGAGCAACCCACAGCATGTACGTGACACAGGCATTCAGAGTATATGTTCTAAAGATTTCACCCAGAAGCTACAGAAGAGAAGCCCACTGTCTATAAATACAGTCAGTGATTCTGGATGCTCAATGGAGTCCACCAAGGAATGACAGAAGCACAACCCAAAGGAAAGCATTCATTGCAGAAAGACAGGGTAAATGTTGTTTAGACACTACCAAGGAGTATCAAAGGAGTAATCCACAGTCATGCATTGGTTGCAGGCAAGTGGGGTCAATGCTGCATAGAATCTGTTCTTGAGTGACCTGATGGAACCAGTTTAGTGAATATCGGTTGCTCCCTGGAGTAATGGTGCCATGGTAGGGTAATTCTGTGAAAGGAATTGCATTAATCGGTTAGATGAATTGAAGGAGTGAATGCACATAGGGAAGAGTAAGAGGAAAAGAAAGGTCAGGATCAGGGTTCTGGCCAAAAGACCATCTAGGTCAGTTGGCCAGTCAAAAGGTTGGTGAGGAAAGAGGAGGCACTATAGGACACCGGACCACTGAAGTATCGGAAGGATTGATCCCTAGACCCGAATAGGTCACAAAGCACGGAGAGAAACACAGGAAAGCAGAAGGAAAGTGTAACACACTCTAATGCAGGAAAAGTGCAGATAAAAAAAAACAATAAAAACAAACCTTAGTTATCAAAAAGAGAGAAAAAGTTTAATCTAAACATGCATTGCATGGCACTTGAGCTATAACTCAGATGGGGCACTTCTGGGCATTACGTGTCCTAGAGCTATCTGGGTGAATGCTGTAATGTCGGCAGGGCTAGAGAAAGTAGTCAGATGTCGATTAAATGTCAAGTATGGGTTTATCTAAGAATCACTCAGTGCATTCAGGTCCCCATCAAATGTTTCTGCAGGCCATATCTCTCTCTCTCCCTTTCTCCCCCTCTCTCCCTCTCTCTCTTGCAAAAGACGCATCCATGCTTTAGGTTTGGAGTCAGCACAAACTTTCACCTCTTCCTGCCTCTCTAGCATAAATGTGCATCGACCTTGTACACATGATAACATGCAAAGATAACTACAACAAGGATCATAGTTTATGCAAAAAGCATATTTTATAACTCAGAACATCCCAAAGATTTGGGAAACTAGCTGATTATTTATTTTATAACAATAAAAAAGTATGCATTCCCATAGGGATGCATCTCCTTCAACATAAGTGTAAAACATTGTTATAAACAGATGTGATATATAAACTTAGCCACAACATTTTTCATTCTCAGAGTGCATAATACTATCACGTCACTTAAAGTGCATGTTCTAAAGTCAAAGAATCGCAAAGAGATACCCTGTACATTGTCAGCTTGGAGTGGACTTGAAACCCGCCCATTGCTTACCATTGGTTGGATTTATTGTCACTCTGATGTGCTTGCTTTTAATTTGTTAATTCTGTGGGTTTTCCTTCCACGTGTTGTTGTCCTTCCCCAGAAGCATGGCCTCATTACTTGTGTCCTTCTACTGCTTAATTTCCAGTTCTATTGTTGTTTTCATTTTGTTAAGCATTCTATAAGACCGCATGTATTTTCCAACTGTCTCCCCCCTGTACTTCTCTTCCCCCTCCTCTGCTCCGTGTTGCCCTCTCTCACCTGTGTGCTTCTCCCTGAAATCCATCCATGTTGCTCTCACCCTCATCTTCTTCCACTCCCCCACATCGTGTTCTTGCTAGTGTGGTTCTTTCTCCAGTGCCGCTTCATACCTCCACCCTTCTGATCTCCATTGCTGTCCTCTACAACTCTCATGACACGCTCCTGCTCAGGCTGCTTGCTGCCACCATGTGCATTCTTTCTCAAATTTTTTTTTAGGCGAGCACCAGACAACACACTGCTGCCAGCCCATCTGCCTCAAAATTGGTTCCGCGGTACTACATGCAAAATTTCCAAAAATGTATATAAACTTTTTAATGCAAGACCATTTTAAAAAATAAGACGTTTTCCTAAATGTGGTTTGCATCAATTACTTACAGCCAGTGATATAGATTCTTGAGCCTGACTTAACTTTTAAATACCCTTAGGGCCAGATTTACAAGCCCCTTGCGCCACTTGCTAAAAATGACGCAAAAGTGGGGCAAGCGGCTTGTAAATCTGCCCCTTGGAGTTAACTTGACTGGGTTATTTTTCATTCTGCACATTTCAGGACGCGCAGGCCGAATCAGTTTGCACAACAACATCTTCTCGTTTAATTATCAGCAGAATAGAAGACATAAGTCTGGCCAAGATGCCTTGAATGTCAACATTCAGGGGCACTGGCACACACTTTAAAATAGACAGATGGGATGTGCGCAAGATGTGAGGCATTTAGGAACATTGGGGCATATTATCAAGGACCAGTGTTAAAATTATCGCTGTTTATCGGCAGGAAACTGCTGATAAAACAGCGATAATGGGCTTGATAATATGCCCTTGTTAATTCCCATAGAAGCCCATGTTCTGATGTTAACATGGGCTTCTATGGGAATTAACAAGGGTGTATTATCAAGCCCATTATCCCCGTTTTATCTGCAGTTTCCTGCCGATAAAACTGCGATAATTTTAACACCTGTCCTTGATAATATGCCCCATTGTGTTCTGCCTGGATTTGTCCACTGCTTTTCTCCCTTTCTTTTCAAACATTATAAGCTAGATTAAGCAGTGGTCAATATGTTATATATACAGTGAGATTTGACCATTCAGGTTAGAGAGGCCTTCGCACCCGAGCTGTCCTGAAAAAAATGTCAGGTTCCAGGCTACTATTTGTTGTCTCTCTTCTGGACCGAGATTGGATACCCACACAGAAGCTGAGTTCAGCTGAGCTCTGCTGACAGAGAACTCCCTTCTCCCATCCGGCTCATCCAGCTGAGAGTTTGATAACACAGAGGCACAGCAGGTATGGGGTGCGACAATTGCAGCGATCTCTTTACTTTGTGCTCTCAGGTAGTGCTAAAATAAGGTGTAGAAGTTAGGAAACATATTTCTCAGATACATGGTAGAAATATTTGTCTTTTTAACATCCCCACCACTCTGATAACAGTAATATGCTGTATATGTCTTGTGGTCACAATGCATGTACTAAATAGCAGAATACGGCAATAAATGTTTTTCAATATACACTGTGTCATTATTAGTACTGATGGAGCGAGATGTTGAATGAAATTTCGTTCAAACTCGCAAAGTTAAACTTCCATAATAAATGTAACAGTACTAATAGCATGTGTTGAAATGATTAGCCAACTTAGATTAAAATTGCATACATTACACGTGGGACTAATGTGCTTTTATGTTGCATTTGCAAGTGCGTGGAAATAATAAACTAACCTTGTCTATTGTTATTGTCAGTATTAAACACGGCTGTTTTATGAATGGTATGTGCTATATTTGTGTATGCTTAATGTTTTGTTGTGTCTTTTCTGTGGCAAAGGCTCGTGGAGAATCCTGGTGGCCTGAAAGAAGAAGGTTATTATACATGCTGCTTATATGTGCTTTGCTAGGTAACATAATTAATGAGTTAATATTTAGCAAAGGGGAGGGTAACAGAATGGGTCTCAATTCTCTAATTAATTATTGTCTTGTGTTTGTTTAAATACTAGTTTCGGTGAGAGGCCTTTCGGGGCCTATAAAAGATGGCGTTTTTGAAACCTGTCCAGAGAAGAGCCTTGCACAACACGAGATGTGGAAAGTTTTACTACGTTGCAGAAATTACTGTTGAATAAAGATGTGCATAATATGCTCATGGAGTTTTATCCAAGGACAGGAAGCGGCAGGATTGCCAAAGCAAGGAAACTGAGAATTTTAACTTGAAAGAACTAATTTTGAAACATTCCCGAGGAAGTGAAGTGACACGAACAATAGGGCTAAAGAAAAGCCTGTGCTTGATTCGAAAGCGGTGATGACATGGATGGTCTGACATAAGTCAGCCAATGGGAACTCTGAATGGCAGAAAATATGAACATTTTGAGAAGATTAGCTAGTTAGAAAGGTATAAAATCTGGCCCTACAGGCAGGAGGGGACTCTTGCTTTCCGATTCCTGAATGACGTGCTGTTGGACTTTTGGCGCACGTAAGGATAGCTGTCTTTATTAATTATACTTTTAGGTGAAGAGAGTTTTAGTCAGGGAAATAGATTTTAGGGAATGGAAACCTTTATTTTGCTTTAATTCATGCTAAATGGTTTGCTTTAAAATGTCAGACTAATAAGCCTTTCCTTGAATGACGCTTTCAATTTGCTAATAAAATAATGATTTACGAATAAAATGCTCTTTTCTTGAAATAAATAAAGCTAATAAACTAGATTTTTGAAATGACAAGCTGGTCTTGTTTATTTATGGTCTAGTTATCATTATTAGATCCATTCGCCTTTGTGAATTAAGTAATGTTGTATGATTAAATAACCATGGTAAGATATGATGAACTGCAGTTGTATATAATTTTGTAAATAGTTTATGAATAGAGTGTTTAAATTAGGTCACATGATTCAGTCGCTCAAAAATTGTCTCTTTAGTTTATGGGCCTAGGTAGTGATTCATGATTAATGGTGAGTAATGTGGAGATGAG
The DNA here is from genome assembly GCF_964263255.1 of Lissotriton vulgaris. Taxonomy (NCBI): domain Eukaryota; kingdom Metazoa; phylum Chordata; class Amphibia; order Caudata; family Salamandridae; genus Lissotriton; species Lissotriton vulgaris. The sequence goes on along the minus strand of NC_141687.1, from coordinate 1,511,662,669 downwards.
TAGCGTTTGTGAGACGTTTTTTCATTAGGAGCGCTGGATCAGTACAAATGCTTGATTGTGACATTCTAAGCACAAAACGGTGGGTTTCCCCATTACCACAGCGTCCCTGAGAAAGGAAGTGTTTTGTTTGCCAGAAATAAATCCTCCTCCTTGAAACAGGGCAGAGTTCAGATGTGCAGTAAACCAGATCTGCCTTTCTCATACATAGCACATTGAATTAAGTCCCTGCGTTATAGGGTTAGAGGATCTAAACCTGCAGACTAAGGTGTCTATCCCTAAGATATATAACATGGCTGTCCAATGTTGACTTCAGATGTTTTTTAGGGTGTAGAGTAGGAATATCGATGTAGAAATATCGTGGGACAGAAATATTGCCGCAAAAATATTGTGGGGAAGAAATATTGACAACAAATAATATAGTTGACAAGAATATCGACTGACAGATTTAGTAATATTGATTACATAAATATATTTATAATAAATATCGTTTACAAAAATATAGTTTACAAAAATATCTATTTATTAATCATTTTATGTATTTTAGTGTTTTTAATGAGAAATGTTTGTCATGTTATTATATGTTTTAGAGTTTTACTTGTTATACATTTATTTTAAGTTTAATACTGCATTTTTAGTTCCGTAGCGGGTTGTGGATTTATAGGGGAATAGGGTGGGAAGTAATTTAATTTTATAAAATGTATTAAATAATGAATGTGTTAATTGCTTAATTAATAATAGTTTAGCCCCTTCCGTGCTCCCGTCAGCCAGCGCTCCCTCCCCAGTGCTGCGAACGGCCAACGGCTGTTGCAGCACCGCCCACTCATTAGAACGCCCGCAACGCAGCGGAATTGCCACTGCGGTTAAGGCATTAATAATTAGTTGTTTATTAGTTTCAATAAGTCAGTTAATAAATAATAAGGTTAAATGTTTAATGAATTTTAGGTGTGTGTTGTGGTGTTTATATGTGTAAATTGAGTGAAGGGTGGTAAGTAATTAATCTTTTTATTGATTAATTATTAAATACTTTTGAATTAATTACCATTAATAAATTAGTAATTATGAATTGTAATTGTGTAATTCAATTTACGTGTGTGTTTTGGTGTTTATATGTGTAAATGATGTGAAAGGTGGTAAGTAATTAATTTTTTATTGATGAATTAATAAATAATAAAGTTAATTTTCATTAATTAATTAGTAATTATTAAATGTAATTGTGTAATTAATTGTAGGTGTGTGTTGTGGATTTTATAGTGTTAAATAATGTGTAATTATGCTTTTATTATCTTTTTTAATAATATATTTAAATGTATATATTAATTATGTTAATATTGGAAATTAAATTTAATAAAAATGTTGATGGTTTTGTTTTTTATTGTTTTGGGATCCAGCACTTTCCCTACTGTTGCACTCACTGGAGTGGGAATAGTAATTTTTACCCCTTCGCTATTTAACGCTTTCCCTACTGTTGCACTCACTGGAGTGGGAATAGTACTTTTTACCCGTACGCTATCCAACGCTTTCCCTACTGTTGCACTCATTGGAGTGGGAATAGTAATTATTACCCCTCCGCTATCTAGCTCTTTCCCTACTATTGCACTCACTGGAGTGGGAATAGTATTATTTACCCCTCGATATCCGGCGCTTTCCCTACTCTTGCACTAGTAATTTTTATCCCTCCGCTATCCAACGCTTTCCCTACTGTTGCACTCACTGAAGTCGGAATAGTAATATTTACCCCTCGCTATCCGGCACGTTGCCTACTGTTGCACTCAATGGAGTGGGAATAGTAATTTTTACCCTTACGCTATCCAGCGCTTTCCCTACTATTGCACTCATTGGAGTGGGAATAGTAATTTTCACCCCTCCGCTATCCAGCGCTTTCACTACTGTTGCACGCACTGGAGTGGGAATAGTACATTTTACCCCTCCGCTATCCATCGCTTTCCCTACGGCTGCACTCATTGGAGTGGGATTAGTAATTGTTACCCCTACGCTATCCAGCACTTTCCCTACTGTTGCACTCACTTGAATGGAGATAGTCATTTTTACCCCTTCGCTATCCAACATTTTAACTAAAAATATTTTTATTTTGTTAATAAATGTATGTATCATTTCTTTAAATAGTTTAATGTGTTATTTAAATATGGAATACTTTATTTTAAATTATTTATATATGTGTTTATTTTATTTTTTATAATTAAAAATGTTTAGAAAGTAAATAAAGATAATAGTTAATGAAATGTATTTAAGTAAATATATGTATATGCGCACTTTTTTGTGTTTATATTTATTAAATTAAGTTTATTTGTTATAATTAGTTAAACTATATATTAAATTTAATTTATTTTGTTAATGCTATTAATATTATTTAATTAATGTATTCTATGTTATTTTTTAAAGTCGATGTTTTTTACATCTATTTTTTAACATCAATTTTTTTGAGTCGATATTACTGTACTTACCTGTTTTAGTATAGGTATTTGATATTTTTGTAATCAATATCGTCACATCAATATTTTTTTCATCTATATTTTTGTAATCAATATTTAAACATGGAACCTCTTTTTTAGGGGGCCCCTAAGTAGTGTTCAGTTCACACTTTCAAGAGAACAGTCAATACAAATATACAGAGATGTCCATTGTAATCACAGTTAAAACCTTCAGATAAATGAGGGAACCCCTATTCCTTCTGTAGGTTAGTCAAGCGTGACCCTTAAAGGGTAAAATCCCCATCCCTGGTTTCCCAGTTTTGGATCTTATTGATTGAATCTTTTCTCTTAAAATGGCAGCTCCTGCAGTTGTGATAGGAGCAAATTACAAGCGGTTACACGCATCTGCAAGCAAATGGAACCCCCAGTGCGGCAAGGGCAGTTACCTTTTTAATAGCTACACATACAGCATATGCATGTGAAACATTTGGCTCATGAGTGAAGTTTGAGGGACTTGAGGCAAACACAGCACGCTTTCCACTCTCAGCATTCTCGCCATCAGTTCACTCATACAGAAATTGTGGACACATCAGGATACTAAATAAGCATATTAATTTGAGTTTAGGGACAGTGGCAAAGGAGATGTGGCAGTTTGACTAATCATTTAATTGAGAAGGGACATTCAGCTGACAAATTACACCGGACAGCCGTGGACAAACCCACCAAACCACTATTAGATACTAACATCGCACACACCTCTTCATCAGAGAACAAAAATGGATCTGTAGATTACGTAGCCACACTGACAGGCTCAACGATGAGATCCCCTGTTCATCGATTCCCTGCATAGATAACTTTTACAGCTAGGGTGATTCAACACTAAACACCTATTCTACTGATCCTTCCAATGGCAGACATACACATATGTGCATGCTTTTGGTTCAGAATACCTTACTGCCCAAGGTTCCAAGATAGCCATACACCTCTTTCTGACTATCCAGACTGGTATCATACCCACCACGTAAACATTTTCCTTTAAAACCCAGCAGGTATAGGTAGCTCTAAAGGTTTTAGTAATCGGGACTTTTTTATTTTATTTTTTCTCAATGTTTACCATTAGATGCTTCACAAGCGAACCATAGTTCAACACGATGACCTACATCCATGCTGGGGTTTAGTTCTCCTGACACCAATTTAGTAGTACCCTCACCTCTCTAGCACGCTCCCTATGAAGTGGGTGTTTGGTCAACTACATATCCATTTACAAGCCTTCTACGGGCCTTGACGACATAGATGGACCATCAGCATGCAATACATGAATATAGGACTGCTTCCTCCACAGCAGCCAACGTCCTCGCTCCTGGCATTGGAAGCGGCTTGACTGCACCTAACTCAAAGTAAGGGGTTTTTCCCCTCTGTGTTGAACCCATAAGACATTGCACTATAGCCGGCTTTTCGGCACATTTCATGTAGCCTGATTACACTCTTGGAATCTTTGAGAGACGTACGCTCTCTCTGTGGAACCATCCTTTGCCAGTAGCCAGTTGTTTGTAGTATACAACAAGGCTCGTCTTTACTGGTTATTCAGAACCTTGTTTACAAACAGACAGGCTCTTCCAGTAATAGCCTGTTAGTTTAGTTATACAGCACCTATATGGCCAGCCCCACTGGGGGTGTGTGTACCAGCCACGATTACCAGCCCCTTCATGGTTTGAGACACATAAATGCTGACAATCTGTCTACACAGTAACATTCCTTTTTAAGAGATAGTTCACTTTTCATTTACTATCTTATCAATGAGCAGATCGGCAATTTGATTCATATCACATTTACACGGTCAGCCCCATTGGGGGCTTGTTTACTAGTCATGATTACCCGGTGCATTGTCTCCTCATATAGCTTCTCTCCCTTTTTATCTTCAGATGCAATCCTGCTCTTAGTTGGGTGACTATGTTTGAGACCAGATGGCTACCACTATTCCAGTTATGGTTAAGTTTTTATTTAGAGCACATGACTGGTATTTCTTTGTCATTACAGTACTTATTGACACCTATCAAAAGTAAACACTTCTTGCACTTATCAGCACTCCTGGGCAGGTGTATTCACAAGCATACCTAGAGATGGCCAGTGTGGGTCCTATATCTTTACACCTACTTTCGTTTTAAAATTCCAACTCTTTAGCAATTCTTAAAATTACACCTCCTTTGGTCTGAAGTGCCTATGGTTTTACTCCCTTTATCCCTTGTCTCCCCTACTCTCTCCTACAATGTTCTATAGGATAGAGAGTACCTTGAGCCCCACGCCACGGCCCTGAGTTGAGGCACCACATCTGATGACTGCTGGTAAGCCTCACTTAGAGTTTTATTTGCATTTAAGCCTGTTTTGATATATTAAATACTCACCTTATCCTGTTGCGTCTTCCTCAACTGTTTTAAGTATGCCTGCTCTATATGTTTTAAAGAATAGATTTGAATATACACTTCACTGTATCTGGGTGTTGGGTGGCTTAATTCCACCAACTACCCACTCTTAAAATGATAACCTAGATGTCTATATATATTTCTCTACAGGTCACCATCAGTGGATATCCCCTTCAATTCGCAGAGGACCAAGCTCATTGAAGGGTATTATTTATATTGCAGAAAACATCAGCTGTGCTCCTCTCAGTGATAGAGGTGCAGCCTGCACCATGACTAGATCACGGTGCGAGGTGGTTCCCGATGATGAAGCATGCCATCTATGGTGGGTGAGGGAAATCGTGCTTTAAAAGTAATATCCCATCTTAGCTAGGTTATCTTGTTTCTTGTTTTCATTTCGTACTCAGACCCAGGTGTTCTATTGTGCCATATAAAGGGATGGGGAACCCAGTGGTGGCTGTCAAGTATGCTGATTGGAGAGGCGAACAAATGGATAGGGGCATAAAATAAATAGACACAACAAAATAAATATGTGAAATAAAAGATGTTTAAAACACTTACCTGCTTGTGCACACACATCCTCCTCGCTCAGGTACTCTTCTTTTTCAATGTCATGTCCAGGGCCCCAGCTAACCTACTTAACCAATCCTGGTGGTGTTCCCAGCTTGAGAGAAGCGCCAGGTTTGGAGGGAGTGGCATCTCTCGTGCTCCAGAGGACAGTAGAGGCAGGCTCTCAACCCAGCTATCTAAGACAGCTGGGTTGAGAGGTTTATAGTGCGCATTTCAGGCTGACCATCGCACGACAGTCGGCCAATAAGGCATGCACACTATAAACTAGTGCACAGGCAGGCCACCACTGTTGCCACTCAGCAGGACTTGTTGCCAAAAAATAAAATGGTAATGAATTAACTTCATTACCATTTAATTTTTGGGGTCATTTAAGTGGGATAACGCTCCTCTGCTCTAATGGAGGAGCTGTCGCTGGCCCATGCACCACAGTCACAGCTTCTGTGCCAGCTCTACTCAGCCTGCTGTAGGCTGATATGAATGTGTCTATGCTTTGTGCTGTACTGCATTATAGTATTTGTATTGAGCTTCATACCCCTGATGCAACCCTAAAGTGCATTTGAGTAGATGAATAAATGGCTACTCCGTTCTTTGTTTATGGTTGGTAGAGTGTGTGTTTATGAACTAACCATTGATTGTTCAGGTTGGGGCCCAAAACGTTTCACAATGGGCTTTAAGATGTCTTTAAACTCGGAAAGAAGTAAAGAAGTGTAAGAGATTCATTTAATTATGCATATGCTCTACATTTATGAGTAAGCAGCTGATTCGTTCATTGTGGATGGTTTGAAGGATTTGAGTTCATAAAACTGACTATGTGGGAAGACCTTGGCCTTGTACTTGAGGTCTGGATGGGTCCTTTGTACACATTGCAGCAAATGTGTGGTAACCAAAAGGGACAAAGAGATGCAGAGTAGGAGAAGAGATAGAGACTGCATCTGAGGCAGGCACGGGCGGCACAGGTAACAGCGGGGGGGCGGGCGGGTGTCTGGGAAGTGGACAGACAACAGGAAACAAAAAATAAAATAAAATAAATAAAACCACTTACCTTGTGCTCGCCGCAACGCCAAGACGGCAATGCGGCGAGCACTAAGTTAGTGGTTTTGTTTATTTTTTCATTTTACGTGCCCTTTTCCATCGTCTGTCCAATTCCCCACCACCTGCCCCGCTCCACCGCCCCACCGCTTTTACCTGTGCCGGCTGCGCCTGATCTGAGGTTTACTTTCCTCATTCCGATGCAAATGATTTGTTGTTGAAGTGTGGACTAAAGTCTAGAAGAAGTTCTGCGTGTCAAGAGTGGTCAAAACATGTTCAGAATTGTCTGTATGTATCTATGTGTGAATGAATGTATTCATGTATGCATGTATGTGTGCATGTATGTATGAATGTATGTATGTATATATGCATGTATGTAGGTATGTATGAATGTGGCTTTTGCATAGTGCAAACCATAGTCAAAAGGTAGTGGAAGCTGGGTCTGGTGGCTCAGTGGACTAATGCATCCACTGCAGGGGCCTGTGTTCAACCTCATTGTCACAGGTTCAAATCCTAGCGGGTCCACTCAGCCTTTCATCCATCTGAGGCCAATAAAATGAATACCATTGAGTTGGGTAACAAACGTCTGTTATTCAGCGCCAAGAGATCTTAATGGGGTGAATGTGGGCTTTACAAATACACATTGTTGGACTTGGCCCTTTTAGGCTAAAGCTCCTTAAACTTTTTGCCTTCCTCCTACACCTTTTTCTGACATTTGTTGCCGGCATAGATGCTTTGAACACTTTGCCACTGCTGATCAGTGTCAAAGTGCAAGTGTTCCCTGTATAAAGTGTTCTGGTAATTGGTTGTCCATAATTGGTATGTTTGCCTTACTAGTATAGTCCCTAGTAAAGTGCGCTATGTGTGCCAGGGTTGGTAAAGCAAATGTTACTAGTGGGCCTGCAGCACTAATTGTGCCACCCACACAAGTATACCTAAGAAGAGATTACAGGCCTGCACTGCAGTGCCTGCACGCAGTTTGTTATCTGCCTTGTTGTCCTGACGAGAGCACCCGCTTGCCAGGGCTTGCCTTCTCTTTTCATGCACATCAGCCACCCCTATAGTAGGCCCAAGGTACCCCCTGGGGCAGGGTGCAGTGCATGTGAAAGGTAGGACATGTACTGAGGTGTGTACACTGTCCTGACAGTGAAATAATGCCAAATCCGTTTTTCACTGTTGCAAGGCCATCTTGCCCATAGGACAGAATGGGGAATGCTGTGTCCCATGTTTCCATCATATCTTCCCATAGGCATAAGATGGAGAGGTGGAGTTTAGTATGCCTGAACTCAGAATTTAATAACACATCTTTTTGTGAAGATGGTTTTAAATTGTGTGCTTACACACCACACTTTTAATAGTGGCTGGTTTCTTGTCTTAAACCATCCTGTGTGCCTCTAGCTGTTTGTGTATTGACCATCTGGGTTTGGATGTGACAGGGTCTGGAAAGTGTCCTGACCCCAGGGAGGAGAAGGTGACACATCAACAGGCGGGCCTGCATTTGATGTGGGGGAGGAGTAGCCCCCTGGATGGGAAGAGGACTGTGTTGCTGCCACAAAAGGATGAGTCCACCTCCTGCTGAGCGTCTGGGCCCTAGACCCTGGCCATTAAAGGAAGACGGTATGCACTGGCAGGAAGACACCTAAGTCTGGTTTGGTCTGAGGTCAGAGCCCCATGACCACGAAGACATCAAATGTATTTAGGGCTAGAAGTGTAAGAGCTGAAGCCCCTGAACTCAAGACTGAAATCCAGATTGAAACAGGATTGAAACTACTTTGTGGCAAGAGAAACCTCTGCTAAAGAAGATGAGCTGAAGAGACTGAAGAAAAGGACTGACCTTGCTGTGTGTTCTGGGGCGGGCCTGCAGTTTGCTGATTTGACTGAGGAGAAGATAAGGGACTTTGCTGTGTGCAGTATCCCCCTGTTTGAGAGGACTTTGCGGTGTGCTGTGTCTTGAAGTAATTTGTCTCCAAGGGCCCGAGGAGAGCTTGTCCCTTGTGGAAACTCAGGAACATAAAAAATGCCCAAGTGTGTCTCAGCAACGCTTTGTGCGTGTGCTCTTTGCATGCCTGAGATTGCCGTGTGGTCGGTGGTGCTGTTTACGAGGTGCCCCGTGATCGCATTGCCCCTGCAGCCTGAAACATCATCAACGCTGCTGCATAGCTGTTTGTGGCCCGAGCCGTCATCGTAACTGAGACTGTGAGGAAAGATCGTCACCGCAGGCCCGAGCCGCAACGTGCTAGAAGCTTCCTTGAACCTAAGAACTGTGTCTCAGCAACGCTGTGTGAGTGTGCTCTTTACACGCCTGAGACTGCTGTGTGCTCCTTGGTTCTGTCTACGAGGCGGCCCCTGACCACATTGTCCCCACAGTGTGAAACATCGTCGACGCTGCTGAATAGCTTTTTGTGGCTTGAGCCGTCATTGTTACTGAGGCTGTGAGGAAATATCGCTGCCGCCAGCCCAAGCCGCAACGTGCTACAGGATTGCTTGATGCTAAGGAAGCTATGCGGTGAAAGGGATCGTGATTGTTGTTCGTCGAAAGGAATCTGCCCAAGATCAGAAGCGAAGGAGAAGGCAGCGCCGTAACCTGGCCGGCTACAGCGTCGCCTAGTAACAGAGCTGCAACGTGATCAGGATCACCCAGCAGGACGTCCGACGAGCGGAGGGAGAGAGCACCCCCCAGGTAAGGTTTGGACTCCAGTCGGGAGCCGCAAGCATTTGTGGCCTGGGGAGGCATGCAGGAGGAGTACAGGAGTGCTCTGAGCTCTTTCCTGCTGCTCTGCGTTAGAGGTGCTGAGTACCAGAGTTGCCCGCACCTACCCAGCATTACCGGGCCGCTCTTTTAAGCGTCTGACAGTTGTCTCTGTTGTTGGGGCCTAGTGGTTCCTGAGTTGACCGCACAGATTATTGACCACATTATTCTTGAAGTATGAACTGCCTGATTTATGCATTATTGACCACATTATTCTTGCATTATGAACTGCCTCATTTATGCATTAATTACCACATTATTCTTGCATTACGAACTGCCTGATTTATGCATTATTGACCACATTATTCTTGCATTACGAACTGCCTGATTTATGCATTAATTACCACATTATTCTTGCATTACGAACTGCCTGATTTATGCATTATTGACTGCATGATTCTTGCATTACGGACTGCCTGATGTGTGCATTACTTACCGCATTATTCTTGCATTACGAACTGTCTGATTCTTGCATTCAGGACTGTCTTAGTACTACATTACGAACTTCATTCAGAACCGCATAGTACTGCATTACGACCGCATTAAAGATCGTGAATTGCTCATTAATACCACAAGAACCTACAAGCGATTGCTGGCCTAATAACTGGCAGAGCGAAATTTTACGAATACGCATATGTTGGATTTCTATTGTTTGGTCTCATCATAATCATTTTTATAAAGATGCTGCTATTTTTATGAAACCAGTGTGGTGTCCATTTGTGGTGTAATCACTGGGTTACTGGGACTGTGGTCGCAAATACTTTACATATTGCTGCCCGTGCCAAGCTACCAGGGGGTGAGCAGGGGATTATCTCAGAGTGTGTCCCTCCTTACCCTGACTAGAAGCAAGGGTCTCTATTTGGACTAAGGTACCTACCTCAGCGAACTAGAGACCCCCAGTTTAAACACACATGTTATGCTATATTGTGTTATCAGTGTACAGTCAGGACTCCAGCAGGCCATGATACCTATTTACTAAGATCGACCTATCCATGTACATACAGGAAATGCAGCCAAGTAACTTATCTTGCAAATACCTAATTCGAGCAGAGAAAGGATTAAAACAAACACGTCTACGGTTCTGAAATGTTAAATCCACTGACAAGCGGCGCAGCGGCCGTGGTCTGAGCAGTGCTTTTCGAAGGGTGGTCTGTGGGAGCTGTTCACTTCCCTTCTGCCGCCCTCTGAGCGCACAGACAGTAGCGCCTTGTTCGCCGAGGCTGTAAGTGCCCTCTGCAAGAAAGGTCAGCGTGGGCTGGCTACTGTACAAGCCGACATGAAAGAGCCCAGCAATAAACAGCCTGGCCGGCTGCCCGAGTCATGCCATTATGATTTGTCATTAATGCGCTCAGTGCGACGTAGCTGCCGTCTAATTGCATTATTTCTGCTTCTGGCACAGCTCATAACAGTAGTAAATAGGCCGCAGCTCACAGGGCTGAAAAATCCACATTCACTCGAGGTCCGGAGCGGAAATGAAGATGGCTGGAGGCAGGGCGCCTCTAACATCCTTGACGTCCGGAATTACAGCTTATTTTCTTACTGATTATCTCCGGAGTATTGTTCAGAGAGTAACGGTCCGCAGCGACTTCCAGTGCAGAAAGGTTAATGAAATGTTAGTATGAAATTTTACTGGAAAAGACCTGGTTTCTTTCATTTTAAGGGTGGAGGGTGAACTACAGTCTTTCTAGTACATTTGTGTCGTGTCTGTGCATCAGGCAGGAATGCAACTTTTCTGTTTCATTTCTAGCACCAAATGACTGTCAACCGGGGCCGGACTGGCCATTGTGGGCGTTGGGCATTTCCCCTGGAGGCTGGAAGGGTGGGGTCCGGTTTTGGAGAGGTGGGGGCCAGTTTTGTTACTGAGGGTTGGTTTTGAAGCAGTGCTACAATTTTGGCACCCAGTAACAAAAGCACCAGTGCTGGGGGTCGGTTTAGTTACAGTAGCGGGCGGCATTGCTCACTGATGGGGAGGGCTTGCACGAGGGGTCGCAAGGGGGGGATTCACAGGGGGTATTACGGGGGGGATGTCACGAGGAAATTAAAAATAAATGTAAACTTTACTTTCCGCCAGGTCCCACGCCTTCTCAGCTCCTGCTCTCCTGTCTCCGACAGGAACAGGAAGCAGGCAGCCAGGCTCCCTTCCCCTCCTCTAAGCCAATCACAATGCTGCAAGCAGTGTTATGATTGGTCGTGACGCCGCCCAGCCAGGGGCTAATGGGGTGGCCATGTTGCCTGCATGAGAAGGGCAGAGTGCTCATGACTGGTTTGGGCAGCCCGACAGGGCCGACCAAACAGTCTTTGCGCACTCAGGAGTGGGCAAACCATTCTTCTCCTGCCCTGCTCAAAGAGCAGAGCAGCCCCGCCCTCCCGCCCACCCGCAATGCGCACAGCAAACATAACATGGGAATAACTTTTAGTTATTACCATTTTATGTTTTGGCTTTCTCACACTTCGAGAAAGCTGTGGCGCAACTCTACTTCGCCCTCTGTTTATTTAACCCCTTGCGCCCTGGCCGAATTTTTGCACCGTTGCAGGAGAAATAAAGAATGGGTGGGGTTCGGACGGCCGCAAGGGGTTAAACAGCAGTGCTTCACCCTTGCACCCGCACACTCTTCATGTTAGAACCAACTACACCTTTTGAAAGGTGCGCTGCCCGCTTAAAAAGAAAGTGCGCTGTATTCTATAATACGGTCCCTGGAGTCTCTAACAACAGCCTCCATTATGCCGAGACATATGCCTAGATGCATCAAACTGAATTGCATTCGCAAACGGTGCGAATCGCATTTTTTGGCCGTTTGCAAATGCAATTCATTAATTTGGAATGCATCATGCATTTCGCAATTTTAGGAATCGCAACCATGTTGTGATTTCTAAAATTGCGATTGCATTTAAGAAATCGCAATTTGAGATTTCTTAAATGCTATGCTATTAATTAGTAACTCTGGGATGAGAAAAATCCAGTGACTTTACTGGACCACGCGTAATGAGGGCCACAGAGAAATGACACAGGAATTATGTGACAATGAAAGATCAAAATATAGAGTAGACTTTTCACAATTATAAAACTAATATGCACAAATTATACAGCATTACATTGGAATAAGAGGAACTATGCAACAGATTTTGTGGCATTTCATTTAGCTGTTTTGACAGATTAAGATGCTGATATAAAGGAAATCCCAGCTTCATAAAAACACGAATGTTTTGTCAGAAATGAAATTAGACACATTGGACATATCCTTTAAAAAATGTTATCCACCAACAATGAATAATTCTGCCTCGCATTGATACATAAAACGGTTCTATCTGCCTGCAATAGCAAAACAGAACGCTTAATGCATATGCAATGTATGCTCAGCAGAAAGCAAGCAGACACAGTCACAATTTCTTGAATTGAAAGGTTTGCCTCTTTTGCTTGGTGCATCCCAATTTTGTTAGTAAATCTTCCTTTGAATTTGAAGTCGATTTCCCCTTTTAGGAAAGGATTCTAGTTGAGACGGCTTGTCCTCCACACAGATTGCATTACATAGGCCTGTACTTGTGTGACACTAGGAACATTCACCGAGGGTGTCTTACTCTACGCCTGATGCTCACAGTCATTACTGTAAATGCACTCAAGACAATGTTGGCTAACATTTCAATGCAATGATAAACACACCAAGTGATCTAGGTCACCAGAGGTCCCCGGATTTAACATACCGGGTCCATTAGGCATCACCCCTGGATGCAGCTCCTGCCTTCCTAAACCTATAGAAATGCTTCCACAGTCTATGTCCTCCAATAAATAGGCTGCCATGATTACCCCTCTGTATGGAGTGAGACCACATGAAGGTCCCTCCCACGTAGGTTACAACAAGGATGTCCCTTAGGAGCACTGGGTTTACAGTTTGGGGCCCTAAAACCAAGCCAAAAAGAAAATATGTGGGTACACCACCTAAGGGACAAGTGAAAAATCAGAAAGATGGGATAGTGTAGTGACGTGGCATGATTGGTGTGTAACGCAAGGGGGAAATGTAGTGATATGATGAAGCTGTGGGCTGGGGGAGCATGCTTCAGAGTGCTGCGAGTAAATGCTGTCAGAATGTGGGCATCCATGCAATGTTCATGTCTGGGTGCTGGGTAGTGCCTGGCAGCTAATTAGAGCTGCTGAAGGGAAGGATGGAGCACTAACAGGGCCTATCAGGCAATGTAAGTAACTACATTTATTATTATGAAATAGAGAACATAACTCCTATCCCAGTGACTCACAACACTTGTGTAAAGAACCTGGGCCTCATTTATGAGAAATGACGCATCGCTGCGTGAAAGCAGCGATGCGTCACTTCTCAGTGCGCACTCCTTGCGTCATGATTGATGCGTCATATTTATAATATGACGCATCATGTCGCAAGGAGTTACAGATACGTCAGTATTTCTGATGTATTTTTAGGCGTAAAAGTGACGCATTGCTGGAATGTCACAAAAGTGATGCAACTCCAGCAATGTGTACTTTCACATGGGCAAGTCCCATGTTGTTAGTGCCTGCGTCAGTCTTACGCCTGCCATGAAGCAGGGGTAAGATTTTGACGCATTAGCGGCCAAGAAATGGCACAGTGAAATCTTATAGATTTCACTGCGTCACTTCCATGACCCTTTCTTGCTCCAAAACGGCCCCCTTGCATACATTAGACATGGAGCAGGTATAATGTGGCGCAGGGGTTTACAAAGTGCTGCATCTACCTAAATGCGTCACTTTGTAAATATGGTGCAACAAAGCACATTTTTTATGCCACTGGTGCGTCACAAAAAGTGATGCACCAGTGGCGTAAAAGTGACGCACAGCCTCATAAATGAGGCCCCTGACTTCAGGTCCAGACTGCCTGTGTTTTCCACCAGGTATTTCCCGAGTGGGCTGGAGCTATTACGGGTTGCTTTTAGGGTGGGGGTACGGTGCTGGCTTCTATTCCACTTTCTAAAGCTCCCCCAGGTAATTACAGAAGGCCGGGGGATTCAGGATGGAGAGAGATGAAAGAGGAATAGGAGAGAGATAGAGAAGGAGAGAGAAATGAGAGAGGAGGATGGGAGCAGGGCTGATTTTGACTCGTATGCCTGGGCTGCTTTTGGTTCCCTGTTCCCAGTCTGGCTCTGCCTGCCCTTCGACCATAACAGGTAGCAGGCACAGATAGCTCGAGACTCTCTTTCTCACAATGTAATACTCTTAGGATGTCTTTTGTATCTTCTTCTGCTAAGCTTTCATACAATATATACAGTGTTGGCTGCCACTTACCAAGGGTAGTGGGGCGGAGGGCTTTCAAAAAAATTTTTTGATAAAAATAATAAAACATTTACCTTGAGGCGTGACGAGACGTCCTCCTCCACTGGCCATTTCCCTTTCAGGCAGGCTCCAACGCGGGACCAGGAAACTACACTAACCAATTCTGGCACGTCTCTCATCATTAAAGACGCATCAGGATTGGAGGGAGCGGCCTCTCGCTGAGCTCCTAAGACCCCTGGAGCCCTGTGCTTTCTCTAAATCAGCTGTCTAAAAACTTTGAAATGCGCATGTCTGGCTGGCCATTCCAAGATGGCTAGTCAAAGATACATACTCATTTTAAAGCGCACTGTCACAGCTCCCTGCTGCTGCCACTTGGCAGTAATGGCCCGCCCGTCTTGTCACTCAGTTCAGGACGGGCCGGTTGCTCAAAAATAAAATGGTAATAAACTTTATCACCATTTTATTTTTCACCTCTGGCCTGTGGGTCGATGCCCCTGATGCCTACAGCTTTTCAGGGCTCACTTTTATATGTTTTTTGGGGGGAGGGGAGGTCCATATAACGCAAACTCAACCCAAAAGTATCAGAGCGCTTTACATGAGCATCAGTAGTGTTACAGGCGACCAATTGTTTTTTTTGTAAGGCTCGGGGTGATTAAGTGATTTGCCCAGAATCACAGAATGTTGAGCGTCCCTGCCGAGACTCGAATTTGGTTCATCAGCTTGGAAGTCCACTGGTCTAGCCGTTAGGAAGTTATTGTTATGGAATATTAGCGAGAAGTGCTTGCTACTGTAAGATGCTTACTGCTTTTGCCATTCCACTGGGTTACTGCCAGTGGATTTTGTAGTGGAATGCACAATGAACATGCAGTCTATCAATACTCTTAACAACCGGAGGCTTGAGACAATATCAGCTCCCCAGGTTCTTGCATCTGGTAACAGAAATGCATGTCAAATGCAGCATTTTTCAAAACGTTGAAAATTCCCTTGCTCGCACTATAATCAGCTCGGTACCAACAAAGAGCTAGAATCTGTCACAAGCTCTATTGTCAGTGAGGATAACATTGGCTCCATTTTCACCACAGTGCAAGACGCCACTTCTTGTCAATGTGCACTTATAGTTCTATATATTTCTTTATCAAAAACTCTTGACAACAGGCAAGGACAAGGTACAGTGCACAAAGAATGAAGTGGCGGGAAAAAAATGTAGTGGTATACCATTGGAAAAGGAAGATACTGGCTCACAAACTCCTTCATCCTTCTACTTCAAATAAGTTGCAATGTATAGATGCAATAGTTCATTTTTATTAATCAGGATGAAATAAATTCATAAAAAAGTTTACAAAGTTAGGTTAGCTTCATCATTCATTATGTACTGCTGTTATTACACAAGACGTTAAAGCAATCTAAAAGCTCCTGAGACTACAATACCAGGTTATCGTTACTGGCATGCTACAGATTTGTGCTGCCAAATGTTTTCAGATTCTGAGTACAGGTATCTCAGTTTGTCATGTTTAGCAGAAGAACAGAGCTAGATTTCCAAGTCTAACAGGAATATGTCTCCAGATGTCAGAATTCGCCAACCCTTTGCATATTAATCTACCAAAACCTGGCATCAAAGCTGATAATGTAATTTCCATTGCTAAAGACACATAGTGGAACTGCTGAGTGCACCGTCCTACAGGATTCTTCCTTGAGAATTAGACACATGTACTTTTTAGACAGGTCTGTCAAGTTCAGGGTGCAATAGTTGCACATTCTTTTCTTGTCAAACTTGCCAGAAGGCAGGGATACTCCTTGCTTTATTCATGCAGCCAATGTGTTGTATTATGTATTGGTTTCACCTTTGTACTGTGTTAAGTTGGCATGTGTTAGTTAGAGTTTTAAACGCCATTTTTCCTTTCCTGCTGCCTCTGCACACAACATATTTTGTTATTAATGCTTTTCGCCTAGTTAGGTATTTTGCTTTACACGAGAATAACATGTTTGCTTATAATATCAGTCTTGCTTGGTAAGCTATGTCTATACAGTGAGTGCCAAGGCCTTCAAGGTTATCTCAACACAGCGCTTATTGTTTGGATTGATCAGTGCACAGAGTAGACATAATATGGATGCAGCTGTGGTCAACTTTGGTTTTAGGCGCGAATGATATTGCACTGCGCAAGGCAGGAGACACACACTTGATGAATATCCGTATGCAGAGTGTTGGTGTAGGAGATGATGTGATCCATTTCCACTGAACCTAAAGGTATGGGCCCGCCCTTCTAAACGCAAAGAGACCTTCTGTAGATATAATATAATATACTAGCTAGGGAGGGTAAACTGAGGTTCTATTTAGACCTGTTTCCTTTAGCATTTTAACATGCTTTCACCCTTTGTATTTTACGGAATAGTAACTATGCTTTTAACCTTGATCTTCATAATATGTTTGCTTGTATTAGCTAAGATACTGCGTTTGAGAACACTGCATTAGAAATAAACATTTCAAACTCGCACGTGTCCTCATTGACTCCTTGTTCTGGATTGATATGTTAGTATAACGAAAGTGTTCTAAGTCCATGTTCTGGGTTGTCTAAATCATTGGGGTTTTGTAAGCACCAATGAGACACTGATAGCTAGTCTGGTAGGGTATTTTGGATGCTGAGGTGAGTTTTGGCACACCTTAATTCACTGAGGTTCCAAGTCTCTATGCACAGTTATGTATATGAGCAGAAATCCTTGCTACAGTGTTGCTTATCATGTAGTGGTGAGGTGTGGTGCAGCGGCCAGGGCAGCTGACTTCGGAGCACAGGGTCCACAGTTCGATCCACAGTTTGATCCCTGGTTCTGGCAGCAGCTCAGTTAAGCAACATGTGACTCTGGGCAATAGCTCACTTAATTTCCACGACGGCCCTCTGCGCCTTGAGACCCGTAAGGGTGAGTAGTGCGCGCTTTACAAATACGGATTCTACATGTGTCATTATTACATAACAGGGATTGGTGTTACATTGAATGGTCACCAATAGAAGGAAAAAACGAATAAACTTAAAAAACCTCTTGAACGCAACTACATTGGCCTCCGGAGCATTAGAGGTAGTGCGTAATTTGTGCCGGTGGTCAGCACTGAGTCTCATGACTGTGTGCCAATTTAGGTACGAGCAAAACAACTTCTTAATTATTTCAATGTAAATTTCCCATTATTAGTATTCACCTCCAAAGCCATTCTGATAGCTTTGGGGGCTTGTAATATTATGAATTGTCACACTTTTAAGAGTGTGATGATTAGTAGTGTGTTGGTGTGGCATTGGCAGGGCAACGGATGGTGCAAGCTCTAGTGTCCTCCTGTTGAGGAGCCCCAGCACTACGTTTCTTACAAATTAAGCACTGATTAGAGGTGCCTGCACTCTCAATCCTGAGTCCAAAGAAGGAGAGGACTGGAGACAGAAGGAAATTTCCAGAAGCTGTGGAACAGGAGAAGAATTAAGGCTGAAAAAATATATGTAGGAAAGAATCAGGAACAAAAATGAGTGACATGAACCCATTGAAAAGTTACCAGAGTTTGTGACACATTGTACTGATGATTTCAAATCCTTATATATGGAAAAGAAGCAGGAAGTAAAGCACTTGAATTTACATCACTATGACGGATTGGGAAAATAGCAGTCACAACTTTGGAAATAGGGGCCATGCTGGTATGGGCTGAACAAAATATATCACTTGTTTTGGTAGTAGAGGAAACTGGAGAAGTGCCATCTTGTGCAAGATCCGGTGACTTTCAGAAGAATCTGGAATGGTTTTAGGGAAAAACATATGGAGAGACCACGACTAAGCACAGCTTTCAAGTAAAATGTAAGAAAACATGCAACATAATTCACAAACAGCTCTCAGAGGGATCTCATTAGACACGAGGTTCTGAATTTAAACAAGACTGTGTTCACAAACTGGCATCCTTCTCCAATGAGTTGCGGCCGAAGGACACAAGGGCCTCTCCCTCTTGTAAGGCCCCAAGGAAGAGAAGTCAAGGGGCTGTGCTGCTTGTAACAAATATGCATAATATGCACTTCAGAGAAAATGTGCTCAGTTGTAGTTTAGAGAACAAATGAAAAATGATATGCCCTATACCAAGAGTGGGGATGACTCCTGCTTCGGTAGATGCAGGGAGTATGGGCAAGTGAGAGGGAGGCAGAGTGCAGTCTTCTTGATGGTTGTTGGAAGCTCAGATGGTGGTTAATGTGGGCGGGTGCAGCAATTTGAATTGGCAACTCTTCTGTACAGGAAGCCAGTAGAGTTGCCTGAGGTGGGGTTTGATGTGGGTTTGTCTGGGAAGGCTGAGGATGAGTCTGGCTGTGGCGTTCGGTATGGTTTGACGTCTCTGTAGGAGATGTGCAGTGATTCATACACAGAGGGTGTTACTGACATCAAGTCAGCTGGTGATTAGGACCTGGCTCATGGTGCGCCTTGTGTGTAGGGGTAGCCACTTGAAGATCTGACATAGCATGCACAGAGTGAGGAAGCAGGAGGAGGAGATGGGGTTGATCTGTGATTTCATGGTTAGCATGTTAATGATGAATCTGAGGTTTCTGGCATGGTTGAAGAGAGTGTGTGTGGGACCTAGTTCTGATGGCTAAAAGGAGTTGTTCCATGTGTTGATGTTGTTGCCAAAGATCAGTACTCCCGTCTTGTATGTATTCAGCTGCAGGAAGTTGTTCCTCATAAAGTCGAAAATGTTTGTCATGCATATATATGTGTAAGTTGGTTCTGGTGGTGGTGGAGTTGTCAAAAAGTGAGAGGATGAGTTGGGATTTTATGTTTAAGCTGTAGGATCTGATGATGTTGGCCATTGGGGTCATACATGCGTTGAATAATGTGGGGCTGAGAGAAGAGCCCTGGGGGACACCGGAGGTATTCTTCTATTGGTTTGAAAGTGAAAGAAGTGGAGAAGTGTGGCTCACTGGTTAGAGCAGGCAGACCCTTAAGCAGAGGTCAGACCCGGGGCCAGAGTTCAATTCCCGACGCGGCAGGGTCTTGAGCTCAAATGTCCATGGACTCGATAATTCTCGCTTCGGTGCCTGACCTAATCATGGGTTCACACTCTGCAACTCTGGGCATTAAGCTTGCTTAATCTCCACAACGGCCCCCCTGCGGCGGGATGCCTGGCTTTCACCTTGGGGATGCCCTGTAGGGGCTAACTCACAGGGAAAAGCCAGGACGGGTTCCCAAGGCAAGCGCGGAGATACCCCTTCGGGGGTCGATTCAGGCGCTATATAAGAAACATAATAATAATAATAATAATAAAGGTGGAAGGTGGATCCTCTGGGTTTTTCCGGTGAGCGTGTCCCCTTGAATGCCAATGTAGTGTAGTCTTTCGATCAGTGTGTGGTGGGATATGGTGTTGAAGGCTGCAGAGGTGTCGAGGAGGAGCAGAGCTGCTGTTTCTCCTCAGTCGAGGAGGGTTTGAATGTCATGGGTGGGTGTGATCAAGTGGTTTTGGTGCTGTGGTTGCTGCAGAAGCAAATTGGGAGGCGTTGAGTAGCTGGTTCTACTCCAGGTGTGTCATGAGTTGCTTGTTGACAATCTTTTCCCATACCTTTGCTGGGAATGGGAGCAGGGAGATTGGCCGGTAGTTGATGAGTTCACTAGGTCGGCAAAAGTTTATTTGTGTAGTGGTATGACTTCAGTCCCTTGAGAATGAAAATGAAGCTATAAGATTATAAATGTTTCATTTGTCAGCTGTTAATGCCTGGCAAAAATAATTTATTAGGAAAAAAGAATGCTATTGCTATTGATTGCACTTTTTTCTATCCATTAGTAATTGTAACATTAATAATACACCTGAAGCTGTGAAATGTTGTGTAAATATGGGATTTCAATTGAAATGAAAGCCCGGGACTATATTGCAGATAAATGAACATTACCATGAAATGGGCGCACATGCTTAATAAAGCCTCATAATTATTACACTAAGGCCCTCGCTAAGAGTGGCACTTCAATTCCAAAGAGGTTGATACTGGCACCACTGAAAATATAGGGTCTGCTGGGACCGTCTTCATTTCAATTGAACTTGAGCCCACACTCACTAACATGTTGCTGCGGCTTGTATTACTTTTATATAACAAGCCTTGTGTAAAGTGTATTAGTGGAATTTACTTTCAATGCAAATCATGGTTTGTGTTTGAAAATTGCATAAAATAAGGTAAAGTAGCTCTCTGTCCTGCTTTTTGCTACTTTGTGTTAAGGGGGTGTACCATTGGTGGTTCATTTTATCATCTTTGCATGTTTGCGGCACAGTACAGCACTCAAACAAAGTGGGGAAAGTATTAAAGCATAGTTTTTTTATACTAGAAGGGTCCCCTTCCAGTACAAAACCTATTCTTGACAGAACGCACACACCCATGCCCTATGGTGCAAGGGGGTATGCCTTGATGCATGGCAGACGAAAGTGCAGCAGCACAGGGAGAGAGGAGAACAACATCCTATAGTAGATATGGTGCTGTCCTGCTCTCTGTCTTTCACGAAAATCAAGAGAGCAACTTTGGTTGCTGCATTGCGTGAAAGTTAGTAAAGTTGCCTCTTGATGTTTGTTCAGTGTTTCACAGTTTCAGGGGCATCAGTGATTAAACAGTTTTTACTGAATGAGTAATGTGCAGTAACTATATATTTTTGTTTTTCATTACCATTTATTCTAGGTTTATTAATGTCACTTTTGTTAATGCCACCAGGGTCAAATGTCATATGGTGTTACTTCATGAGATGTCATGGGTGGGGGGTCAAAGGGCATGTGATGTCACTTCCCCTACCCCTGGTATTTTGTTGAATCGACGTCCATTTTAGAAGCCATCTTATTTTCGTGCTCCTACAGACTTCTAGATATTGGCCTGTGATGTTCGTTTTCCTTGTCTTTTTCACAGTTGGGCAAAGAGAGAATACTGCTATTTGACAAGGCTGCTCACTTTCTGGATTGCTTTAAGTATGCTTTGGAGTTGTTTTGGTGATCGCTGACCTTAGGTGCAGTGGACAGACTTACTGCGACCGGCCTGTGGAGAGAGAGGGGCATATTATCAAGGGATTTATCTCCGCTTTTTTGGCTTTAAAAGCCAAGAAAGCAGAGATAAAATTATCTCCCTATTACCTAGCTGTCGCTAACACCAGTTAGCGACAGCTAGTAGGAGATAGCGACCATCTTGGGCCCCGCTTTGCATGTCAGAAAAATGTATCACTAATGACATGCAAAGTGGGCGCGCCAAGATGTTAGCGACTGGAAACAGTCGCTAACATCGCTATCTCCTATTACCAACTTTTGGAGATATTCGCGCTAAGCGCGAATATCTCCAAAAGCTAACACCGGCCCATGAGCAGTTCTTAGCCATGTTATCCAATGGGAGGTGGATAACATGGCTAAAAGCATTAGCTCGGTAATGCCTGAATATCGCTGATTTTTCAGCGATATTCATGCATTATTGCCGATTTTTATCGCATTTGCGATAAACCTTGGTAATACCAAGGTTTATCTGCGATAAAAATCGCCGCAGCTCGGCGATAATGTTTTCTCGCTAACCAAGCAATAGCAATAATTATCGCTATTGCTTGGTAATATGCCCCCAAGTGCTCAGAATTTTAGCCATGATACTGGGACTGTGGCGATGTTGAGGAGGTGACTAATCCTACAAATTTCCGTACTAGGCATTCCACTTTTAGCTACTATTGTAGCAGCGACATATGAGCTAGAGGTTCCTTCCACTTCTCTTCTAAGTTAGGTAGAGTTTACTACTACTAGTCTTCAATGGAAGCAAACAGTACAGATGGGTTGTGGGAGCCATGGAGTGAGTTCACCTCATGTGTCTGTCTGCTGCTGGAGAAAACATACACACTCTCCATTGTCCTTTGATCTGTCCTACAAATGCAATAGTCACTCACTACTTTATTTTATTTTTTGTGAGGCGGTGCAGGGATGCATAGCTGGGAAATTATTGTTTACGGTAATTGTTCAAGACAGCTGGCTGAGGTGGTCTATGGATGATGTATGGATTTAATGCTAGGACCAGTAACAGCTCCAGGGGCTGTGGACCAGCCTTGATAAGCGTGCCAAGCTACACAGGGACAGAGGGCCCAGAACTGGAGGGCATTGTGACCTGACGCCAAATGTTCATCACAAGCTCTGTCATCTCACAAATTAATAAAAAAGTGTCGAAAATATATTTGTTGGAAGGGACATTGTCTTGGATCACAAAGTGTGCCAGACTGAGGTGGCGCCATGAAGCTGTGTCGGAACTTCTTGTTACGGAGTCTGATTCTTTCTCGTAGGAGCGGCTGACACCTTGTCTCTTTTCTACCACAAATCGCTCAACCGATGCCTAGTGGCCCTGACGTTGCTCTTTTCGACCTGTTGCACGTTGTTGCTGGAGGCTTTCAGTCAGCAGCGTGTGTGAGTCATGAGTGGGTGTCTCGTGCAAGGACGTGCTGTGCCTCCTCCCTGCCCACATTCTATGCCAGGCTGGAGCTGTAGGAGGCACTTTGTACTCTCTGCACTCCACTGATCTTCCTTTTGTTTGCAAAACGTTCCCTTCTGACCTCATTTTAAATGCGAATTAAACGAAGATAGGGTAAATGTTGAGAAATATATGATGATAGTTTTATTTATTTATGACTGGTCAACACTGTCCAAGGCAGGTGCATTATAAGTCAATAGAGCACGTTCTGCAGGGCACAACTACTGGCTTCTCTTCACGAGACTCCCTTGTGACATGATCTGAGCAGCTTCGTGGCCTTTCTGCTCTGAATGAGACCTAGGAAGCCGGGCTCCATTGATGGCAAGATGGCGATGCCACAGACAACTATGGAGCTGATTTACAAGCCCCTGGAGCCGCCGGCACGTCACTCTTTCCCACCGGCGGCGGAAGAGGCTTGTAAATCCGCCCCTATACGTTTAAGAGGAAATGAGCTCAAGTGAGCATCGCACTTGATCTTTCTCGTGTAATATTGGAGGCTGAAGGGCCTTTAAGCATGCGGTATGCCAGCACACTGACAGCATAATAGCATAGTAAGCACCCAAAGCAGACGGTTATGAAGTCACCGTTGTATAATACTAATATACACTGTACACATGTGGACGTGGAATTTTTTTAGGGTTCTTTCTCGTAAGTAACATACAAAGCATGGCTAGATTGGTGGCCAAAACTGAATATGTGTGGCATTGCGTAATATGCATTGCTTTCCATAACTGCCCAAAATTGTACTAAATCTTAGATCCCGTTGGGGTGATGTGGGGTTATGGGCCATACTTTTTAAAGAGAAAACGTTTAGTTACAGCACTATAATAGGTTAATATCCTCTGTGGTGGAACAGTAATATAAGGACACATTCCAATTGATATTGCTTTGAACGCCTCAGAAATACAAAAAGTCTGACACAGCTGGCGCTAAATGTAAACTTTCTTTCCCAAGCTGTGCAAACCACTATGTTTGCACTGTGCACTATCAGAAGGAAAAGAACGTTCTTGTAAATAGTTTTGTTAATGCATGGTTTCCAGAAATCTACATTTTGACGCGACATTTGTGCAGATATCAAACGCTCCTTCACAAGTATGTCCAAAGTGACGGTTGATTCAGAGGGCTTTAGGGTTTAAGAGTTTTACAACTACGCAGTTTATTTTGATTATGCGGCAGAAGATCTGAGGATAGTGCACATGGAGGAGTGTTTCGTTTCAGTCAGCCATTTCGAAGACATTTATTAGCTTGTTGCGTCACAATGGCGGGAAGCAAAATTGCAGCTGGATAGTGATTTGCTGGCTAGTAATACAGTGGGAACGTAATAGACATAGAGAGTCGCCAGGATATGAGACTCCAATTAAAAGCTTGTTAGTGTCTATTACTGGAAATGGAGGACCTGGGAGTGGGCAGTGCAGCTGCTTCCTATCTCAATGTTAAAGATGATATATATTTTATAGACATTTCGACAAAGGTCTGCTTCTGGAAAAAATCCAATCATACCCTGGATAATAATGCGGATAAAGTGCACTCCAACCTTGTTTGTCTCAAGAGGCGGACAAACATTTGAGGTACAAAATTATTCCTTCACAGCCCAAAAATCCCAGCATCATTTTTACAACTTTTTTGTTATAGTACAACACATCTTCTGATTTAAAGTTCGGCGGGGGTGGGCAGCGGCGGGTGGGGGTGGGGGGGGGTGTTTATAAGAAGTGGTAGACCAGTACTTTTGAAAGTGGTGCGGCGTAAAATACATTTCTGACTTCCACTTAGAGAGCAAACAGGAGCGGCTCCAGCGGCGCCCCACTGCTCTTTGAGCACGAAAAATAAATTGATAATAACGCAGTTATTATCATTTTATTTATCATAGGTTCGGGCCTGGGTTAGGGCTGAAGGTACAGAGAGGAGCGGTTTCCACACTCCAAGTGCGCATGACTGCTTGGCCCGACCAAACAGTCATGGGCACTTTGCATGTTCCCCACGAGGCTGCATTACTCAGCCTGGTGATGAACATGCATAGCCCCCCAGTCCCCATCTGAGCACCGGACCACGACGCTCAGACCAATCAATCGAAACGCTATATTGCAGCGTTGTGATTGGCAATGGGGAGCCTGGGTGCTTCCTGTTTCCGGGACTCGCCAAGAGAGATGTGGCCGGTGGAAATGGTAAGTGGCATTTTTTGTTTTTTAATGTTGTCCCTCCAAGTCCCCCCACCCTTATTCCCTGTCAGCCACCACTGAGAGCAAAGCGAGTGGCATCAACTGATTCAGCAGAGTGATTGGCTTCCGGCTGAAGGACATCGTCTCTACATCCACCAGGCATGCAAATGAAGGCTTATAGGTTCTACATTAGCACAAACACAACATAACTCAGAAGTAGTAGATTGCAAATGTTATGTTAAACTTAAGCAGCATAAAAAGGTAAATGATGGCGTACATTTAGCATTTTTCAGGGCAGGGCCACAACACAGAAGCCTGTGAGTGGCTAACTCGCTACTGTGGAGGCAGGCATTTTTCTATCAACAGAAAAGGGTAGCTCATGACCTCTAGGTAGCAGCAACCAACAGCTTCAGACAGTGAACCAACATAGGAAACATACATTGTATAGAATTTGGCAGGCTTGCATGTTTATACTGAAGGGCTTTACTAGTAGTAAGGTAACATTTGGCGTGCACCCTAATAACGACCTGAGATGATCACTGGGACACAATTTTGAGGACAAAATATCGAAAAAATATATATTGACAAGTATAATTTTCTTCACCTAACTTCACATATACGTACTTACGCTGTAAAGTATCTTCAAATTACATTGATGTGGAGTTAGGAATAGTAAATCTGTTCTTCCCTATATGAACTTACCTGTCGATATTCTGTCTAGGAAGGGGTTAGCCCGTGCTGTAAAAAATCATCCGGTATAATTATAAAAAGAAACAGTGCCTTTCAAACCAAAAACACGTGAATAAATGCCAGCTGAAAGTAAAAAAAAATCATTAGACATGTATGTAAAAAAAATGCACTCAATCCTATATTAAGAGTAAAAGGTGATGTCCTTGCTTCTGTTTCTAATAATGACCACTTTTGTCTGCTGTAGCTTTTCACAATAAACTTGTTCCCTTTAACATTGTACCAATATATTTACTGACACTTTGCCGTAACATAGTAGGTAATGAAAGAAATCCCGAATGTAGGGCAGCTGTACACATCTCAGTGTTGGTGTTGCGTACCATTGTTGATTTATTTCAGTCCCCCGCACCATTTAAATATCCAATTCTAAATCAGTGCCCAATGATATATCTGTCTTTAACACATAAATTGGTATAAACAATAAACATGTTAATTGAAAAGGCACTTCTCAAGGTGTCTGTTTCACAGGCTGTGTCTATAAAAATGTCAGGCAGACTCAGCACGGTTGTTATAATTAACGGCAGAATCTACCCCCAATTCAGCCCTGTTCTGCGCTTGTTTGTTTCTGCAGCTGCAGGCGCCTTTCTTTTTCCAATACATACAGGGCCAGAGTGGCCACTGGGATGGGGGCGGGTTTTTGGCCCCTGGGGGGCTGTTTTTGTTACAGGACCGTTTTTGCAGCAGTGCTGCAATATCGACCCCTGTAACAAAATCAGCAGAATCCGGCCCTGTGAAACAGCTCAGCTGCACCCCTAACGCCTGGGGAGCCGGCCAAACACTTTGCCAGGGCTGGTTTTGGTTCCCAGTCCGGCCCTGAACACCTAGGGCCTGTAGTGTCACTTTAGGAGCAGCTCGATGGTGTCCATCCTGCACAATAACGAGCCAACACGTGCACTACAGCACACCTGCTGCATGTTGATTATCCCGGAAGTTGGAGCTGCCGGCCTCAACCTTAGCATTATCCAATGAGGAAGCCTAACAGTGCAGAGGCAAAAGGAGTGCTGCAATTGTTGCCACCTACTGCACTG
The DNA here is from genome assembly GCF_964263255.1 of Lissotriton vulgaris. Taxonomy (NCBI): domain Eukaryota; kingdom Metazoa; phylum Chordata; class Amphibia; order Caudata; family Salamandridae; genus Lissotriton; species Lissotriton vulgaris. The sequence goes on along the minus strand of NC_141687.1, from coordinate 1,511,635,828 downwards.
TGTTGATATCGGCCTGCCCAGCCCCTATTACTTTACCTGAATGGCGCTCTGCTGCCCCCCCCACCCATTGGCCACAGCATAAGCACTCCATTCGAAATCTAAGCATTGTCGCTTTGAACTGTCACTCACATTAGGCTGATTTCATTCTCCTTGCATGAGCGTAGAGGGTGAGGAATAGTCCTCATCCAGCCAGCACATACGCAGGAGGACTCCGATCTCACACCTTCCTCCAAAAAAACGGATTCTTTAAATCAGTTTCAACAAGAGGGACCCAGAGCAGTGAGCACTTCTTTTGAAACTGCTTGGTGTTCATACTCTTCCTGTTGTCTCCTGCCAGATGCTGGTAGAGCAACTCCCCCATCGCTCTTTAACACCAGCGGCCAGTGATTATAAGAATAGCTAGTCATATCGTGAAAGGGTTATTTCCTTGAGTATGCCAGTTGCAAAATGAGGGGGCGTTGAACTGGACACTTGTGGTAACCCAATATTCTGGTTGAAAGGACATCTGGATCTCAAAGCATGCCACACCAATCCAGGGTACAGAGTAGGAATATTGTCTTTCTGGCGGTAAAACAACAGGTCATATAATTCAAGTGAAGTTACACATCAAACCTTTAAAACCTGAATTCATAATCTCCGAAAAGTATACAATCAAACTTAACTCAAGAGAGCAGCAATGATAAACCTGGCATGCTTGGCCTTGTTTCCCCCAAACTTTTTGCCTTCAGACCTCCGGTTCTGCTGACTTCGTTTTTTTGCTGGCTTTAGTGTTCTGTGCACTTTACCACTGCTGACCAATGCTTGTGCTGTCTCCTTAAAACAAGGTAGAATTGGCTTATACCCAATTGGCATGTTTAATTTAATTGTAAGTCCCAAGTAAAGTTACATTACCTGCGCCAAGAGCCTGGAATGCTACTTGTTAGCCATGGCACATATAGTGCCACCCACTTAAGTAGCACTTTAAACATGTATCAGGCCCGCCATTGCAGATTGTGTGTGCAGTTTTAAACTGGCATTTTGACCTGGAAAAATAAACCTTTTGCCAGGCCTCAGCCTTCCTTATTATTACATATAAGTCACCCCTAGGGTAGGCACTGGACAGCCCAGAGGGCAGGGTGCATTGTATTAAGAAATAGGGTATGCATTTTTAAGTTTTACATGCCCTGATATTGAAAAACTCTTAAATTGGTTTTCACTACTGCAAAACCTATCTCTCCCATATGATAACATTGGAGTTACCTTATTGCATTTCCATTGCAGTTTCCAAAGGGGAGCAGGTAATCGGTTCATGTTTGTTGTCTTTGGAAGTGGGATGAAAAATGTTCTGCAGCACACATAGAAAGAGGAAAATGCCTCAAGAGATTGTTTCTGTGCAGGAAGGTGTCCCTTCCTGCACAAAAACAAGCATGCTTTAAATGCAGACACCATTGCAACATGGTGCAAGGGTGCTTGTATTGGCGCTAGACAGCATATAGTGCACAAGCTCTGAGAATTTACAGGAATGCGGTGTATATAATATTAAGTACAGCGCATTCCTGCTGTTTCCCAATCATGCTGCATAGTGCAGCAAGGTGGCTTGCTGCACTGCGTGGATTTTTAATAAATATGTCCCTTAGTGTCTCAGGGTGTGTCTGGGTCACATGACTGGGGGTAGTTTACAGATGGGATTTGTGTATTCCTCCTAGACAGCCACATGCAATAGAAAGCTTAGGTCGGCCTGGATGGGCCTTCACTGGCAACCCTTGACCCTTCCAGGTAGGTCGCTCCCCCTCCATACAGCACCGCCTGTGTGTCCTTGCCCCAACTGCCGCTGCTGAGGAAGTTTGAGGCCCTCCTCCACGAGCGCCTCATCCCTGGTGGCCAGGGGTAGGCCGTAGGTTTGCTCATCCTTCATTGTATTGCCTGTATTTTCTTTCATTGCTCCCATTGTAGTGACTGCATTTTCATTGTTGTGTCTGTGACTGCTGTTGTCTGTCTCCCCCGCTGCCTGTATGTGGTCTGTGCCCATTCTCTCCCTCTGTTCCCCTCGCTGGCCCCTTGTCTCTCTGTCCGGTTTCCTTTCTGCTCCCCTCGCTGCCCCGTGTCTCTCTGCCTGGTTTTACCTTCTGCTCCCCTCGCGGCCCCCGTTTCTCTCTGCCCATTTTTGCCTTCTGTTGCTTAGCTGCCCCTGCATTTCTGTGACCTTTCTGTCCTTTCTTGGGACCTTTCTGCCTTCTGTACCACTCGTTCCCCCCCGTTTTTTGTGACCTTTTTGTCCTTCTTGTGACCTTTTTGCCTTCTTTGCCACTAGTTTCCCCATGTATTCTTGCAACCTTTTTGATCTTTTGTGACCTTTCTGCCCTCTGTGCCACTCGTTTCCCCCTCAATTGTTGTGCCCTTTTGCCTTCTGTTTCCTTCGTCGCCCATCACCACCCACGCCGCTGCGTCCCCTGCGGCTCCGCCCCCCCCTGACTGCCCATTCGCTGCCCCCACCTCCCAGCTGCTCCTCACTCCCACCTCCCCACATATTCCGGCCGCTGCGCGGTCGCGCCGCTGGTGCACGGCGAGCCCGTCTGCGCCCATCCGCTCCTGGACCGCACCCAACGCCAGAACCCCTGACCCCCGCACCCGCCATGATGACCGCCGCCACTACGACGCCAGCACTCTGCACGCTCTCAACCCCGGACAGACCCAAAACTGCTTCAAGGCCACCCCGAAAGGCACACACGGTCCTTTCACCTGCCCGAACTGCAGCTACACCAGCCACAGAGCGGACGAACCACCCGCCAAGAAAGACCTCAACCACCTCCGATGCATACTACTGAACACCCGCTACGCACGCAAACACTCCGTCGAGCTCTGGGCCCTGCTCAACACAACCTTCCCGTCGCCTTCCTGACAGAGACCTGGTTGAACAACTCCTCCGCCCCCAACATCGCCATAGCCATCCCAGACAGCTACAAGATCCCCCGCAGAGACCGCACCAACGGAGTCGGAGGAGGAATCGCCATCGTCCACAAGAACAGCATCAGGGTCTCGACTAGCACCGACGACGCGCTCAGCACCACCGAACACATGCATTTCCAGATCCACACTGACCCCAACTCCACCCTCAGAGGCATTCTCATCTACTGACCCCCCCGGACCCTGCCCCCAGTTCAGCGACTCCATCGTCGACTTCATCAGCACGCACGCCCTGACCTACACCGACTACATCCTCCTCAGAGACCTGAACCTTCACCTTCAGAACAATAACGACAGCAACTCCACCACCCTGATCGACAACCTCGCCAACCTCGGACTGAGACAACTTGTCACAAAGCCCACCCACTCTGCCGGCCACACGCTGGACCCCGTCTTCTCCTCAAGCCCGCACGTCTCCGTTAGCCACACCACCGAACTCCTCTAGACCGACTACCGCTGCATCCACTTCACCTTACAGAAACCCACCGCACACCACCGCACCCAACAGATCTCCCACCGCCGCTGGAGCAAAATCACTGAAGACCAACTACATGCAAACCTCGCTCTCAGCCTACCCACCGAACCCTCCAACACCGATGTCGCTGCCCACAACCTCAGACGCTGGATCGAGGACTGCGCCAACACTCTCGCCCGCTGAAGAAACCCCCCCTACAGAGACACCAGCAAGAGGACCATCTGGTTCACCCCAGAACTCCTAGATTCCAAGCAAGCCTGCCGGAAACAAGAGAAGAAATGGCACAGTGAACAAACTCCGGACAGCCACGCAGCACACAAGGATGCCGTCCGCAACGACAACCACCTCATCAGTGCTGCCAAGAAGACCTTCTTCAAAGACCGCCTCGACAACAACGCACACAACAGCAAGGAGCTCTTCAACATCATGAAGGAACTCTCCAACCCCAGCTCCAACACCAACGACATCCCGCTGTTGAAAGCCCTGTGCAACTCCTTCCCATCTTCTTCCACCGCAAGATAGCAGACATCCACGACAGCTTCAACACCCAGACAGCCCCAACAGACAGCAACACCACAGACCCTCCACACACCATCAACCACGTCCCCTTGCTAGCCTGGACCAGCATGAGCGTCGATGACACCATCAAGATCATGAGCACAATCCACTCCGGCTCTCCGTCAGACCCATTCCTGCACCACGTCTTCAACAAAGCAAGCAGCTCCATCGCAACCCACCTACGCAACATCATCAATCTCTCCCTTGAGACCGCGACCTTCCCAGAGAGCTGGAAACCCGCCAAGATCAATGCCCTACTCAAAAAACCCAAGGTAGACCCAAGAGACCTCAAGAACTTACGATCCATCTCTCTGCTCCCATTCCTGGCCAAGGTCATCGAGAAAATCGTCAACAGACAGCTAACCCGATACCTCGAAGAGAACAGAATCCTGGGCCCTTCCCAGTCAGGGTTCCGCAGCAACCACAGCACCGAGACCGCCCTCATCGCTGCCACCAACAACATCAGGACCCTGCTAGACAACGGGGAGACTGCAGCACTCATCCTCCTAGGCCTCTCTGCTGACTTCGACACCGTCTGCCACTGCACACTACGCGCACACCTCCACGCCGCAGGGACCCAAGACAAGGTTCTTGAATGGGCCACCTCCATCCTCTCCGGCAGAACCCAGAGCATCCGCCTCCCCCTTCCGTTCCGAAGCCTCCGAGATCATCTGTGGCATACCCCAAGGATTCTCCCTCAGCCCAACACTGTTCAACATTTACATGGCCCCGCTCGTACATGTCGCCCGACAGCACAACCTCAACATAATCTCCTACGCCGACGACACTCAACTGATCCTCTCCCTCACCAAGGACCCCATCACTGCCAAAGCCAACCTCCATAAAGGAATGAAGGCTGTCGCCAACTGGATGAAGATCAGCTGTCTGAAGCTGAACTCGGACAAGACGGAGGTCCTCATCCTTGGCTCCAACCCATCAGCCTGGGACGACTCCTGGTGGCAGCCCTGACCCCCACCAACCACGCACGCAACCTGGGAATTATCCTCGACTCAACACTCTCAATGACCAAGCAAGTCAACGCCGTCTCCTCCTCCTGCTTCAACACCCTCCGCATGCTCCGCAAGATCTACAGATGGATCCCGACAGGTAAAAGAAAGACAGTCACCCAGGCCCTCGCCAGCAGCAGACTCGACTACGGAAACGCCCTCTACGCGGGAGCCCTGATCAAGCTTATCAATCGACTACAACGCATCCAAAGCGCCTCGGCACGACTGATCCTAGATGTACCACGACATGGCCACATCACCCCCACCTGAGAAACCTGCACTGGCTCCCCGTCTACAAGAGGATATCCTTCAAGCTCCTCATCCACGCACACAAGGCACTCCACAAGACCGGCCCAGCCTACCACAACAGACGGCTCTCCTTCTACATCCCCAACCGCTAGCTACACTCCGCCGACCTCTCACTCGCCACCGTCCCATGCATCCGAAGAACAACCACCAGCGGGAGATCCTTCTCCCACCTCACCGCCAAGACATGGAACACCCTCCCACTGAGCCTAGGACAGACCGAAGACCTGCTTACCTTCAGGAGGATACTAAAGAACTGACTGTTCGATCAGTAGCGGCCCCCACCTCCCCCCCAGCGTTTTGAGACCCTTGCGGGTATGTAGTGTGCCTAACAAATGACAGATTGATTGGTGGGTAGAGCTGCACACAGCCCTACATACACTTGAATAGGCTGTGTCCTGTCACCACAGAAAGGACTGTATACCCCTTGTTGTTAGTGAGGAGCTAGGACAGGCAAGACAGGATGCCTGGGAGACTTCAAAGGGAAACCTCTAGAAGCTTCTCCCACTTCAAAGGAAGACCAAGGTATAAAAATTGGACCCCAGAAACCAACTCTTCAGTATACTTTTGCCCCTGTACATACTCTGCCAGGAAGAAGGACTACTGTGGTGCTGAATGGACTGCCTCTGCTGGACTACTGCTCTGAAGGACTGCTGCCCTGCTGTGCTGAGCTGCTGCCTGCTGCTCTCTTGACTGGGTGAGAAGGACTGGACTGGCATCTGTTGAACCCAGGACTCCAAAGTGACTCCAAGGGCTAGTTGGCTGGTCTCCTGACCTGAGGCCCAGGTACAGAAGGCTCCAACAACCTGGAACCCAGCACCTGGACTCTGCCATCTGTGAGTGTACCCTGCCAAGTGGTGCCACTCCACCCCTGGAACTTTGGAAGTGGGCCTAAGGTGCTCTTCCATCCTCTGTGGATCTGGCAGAACTGAGGCATCTCCTCTGCTGCGCAACCCTCAGCAGAACTGATGCTTAACTGCTGCTGCATGGATTTCCCAGTTCGCAAAGATCCACATTGCATCCCTGCTGCACAACACATCTGTGGGGCAGGTACTCGCATCCCTCGTCGACATCGCCAGATTCTGCATCACAGTCTCTCACCTCCTCAGAACTGATACATCATCCCAACTGTAGACTGACTTTGCACCGCAAGCCCTCGATGACAGGATCCTTGATGATGACTCGGTCCCTCGCACTGCAGACTCACTGCATCTCGGTAGTGACACATCACTCCTACTACACAGCACATCTTCGATGTGGACCCTCAAATGGCTCCGTAAAGCAGAATTTAAGGTACTCTGTTCAGTGGCCCCAACTCGGTCTCCCAGTAGACGGCCCGCGTTTCATGGCAGTTGGCCTGAACTTGTGACTTTGTCCCTGTCCAGACAACTAGGTATCCATAGTTAGACCTCTTGTTTTGGTGGATCCCTTTGAGGAGACTCCCAGCTCCTCCCTGCTTTCCTGCTTATACTTGTACAAAAGATCATGGCTAGAATAATCATATAATTTACAAAAGTTCAAAACTGCCCAGAACCTGTCACAGAAGTGAATTGCTGGAATACACAATAAATTCTACTATTTGATTATATAAATATTAGACAGAAACTTCCATTCAGTATGTTGGGAATTTCTGACTAGAAGCCTGTGAGAAGTTGGCCTGGCATATGATGTCCACTATTCTAGTCCTGCACCAGTCCAAACGACCCTTATTGATGGTAGGTTTAAAGACAACCTTTATAAAAAAGCCAGGAAGCAGTGGAAGAACCACCACCTGAATCCTACTTTGAGAGCAAGGGTTGATAGACGGCTCAGGAGAGATATTGGAGAAGTTCTTGCACAAAGAATACACTCAGAAGAAGCAGAGGCTGCGAGGAGCTGAAATGAGGTGCCCCACACAACTACATAGGGCACAACCTGCACCAAGAAACATCAGTCGGGTCCGTACGCCCGGAAGTGTCTTCCTTCTGAAGGCCGCTTCAACACCTGTGACTCAGGGTGTTTCAGAATTGATCCTGAAGTGAATTACACTCTGAGAGTGAGCACCCAAAAGGAACGCAACACTGAGGCAACAGTAACCATCGATCTGGTTGGAGTTTCAAGAGTCCCGAAGTGCTGGGAGAAGCCCAATAACATCTGGAGGAGTGTCATCACTGTGACCTATGGTTGGCACCTGTTTGTTTGGTAGGAGGACCCACATTGAAAAATCCCAGTGACTGTGAGCTCTGGTACCACCCATGATCTTCCACCACACTTTTTCTGGAGCTACAATGACCTACCTTTGATATGGGTGAAGTGAAGCACAAACTTAGCCTTTTGGGCAGAGGCTTCAACTGAGGTATACTTGCTTGGTGTGCTTTGTGAAGTGCACACCCTTAGAATGGGTTATCCTGACAGTAGTGCACATGCAGTACCTGTGAAAGGAATCCACAAACTTCATCATCAGGACTAAGAAAGGTACAGCTCCATTGTCTCCCAAGGTTCTCGAGTGGGGGATAGCTGAGAGATTCAGCCATTACTGGGAATAACCAGAGAACCAGGCAATACCCCCTTGCCAGAAACCATAACACTTCCCCTGTACAGGCCAAGGGACTGTGTACTGCACCAGAAAAGACTACCCATTTACATATCAAGGTATACATTTAAAGATAATTTTTTCCTACAAATCTAAGTACTGGCTGGACCATGACTTAATACTTGTGCCTCAATGAATGTTGAGTGCTGAGTCTAAATCAAACACCACTCCCTTGGTGAAGAATCAGACTGCTTGACTTCACTTCCCTGAGAGTCAATTACTAAAGGGGCGTACTTGGTGATCAGTTTAAGGTCCAACACTAAGGTTAAGCTCCTGGACACCAGTGGTACTTGTTTCTGGTTGATACCGTTTAAGACAAGTAATGCTTGACTGTCCAGGGACACATGAACATGTACCAACAAGGTGCTTTGTATCCCTATGTCTCCAATTGTAATTCTGTATAATGTAAACTCAAAAATCCCTAAACCTCCCACTACACTTGTCATAAACTCATTCTTGGCTCTCTCTTCTTCTCCCTCAAACCATCTAACCTCTCAAATCCACACACACATATCGCCAATACTGATCCATGTTAGGACATTTGTTTGATGTAACATGGACCTCTGCTCGTTGGAAGTAGGTCAGCACCATAGCCAGTATATCCACTGTGTCCACGACTCGCCATAAACTGCTCCTCTGACACTACCCGCTGCTTCTTAGGCACACCAATGATTTTAGGTGAAGAAAGCAAAATGCAGGACCTCTCTTTCTCACTCCCTTTCCTGCCATGACACAGCTAAACTCAGTGACCTAAGATAAGATAAAACACCACTCAGGTCACTCACGCTTGACACTAGAACACTTTCACAAGCCCACACTTCAATTCAACACTCTTACAACCAAGTAGCGTGTTACACTCTCATGAGTGCAACTCGGGTATTGTTGCGGTACAAAGTGCTTGACAATTACAATACCATAAAATCAAAAACATTTGGAAAGTGAGATCGACCAGGAAGTAGCGAAAATGGGAGAATCGCCTTAGGTTACTATGTGGTACACAAACAAGGATGCGTAGTCCAGGTGTAGTAGAAGATCCCTCTTTATTGACAGGTAGTTAGGTGGCAGGTTACAGGATAGGAAGTTACAAGGAGAAAACCCACCAGGAGAGAACTACCAGCTCCTCAGCCTCAGATGACCAACTGACAATCTCCACACAGGGAGGCACACTAACATTCCATGATGTCACAGGACATTCTCATAAAGTGGTAGAGAGGGAAAATACATAGAACCATTTACCACACATCCTCTTCCGTTAACAAACAACAGCAAGTAAGAAGTCAAGACGGAGCAGAAGGATTCAGAGGAGACTGTAGACACAAGAGCTAGTCAAAGAGACAATTTGAAAAGAAGGAAACTCAAGCATGAAAGCAGAAACAAAGGACAACAAAAAGAGGCATGTAGAAAGATAAACATAAGATGCACAGATGAACTAAATGCAAATTACATAACATGCCCATCCACCCTCCTTAATAAAACAAGGTAGCGATCCTGGCAAATCAAGCAGGGTGTAACAACTGAATGACAAAATGAGTGCAGATGGAAATAAGCACAAAAGGATGGAAAAGCAACCTACACAGAAAAAGGGGATGCCTTGCAATAAAGATTAGTGCATGACACGCACTAACAACCTCCCCTCCAAGGGTACACCTAACAAGGCAACCTTTAAACTGTAGAACAAAACAACTCCCCAGGAAAGGGTACACCAGAGGAAACTAACGCCCCTGGAACAAAGTACACAGTAGCCGCACACTGGCAATAGTGGCGCAACTACACCAAGAGGTAGCGCTGACAACGCACCCCGACAACCCACATAGAGTGATGCAACTTAGACCAACACAGACAACCTCCCCTAACAAAAGGGTACACAATTGAACAATGTAGAAATTGTTCAACGCAACATCACTTAATGGCGGCGCTGACAACGCACACCACCTTCCCCAGAAAAGGGTACACAAGGATACCAATCCTTGAAAATTTTGAACAAAATAGTTACATGCAGACAACCTCCCCTAATAAAAGGGTACACCACGTGAAAGTGCACAACGTAACTTCTCCAAAGGGTAACAACAAGACCCTAGGAAACAAAATGTAGGCGCTGACTGGCACCACAACCCCACAACCTCCCCTAAGTAAGGGTACACCATGAGTACTAACCCTAAGCACATGGATGGGGTAATAACTAGACACAAACACCCTAGCTGGCAAAGCAGGGTGAAACACAGGAAACACACCACGTGAGACCATACATCCCCTATATATGTAAATATACAGGGTACACCATAAGGTACAACATCGACCAAGTTACAAAACATGGCATTGACTGGCCACAGACCCTCCCCTAAATAAGGGTACACCGTAGGGTACTAACCCTTAGTACGTGAACGGGGCACAAACACCCTAGCTGCCAAAGTAGGGTGAAACACAGGATACACACACCCTGTGAGACCAAAACAACAACATCCCCTATATACATATATAGGGTACCCCATAAGACACAAGATGACCCTAGGAACCAGAATTGGCATTGATTGGCACCACGACCTCCCCTAAATAAGGGTACACCTTAGGGTTAGGATGTTGCCTTAGGAAACGAACACAGACACCACTACTGTGCAATGTAAAATGAAAACACACACAAATATAAGAACAAATTGAACTGCAACACATGAATAAAAATCATGAGCTCCAAACTTTCCATAAGAGCAACACAAATTCGCCATATTAAAAACACGCCACCACATTCCAGAACAAGACTGTGTTAGATAACATGCAGTGATAAGTTAACTGCTACGCGAATAAATAAATGACATTAGCTCCGGTGAGCGATATCTCACCCGGGGTCTTCGTAGACAGCTCCAGGTAGAGAAGAACACCAAAAACACAGCGCGATGTAGATTAGGCACTTGCCATGTACCAATGAAGCATATAGCCATAAGGGAGAAAAGTCAGTCACAAAGTCCTTGGGACACATGAAATCCGTGTGAAGAATGTACATCTGGCCTTTTATTTGTAATACGTAGCGTTTACGACAAGCAGGGGTCACTCGACAGGCACTGCAGGGCAAGCTGGAGCAGACCGGGAAGAAAGGCATTCTGTTCTTGGCCGAGACGTAACACCAGACGCAATCGTCCACACAGCTTAGAGATGCGCACTGACTCCACTCAAGATGGCGGTACGCCATCACGTCTGCGCCGGATGGTTCACAGCGAAGGCGTGCTGTCCAACGTCGCACTACAGCAGCAGGAGGCAGTATCAAGGAAGACGTCACAGACGAAAGATGCCGGCACCACGAGACCGGTAAGGTTGTGTGCGTCAGAGAAGTGTCCGCGCAAGGGCTGAAGAGAGTCGGTTCAACTGCCATCACTGAAACTGCGTAGTGAGTGCACAAAGACACTATGCCCCAACGTTATGAATATTGTTACAGTCAAAAGTAGAAACTTCACATGTATGACACAGCACAGCACACTGTTATGAAACTTCACATGCCTTAAAAACCACTCACAGAAGTTGGCTGATGTGAACAGTACTGCTAGCGCTGGGCAGATCAGTGTCAAAAAAACGCAGCAAAGACATGGGGCAAAACATGACTTAACAGATGACGGATTGTTGTGAAAAAGAGAACTGCTGGCGCCAGGGCACCTCCGGCAGAACAAACACAGCAAGTGTTCACAGGAGGAGAAATGCCCACACTGTAGGAAAAAACACGAATTCCACAGTGGCGAACTGTCAAGACGGACAGGGCAGACGAAAGGCACAACAGGGTGATCAGGCCTGCTGAGACAGTGGCTCTTGTGGCTGGAGACAGACAGTCTCCAGATGACAGCAAGATGGCAGTTAGGTCTCTCGCAACACAAACGCCCAGGGTACAGGCTGTCCAAGATGAATAGGACACTGGTGGGGTTGGCTGGGTGTTTCTCCGATTACAAAAGGATAAAAACTTACTTCTGTTTTAATCATGACTGGGTCCCAAAACAGTCCTTGGTTTCCTTAGTGCTCAGTTAAAGTCCTCTTCATGTGCAGCATAGGTTAGTCCAAGAAACGTCGCCAAAATGTGGTACACAAACAAGGATGCGTAGTCCAGGTGTAGTAGAAGATCCCTCTTTATTGACAGGTAGTTAGGTGGCAGGTTACAGGATAGGAAATTACAAGGAGAAAACCCACCAGGAGAGAGCTACCAGCTCCTCAGCCTCAGATGACCAACTGACAATCTCCACACAGGGAGGCACACTAACATTCCATGATGTCACAGGACATTCTCATAAAGTGGTAGAGAGGGAAAATACATAGAACCATTTACCACATACTACATTTGACACGATTACAGGACTGGGCAAATTGCAATGCTAGGTCACGAACACAGAGGCAGTCCTTCAAACTGCAGTAACCGCTCGGATAAAAAATGTAGGTACATTTTAATTTAACCTTGTACAGCACTTCAATAAACCTTTTGAAAGCAGAACAGAAGCATTAACATTTCATACATATAAATGCGGAAGTCATTTAATTTTAGGGAAGTTTAAATGACTCGCATGACAACAACAAAATGGTGGGCAATAGATGGTGCCGGGCAGAAACCTAATATTTACGTTCACTTCAGTGCTGCAGTCTATGGCTGATGTTTGTAAAATATGAATAAATACCAGAAGACATCAAGTGAAAACGGAGCTTTAATCAAAAAGCCCCAGCGGGCGAACAAGCTAAGTCAACTGGCACATCTCGAGAATGTTCCAAATCAACATTCTGTTTACACACAGGCACGCGCTGGGTGTTCCATGCCCAAAGACGTCTGCGTTGGTTCTAGTTAGAAATCACACTTGTCCTGCCTCTGGAAAATAACAATATACATTTTAAAACAAAGCAATGGATGCAATTACAAGGAAGACAACAACTCCAACAAAATATAATCCCTAGACTGTGAGTGAAATATGCAATAATAATTAAAGAAAGAGAAATTAAGCATCATTGTATATTATATTAATATTATATATTACCTACTGGCGGTCGCCAGTAGGTATATATAGTTAGGATTGTTTTCCTATGGGATTTCTGAAAATTCTATGTCGAATAACTTTGGCGTTTGTGGACGGAATTGGCTGAAATTTTCAGGAAAATGGCACATTTTGTTTCTGAGCAGCCCTGAAAATTTGGGGGGGTTTCGTCAAGGGGGGGCCGAGAAAAAAGGGGGGTCCCAAAACGCGTTTTTCCCATTCATTTTTCCATAGGGTGTTTGGAATCTCTTTTAGCTCGAACGGCTGAATGGATTTACACGAAACTTGGCAAAATTGTAGATATGGTTTGCCCGACGTGCCTTTGCTATGTCTCAATATATGTGCTCCAGTGGATTTTGAGAAATTAACGTTTTAAAAAACAGATATATCTGTAACAGCGCTCCGGTTAGCGCTCCGGTTCGCGTACCTGACGCGTAACGGAACTTCGCGAAGCGAAGCTGATTGGCTCTCCGGTGTCTGTCAACATTCTAAACAGTCCGGAATGGCCGCCATCTTGTCTCTCGGTAGGATCGAGAGACAAGAGGTGGAGGAAAACGAAGGGGGAATTTAATGAAAGGGGGCAAGGTAGACCCCTCCTGACCCCCTAGGATTGATGAGGGGGATATTAAAGTTATTAAATTTTTCGCCGTAGAGGCGCGTCCCGGTACGCGAACCGGGTAGCTTACCGGTAGCGTAACGGGAGTTTACCATTTTGTGTTTTGGACAAATTTTATCACAAGATGGAGGAATAACAATGTGGGAAATGGGTATAAGGGGGCACGGGAGACGTATCTTGACCCCCTAGGATTTCTGAGGGTAGCTGAGGAAGCTCATATATGTCGGGAAACATTTTTTTTTTAAATTTTTCGCGCGGTTAGCTGCCGGTACGCGAACCGGGTAGCGAACCGGGAAGCGAACATAAGTGAAAATTAGTGAAAAAAGGTACATTTGAAATTTTAAAAAAGTAATTATAGTTAAGGTAGCTCTGAAAAGAGCTTTTGGGTTCTGTGTAAGTTCTAGGTACTTATAAGTAGGTACCAATACACAGTCTTAAATTTTGTATGAAAACTCTGTTTCCCTCATCTGAGAAGTGCACACCATCTCCTCTGTAGATATCTTGCATGTAATAACGTAAGTTATTGTTGTAGATGGCGCCCATTCCATGGTCTCTCATATAAGCTGAAACAGACTTATTTACATGCTTCCTCGCTTTCTCAATTTGTGGACAAATTTGATTGGACCACCTCCATTTCTGTCTTTGGCATATATTGGAATATACCAAGGCAGTTTGAGGGAAAAGTGCCATTAATTGCTCAAAGGTGTCCTTTAAGAGCATTTCCAGACCTACCCAGTCAAAGTGCCCAGATCATTTCCTCCACAGTGCACTATTATGAGGTCAGGGTTTGGCAAATATAAAAAGGTTTTCACCAATGGTATCAATTGGTGACATCTCAATCCTCTTTGGCCAATCCATTTCATTTCCACATTTTGTAAATTGAGGTTGTGTAAATTTCTGTTATCAGCATACCTGTGAGCCCAGTGGATGTAACTATGTCCAACAATCCACACAGAAAACATGGTGAGAGGAGGTTCTGCTGCAGTCAGATGAAATGTGGGAAATGGCAGTTGAAACAGTAGGAGTTTGTAAAGAAAAAAAACTGTGGAGTTTCTGTGCTAATGATTCAGTAGCAGTGATTGGTGGATTTCCATTGCCGAAAACAGAAAGTTAGGGTGCATGGATGTGTTCTTTGAAACATGTAATTTGAATGGTTAAGAAAACATGATTTTAAGAAACATTGCAGTGGATTAGCAGGTGTACTGAGAGTTCAGAGTTCATTTGAAACATTGTTGTGTGAACTTGTAAACATGAGAGGTCTGGCAGGAGGTAGTTGCTATGGAAAAAGGCCAGAAAGGGCAGAGGGGGGAAGGGTGTTGATTTGAAAAAAGTGAGGGAAGAGTTTTGATTGGGTCACATGAGAGATATGTGTGATGAAATACAGCATTTCAGTGCCTTTGTTGGTTGCAGCCTCTGGAGTGCATACCTTTTGCTCTGCTAAAGAAAAATTGGTGTGTTTCTGAGACTGTTTTGAAATTCAAAAAGCATTTGCTAAGGTGAGAAAAAAATCATTTAATTTAGATAGAGAGTAGTATAGTTTATGGAGAAAATAAGGAAGTCAGCTGTACATTTAAAATGTTGTTTTGTCTCAAGTGTTTTCATTATTTTTTCCAAAAAGATTTTGCTTCTTTGACAAATTATAATTATAGATAATGTGAAGTATTAGTACTGACAGGGTGTGCTTGTACATAGGAGGTGTGCTGTGTTTTCAAATTATGACCAGAAAATCGTTTTTTAAGAAAAAGACATGCTTTTTACATTTATGAGAACGATAACATGGGGTGTGCTTTTATAAATAAATATTTCACTTCCCAACATGAATATAGGAGAATAATTTGCTTGTTTGTTAGTTTAAAAACTCGTTACTTGAAGTCATTTAGGTTTCACAATATGTTCTGCAAGAGTTACATAGTCAACATGGGGGCATATTTACAAGGCTTATGAGACACATTCACGTCATTTTCCCCATTTTAAAAGTGACTTTAAAGGTGGTGCAAGGTTCTTGTAAATACACCCTCATGAGTGCTTTGCAAATTTAAGTCATTTTCCCCTGGTGCATGTGCCTTGTAAATACGGCCCTATGTGTGCTAGACAATTTTAAGGTACTTCGCCCAGGAATCTGGGAGACTAATTTGCTTACATGATGTGTTTAAAAATCGTGCTAAGGTGAGAAAATATTCCTTTAATTTAGAAGGAGATTAGTATGCTTATTGGAGAAAATAAGGAAGCCAGCTAGGGTGTGCTTGTACATAGGAGCTGTGCTGTGTTTTGAAATTATGACCAGAAAATCGTTTTTTTAAAAAAAGAAATACTTTTCACATTTATGAGAAGGACAACAAGGGGTTTGCTTTTTTAAATAAATGTTTTAATTCTCAACATGAATATGGGAGAATAATTTGCTTGTTTGATGGTTTAAAACTCGTTTCTTGAAGTCATTTAGGTTTCACAATATGCACTGGTAGAGTTTCATAGTCACTATGATAATTATGATATACATTTAGGACTGTTTAGGGGGCATGGATATGCTGAGGCTTCTGTAATTGTCATTGGAGGAGAATTATGTACATTGCACTGCTGCATACAGTCCTCACCTTTTGCGTACTCTTGGATATGCTAGACTATATCTGCTCAATGAGATACCTAAGCTAAGGAAACACAGGTGATGTGATTGTGAAATGATCAAAAATATTTGCACGTTTTTCAATTACATCACCTGTGTTTCCTAACATTACTAATCACATTGTGCTGATGAGGTTTAGGCCTGTCCAGGGAGACAGAGGAGGTCTGGCCTTTGTTGAAGTGTGCAGTGGACATGACTCACTTCATCTGTTGGCCTGCACATGTATTATGTCCTCTGTACTCTTCAACAAGCCAAAATGTCATCTGTAACGCTGAGTAGGCCTCACCTCAAACAAACTTTTGTGACTGCCAGACCTGCCTTTTTGCTCCTAGATATTTCTTGGTTTTACCATGGCAGACAGACAATCCAGCATACTTCTGCATAGGCCACACCTTATGGTGGTGCAAGGGCCTTGTAAATACGCCATTATGTGTGCTTGGTAATTTTAAGTCACTTCCCCCTGATGCAAGGGTCTTGTAAATACACCCTCATGGGTGCTTGGCCATTTCAAGTCACTTCCTCCTGGTGCAAGGGCCTTGTAAATACTCCCTCATGTGTGCTTGGCAATTTTAAGTCACTTCTCCCTGGTGCATGGGTGTGGTAAATACGCCGCCATGTCTGCTTGGCAATTTTAAGTCACTTCCTGCTGGTGCAAGGGCATTTTTAAATATGCCCTCATGTGTGCTTGGCAATTTTAACTCACTTTCCCCATGGTGCATGGGTGTGGTAAATATGCCCTCATGTCTGCTTGGTAATTTTAAGTCACTTCCCCCTGGTGCAAGGGTGTTATAAATACACCCTCATGTGTGCTTGGCCATTTCAAGTCACTTCTTTCTGGTGTAATGGACTTGTAAATACGCTCTCATGTGTGCTTGGCAATTTTAATTAACTTCCCTCTGGTGCATGGGTGTGGTAAATACGCCCTCATGTCTGCTTGGCAATTTTAAGTCACTTTCCCCTGGTGCAAGGTCCTTGTAAATACGACCCTATGTGTTCTTGGAATTTTAACTAATTTCCCCATGGTGCAAGTGCCTTGTAAATATGCCCCCTTTGTTTATGTTGTTAAATTACTGTAGATGGAATTGACATCTAGTGTGTTAATTGTTTGCCTACTGTATTGGTTTACTGTTTGGTAATAGCTGTTAATATTAATTTGTTAAAATTTTTTCCACAGATTTAACTGAAGATCTTTAGAAAACTTTAAAAATGCCGTCAAGGCAGCGAAAACTAAAAGAAGCAAAGCGACTTACACTCCATCTTGGTAAAGATTTGCAACAGTCCTGTAATATTAAATCGTATCAAGTTGCCAAAAAAGCTCCGGGCAAGAAAATAAAATCATTTTTAAAAATGTCTTGAAGTGTAGGCTTCTTACAACTCAACAGGCGTTGTTGAATCTTTTTGGAATAGCAAGCCGGATGTAAATGTCAGGGTTTGATTCAAATTCGCAAGTGGATGCTAAGATTCTTAACTGGGCAATATACTCTTCAATAGATTCATCTTCACGTTGTCTTCTTTTAAAGAAGTTATGTCTTTCGAGCATTTCATTTGGTTCTTCACCATAATGCCTGGCTAATCGAGACAAAGCTTCTTTATATTCATCCCAATGATCACCTGCATCACCAGAGGGAGCAGGAGACCTCGGAAGATTTTCGAAGACATTCTGCGCAGCAACTCCTAAGCAACCATACAAAATAGCGACTTTCCTTTCAGGGGTGAACTTGACTGCGTCAATTGCAACAATATGATTAGCAAACGCTCTGACCCACTGACGCCAAGGAATAGTTGGTTTGCCAGGAAGTTGAAGAAAAGGTGGAGGTTGGGCAAATTGTTGAGAAGAAGCCATTTAAAATAAGTTATTTCACAGCTACAGCAAAATTCAACAAAATGATGTCAGAGAAAATAATTAAAATAATGACATGTGCCCAAGAAATGAAAAGGAATAAACAGATTAAAGTTTTTGAGCAAACTGAGATGCAGGCAGTGGTGTGCCTGTCACCGAAGGAAACACACTTTAGACTGAATAACAATGAAAATGGAAAAATACCAGTTATTAGGTTTTCACACGTCGATGAAATATCAGCAAAACGAAATGGAAATTGTAGAGTTGAGAGAAGTCAATTTCACGGAGCCGATTCCATGTGAGCGCGTAGCTGTGAGCGCGAAGCTGTAGCAAGGCAACCAACAAAATGGCCGCCGTACGTGAACGTGTTGACGAGGTAACGTAGGAGACGTCAATTTGAAGTGCGTCAAATGCACGTCAGTATAGGTGATGACATGCGTAGAACATGGAGTACTCACGGGCTCACAGGCTCGAGACGAACCGTCTGGCGGATGTCGAAATTAGGAAAAAATCCTCAGGAAACCGGCAAAGTGCACTCCGCCGAGGACTGGACAGCCAGGCAGTTCGAAGAAGATTTTTAAGGTGAGCTGTCTGAAGGGAGCTGAGTCGGCAAGCTTTGAAAGTCAGCCGAGTATCTTCCTGGTGGGTGTCTTGAAGAGATTCGGGACCCGCTCTTCGCCAAATGTGGTAAGAAGATTCCGTAGGCAAGAGAAGTTGTTTGAAGTCTTCTTTATTCAAGTATATGAAACACCCACAGGTATGTGCTGCCGCTCGACTCCAGGACTCCGGGCAACTGACTAACGTTGACCAGAGTGCTAGAACCGAACGGAGCCATTAGAACCGGAATACAAAAGATAACATGAAGTGTACCCTCGTGCTGAGTACAGCACGAGGACAAGAGGCATATACTACAAAAAACAATTTGCAGACAAAAAAATCCCAGTATTGAACATGTTTTAGTGCATAAGAAGAGAGACAATTTAAAGGAAAAGGAAAGGCCCATAAAAAAAGTTTCTGCTAGAGCAGGAGATAAGTCTGTGCATGGCAGTAGAAGGGAAAATCAATTCAGGGACATTCGTAGGCGAATGTTCCGCAACAGGATAATTGTCAATTTGTTAAAAAAAATTTAAGAAAGGCCAACAGAAAGTGACATTTTATAAGAAAAAGAAAAATGTAGAGAAAATTATTGATCAGGCTTTCGAAATTAAGAGAAAGTTATTTATTTTGGTAATCAATAGAATTAGGAAACTAAACAAGGTAATTTCTGATTTCAAATCAAATAGTAGATGGAAGAGAGTAGTTAATCGAAGTCATTTTTGTGAAGTATTCTCAGGAGAATGGATGCATAGTTCAAGTTGTGAGGCATTTTCAATGAGGAGAGTTACTTTCAGGACAATGATTTGGTGCATGCAGTTGACACCAGTGGTCGAGCATATGAGGTAAAAGATGGTTGTCCGGTTAAAAAAGAAAAACTTGTGTCTGCAGATGCAGAAGAGGTGTTAGGTGATGATATTTTAGGAAAACGTCCTAAGGGACCAGTCTACACCTGGAAATGTAGTAGCATTTGTAGTGTGCGACAGGATTCCATCAATTTGTTTTGTGATTTTGTACGTACATTTAATAAGAAAAGTTTAAAACAGAAAATGAAGTTGTTGCAAGAATTAGATCCTTGCAGAGTGAGAGAAGTAACAGGTTTGCATGGGCATTCCTTGGCTTGTCTTTCCAGAAGAGTATGCCAGAGTGTTTTTCATCATTTCAGGATGCTAGCAGTGCATCATAATAAAGTGAGGAAATTAGTAAGAATGTTGTATTATGCTAAGAGTCCAGCAATTATGCTTAAACAATTGAGCAGTGCTCTTTTGCATGGTTCAGAACATGTGAAAAATATTTGTGAAGAAATTGAGTTCTGTTACTTTGCTAGTAAAGAGAACAATGTTGAAATTGACCCAGTAGAAGAAGGTAATGTGGAAGACAGTGTACAGATTTCTAATATAGATAAGTTTCACAAAGAAATTTCAATCTTTCAGGTGAAATCAAGTGAGAGGCCTAATTTCACTTGTGTGTGTTGTCGACGGACTTATTATAAGAATCAGACTAAGTTAGTGGATTTATATGCAAAAAGTGAAATGGAAAACAATAGTGAATGGAAGGATTTTGCTACATACTTGATGGTAGAAAATTGTTTTGATTTGGGATCGGACCAACGTATGTGTACTTATTGTTTTAACAAATTAAACCAAAACCGGATGCCTGCAAGAGTGGTTCATAATAATCTGGAATTGGTTGACATTCCTTCTGAATTGAAGGATTTAAATACTTATGAATCTATTTTGATTCAAAGTGTGCATCCCTTTCAGGCTATTGTACGAATGGAGCCAAAGACAGGGAAATTGCCTCCATCAGATTTACAGAGAGGATTAAAGGGAAGAGTTGTTTATTTGCCTTTAGATTTGAAGAAAAACATTAATACAATTGGAGTAGAGAAAGTGGAAGAGGAACCTCTGGTTATCTTAGTTAATGGTGTTCGGACAAAGAGTAAGAAAATCTGGCAAGATTTAGTGGATGTTAGGAAAGTCAAAAAGGCAACATTGTATTTGATAAAAAACAATGAGTACTACAAGAATGTATGTGTTGCAGAAGAGGAAGTAAGTGAAGAAGAAGACAGCGAATTGTGTGCTGGACAAATTGAGAAAGTAGAAGCCTCTAAAAATGAAGAAATATATGAACATTATAGTGTTCATCCTTTGCATTCCAAGGAAGTCATGGGGAATGCTATTGAGTTGTTTCAAATGAAACAAGCCAAAGGGAGTCCCATTAGTGTTTGGGAGGAAAGTTTGGAAGCTCGGTGTTTTCCACAGTTATTTCCCACAGGTCGAGGAGGACGATATGATGAGCGACCTGAACAAATTCCTGCTTCTGAATACCGGACTTTACGATTGTATGGAGAAGATCCTAGGTTTCGTCAATGCATTCCCTATTTGTTTCATCTACTGTTTGAAAGTGATCTGTCTGGACTGTCTTATGCAGTGAACCACATCCTGAAAAGTGGTTCACAACTGCGAAATATCTCAGCAAGGAACTTTATGGATAAAGTCAATGTGCAAGACAGTATTTTGGATTCTCACCTGATTAATCTGATGGCATGTCAGCGTGGTACTAATGAGTATTGGTACCGTCGTCATGGTGACTTAAAATGTATGCTGAGGAACTTTGGAACTCCCACATGGTTCCTCACTCTCAGCTGTGCTGAGTATGGCTGGGAAGACTTACTTGAATTTCTACGAGAGGCAAATGGAAACATTGAAAATATTGAATTCAAGACACCCGGAGAACTGTGCTCTTTGGATCCAGTGAATGTATGCAGGTACTTCAATCATAGATTTGAAGCTATGATGTCTTTTATCACGAACAAGAAAAATCCACTTCTTGGAGAAGTGTTGGATTTCTTCTGGAGAAAGGAGTATCAAGCACGAGGTGCTCCTCATATACATATGCTGCTATGGATCAAAGATGCACCCAAATTTGGAACAGATCCGGATGACTTAGTGATGAATTTCATAGAACAGTATTCTACATGTGCTGTTCCAAAGACAAAGGAAGACAAAAGTCTAAGAGAACAAGTTTTACGGTTTCAAAGCCATCGTTGTGGAAAGTACTGTCGTCGTAAATTCAGAAACAAGAACAAGTACTATACAAAATGTTGTTTTGGATTTCCACGATTGGTGATATCTAAAGGAAGAGTGAACAATTTGATGTCTTCACTGCGACATAATGTGACGAGGAAATCACCCAAAAATACATACAATTTGAAGAGAAATGAAGAGTCCAAGAACATCAATGACTTCAACCCAGTGATTTTGTCCATGTGGAATGCTAACATGGATATTCAGTTTGTGGCTGACAACTGTATGGCTGTGGCTCGGTATGTGACGTCTTACATCACAAAAAAAGAAAAGACAGAACTCAAGGATATGTGGGAGGACATTTCACATGAAAAGAGCCTCAGTAAGAAGTTGTACAGTTTCAGTCTGAAGATGTTGTCGCATCGAGAAATCGGAGCTTACGAATGTTCTGACTGGTTATCTTCAGCAAGTCTCTATGCCAAATCTAGGAGTATCATTTGGGCAAGTCTTGGTCTTGCTGCAACGCGCAATCGAGTTCTCAAACCTGTACGGGAAATTGAGTATTTGGCGGAGAAGGAGCCAAGCAGTACAGATATTTTGAAGACCAACATGTTGGATACATATTATCCAAATAGAAGCAGTCACCTGGAGAATGTTTGTCTGTATGAGGTTCTACAAAATTACATTTTCAAGAGGAACATCACAGAAGATATTGATAAATGAGTGTATGCTGTAATTGGAAGTGAGGGATGTCTGGTCAAGCAAAAAAAATGTCTATTGGTAAATCATCGAAAATTGGATTGCGAATCTCCAGAAAGAAAAGAGTTTTTCTATTTAGCTCTTTTGCAACTTTTCAAGCCTTGACGTGCAGAAGAGGAACTGCTTGGAGATTTCCTCTGTTACGAAGACTCTTTCAATGCAGCCAAGGAGTCCATAGAATGTCCTGTTTTCCCAAAATATCTAGAAATGTTGAATGCAGAAATCGAGCAGGAAGCAACAATAGCAGCCGAGATTGCTAGAGACAGTTCTCAGGACAGTCAGAGTTCTGTATCATTGAGTCAGGATCCACTAGGAGGACCAATTATCGAAAATGAAGCTGCCACTGCCATGATTGAAGTGGAAAGAGCCATGGCACATGCTCAGGAGGATGTGGTTAACTTAGAAGATTTGGAAAGACAACTCAACGTTGAGCAGAGGAAAATATATGACGAAGTTACCAGCCAAATTGTTCATGGATTAAGTCATGAGAAGAAAGAGTGCTCATGTATGTCGTTGAAGCCTATCCGACTGTACGTGAGTGGAGAAGCAGGAACTGGAAAAAGTTTCCTCATTAAAGCAATTTCATGTTATTTGCAGAAAAGGACTGAGTCATCGCTGTCTTGTGTTGTCACCGCTCCAACTGGTCTGGCAGCACATAACATTAAAGGTATTACTTTGCATCGTCTACTGATGCTGCCAGTGGAGCATGATAACAAATTACAATACCACAAGTTATCGGGAGATGCTTGTTGTGAAGTATCTAGAGTCCTGAAGAAGATGAAACTTCTTATCATTGACGAAGTAAGCATGGTTTCCAATGTCATGCTTGCCTTTGTGCATTTGAGAATGCAGGAAGTTCTTAAAACAGAGTATGATGTGTTATTTGGTGGCAAACACATCATTGTTTTCGGTGATCTTCTGCAGCTGACACCAGTGAAAGGACAACCAGTGTTTAAACTGCTTACGCATGAAGATACCAGGAAGTGCCTAGGGAGCATTAGCAACGTTAACATATGGTTAAACTTCAGTTATGCTGAGCTGCGTGAAAATATGCGTCAGGCGAAGGATGAAGATTACAAGAATATTCTACAAGATGTTAGAATCGGGAAAGTGACTGAGCGTGGGAAAGAAGCTTTACATGCACGATTACTGTCAAATTTGTTTCCAGAAGAAGACGTTCTGCCAGAGAATATTTTTCATAAAATTACTGAGAAGAAATTGGGAATATGTTTGATGCCAACTCTTGCAGAATGTTCCATCTTCAACAACAAAATGTTGAATTTAGAAAACCAAGAGATTGTGAAACTGGAAGCTATTGACAAAATAGAGCATATGGGTGCAACAATTGTTTTGTCTGAGAATTTGAAATGTAAATTGGATTCATTAGAGAAGACTATATGTAAAACTGCTGGTTTTGAAAAGACTCTTAATGTGTGCTTAAATTGCCGTATCATTTTGAGAAGGAATTTACATGTTGAAAGAGGTCTGGTAAATGGATCAATGGGTAATGTTGTTGATTTTGAGAAATACAGAAATAGGGATGGAATTGAATTTTTAAAAATTAAATTTGATGGCATTGAGGAAGTACAGCTAATTGGTCGTTGCACAGCTAGGTTTTTGCTTGTAAAAGACTTATATGTTCACCGTAAGCAATTTCCTGTTTGCTTAGCATATGCGGTGACAATCCATAAATCACAAGGTTTAAGTGTAGACAGTGCTTTGGTGAATATTGGCAGTTCTGTGTTCAAGGAGGGTATGGCTTATGTAGCATTGTCACAAGTCAGAACTTTATCGGGTTTGTACTTGATTGAGTGTGATGTCACAAACATTTGTGCGGATCTAGATTGTGTTATGGAATACAATAGGTTAAGAAGCGAGTATGCGCCACATTTGCCTCAATATCCTTTGTTTGAGAAACGTGTTTGGTCTTTCTTATCAATGGAAGCATGACTGCGAGAATTGTACGTTATCAAGTACTACTAGTGTAGACTCAGAAAGATTTATATATTTAACTTTGCCAGACACTAAATCAGTATCCTTTAATAAGCTAGTAAAAGCAGCCGATCAAAACATGGAGTGTAGCCAATGTAAGTCTGCAATGCTGTCCACATTATTTATACGAAGATATGGCCAGTATGTCATTTTAATGTTCCAACGATGTAGGCCTGATGGAACAAAATTGACAACTTTAATTAAACATTTTGTGGCTTCTCAGTTGTCAATATCAGGAAGGACTTTTCTAACTGCAGCAATTATATATCATGAGGGTCCCTCAACAACATCAGGACATTACACAACTTATTTGAAGTCTGGAAACGGCTGGTCATTCTGCAATGATTCTGTTTTAACTTTCAAAAAAAGATTGCCTTTTCGCCTTCAAAATTCTTACCTGGTGTTCTTACAACCAAAATTTTAGGGAAGGAATCTCGGGATTTGTTCTGAGGAATTTCAAGAGGTTCTAATGGCTCCTACACTATATAGCCTTGTGGATAAGTGTAGCACAGAGCGAAAATTGTTTTTTTAAATAAGCTAATTCAAGCAGCAGATCAAAAGAAGGAGTAGAGGTAATGTAAGTCTGCAATGCTGTCCACATTATTTATAGAAACTTATCGGTGAAATGTCATTTTACAATTCCAACTATATAAACCGGATGTAAATAAGTTGTCAAGTCTAATTAAAAATGTTTTGGCTGCACAGTCGTCGATTTCAGGAAGAACATTTGTAACTGCAGCTATTATATGACATGATGGTCCTTTAACAACTTCAAGATATTACACAGCTTATTCGAAAAGTAAAAAAGGCTGGTCTTTCGGCAATGATTAGTATTTGACTATGAAGCAATGTTGCCTTTTGACTTGTTTTCAGAAGTGAGAATTTAGGGTAGGTAACTGGATTATAATGATTCTAGGTGTTGCTGTAATTTAGTGTGCTGTTTTAAATTGCTTTGTATGTCTCATTTTTCTTAAAACGATGGAGCTTATCTTTCAGAAAGTGGCGGGCAGAAAATAATAACAGCACAACAGAGTATAAGCTGTTCATAGGACATCCTTTGACGTCATGGAAAGTAAGTTACTTTTGAGGAGTTCTGATTTCTGATTGATTATATTATATGGGTTTTTTAAACACAATCATTTTGATTGTGTTTTTTTTCCCCGCTGGTATATGATGAATACCTTCAACTCACTGTTTTCAGTGAAATTTGATATATTCTGAGAACAGCAAAAATAAACCATTTAATATGTATAATTAATTCTGTACTTTGAATTGTGATTTTTAATATGTACTCATCTTGTCTCATGCTCACTCATCTTTTACTACTTTCTATCAATTTAAAAATTTTTGTTCTCTCATTCACAGATTGAAAGTATAAAAACAACACGTGACTAAGATAACGATAATTATAAGGTAAGTGTTTAGTACTCATTCTGTTACATCTCTTTTACATTTAACTTTTATTAGTTCCACTGCTTCATTTCTTTAACCCTCAGTTTCCTGCCTTTGCTACTTCCCTCATTCCTTTTTCTATTACTTTTTTACTCTACTCTTTCCACGCCTTTTCTCAGTCCCTCTTTAAACAGTATCTCTGTGTTACTCCCTCTAACTGTCTTTCTTTTAACATTACTCTCTGTTTACTTACTCTTCTTTTTTTTAAAAAAAAAAATGTTTTAGTTCGCTTCTGGTTCGCGTACCGGCGCGCGAACCGGGAAGCGAACCAAGAGAAATAGAGGTTGCCAGAGTGCTAAACTTTCTAGCAATTTCTTATAAAGGGGAGGTAGTTCTGAAAAGAACTTTTTTTTAATTATTTTTGTTGTTTTATATTTTTTTTATTATTTTTCTGAACATTTTTTTTTTGTATTTTTTGAACGGTTTTATATTTTTTTTGTTTTTTTGATGGGGGGGAGAAACGAAAATGATTCATTATAAAGGGCTCAACAGGAGCAACAAAAAAAAAAGATAATTTATTTTCTGGGGCGTTTTGGACATTTGTGATTGTCAATAGCTTTATTAATTAAATGTATGCTACTCTCCCTGTAGCAAATCAGTTGGCCACAAAAAATGCATACGTGCTTCACATTGCCAAACTTCATTTGGATATTTGGGACCATCTCCCTCGCCTCTGGTCCCGTCACTGCCTCTTCATTGGATGTACTGGCCACAGGTGGGGGGTTATCCTGAAGATCACGTACTTGTGCAGCACTGTAATTTATAGGGTGCCACCTGTCCATGTGCCGATGCATGGTATAATTGCCATAACTGTATTTCTTTTCTGTCCCTCTGGACAGATCTTTTTTACAGATCAGACAGGCAACGTACCGGGCATTTACCTTCTTTTGGCCCTGGGGAAATGTAAAAAATTGACATATATAATTTTCTTTGACATGGGACCTCCTCGGCTGTTCAGGTAAAAACCTCCTCGTCCCTTGCTCCTCTTCCTCTTCTTCCTCTTCTTCCTCCTCTTCTTGAAGGATAACCTGAGGAGGTGGTCCTCTCTTCCTAGGAGGTGGTGGTGGTGGTGGGGGACCACCAGCTGCAGCAATTAATGAAGCCATTTCTAAGGTATTCAAAGTAGGTCTTTCTCTCATAAAAATGAAAGTCAGAGTGAGGAAAAAAGGTGGGGCTTTCATCATTTGGGAAAAAAATTTTTCTAAACCAATGAAAAGTGTTATTTTTAGGTCATATGACCAAGCCTTACATCATTAGGAAACCAAAAGTAAAATGAACCAATGAAAAGTTTTATGAACAAGTCACATGACCTGTTATGCTTACGTTACGCGTCCCGCTACGCACCCAGAGCGCTTCCGGGGCGCTGCGCTACGCGCCTCGGTTCGCGTTCCGGAGCGCTTCCGGGTGCGCTAAGGCGGCGCGTCATAAGACGCATTGCGCGGTAACGCGATACGTCGCGCTTACGCGACGCGTCACGATGTTGTTTTCTAACGCGGTAGTTGCGCTAACGGAACGTTTACCGGTTCGCGGACCGGGTCGCGGAACCAAATGTAGCTAACGGGAAGCTGCCCGGTTCGCGGACCAGTAGCGAAACAAAAAAAATAAATTAAAAAAAATATATAAATAAAAAAATTATATTACAAACATATAAAATATATTTTTGCATTAAAATAAGAATACATTTTACAGCTTTTGATATTTGCTATTAAAAAACCATTGAAATTCACTGAAAAAACCATAGGTTATAGACCATATATAGTTAGGAATTAGCATTTACAAAACCTTAAAAATTCACTGAAAAAAAGATAGGTTATAGACCATATATAGTTAGGAATTAGCATTTACAAAACCTTATTTTACTCGCACAAAACCATTGAAATTCGCATATATAGTTAGTTCCACTAACTATATATCGCGCACCCGCAATCCACTGCTGATGATGTCACATATTACATCATTCATGACATGGTCAGTGACATCACTGATGACATCTCAAATGACATCACTGATGACATCACTGATGACATCTCATTTGACATTACTGATTACATCACTGATGATATCATTCATGTGATAATACGTTGAACCTCTTCAGACTCTAATATAACCTTACATACACTCAGTGTAAACAGACACTCACAGACTGTCACTCATCCATGGAGTTACTCACACACCTAGTCAGTCATGCAAAGAATCAATCACACCTCCATTTCCTCAACTATACAGTTATACACACCTTACTTATTCAAACATATACTAACACATATTTACTCTTTTATACAATCCTTGATTCAAGTTCACAATGATCCATACAGCCACTCACACATTCACTGGCTCTTATGCCCAGTTATTTATATATGTCAACTCTCACATGTACTGTGTTTTACATATGTACTTACTTTGACATGTAGCACTGAGATATCCATTCACTCACCAATACACTCATGCACACAGTCAACCGCCCATACAGCTGTTTCCACATGCACTTTTGAACCCATACATCTAGTGAATCAACTGCTCACACATCTATGCACAGAGTCATACCCCTCCCAGCCACCGACACACACACTCAGTCTCCCATACAAATACTTTGGCAACCAATCAATAACCCATATAGTTACTCATATAGCTACTGATCAACACATGCAGCAGTTTACAGAACAACAGACATACTGATGCACAAATTAAGACAGTTTAGTCACTAACCCATGCACTCAGTGAGACACATTTAATCACTCACTCATACAGTCAGTCATGCACCTACTAAATCCTTCATCCAGACACTTATACATCCACTCATTCTTCAATATGTAAGACATATTTTAACTTTACAGAAACATACAGTCACTGGATGTTTTCATCAGTGATGTCATCAGTGATGTCATTTGAGATGTCATCAGTGATGTCATCAGTGATGTCACTGACCATGTCATGAATGATGTAATATGTGACATCATCAGCAGTGGATTGCGGGTGCGCGATATATAGTTAGTGGAACTAACTATATATGCGAATTTCAATGGTTTTGTGCGAGTAAAATAAGGTTTTGTAAATGCTAATTCCTAACTATATATGGTCTATAACCTATGGTTTTTTCAGTGAATATATATATATATATATATATATATATATATATATATATATTTAGAGAGTCTAACCTGCAAAATCTGTTAAGTAACTTAGACGTTTATATGTCCTGAAATTCTTTCTTTGTTCAGCACAAGATATATCGTCATCCTCCGTTGAAGAATGAGACGTGGTATTGCCATCAAATGCGACACAACTTTCCTCTTCCTTCTCTTTTTGACACGTCAGGTCCAGAATTTGTTCTCACCGCCATATTTAGGCTTTAAATCTATAATCTGTTTATGGAATTTTTGAAGAGCGTTATCACTTTGTAAATTGGAGTAAACCTGGACCGTGGTGCACAGCCCATTGATGCTCTAATTTAGAAGAGTCCTCCAAAAGAATCACATCACAATCGTGATTTCCTGGCACCTATTTTGCAGCAATCTTGGGCCTCATTTACAAGCTCATTGCGCCACCGGTGTGTCACTTCTTTTGACGCACCTGCGGCGCAATGGGCTTGCTCATATTTACATAAGGCCACAAAACGTCACCCTCCGTGACATTTCATGGCCTTGTAAATATGGGCCCCTTTAAAGCATTACTCTGCGTGAAAGGTAAATGGGTGTTACTGTGGGTGTTCCAACGCAACATCAATGGAACCTGACACATTCCCAGCTTTACAAAACGTAGATTTACAACATTTTGTTACAACGTTTTGTAAATCTGGGAATGCGTCAGAATCCTATGCCGTAGGAGTGGCGCAAATAGGAGAAATACTTTTATTTTTCCTCGTGTTTTCCTCTTTCAATGCATGCTGCAGATGGAAAATGCCATCAATGTTTGTTTATTTGCTGGCAGTTGTCCTTTCCTGCACAAAAACAATTGTCCTGCAACGCAGGCACTCTTGCAAAATGACGCGAGGGGGCCTGTGCTGGCACATGGCAGCCAGTTGTGTGCCAGCCCACGGGGCAAGTACACGGATGCTTTGTATTGTTGTTAATACAATGCATCCGTGTGCATTGAAAAGGCTCAGGTAGTGCTGCCTTTGAACTTCAGAGGCTTTTTGGAGCTTTTGTCTAGTATTCCTTGCTTGTGGAATGATACCTTGCATCTGGCACTATAATCTTCCCGTCCCTAGGCATGGGTCTCTGAGAGTGCAGTGTCCCTGCTCCTAGAGCCTACATCTAGAAGACAATGCAGTGGTTTATAATATTGGAGTTAAATATGTCTTGCTGCAAAAACAACTATTTTTAGTGTAAAAATGTATATATCTTTTTGCAGTTGAGTAGGTTTTAAGATAATACAACAGTAGGTATTTTCCACCACAATTACTAATTGCAGGATCAACACTTGTTTATTCTGAATTCTGGAGCTCCTACCCTCCTATATACATCTTTTTTCAGTCCTCAATCAGTACAAATTCCACCTACTTGTAGGACTGGAAACTGCTTGAAACTATCTGTTTGAGATTACTTTGTAAATCATTTGCCACATACACGATAGTATGTAAGACATATCCCACTTTAGTTCCCCTTTTCCTCCTTGAAAACGCGTTACCTTCATGCTCAACAAATTAATATTAAACAGGGTTAAGACCAATTTTTCTCTGATTATTTTAAGCCTTTCTAATTCTCTATTCTAATTTCCTCATAGAAGCAGCAGCTTATATTGTAGTACTCTGTTTTAAGCCACAAGTGTTACGTCATCAGCAGTTCGCAATAACTGACCCATAAAACGTGTGCATCGCCTTGTTGGTGAGTGGTCATGCGATGCATACTTGTGATCAGTGTGCTACCGCTTGTAGAAGTTTCCTCTGGACATCAGGCATACATATAGAGTTAAAGTGATCCCATCTAGTAGAAAATACTGAATTTCATCTTTACACAGAAAAATCCAAGAACGTTTTCTGTAGGCCTGTGGGCGCCCTGCCTCTCCAATATGGAATCCACCTTCGCTGGCCCAACACAAGCTATTTGTTTAACCTTGGAGAGTATAAGAGTATTGAGTCACACAATCATTTTTGGTAAATCACCTCATAACTTTTTTGCAGCTAAATTTGGGTATCATTGGGTGTAGAAGCAAAGGCTAACACTCAGTAGCCGAGGAACACTCAGGATCAAGTGTCCGCAAGACCACAGTGAGAGGAAGATCCTTCTCCTACCTCGTCGCACAGACCTTGACGTCTCTTCCTCTACATCTCAGGCAATCACCTTCACTGCCTCAATTCAGGAAGGACCTCAAGTCCTGGCTGTTTGACTGAACTGTAGAACCCCCCCCCCCCGCCCCCAGGGCCTTGAGACGCTAATAGCCACGCTCTATATGAATCCTGATTGATTGAAAGGTCTTGGAATATTTGTTCCACTGCTGGGTGGAGTTTCACTTCTTGTCTGTGGATAGACAGCCTACTCTGCCATTGCACTTTTAGATTCAGACAGTCCCTTCTTCTGTGATTCATGCCAGTGACTTTTAGCACTGATGTCAATTAGGTGTTCCACTGTGTGTGCAAGTCAGAGGACCCAGTCTCAGTCAAGCTGCTCTGGGAAAGGTTGCCTTGCTCCTGCTGTGTGCACTCTTGTTTGTTGCCTCAGCCTGACAAGGTCAATCTAGATCCTGATTCCAGCTCCTATCAACCAGTCAGGTCCAGCTGTGGCACACTGGAATACTGCTGAGAAGAAAAGGGTCACCAGATCGCCAAGCAAGAAGCCCTCT
The DNA here is from genome assembly GCF_964263255.1 of Lissotriton vulgaris. Lineage (NCBI taxonomy): Eukaryota > Metazoa > Chordata > Amphibia > Caudata > Salamandridae > Lissotriton > Lissotriton vulgaris. The sequence goes on along the minus strand of NC_141687.1, from coordinate 1,511,604,299 downwards.
TGCAAAGATGCCTGTATTCTCTTGTGCTCTCTTGTGACCTCTGCATCCCGAGGCATAACCTGGAGGTGCACCAATAAAATCAGGCATCAAGAGACAACAGCTACAGTTACGCCTGCCCCTTTGTAAGACCATTAGGCAAAGTTTTGTATGCAAATCATTAAGTCCCAGGCCCATATGACAGAAAGTGCCCCGGGTGCGCAATGGACAAGTGTTCCAGCTTTGTGTACCTCCAGGGAACTTTGGTATTACAGAAGGGACAGCAGACTGTTGTGTGCCCCCTGCTGTAATATCGAATGCACGGGTGCACATTTAGCACCAGTTCTATGATTAGAGGAAGTTACCACACTTGCATGAGGGTGTGGCCTCATGCAAATAAGGGAATCACTTTGCTTCAACACCCGTGCTGTATTATGGATGCGGGGGCAGAGGCAAACATGCCTTTAGGAGGTGCACTGAAAGTGTGCCATAAAAAGGTGGTACACTTTCATTGTACCTCCAAAAGGCAGCCCTCTGAAGGGGAGAAAGGAAATCCCATGGGCCCACAAATCCCCTTGCAGGCGGGTGCAGTAACAGGTGCAATAACTCACTACACCCATCTGCAAGGGGCTCTCTCTTACCTCTTGAAAGTGCAAGTGGGTTGCCGCCTCCACTGTGAAATACAGAGCCTATTTGAAGTAGCCGCTGTGTATTTCCCTTGAATGCACTGTCCCCAGGGCAGGATGACTTCACAGATGCCCTGAGGGCAGTGCATTCACCATAATAGGGTGCTCTTTCCTTTGTTGCGCTGGCGTACCTGTTTTAAGGTGCTCCATGGCACAAACAGTGAAAGTGAGCCCTTACGGTAATAGGGGCCCAGATGAGCAGCACTCCCAGGAATACATAACACCATCCCCTTTACTCGAGATCTAGGAGGGACAGGAAATTGGACAGGAGCTTCTATACACAGACTCTGACTTTAGACCCCTAGAAGTTCCCAGCTGCTACTGCTGCTTTGGTTCCTCAAGACTCTCTTGCCGCCCACCTCCCTAGAACGGTGGTGTGTTATAGATAAATACCAGTTCTCAGGTAGGTTGATTCAAGGTATTTTATTGGAAGTTGACACCGGGTAGAAATACCTGGCTGTCCCTCTGGCTGGCCCGTCTGTAACTGACTAAACCTAGAACCTGCAGACCTTCCAAGAACGTAGAATGCACAAACACAGCATTCCACACTCCACAGCCATCTTAGCTAATTACAACATGGTGTTTATGGCAGGATGTGTTCATACTTCTAATTCATATGAGGAATAGCTACATCTTGAGTTGTCTTGACCCGCTCCATTTCTTAGGCCACATCTGGACATCCCAGCAAGGCAGCCAAGGATTATCAGGCCTCTAGAAGGTCCTTTACTTCCTCTAATTCAGCTACCCAAAGGAGGCCGCAATCATCTCAGGGTCCTTGAAAAAAGGCAGCCCTGTTTATGTCTCTGGAACCCCATCTTAGTCAGGTATGATAATGGCAGCCTCATTGAAGGCCAAGACATGGACCTTCCACGTGTGGGATCGTACAGCTGGATGTAGTAGCAGTCCATCAGTCGCTCAGTCAGACAGCCTCGTGCCAAAGTATTCATGATTGTATATGGGACACTTCTGTAGGAAAAGTTCTGCCATTACCATTCTTTTCTCTCCGCTACTGAGGAGTATAGGTTTATACTTTATCTGGACAAAGAATTTGCTGGATAGAAGGTGCTAAGTCCTCCGACCTCTTAAAGGTTATCACCAGGGAGATGAACTTGTTTCATATTGTGCACACATTATCATAAGTGTGCAGTCCTAAACCCCAAGGCCTTAAAGTAAGTAAACCGATTTGATGGTCAGAGCTCTTGCAACAACTACCATATAAGATAGGTACAGTCAAGGCCAGGTGAATACAATCAAAGCGATAAGAAGCAGACCACAGTCTTCTTGCCAGCAATCAAAGGCCTTTCACTCTTCCAAGCCAAGAGCTCCAATATTTTCCAAATTGTCTGGAGTTGTCTCCCATTTCACAGGCTCATCCACTCCTACTTGAGAGGCTAGACCAAGCACACCCCAAGCCTAAGCAGAGGCTAAAAGGTACAAATTATTTTCTTGGATTTCCATCATCTTTCTTGGTTCCATACGAGAAGGTTCACTTCATTACAGTTGAGGTAAGGCTTTCCACTCCAGTCAGCACTTGATTCAAATACCTATTGTTAATGGGTTCTAGTAGCATCACGGAATGGCTCTTCTCTACAGTTTACCCATCTGCCCCCAAACCAGGCTACATCGTCTTTAATCTGCATTTTAGGAACTTCTGCTGGTAGTCGAAAAAGTCCCTGTTTTAAGATCAATAGATCCAAAACAGAAGGGACATGGGACAGAGAATTTACTCATACTGCCTTCGTTCACTCCACTCTTACGGCCACATGCATCATTGTTGCCGTTTGCGATTTCTTAATTGCGAAAATTAAGGAATCGCAATTGAGAAATCGCAAAAGGCTATGCATCAAGAAATCGCAATTTTTTTGCGATTTCTAAAAATTCCTTAATTGCGATTCACAATTTGCGAATCGCAATTAAGGAATCCCTTCCCATTGATTCCTATGGGCCATGAGGCCCATAGGAATCAATGGGAAATCATTCTCAATTTGCGATTAGCAATTTGCGAATCGCAAATTGAGAATGCAATTTCAAGGGTGCAGGGGGGGTCCAAAGGACCGCACCCCTGCACCCCTGAAATATAACTTTAAGTGCATTTTTCACACACACATGCCCCAAGGGCATGTGTGTGTGTAAACTGAAACTTTAAAAAATGCATTTTTGCGCATTTTTGAAAGTTTTCGCAAATTACCATTAAGGTCAACTTCATGGTAATTTATCTCTTCCTATTTGCGAATTCGCAAATTTAAAATGTTCATGCATTGCATTTAAGAAATCTCAAATTGCGATTTCTTAAATGCAATTACAATTTTAGAAATCGGAACATGATTGCGATTTCTAAAATTGCGAAAAACATGATGCATCCCAATTTTGTCAATTGCATTCGCAAACGGCCGAAAATTGTGATTCGCACCGTTTGCGAATGCAATTCACAATGATACATGAGCCCGTTAATCCTTAGTATATCAACTAATTTATTTTCTTGAAAAAGTATTTTACTTTGGCCCAGATCCTTGCAGACCTCCAAAACAGTAACATGATATGCTGCATGGATGTGAAAGATGTTTACTTTCATGTACAGAGTCTTCAGTAGTGCATGCCACCGAGTAGCTTGAGTAGTTTAATGTCATGTTGTCCTTTGGTGAGATAATGATAATGATGTTATTTAGTACTGCATGTGGTTTTCACACTGATTACTATAGAAAGTTATGGTAGGGTTTTAGGTGAATATCAGACAAGAAAAGGTTGTTCGAATCACTTTCTTTTATCATAATTGTTTTTCTATATTGATCTTTGCTCGTGAGTTTGGTTAGTTCCATGCTGTCATTATCCCAGTGGTGCGTTATTGTGCTGAGCTGTAGTAATATGTACATGGCCAGATATACATATGTATGTTGTTCATAAATAAACATAGATTGGTATGTTTTACAATTTCTATATATAAGTATATATCCTTATAAACTCAAGCATAATTCAATACACAATCTACATACCCAGACATACATATTTTTGTCGCGATTGAATATACATGCAGTGATATAATTTTATTTATGTATTACAATTTAAATATATTGATTACGAGTTTCTTAACTATTTTACCTTTCTGTGCTTCTTGTCACGCTTATGAATGCTTCCGTTGCTGCTAAAGAAGTGATTCATGTTTTAAATATATTTAAATGCTGTGTAAAACAGTGCCAGGCTGTATTATCCAGTCCAGTGATTCAGAGTATGCTTGGTTGGATAAGCTGCTACCGATCTAAGACCTACATGCAGTTCACTGGAGTGGGGTGATGACTGTCCGGCTTTGTCAGTGCATGGCGTGATGTTGTTTAGTAAGTAGCCTGTGTTGCACTTCCCCATGCCTAGTGGTGTTTTATCTCAGTGTGAGGTGGATGTCTGACTTGGATGGCATTTTGGCCCCTTTCGAGTGCTTGGTGGTTTTTAATTGTTAGTCTTTTTTAGGCACTTTAGCACAGTGCCTTGCTGTTATTTTGCCTAGCGCCAGTTGTAGGCATGGGTTTCAGTGTGAGTGGTCATTGATGAAGATGATGTGTTTGGTGACATATTGAATGTGTTCGCGTACCTCGTTATCTTTTGAGAGAGAAGAAATGAAAGGGTGTTGTGAACTGAGTTATATTCTTTCTTGACTTGGTAAGTATGTCTACCTGGTCCTAAGGAGTGCTTTATATTGTATGTATATGATCGTTTGGATCCAAGTGGGATCCGTTGTTGTGATTTAGTGCAGGTGGTGATGAGGAGATGAGAAGGAAGGCTAGCTCTGTTCCTGATGTGCATGTTTAGGGTAACCTCTGTTTACATGTAATAGTTCGTAATAATGGGCTAAAAAGTTTCCTTACTTGCTTGCACTCATTCTTAAGCATGTGTGTAACCAGGATGAAACAGACCTCAACACTATCAGAATAAAACATAGACTTTTGGCTTAGATGTGACCCACACATCATATGCAAGATCCAGCATCCTTTGTATTTGAATTTGGGTTCTCAGGGTGTTACCCTCAATTCTCTGCGAAACCCTGAAGGAGGATCCGTGCTCATATTTATTGTACTTTCATGAAGACAACTTGCTATGGTGCCCTGCATGGCGTGAAAGAGAGAGGGCAAATATGTGCCATCTCTATCACAATATGGTGCATTCCTGTCCTCAGCCTGTGCTGGTGTCGAATCAGCAGCCTAGTGCTAACGCAGGCACCCCTGCGCCATGGAGCAAAGGCGCCTGCGTTACAAGGCAGGGTTATTTTTGTGCAGGACATGACACCCTCCTGCACAAAATCAATCCTCAGAAGCATATTCTTCTTTCTAAGTGTGCTGCAGAATGCAGAGGGCAGCACACTTCGAAAGAGGAAAAAAACTAGGAGTAATAAAGCTATTTCTCCTCGTTGGACCTCTAGTGGGAAGGCTTACAATTCCAATGCAGTCCCAGGTCTATCCGTATTGGTAAATCTGAGAACGCCTCAGACTAAATATAAGAGTAGATGTGTGGGAACACCCACGATCCAGCCATACCGTAACGCAAGGCATTGACTTGCTCTGCTTTGCTTTACTCAAGATCTACCAAGCCAAACAGGGTCATGCAACGTGGCCTTCCGTGGCTTGCTAAATGTCATCTAGGTTTTGTGTCACCCTTGCGTGGCGCAAGGGCGATGCAAAACTTTGATAAATATGCCCACAGGCTACTTATGACCATTCTGATGTCTGTTGTTGCAAAGACCTCCATCCTTCTAAGCAAGAAAGACAGACAGACTTTGGAATTTGGTATAATCCTGCCGTGGACCGCCTTTCACAAAGGTTCCTTGCATTTCTAGCTTGTAGTATAGAGAATATTTCCTAGGCCACGTCCCCTATTGTCTCCATGCAGCTCCTGTGTTCAGCTGTGGACCAGTCAGCATGAGCATGAACCTGGCAACCTACCCTCTCCGCAACATATGAAATGGCAGTCCTGGCTGCAAACCTTCAGGTGACATACCCCGTCTGCCTAAATCATTAAATGGTTGCAAATCGCTGTTACAAAGTTCATGTGAGGTACTCATTGCAACGATCTCTTCATCAGTGTCCATGGACAAATCTGATTGGTCACTACACATGATGTACACCAGAGTGCATGGAACTAGGCACCCAAACTTCAATGATAGCACTTTAAACATAAATTCCAGTTCCAGCACTAGGGACCTTTCTTTTCCAGAGCTTTATAAAAAGAGAGGGCATAAGGACTTGGGATAACTGCATCACAAGAAATGTAACTTTTAAAACTTTTATGTGAATGTGAATCATTAGGGAACCTTTTTTCTGATATCCATCAACTGATGCTGGAATTGAGGCACAGCGGGAAGTACAATGGGGCATATTACCAAGCAATAGCGATAATTATCGCTATTGCTTGGTTAGCGAGAAAAAATTATCGCCGAGCTGCGGCGATTTTTATCGCAGATAAACCTTGGTATTACCAAGGTTTATCGCAAATGCGATAAAAATCGGCAATAATGCATGAATATCGCTGAAAAATCAGCGATATTCAGGCATTACTGAGCTAATGCTTTTAGCTATGTTATCCACCTCCCATTGGATAACATGGCTAAGAACTGCTCCTGGGCAGGTGTTAGCTTTTGAAGATATTCACGCTTAGCGCGAATATCTCCAAAAGTTGGTAATAGGAGATAGCGATGTTAGCGACTGTTTCCAGTCGCTGACATCTTGGCACGCCCACTTTGCATGTCATTAGTGATACATTTTTTTGACATGCAAAGCGGCGACCAAGATGGTCGCTATCTCCTACTAGCTGTCGCTAACTGGTGTTAGCGACAGCTAGGCAATAGGGTGATCATTTTATCTCCGCTTTCTTGGCTTTTAAAGCCAAAAAAGCGGAGATAAATCCCTTGATAATATGCCCCAAGGTTTTCCAAAAAAGTGGTCAGGTTTTAATGTAAGGATCTGAACACTAGTCTCACTACACCGATTCTTATTTTAGCCCTGAAAGGTGAAGTTTAGAAAACAATACATTCCTTCGTAAGCCAACAAAAGAATGAATAGATTTCGGTTTTTTTATGGAAGGCTGCTTTTATCGTAGCTGCAAAGGCTTTTCTATTACACCCAACACTTGAATACTTGACAATGTCTTTTTTTTAACAAAAAATTATTGTAAGAAAGCGGAACTTAGTAAGTAACTCAATAAAATGATTTTTTTTAAAAACAATTTAAGGTGAAACTGACCTCTTTAGTCGGCGAAAAAGTTCTGGTTCAAAGAGGCTCTCCCCATTTATGCACTTAGGGGCATATTCACAAGGATTTATCTCCAAATTATCACCACTTTAACGCTTCAAAAGTGGTGACAGAATTAACACCCCATTCACAAGCTGGTGCAAACTGCAGAACTCGCCAGAATTCCCGCGATAACATCCCCAAAACCTAACACCACGGCGGACACCACCAACTAACGCTAATGAGATGCAGAGTAGGCGTTGCCATGCAGAAACACACGAAAAAACAGTGACACCATTTACACAACGAACTGACAGATCGGCGAAGCAAACTGAAAACACGTGATAAGCCGCGTTAGTCGCAGGTATTTAACACCTGCCTCAAGCAGGTGTAAAGACGGACACCTAGCTGCAGTAGGCAACAGAGCCCCACACACAGCCACATCCGAAGACCGAACGACGCCATGGAGCGACTCATCATGCAGTTCGGAGCCCCAACAAGGCAACAACACCCACTGCCACCACCCCCAGAACCGCTACCACCCCCTGGACCAGGACCATCCCCCACCCCCCTCCGGACCACCACAGAGGCAGTGCAGAGTAAGACAGCAGTCCTACCAAAAACGCACCACTCTCACAGACCTAACGCATGAGGAAGTCATTGCCCACTACAGTCTTAAAAGGACAACCATTTACGGAATCCTGACCCACATCGCCCACATGCTGATAGTCCCAACACAGCAGAGAACCAACATCCCTCCGCATACAAAGCTGTTGGCTGTGCTGCACCTGTTGGCCTCTGGTACCTTCCAACCAACAACTGCCAGAGTCGGAATGGTCTCACAGCCAGCCCTATCAAAGTTCATCACACCTGTTCTGGATGCCATCCTCAGCTTCATACCCCAGTACCTTCACTTCCCCAACACTGCGCAGGAATAGCTGGAGACAAAGCAAGGCTTCTACGCCATGGCCGTATTCCTGGTCATGGCTGCAATCGAATGCACACATGTCCCACTTGTCCCCCCTGCGGATCCTGCACACCACTACCGCAACAGAAAGCACACGCATTCCATCAATGAGCAGGCAATAGTGGACCACCGGGGACTCTTCACCAATGCCGTCTCCAACTACCCAGGAAGTGTGCATGATTCCTTCATCTTCTGACAGTCCATCATCAACCAGCGCTTCCAGGATTGCACATATGGAAAGAGACTGCTCGTTGGTAAGTACCAAATCAACAAACCACACATCACAATGCCTCCACAGCACAATGCACAACTGTGGGGATGCACACGTGACCAAACCATATTCACCATGTCAAACTACACGTCCATCTAACAAGACACAACCACAACACTCCATGGTCATTCTGGCCTACCCCTGCACCTTAGACAGACTGGTGGTGTAGTTGCCAGTATCAACTCATTCCTGTGAGCTGGCGAACACTCACCCCACACACAGTCAGCACAGGCATCACTGGATTGGTGGACCTGCCATCACATTCTGCCGAACCAAGTATTGACTCTTTTCGCCCAGCACTGTGACAGATGATCAAGGATATGCACTCTGACCTTGGATGATGACACCCCTCCAAGATCCAAACACACCCACCCAGAGGCAGTACAATGCGGCCCACATACACACCAGGGGCATAGTTGAATGCCCATTTGGCGTGTTGAAGTCACGTTTCAGGTGCCTGGAAGGCACAGGTGGGAAGCTCCTGTACAGCCCGGACATCGTGTGTAAGCTGATTGTTGCATGTTGTGTGTTGCACAACATCTGTGTTCGCACCAGGGCCCCATGAATCCCAGTTCCAGAGGTATCGGCCGATGACGGTGGTGATGGGGCAGCTGGCCCACATCCCATTGCAGCAGCGGCAGGACTGGCCCATAGGAATACCATCACTGACACTTACTTCTCATGAGCACATCACATTGTGACCGTCCATGGCAATCATGCGACGGTACAGAATGTCCAAATGCACTGCATGTGTGAATAAACATTTTTGCAGGTCTCAGCTTGTACTTGTGCATTTTGTTCTTACATTTCCCGGTGTTCCAGATGTGATTTGGCAGGTTGTGCACATTTGCTGAACAAGTTGTGTCTTGTGTTAAAATGTGGTGGGGGTGCTGTTTGACCCGGGATGTTGTCACTGCCTGGGTGCACTCCTGATTGTGTACGTATGCTGCACAGTGGGTGTATCGCTCCTGCTGCTCTGCTCTGTATGCCACTGGTCTCTTTTGTGCGGTTCTGCTCTTCCATGGTGCTTGGATGTTGTGGTGTACATGTTGTCCTCTGCATTTGGCCAGGGTGCATTCGTCATACTGCGTTGTTGATTAATTTTGTTCTGTCGGATTTTTGGTGTGCTGGTCTTGTATACTATTTTCCTGTATTACGCATGAGTGTTGCTGCCCTCACGCTGGTTTTCACTGTTTTCTTATCGCGCTCGTGTCCATCGCAGGTTTTGTTGAGTTGGGGAATCTAATTTTATCTCCGTCATGGTGGTTGTTTCGCGGACATTGTCCGCGGTTTTGGCAGACTATCGAATGCTACCGCTGGGTTGTGAATTCCACGTTGTCACAAGGTTATTTTCCCGCTATGGGCTGGGATGCTGAAAGTTGTGTTACACTACTCTGCGGTAGTTATCACACGTTCTTGTGAATATACCCCTTAGTTGTTCTAACAGGATTCGAAAGCCCTCAGGTGGGTTTCACCAGAGGATTTGAATTTCCCATCAGCTTTGACAGAGTTTGGCAGCTTTCCAGGTCTATGTACCTAGTTTTGCAATCTTTTGATTTCTTCTCGATGTAGTTCTGTATTCTCCATTAAAAACACTCATTACAAGTTGCCTGGAGCAGTATCACTACGGAAGTAGGGGGCATCCTCCAGCAGGGATACTCCTCTGGGCAACTACAAGTTTCTGGTGTCACCGCGTCCAGAATGATGGGGCTCTCAAGCACCAGACTCAGTAGCTCTGGTCCTAGATACACTGAACCCAGAAAACTCGGAGGGGCTTGGGGCTGCGGACAGTTGCTGAGCCCACCCCCGCCTGTCCTCATACTTCAGCTTGGGGAGTAGACAAAGCTCTCCTAAGCTGAAGTGAAAGGATCTCTTCCCTCCCGCTGCCTCTCACACCTAGACAACCCCCATGGAACAAAACCCCAGCAAAATTTTCCGCCTGCTCTTAGGTGCGGCTGGTACAGGTAAGAGCGGTGAGGCGGGTGTGGGGCGGAGTGGGGAAGTCGTCAGACAACGAGATAGGTAAAATTAAATAATAAAATTAATAAAACCATTTACCTTGAGATTGCGGCATTGCAGAGTGCAAGGTTAGTGTTTTTTGAAATTTTTTATTTAGCTTTACCCATCCCATGTCTGTCCATTTACCCCTCACCTGCACGCCCTGCACGCCCAAATCCACCCCAATGCCTTCCTGCTCTTACCTGTGCTGGCCGCGCCTGCCTGTTCTAATCAGGAGGTAAATTATTTTAAGCCTGGTATTTCCATAGGAAGGGGCCTGTTCTTTCACTCATAAGGGGCCAAAACTTGTGGAATAAGACTCTGTATTACCTGGTCCACTTGTTATTCTCCATTCTGGAGGGAAAAACATTGAATCCCTATTAACTCTGGGATCGATACTGCACAGTATCACTGAATCTAGCTCCACTAAATCCCCAAAGAGATAAGAGGGAACTCAGAATGAAGGGCATGATGGTGCAGTTTCAGCCTCTGGAGGGTGGATGCTGGTTGCCACCACTCATAAGACTACCAATAAAATGTTGTGCATTTATCTGAGACATTGTCATCCAAACAGAAAATGTAATAGTTCTGAATTGCTCTTGCTCCTCTGGAATTCCCTGTACTCTGTTACAGCAGTACGGAGAATAATTCCCTGCTCCTTACCCTTCAGTCCATGGTTTGTGGATTATGCACATGATGTATAATTTTATGAAGAATAGAGAACAGATGACGATCTTTTCCCACACAGTACCATCACCTTTGTGGAGCACGCTGCTTTGTGTGTGATGGATGCTGGGGAGGCTGAAAATGTTCGATGGCAACCTGATTTTAGACTGACCACTGACAGCGGATGGCCCAAGAGCTCCTGCCCTTAGAACCCACCCGCTGAGGGGGGAGACCCCGTACCATTTTATTTGCCTCCTTGCTCCTTCTTGGCTGGCTGCCTAGCCTAGCTGGATGCCTCCCTCATTGGGCGTGCTTTCCTCACCGCATTGGGATGGAGGCCCCTGCACCGCTTGAGGTCTGCTCTTCATTGCCAGTTCCAGCTACTAGTGATGGGGCAAGGGCTGGTCAGAGGGGCCTCCTCCCATATTTGGACTTGGGCCCCATGAGGCATCAAGGAGATGCTGGCCTATTTTTATTTGTACCCAACCTGCTGCTGGGGTCTATGACTCTTGTGAAGGTGCTTCCCCAGAGAGTTTCCCTGCGACTAATCATTTGGTGCCCCAGTTGGGTGGGAGACGATATACCCTGGATGCCAGGCCCGCCTCGCCATTGGGCAATGAAACTTTCCTTTCTTGGGAGAGTCATATGTTAGTGGAGTGTCCCTGGATGGGACTCGTACTCCGCTGCTTAATTAACCCCTGGGAAGCCTCCCTTGTTTCCCATCCTACAGAACACTGTCTCTCACCCGGGATGACACTGATGGACAAGCCCATGGCACCTGGCCTCCTAGTGATCTTCTCCTGCGAGCCCTTGTTTTCCTAGACATCACTCTTCAGGTGCCTCAGCCTGTTCTGGAACTATTTTACCCTGCTCTGTTCAGCCTCCTTCCCAACATACCTCCTTTCATGAGAGTGTGCCTGGGGTATTGCCCTTGCCTCATTCTCTCTCATCATGCCTGGTACAAAGACAGTGAAACATCTGTCCTTTGCATAGGCAGTATCAGGGGGCACCACACGCACACCTGTAACTTCTGATGCCATGGTTGAGAACATGCTGGAACGATTTTCAAGGAGGTCACTGCTATGAGTGTCAAATTGTCTGCCTTCGATACCACGATTACATCCATGGCTTCTGATATTAAGGCCCTGTGTTCTGACCTCTCGTAAATGTATCTATGGTTTGATTCCACAGCAAGAGGGTGGATGAATTGGACAGGCTCTTTAGTCAACACATGGACTGGGGTACTGACATTCAGCAGCTGTAACAGAAGGTCTCAGGTCTGGAGGGACAATATCTGGCGCTATGGGTTCCCAGAGAGCTTGGAGGGTGAAAATATGGTGGTCTTCCTTGGCAACGTTCTGCCCATTCTGACCCACCTAACGTTCAATGGGCCTTTGGAGTTTAAGTGCACACACTGACTGCAGACCCATTCAGGGGATCTTCTTGCACTCCCAGAGCGATTATGGCGTGCCTCTTACGCCATCAACAAGTCAGGGTTATTCTACATGGAAGCCGGAAAGAATGAAGGACAGTTTCTGCCAGGTGGAGCCATGATATATATCATCATGGTGGATTTCTTGCATTAGACAGCTGTCAAACATAAAAAGCTGCTTACACTGCACTCCCAACTGTTAGATGCAGGGATCAAATGTAGCCTTCTGGACCCAGCTCTGATGATTATAACCATACATGGCCACAGTACAGGATTCAATTAACTGGACAGGCTGGCATCATACCTAGATACTTTAGAGGATACTATGGGCTAGTCTTCTAACCTTGCTACATCCTTGCTTCAAGTGCGGGGAGGTGACAACTTTGCACGAGCCAGTGGTCCAAATACCTCTCCCCCTCTTAGCAAGCCTCAGCCCCTTCCTATTGTTGTTCTGACAGAGAGGGCCTGGACCAGGTGATAGATGTTCTGAACCATGACAATGACCAAGACAAATCCAGATCCCCTCTGAAGGACTAGCTTATGACCTTTTTGGAAGCGGACGCTTACCCTCTTCTAAGGCCCTGGTCTTTTGCTGCTCCATCTCTCTGACAAGTTCACCATGGTTCTATCTATGATTATATCCATATCTGCAGTTTTGTATTTTCCCTCTATGGGGTACTGTTTTCATTATTGCTCAATGCGTGTATTGTTGTTCCTTGCCATGTATTTTATGCCTTGTGGGAGAGGTATCTATGGGTATCACTGGAGTGACATGCTTGATTATTTATAGACTGGGTCTATGTTTCCCTAACACCTGTAGATCCCGAGCCAAAGGAGAGACACATTTATTAATTGGACGCTCCTTCCACTGCCCTATATCCCCCATGTATGCCTGGGTGACCCTTCACAGACCTTCACTCAATGGCATCTGGCAGGCTGACAATGTCTCCTGGCGTCCCTTGCCAGGGTTAGTACCACAGACCACCCAGTTTGTCAGTTACTTTTGCTCATTGTGCATATTGACAGAGAACCCACATTACTTATTATCTCATACACTCTCTCCGCTGACATTACTATCTCCATGCTGTCATGTGCTTGAGTGAGGCCCGATAGGAATTAGTATAATTCTTACATATACACAAATCCTCTTTCCTAGAGTTGCCTGCTCATTGCCACATTAACGTTTGACACACATTTTGCATTTGCGACGCTTAGATTGGTCTCACAGAAACACTGACCTTGCTGACACAGAACACTCAATGAGAATCCTATCACACTTCTTTGGCATTTGGTGCAAGGCCTCTGACATGCGTAATACAAATGTGTTCTATTATAACATCCATATGGCTACACAGATATCTGTAAAACACAAACAATGGTTGCCTGATTATTAGAATCCATTTTCTATATACAGCACTTTGTTTCCTAACATAATCAGAGGAGATACTTCTGATAATCTTGAGGGGTCCCTGCATGCTGAAGCCTTTGCCCAGCAGCTGACTGACATCTCCGTGAGGGGTGTACAGTTTGTGACCAAGTTGGGGTCGTACACTCTTACCCACCATTTAAAGGGGTTAGATCGTCCAGGCGGGGGGTTTCAAGGCAAACCTTACATTCACACCCTCAACATATAGGTTAGGGTTAGCATTGTAGGGATACGCTCTGTTGTTACGATCTCTTACATGTATGCATATGTAACCTGTCTCAACAAGATGGTGGAACTCCTCATTTATTTTCTGTGTTAACACTCATTGTACCTTTTATCTGCTTCTGTTTTTTAATCATCACAGCTCACATATTTTATACAAGAATCACTCTGGTTTAATAAATATTGACAATGCCCCTCTGTGTATTCTTTGTACATTTCTCTGAGCAGAAAAAAAGCATGAGTAGCTGAGCAAAAGTTTGAAGTCTGTCACAACGGTTCCTGAGGGAACAGAGTTGTCATATTCAGTGATTGTCAGATCTGTTTGCTTCCTGTTTAGGTTAGTGGGTTATCAGTGGTACTGTGAGCTAGTTGGTCTAAGGGACAACATATGGTATGGAGTGCATGAAATCTGTCTGACACCATCCTCAGTTTATGTTTTCCACAAACATGCAGTTCCTACTGATGGGTGGAACCTACATGACAATAACTGCTTAGTGACCTCACACTAAGCTCTCTTGGGCAGCTTGGGGCAGCTTTGGCTCTAGGTATTTTTTCTAGAGTATGGACATTCCCTTTAATATCCATGTGGGCACCCTCCTTTATTCCTGGGTGATGCCTCATCCATTGGTTTGGGGCTGGTCTCTTCGTGTCGTGTCCAGGAATGTTAATGACCTGTCCAGTTTTAATAAATGTAAAAATATCCTTCATTTCCTATGACACCACAATACTGAAGTAGCATTCCAGCAGGAGTAACATTTGCTCAGAGGTGAAGTGAACAATTTACGCAGGGACTGGGTGGGATGGGCGGTGGGGAGTAGCTGCACACTAGCTATAGAGTCTAGGTCACCTACCCACCAGACCTCTTCCCAATCATATAGAAAATGTGGGGTTGCTATCTTTATACATAAATCGCTCCCAAAAACCCTTTTGAAAACATGGACAGCTCCTGAGGGCAGGTACATCGCCATGAAATTTAAACTGGGAAGAAACATTGTTGTTGTGGATTTGGTTTATGCACCCGTTGGCAGTAAGGCTGCTTACATTAGCCACCTGAACAGACTCTTTATGGAGTTTGGCACGGCAAGACTTATAGAGGGGTGCAACAGGAACGTGACACCTGCTGCTGTTCTCGACTGAACTGGTCCCCATGACCATTACAATGCTTCGGACAGGGGTCCGCCCACAAAACTGCAGGCTGACCATGGCTTAAGCTATGCTTGGTCCCTTACCCGTCCCTCTGATAAGGACAACACTTATTCTTTCCCGATTCATAACACTTTCTATAGACTCAATTACTTCCTGTTGAACCACCCACTCCTCTCCCTCACTTTTCACTCAGACAACCTACCTGGGGGCCTCTCATATCATTGCCCAGTACTTTCGGAGGTGATGTTGGGGACTAGGCCTCCGACAACTGGTTTGTGGCATTTGTAGGTCGCCCGATGCATATGTATACATGCAACACAAATATTTAATATGTACAAAATTATGTATCAAAAAATGATGTATCATTTATATTATGATTTTGATTGTTAATGCATTTTAGAAAGTGGTGGTCATTTAAATTTTTGTAAACTATGAATCACCGTCATTAGTGTGTTTTACTTTCAGTTTTACTTTAGTGCATTTTATTAAATTGTATTAATTTAAAGGAGTGGTGTGCGCTAAATGATTCAAATATTTTCTCTATTTCTACTCCATTGGATTGGTTCTGGATCATGTGATACAGTTTAATCTCACAGCATGTTCAAGAATATTCGTTTCACCTGTTTTTCCTCATGGAGGGTTGTTGATGGGCTGATCGTTATCGGTCAGTTCCACTGCTGGAGAATCTCGTTGGATTCATCGTAGGTGCACAGGTTGGGCATGTCCCATGTTTTGGCATTGACACATTGGTTTTCATGCCACAGCAGAATTACATTATGATTATACTGAGAGTTTACAGTAAGGTTACACTTGGTAGTCTATTCACTGTGCTCTTTGGCACTGAGCATGTTCTGTACACACAATTGGTAAGTATGGGGTATTTTTAGGCACAACACAAATGTGGTCCATGGCTTAACTATTCAGAACAAGCTACCCAGGCTTATTTTTTCATTAGGTGGCAATTCAAAACTATTTTTGATTATGTGTTTTCATATAAAGCATGAGTTCCATGATTACTTTTTTCACAGAACGTTTGGTGGAGGGTTTGTGTTAGCATTTAGAAGTTGCATGGTATGCATGTAGTATCAGCATAATTAAGTGCTCAATCATTCATTAACAATTGTAGATATGTTGATATTGATGGTTCTGATGTGACTTTTTTCAAATTGCATTTACCTCTGATGAAGGGCTCTGGCCCGAAATGCATTGGGTTTACATCATCATGGTTACTAATGGTGAATGGAGAATTTCTACGTGTTACAAAAAATAAGTCTGGATCGGCATTTAAAAAGTTTATTTAATAGGAAAATATGGAACAAATTGGACTAAGACTTGTTTATATTGCCCTATGCCTGTCTGTTTTGTGTTGTGGGTCAGGTGTACCCTTTGGGCACCAGCTAGCAAAAGAGTATATATGTGTATTTTTTAGGTCAGAGCATGTACCAGGGTTGCCATCAAATCTTGCCTTTGAACACTTGCCACATTCACTGATGATTTTGCGGAGTATATTTATTTATTTATTTATTTTATTTATTTTTGAGATTTATACAGCGCGTGCAATTGCCCGTGGGCGTCTCGGCGCTAGAAAACTGTGGACGTGTTCCCGAGGTTTAGGCCGGAGCTTATTCTTGATCAAACAGCCAGGTTTTTAACTTTCTGCGAAAATGCATCAGGGAAGGGCTGTCTTTGATGGAGACTGGCAGGGAGTTCCATAGTCTGGGAGCTGCCACAAGGAAGCGTCTATCGCCCCAGTTGACAGTTTTTGTTTGTGGTATTTGTAGCATTTTAAGGTTACTAGATCGGAGCGATCTTATGGAGGATTGGTATCTGAGTTGGGATTTCAGGAAATGTGGACCACAGTTGTGCAAAGCTTTATAGAGTATGCACCGCGCTTTAAACTTGATCCGGTTTCGAATCTTAAGCCAATGCAAGTCCCTTATAGTATCAGAGATTGGTGAGAACTTTGGGAGTCCTGACAGGAGACGAGCTGCAGCGTTCTGGATGGCCTGCATTTTGTTAGTCATTCTTGCTTGGGCGTTGGTGAATAGGCCATTACAGTAGTCAAGAGATGACAACACGAGAGCGCTTACCAGCGTCTTACCTGCTGAAATTGGCAGAAACGGTTTGATTTTTTTGATAAGCCTGAGTTTATGGTGGGCTGTTGATGCTATTTTATTAGCGTGGGCCATAAAAGTCAGTTTTTCGTCTAAAATCACCCCCAAATTTCTGACGGTGGTGGCTGGTGTAGGGGGTGTTCCATGCGTTGTGGGCCACCAGGTATTTGACCATCCGGGGGAGAGGTGTCCAAATATGACGACCTCCGTTTTTTCAGCATTTAGCTTCAAGCAATTGGAGGCCATCCAATCACCAATCGCTCGCATGCCCTCTTGGAAATTTTCAGCTACCAGTATTCTACTGTTTACGAATTTCCAGATTTACAATTAGTGGTAGTCCTGGGAATGCTTCAAAATGCACTACATCCACAGTTGAGGCAGAACTAGGTGAAAGATCTTTATTCCTCTCCATACTCCTCTTTCTATGTGTACTGCACAGGAAAATCTCTCTCAGGATTGTTTTTGTGTAGGAAGGTGTCCTTTCCTGTACAAAAACAATCCTACCGAGAACGCAGGCATCCTTGAAACATAACACAATGGCGCCTGTGTTGGTGCTAGGTGGCCAAAAGTGTGCCAGCACCATGAAAGGACAGGAATGCATGGTATAATGGTAAATATGGCACATTCCTGCTCTTTTACACAGTGCAGCAAGGTGGCTTGCTGCATTTAAGCTGCGTGAAAGAATGTGATAAATCTACCCCTCTGTCTGTATTTTACGCCGCTGGAGGACACTGTCGGTGCCTACGGGTGCCGACTGGCGCTCTGAACTGGCTAAAGTGACGGAACGTGAACAAATCATGTACAAGGGGAACGATCACATGGATGCATACTCCCAAATCTGTGAACCGGTCCTCCTACTGACACCCATACAGGTCCAGTCAATGGGGACTCTCCCGGCTGTTTTACCTCTATGCACGGGGAATGCCTTGAGAGCCCTGGCCCCAGCACTCGATGGATCCTAGACTCCTCATTTTTGATGACCTCATTAGTTATGCTTATTGAATCCTGCAGGAATACTTAAACTCTGGTCCATGTGCCTCCCATCTGTTGTCCAACACAATGAGAGAAAGTCCCAACCGGTTCTTGCCCAGTCCACATGCCCCGTTCTGACATAGGGCTGATTGTGACTATCTGGACTGAGTGTTTGATGCTGTGTGTTATACTGCTGCTCAATGTGCACTTTGCTTGTTGTTTTCTTGTTCAGTGTACTTTATGATGGGCGCTTGGTGCTCCTGAAATGATGTTGATATACCAATAAAGAATCATTGCAAAAAAGAAAAAAAAGAAAGAAAGAACGCCCATGTGCCAACCATGGAATGCCCCCTTGATGCAAAATAGCGCTAAATTCTACTTTATGTCCATGTAGGGCTACTTTCCATTCCAAAACAAGTTTTATGCTGGAAAGTAAATCCCAATTCAATGCTCATATCACTTTTGTTTAACAGAAACAGGCACAAGATGCTAATAAATCTGGACCCCAGAGCTTCCAGGATCAATCTGTTTAAGGTCTTGAAGCACATTGAAAGTCTGGCAGTATGAAAATTGAACCCTGTCCATGTGCTCCCGCATTCTTCCACTACCGGCTTCCCATGTTATTAATCTCCCTTTGGCAAAGCAGGACTCTCAGTGTGCGAACTCTGCTGGAAAACAGACTCAGTAAGGAGATGAAGTGCATCCTTCCAAAAGGTAAACCATGATTCGCTGAAAGGTAAACAAGAGACTTAAGTACCCCCTGCTGGGTATCGCACACATTCTGAAAGGGACATATTTCCCACAAGAAAGTAATGTGAAAAAAGCAGCAAGAGAATGAACAGAATGATTAGGCAGAAAAATCCATATTCATGCAATTATTTCAACTTCAAAAGTCTGCATAAAGGAAGTACTACATTAAATAACGAGCGCAAATGTATATAATAAACTGTTAAAAACGAGCGGCTCTGGCTCTAGGACTGCCGCAGTTTCTGTTGAAATTGCATGCAGCAGGCACCGAGAAGACAAACGAGGCCGTTAAAGAGCCGAATGAAATCAGTCGTACTTCACTGCAACTTCAAAAGACAAAGCTTCATTTTCTTGGCTCTGTTCATACATCTTTTGAGATTACTCTGCGTCTTCCTTTTAGGTATCAAAAGGTGTTCATTCGCATTTTTATAATCCTTTGCTATAACACAGGCGCACCTGATAATATGCATACTTAGAAAGCTCCTCTTTCTAAAAAAGTTTTTTGGGGTACTCCACTTATACTGTCACATGAGGCGTACCATTTGTGAAGGAGGAACTGGGACCTTGAGGGGACGGGGCACAGTAGGTCACCTGCTCTTACTGGCCAGTGGCCACTCTGAAGTGGCAATATGGGGACTGAAGTCTCGGACAGGAAGGAAAGGGCTTTTGATCAATAACCTGTAATGAAACCAGGCATGCTGGTAAAGTCCCGAGACTGAAAGTTTGCTGTATACTTCTGCAACAAATTTGGAACTGTGGTGCAACATCTTTCCAAAATTGGACTACGTTTTATGACTCATCTTTGCCTACTATGAGAAGACTACAAAGAATTCTCCTACGTGTAAAGCCAGAAGCACACACCTCTCCTACCTTAACTCCATCGATGCTTGTGACGGAACGGTTCCGTCACGAGCGCCGGTTGGGCTGTGCTTATGACGGAACCATTCCGTCACGGCCACGCCCGTTTCTTAGAACCTTCAGCACAGCGCGAAAATTCTCACTGCGCTGAAGGTGTTAAGAGTGATACACTGATTACCAGTTGCCAGAATATCCTCTTTCAAGCTGCTTTGTATCACATACTAAGCAATATATGGCAAAGGACATTCTTCATCAAGAAGACAATCAATAAATACATACAACAAAGGGACCTATGCTCTAGAATGGCTTCCTGTCTCATAATTCCTATATATATGAAAGAAACATGGCTAGACCATCTTTCTCTGTTTAAGCAGCCACACTATGGAATTTTCTACCATCAAAAGTGAGATCAATGGACAACCATATCCACTTCAAATTAGTCAAGAGCTGGCTTTTCCCCACATGACGACTATACTTACAACTCAAGAATGCACCACAACAGTATACTCAGATAAGACAAACTACACTTCCCATGGTATGGAAAAGAGCTGTCATTCATTATACATGTACACGTCAATGCACTTTGAACTGTGCGCCCAGTTATCAGCATATACATGAATAAAAATAAAAAATGGTATATTACGCAACAGGATACATGTATAAATGCCTAGTGTATTTGTAAGGCACAATTTCACCCACCAGGATATCCTGCCACTGAGCAGGTGCGTGTGCCTAGCCCTACTTATCGTAGGTTGGTTAAATGAAAAGCCATATCTTCAACTTCTTTCGGAATTCAAGGAGAGAGGATGAGGCTCGGATTTGTAGGGGGAGTTTATTCCACCTTTTAGGAGCGATGTAAAACAATGCTCATACTCCTGATCTGGTTCTGTGTATGCGTGGGGTGTTGTTGAGTATTAGCCCTGTGGAGTGGAAGTGTTTTTATGGTTGATGGATGACGATGCAACTGTTCACTTAGTTGGGGCCTGAGTATCAGTCCATGTCTAAATTGCTGCTTCTAGGTACACATAGATGCATATATAGAGGGTTACGTCTGCTACTAAAAACTACAATAAGTGTCATGTTTATATTTATGTATATATAAGTTAATTAGAGTTATTTGAAAGCATTCAAAATGTACCACATGATAAATGTGAAGAGCAGACCGCAAAAACCAAAGGTTTCATGAACGTTATAGTTAAACTTAGATTTCACTCGTACAAAACCATAGCAACTCAGTAGATATAGTTACCTGAGATAACTACAACTCACTCCCCCCGCAATGCACTCCTAATGACCTCACATATTACATCACTCATGATATGGTCAGTGACATCACTGATGATATCTAAACAAACTTCACTGATGACATCATCCAGTGATTGTATGTGTTTTCTAAGAGTTCATGATTGTTAAACATATATACCAAGCTACTTCAAAAGTTAAATTAGTATACTGGGTGTACTACCGAGTTATGCTACTTCTAATATATATTATGTGAGTGGCTGCGTGACTCTACGTATCAGCGTGTGAGTGGGTGTCGTAGTGGCAGTGTGGTTGTGTGAGTAGGTGTGTGAGTGGGCTGTATGGATCTGTCAGTGGGCATGTGAAAGGCTATATGGGTCTGTTAATAGGTTTGTTTGTGGTTTTCTGGGTGTGTGACTAGCTGTGTGGGTAGTTGTATGGGTGTGTGAGTGGCTGTATGGGTGGGTATGTGGTTGAATGGGTGTGTGAGTGGTTGTATGGGTGTATGAGAGGTTGCATGGGTGTGTGAACAGGTGTCTGAGTAGCTGTGTGGGTGTGTGAGTGGGTGATTGTGTGAGTCGCTATACGAGTGTGTGAGTGGTTCTAGGGTTGCATGAGTTATACAGGTAATTGAGTGTGTGTGTGAGTGGTTGTATGGGTGTCTAAGTGGGTGTGTGAGTGGTTGTATGGATCTGTGAGTGGGTATGTGAGAGGTTGTATGGGTGTCTGAGTGGTTATATGTGTGTGGGTATATGAGTGGTGGTGTGGGTGTGTGAGTGGTTGTATGGGTGTGTGACTGGATGTGTGAGTGGTTGTATGGATCTGAGACTGGGTATGTGAGTGGTTGTGTGGGTGTGTGAGTGGGTATGTGAGTGGTTGTATGGGTGTGTGAGAGGTTGTATGGATCTGTGAGTGTGTGTGTGTGGGTGGTGTGTGGGTGGGTGTGTATGTGGGTGTGTGAGTGGTTCTGTGGATGATATCATCAGAGATGTCATTTGAGATTCCATCAGTGATGTCACTGACCATGTCATGAGTGATGTAATATGTGAGGTCATAAGCAGTGCATTGCTGGGGGAAGAAGGTATAGTTAGCTCAGGTAATTATAACTACTGAATTTCTATGGTTTTGTACGAGTGAAAACTGAGCCTAACTAGTTTTAATATGTCCCTCTAATGTTTACATTTTTAGTTCATTTGTAAGATTTTTTGTTAATACTACGTGGAATACAATAATTATTTTGATGACTTTTTCTTATACTTTAGTTATTCTTTTTTTTACAAGTAAACTTTTCATGTGTTTTAAAAATTAAAATCACGTTTAATCAATGTAACGTAAATGAGTTTTTTCCAATGTAATTAAAAAAATATATATTTTTGGTTTACAGCGATACTTTTGTGGGTCTTGAAATAGAGACTGACTACTACTCTAGGGTTTTAACTCCCGATCATGTGATTAGAATGAAACCGCAAGTCTGAATCTGCAAATTCAGCAAACATTTCACAAAGTAGTGCACATATATACACCCCTCCCCTTGCCATTAATAACATATTTACATGTATGTGTAAATCCCCTTGTTTATGCTTTTCAAAACATTTACCCATTTTAGCAGGTCTGCGAATTTACGGACCGGATTCTCGAAATTCACCAGAAAACACACCCAAACCTTGCCCTCTGATTGGATACATGAAGACCCCACATTTGCAGATGGAAAATCACACCCAAAAGCAGTGAAGTTTCTAGTAGTAGGATAGAGAACCAGTAGTGCTGGGCTTTTAGATAATGGCGGAAGCTACATCATCTGTCCAAGATGAAGATCAGCAACCTGTTGAGGATGAACAAGAAAACACACAACCCCCAGAAAAGAAAGTGATGTTTGGAAGCACTTTACTATACATTCTGGGGAACAGAAGGTATCAGCAAAATATGTCAAGTGCACAATTTGTGGCAAGCAGTTATCCAGAGGTACTGAAAAGACGAAAAAGACGTATTCGCAAGGGACAAGTTCTATGTGGAAGCACCTTAAAACAATTCATAAGAGGGTCTACAACCAAATGATGCAAGAGAAAGCAGGTACAACAGGACAGATGACCTCTAAGGCAGCCTTGGGAGAACCATCTTCATCTGCACTCCTTACAGTACCAGCTGCCTGTGAGGAATTGAGTGACATGATAATTCACTGCAAGAAATGCCACAGGCTTGTAGCTTTAAAAATGCCTTCTGTGGGTGCATTCTTGGATACAGTGAAAAAGCATCAATGTTTGTGTTTCTTTCCAGTGCCTGCATAATGTTTGTTGAAGAGTGAGGCCAATTTCTTCTCTGCATATCCCAATCCTTACCCTTTTTACTACCTTTTTCACTCATTGTTAAAAAATAGAATGAAAAATTAAAAAACTGTTAAAAAACTCTCTAGACAAAAAAAGGTTGTTGTTAGAACAACCATCTAGTCAAACAAAGAGCTAACTCTGTGTTTTTAATGTTTCACTGACTGTATTGTGTGAGAGTGGGTGTGTCAGTGTGTGCGTGAGTCTATGCCTGGGTGTGTTAGTGTAGCATTAGTGAGTGCCTGGGTGTGTTAGTGTATGCATCAGTATGTGCCTGGGTGTGTTAGCATATGCATTAGTGTGAGCCTGGGTATGTCAGTGTGTGCATCAGAGTTTGCCTGAGTGTGCTATTGCATACATTACTGTTTGGCTTAGTGTGTAAGTGTCTGCATTGCTGTATGCCTGGGTGTGTGAGTGTACCTAGGTGTTATTTGATACATTCGTATTTGGCTATTTCTGTCAGTGTCTGTATTATTGTATGCCTAGGTGTGTGAGTGTCTGCATTGGTCCCTGTGTGCGTGTCAGTTGTGCCTCAGTGTGTTATTGGATGCATTACTGTTTGGTTGGGTGTGTGAGTTTCTGCATTGGTAAGTCTCTGAGTGTATCAGATTCTGTGTCAAAGTGTGTCTCGGTTTGTTATTGGATGCATTAGTATTTGGCTGCCTGGGCCAGTGCCGGCATTTCTGTGTGGCTGTGGTCGTCAGTGACTGCATTGTTAAATCTCTGTGTGTCTCAGTGTGCGCATCCGTGTGTACCTGGGGGTCTTATTGGATGCATTAGTGTTTGGCTGGGTGTGTCAGTGTCTATAATCCTATAGGCCTGGGTGTGCCAGTGTCTACATTGTAAGAGCCTGGGTGTGTCAGCGTACGTATCAGTGTGTGCCTATGGTCCAGTATTTGCATCAGTGTGTGCCTGGGTGTGTTAGTGTATGAGCAGTATGGGGCTGGGCATGTTGGAATATGCATCAGTGTGAGAATGAGTATGTCAGTGTATGTATCAAGGTGTGCCTGGGTGTATTATTGGATGCTTTAGTGTTTGGCTGGGTGTGTCTGTCTCTGCATTGCTGTATGCCTGGTGTGCCAGTGGCTGTATTGATATGTCCCTTGGTGTATAAGTGTATGCATCAATGTGTGCCTTGTTGTGTCAGCCTATACATGAATGTGTGACTGGATGTGCTAGTGTATGCATTACCGTATACCTGTTTTGTATGTACAACAGGAGCATAAACCCGTCAACCGTGTTGGGATTGGGGTAGGTAGTATGGTATACACATATGATATCCCAACTGGTGTTACTTAAAGACAATTATAAATGATATGTAAACAACATTATCAGAAGGAAGTGAGGAGACTCTTTCTTGGTCATCACATTTGCTCATGGCATCATTTTATACAGGAATATAACGAAAAGGAAAGAAAACAAGGTAATTGGCAGTGTGACAGCACTGCACTTAAGCAATTAAAACAATGGATGACAACCCAAATTGTACTTGGTGCTAGGTGTGTGTGGGTGAAGACTACGGTAGCAGCGCAAGTGACAACGCGATCAGCGAAGACGGCGCAAAGTAACTAGTGCAAAGATATATACAGTGATTAAAAGACGATAAATGATTTCAGGTGACTTGACAAGTACATTTCTATTTGTATATTCCTTTGTATGAAGCGCCTATGATCGCGCTGAACGGTCGAGGGCGTTTCGATCCACTTGAATCGGGATCTTCTTCAGGACTGGGTTGGTCGCAGTGCGGGAATAGCTACTTGTTCAGGGGAGTCCGGGGTGGCAAAACCAAGGGTGTGGGTGAGGGCTCCAATGAATCAGAAAGTGCAGGGAGGAGGCGCATGGGTAGAAACGGTATGGGTCCGGTTATGCGAGTAAATCTGCTGTGGGGTCCCGTGAGCCGATCCAGGAGTGGTCGGTCCTGTAAGGAGCAATCAGTAATTGCGGAGTGAGGGCGCAATGGGGGGGTTCATGGTGGAACTGGCTAGGGTCTGGTAAAGAGAGCGAATCCTCTGCGGGGTCCTGTGTATCGATCCAGGAGTGATCCGTCCTGTAAGAATAAATCTCAGGAGGGAGACAAGCGGCATGGCGGTTCTACCGTGAACCCCCCATGCGCCTTCTCCCCGCACTTCCTGATTCATTGGAGCCCTCACCCACACCCTTGGTTCAAGAATTGGTAGGTAGTACATTCCAAACCATTGTTGTTCTTGGTTACTCTTTTAGACACTGAATACTGCAAAAACCAATACTCAGACAGAGGGTGAGGACATTGTGGAATGTTGGACCAAGGTCAAACGATCGAAGGATGTCACTGCCAGGCAATTCATGGTGCTGTTGGGGCTGATGTCTTCTCGCATCATTATGATACAGCAATGCAGTTTGCAGATATATGCCTTATACTAGGGATTACACAGGCAGTGGACATAACTGTCCAGGAACAGATAGGACAATATCCTGGAGGCTGATCACATAGAAGCTATTTTGGGTTGTTGGGATTACTGTATGCCTCTGACAACTGCAATGGCATTTTGTCCTTTTAAACGGAAGATAGAGTGGTCATGGAAACTTTACTGGAGAGCTTAGTGGAAAATCTGGGGTCCCTCTAAATTAGAGGTCAGTGGCGGAAACTCGAGAGGCTTCTCCAACTCAAAGAACTGTAGCTCAGTGTTGTGCAATATCTTACTAATGCGTTCCAGTGACAAGTCCTAAGTAAATCTGAATGAATGCCCTCCATCAACATGAACGCGATTTTCTATATGTTGAGGAAAGTTTAGGCCCACGCCAGACCCTAGTCTGGAGAAGGCCAGGAAACTTGGAGCCAGTCTGATAAATTGCAGCAAAATGTTTTACCATATCAGTATCAACCCCTAAGGAGATTATTGATGGACATAATTAATTCGTTTTCACGCTGTTGAAAGCAGATGTGAGCTCCATGAAGGATAAGTGAATACTATCTGGTCTTGCCACAGCAAATGTATTAATGAGTAATATAGGTTTAAGGCCTGATAAATGGTACTCGTCTCATGCCTAAAACCATAGTGAATATCTGAAAGTATCAGGTATTGGTCCGCCCACTCTTGAAGATGGGATAGAAGAATCCTTCTAGTAACCTGAACAGGCAAATCTAGCAAGCAAATTGGTCTCTAGCACTTGACATCGGATCTCACACCCTTTGTAAAGATGGGTATAATAATGGAGTGCAACCAAGATGCAGGAATCTCTGTCTTGACCACTGCATTGAAATACATAGTTAACAGTGGGGCCCACTGAGTAATATTAGATTTAAACAAATCAGGGGGAACTCCATCAGGGCTGGGAGCTTTATTGCTGCTTAATCGCTCAATAGCAGCCCTAGTTTACCTCAAGTCAAATTTTAAATAAAAATTATCCTGCAATATGAAAGAATCAGTCCTAGTTGCCTCATTGGCCAAATATCCATAAATAGCACTAAAGTGGGCCACCCATTTGTCAGGGTCAATAAGATCATAAAGAGCTGGTGAATCAATACTGTTTATTTTTTGTAGAGTGGCGAAAAAAATATGAAAGATAGGGGCAATTGCATTAAAACAAGGAAAACGCAGTGGGGCATGGCGAGAAGCCAATAAATAAAGTGTATTTTGACTGACTGACTGCCTAGGAACCCTTCTAGGTGCTGAGGATGCAAAGTATCTATCTTAGGATCAATGCTGTTGATGTGGATACTGGAGAAATGAGGATGAATAAAATGATTGCCACCCCCTTCGTGATAAACAGGGTGATGCAACAGCTGTGGGGGAGCTGGGGAGGATCCCCCTTGCTCCACAGTAGGGGAGCTTGTTGAGCAAAATCTCAGTATCAAGAGGATGTTTGATCAGAGAACAGATTTGACATTCTTAATGTCAATCAATGCACGGCAGGAAATTAAGGGCCTCATTTACAAGCCCATTGCACCGCCTGTGCTTCACTTTTTTAGATGCACTCGCGGTGCAGTGTGCCTGCCCACATTTACAGGCCAGGTAAAGTCACCCTGCGTGACATCTTATGGTCTTGTAAATAATGGTTCATTGTGGAATCGGAAAAGAGAGACCGGTGGATGAGCAGGGAGGCCGTGATTTTAAATACAGGTCCATTGAGGAGAGACTACCTCTAACCCTGCACAGTGGTCTCTTAAGTACAGGACCAGAAACTATTCTCGGGAAATATAACCGATAATGGTATCTCGAGCTCAGATGACATCCAGTGGCGACTGACAAGTAGACCCTATCAGGCTTCTTGACAAGTTGATTTTAGTTTACGCACTGGAAAACAAAACAACATTTTTTTTTTAAAAACCCAGTACGGTGGTTCCAACCAAGGTCTCTAGGTTTAGAACTCCTTGAAGACTGTCTCCCTCCTGAGATTTATTCTTACTGGAGGGACCCTGAAGTGTGAAATTTCCGTATTCCAGCATTGTTAGAAACTTCATGGAAATAGTAAGAAAACTGCCCTGAAGAAGGTGAACATCACTTGAAGTCACCGAAACGCAGCGTCGACTTTTGTTTTCTTTAATAAAATGTGTATCAATACAAAATGTTTTTATGGGGAAAGTGTTTTTAAAATGTATATGTAATAAATTGAAGATACTAATTTTATATCACATTGTTTGGGTTGAAGTGGATTATTTGAGTGTTGGCTGACACAACTAAGGTTTAGGCGATTGTCTCTATTGTATCCAGTCATAGACTGTTATGTTGGTAAAGATTAGCTGCTGATAGCTCAGGGTCATACTTGTAAATAAGGACCCTTTCACCCATTACTCTGCATGAAAGGGGCGTTCCATGGGTGTTGCTGTTGGTGCTCCCATGCAATGCATATTGGAACCAGACACATTCCCAGATTTTACACCTCTGCAGTGAAGGAGTATGAGTGGTGCATCAAGGAGAAATACTTTTACTTCTCCTTGTTTGTTGCTCTCTCTATGTGTGCTGCATTATACAGCACAAATAGTAGGAGCAAAAGGCAATTAATGAGTGTTTTTGTTGAGGAAGGGGACCCTTCTTATATAACAACAATCATCCCTGCAATGAAGGCACCCTTGCACCATGGCGCACGGGTGTCTGCATTGGTGCACGGCTACTGTTTGTGTGTTGGCGCAGCGGAGAAGAACAGGAAAACGCCATGTCTTGTAGATGTGGCACATTTCTGCCTTTTATTTTGACGCACTGCAGTGCAGTAGGAAGGCTTGCTGCGCTACTGTGTGTCAAATATAGTATATGAGCCACTAATTTTTCAAAAGGTGCTCTGTGACGGAAAGAGAGGTGGCAAGAAAGTTAGAAGAGGCGAATTTTCACTTTCATATTGAAAACAGCTCTCATCACCTACTCTGTCCGTCATCCTTCAGAATTTACAGGATATCAAATTGCTAGAGATGAATAAAAAATAATTCCAGGGAAGGTAACAAAAAAGATTACCAAATGGTAGAAAGACAGCTTGGATGAAAGTACTCAAAAAGGGCAGCAAGTGTGTACTAGATATGAAGGTATCTGCTGTAAAAATGCTTAACGCCTCCCAGCGCTGGGTGGCTGATTCTAGTAAACCTTAAAGTTCTGTTTTATGATATATTAACTGTTACTGATGGCTGGGGCTGCAGCATCTACAGTGTTCTTGCAACTGCAGTCCAGTGCATCTTTTTTTGCTAAGTCAGGCTGTGATTTTAGAGTGGAAATGGAATAAATATCGCTTTTCTCCTGCGTCGGGTAATCAGAGGCATAGCTATTTGGGGTGTGACACCAACCAAATAAAGGCATACTTGGTTTAGTAACTGGTTTTGGGGGTCCTGCATTGTGTCTGCTATGTCTGTGCTAGTTTTTAGATATGGTTTAGACCTGTTCATTTTCTAAATCGGGGACGTAAAGATGTATTTACTGATTTACAAAGAAACAGGTAAAGCTGCACTCTTAGAAGCAACCCTGTGAAGGGGTCACTAATTAGTACTTTTGGAAGTCACAAACATTGTGAGTAATAGGCTTCGAAAGATGCTCCAGTCCCAGGTTTCCATGCGTACTACAGGCAATGGCATGTCACATTCGGGTCATCAGGCATGTTTTGGAATGTACTAGTTCCAAAAGGCAGGCGGTACAAACAGTGCATTTTCTAATTGTACTTTTTTTTATTTTTGGGGGGATTTTTGTCATTTGTTTTATTTAAATCTGCTCTATTTTCCTAAATCCGTTTAGGATTTTTACTGTTTGGTGTTTTTTTTGTATTTGTTTTTATTTAAAACATAAGCAGGGCATATTACAAACAGATGGCATTTACATTGGGCATTATGGACTATAACATATCAGTGACTTCACACACATCGATAATATATGATGTAGCATAATTATCCTTGGTGGCATTTTCCGGGAGCCCGCCACCCCCTCCCTCCCCTCATTCTGACTCATCATCCCTCTCCTGCATGGGTGGTTCACAGAGATAGCCTCTGAATTTGTTCCAGGCACCCCACACTTTTTCCCATTTTCGGGGGCATCCGCGGTGCGTGTATACCACTCTTTCCACCATCATAGCTGCATCCAAATCCTTGCACCATTCTCTAAGTGTTGGTACCTCCCCGGACCACAAGTTTTTGGCAATATTACGTTTGGCAAACATTGCGCCCAGTGCAACCCAGTCTTGAGCAGAGTGGGAAAGATCATTCGGCTCCCATAAATTCAGTAGACAACACTTCGGTTCTGGGACAACCGACACCTCTACCACCTGTGACAGTGTTCGCATGACTTTGGCCAACTACGTTGCAATCTGGGGGCATTGCCACATAGTGTGAAAAAAGGTTCCCACTTCTCCACAGTTTCTCAAGCAAAACTGGTTTGTGGCCCTCCCTATGGTGTGGAGGGTAAGCCTGGTGAAGTACACGCAATTAAGTACCTTTAGCTGCACTAAGCGGAGTCTCGAAGGTATGGGTACTTCCCGTGGGGATGACAGTGCCTTCTGCCATTCTGCATCGTCGATCTCACCCAAGTCTGTGGACCATTTGCGCTTAAGTATCAGCATCGGGTCTGGTATGTTATTGATTAGTTTATGATAAGTGAATGAGGTCGCTTTTTTGGGCATGTGCTCAGTCAGGAGTCTGACTTTTAAAGGGGTGGCCTCCAGTATATCGGTGCCAGGAGGGAGAACCGAACCTAGTGCATGACTGATCTGTATGTACCGAAACCTCTCGGTGGGCGCTAGATCATATTGGGTCCTGAGCTCTTCAAATGACACCATTGCACCCTTCTTCCATAAATCCCCCACCGTGGAGATACCTATCGAGTCCCATGCCCGGAATCCCTTGTTGTTTTGAAGTCGTCCCAGCTGTGGAGTCATTTGAGTGATAGTACCTTTGCATTTGAGACGAACCTGCGCTGCATACCATATACCAGGAGAAGTGTGGCTCACTGGTTAGAGGAGGCATACCCTGAAGCAGAGGTCAGACCCGGGACCAGGGTTCAATTCCCGACGCGGCAGGGTCTTGAGCCCAATTGTCCACGGACTAGATAATTCTCGCTTTGGTGCCCACTCTAATCATGGGTTCACACTCTGCAACTCTGGGCATTAGGCTTGCTTAATCTCCACAACGGCCCCCCCGCGGCGGGATGCCTGGCCTTCACCTTGGGGATGCCCAGTACGGGTTATCTCACAGGGAAAGGCCAGGACGGGTTC
Organism: Lissotriton vulgaris; assembly: GCF_964263255.1. Classification (NCBI taxonomy): domain Eukaryota; kingdom Metazoa; phylum Chordata; class Amphibia; order Caudata; family Salamandridae; genus Lissotriton; species Lissotriton vulgaris. The sequence continues at coordinate 1,511,573,387 of NC_141687.1, read as the reverse complement.
CCAATGCAAGCGCCGAGATGCCCAAGGGTAAGTCGAGCGCTATATAAGACCTCACAAAAAAAAAGAAATTATGTGTGCTGTCGGTCCTACGAGGGAGGAAGATCTACCCTTATCATATAGTGCGGAGAGAATTCCTGCTTCTCCGAGCTCCTGTCTGTCTGCCTGGAATGCTGGTTCCGTCTGAGGCGTATGTAACCATTGATTATTTATTTTCAATTGGGCTGCCCAATGATATAACTGAATATCAGGAAGAGCTATTCCGCTGTCATACCAGCCCCGAATCAGCTTTCTCCGAGCTATGTGTGCCGGTTTTCTTCAGCAGAGCAGGCCATAGACAACCGCCTCTATCTTCTTGAAATACTTTAGTGGAACGGGAAACGGGGTGTTCTCTAATACATATAAAAACCGTGGGAGCGTCATCATTATAAAAAGGGCTGCCTTGCCCAATAGGGTCAGTGGCAGGCCATGCCAGTGTTCCACATCGCACCGAAACCGCTCAAGGGGGGTATCACATTTTTGGGGAAAAATTCCTCCCACCTCGGTGTCACCCAAATACCCAAATACTTAAAAGAATCCCCCGTGATTTTGAGTGGGCAGTCCACCGGGAGCAGTGGGGGCGGGCCTCGCAGGATAAATAAAATCGATTTGGACCAATTGATGGTGTACCCCGATGCCTGACCGAAGATTTCACAAATGTTCAAAAGTACTAAAATAGAGCGTCTGGGGGAAGTCAGGTATTAGAGCACATCATCCGCATACAAAGAGATGCGGTCTTCCCAGGTCATTGTCTATTTAAGTCCCCGAATCATAGGGTCCCATCGGATCCAAGCTGCCAACGCCTCCAGTGCCAGGGCAAACAGCAATGGAGACAGCGGACAGCCCTGGCGTGTGCCTTGCGCCAGTGGGAAGTCTCTGGAGATATGCCAATTGGCCACCATGTGCGCCAGAGGGTGCGAGTATAACAAGTGCACCCATGCACAAAATTTGGGGCTGAAGCCTAGATGTCGGAGGACTGCAAATAAATAAGGTCATTCCACCATGTCGAATGCCATCCCAGCATCGAGGGAGAGGATAATCGCAGGTTCTTGAAGACATGGCATGTGCGCTAGCACTGCCTGCACTCTTCTGAGGTTAAGTGCAGTGTTCCTATTGGGCATGAAACCGGACTGGTCAGGGTGAATCAGGGTCTCAAACTGCGTGGTCAGGTGTACGGCAATCAGTTTAGCAAGAATCTTAGCTTCAGCGTTGAGCAAAGATATTGGCCGGTATGAGGAGCAATCGTCCATGGGTTTACCAGGCTCCGGGACCGTCACTATGGTAGCCATTGATTGATTGCATGGTAGCTCCTCTGCTTTCAAACTGTCTGAGAACATTTTTTAGAGATGTGATGCAGTTAAATCAGATGTTCGTTTATAAAGCTCAATGGGTATTCCATTGGGCCCCACAGCCTTTCCAGACTGCAGGGAATGATGGCAGTCTGCAGTTCCTCAATCGTGAAGTCGGCTTCCAGTGAGAGGGCCACTTCCACTGACAGAGCAGGCATTTTGATATCTTTAATGTAGGTCTGAACCCCCCTCGCAGCTCCACCATTAAGTGAGGTGCCCCTGCCCCTGCACTCTTGAGTGTTAGTGATCGAGGCCCTCCTCCACCAGCAGGTTTCCCTGCGCCTCATCCCTGGTGGTCCAGTGGACCTCTGTCTCCTTTCTCTCACTCTGCTCCTTCACTCGTTTTTCTACCCTTTCTATCTTTCACCCTTCTGCACCTTTCTGCTCCTTCACTCGTTTTCACTCGTTTTTCTACCCTTTCCATCTTTCACCTTTCTGCCCTTTTCTGCATCTCTGCTCTTTTGTGCCTTATTTCTGCTTATTTTCCCTTTTTTCTTTATCCCTTCTTTCCTCCCTTTACCTTTCCCCGCCGCTGCAGCCCCGCGCCCCCCTTCCCAGCGCGACGGCCCAATCCAGCTCCTCTCCCCCCTCCCGCCTCCCAGCTGTCCAGCCCTCCCCGACCCCTACTTAATGGCGGCCACTGCCGCTAGTGCACCGAAGGCGCGTCAAAGGCAAGCACGTCTGTGCCCGTCCGCGACCCATCCGCGACCAGCACCAGGAACCCTGGACCTCCGCCCCGCCAACGCTACGACCCAGCAGCACTCCACGCACTCAACCCAGGCTGCAACAACAACTGCAAGCTAGCATCACCAGCCGACACCCATGGACCCTTCAGTTGTCACCGCTGCCGGCACACCTGCAGCACCGCCAAGAACACGGATCCAGCACAACCCGCCCACACCCACAAGAACACAACCGAACCGAAGACCCTGCAATGCATCCTCCTCAACGTACGATCCCTCCACAAACACGCCACAGAAATCTGGGACCTCCTCGACAGCACCCCCCAGACATAGCATTCTTCACCGAAACCTGGACCAACGCCACCTCAGGACCGGACATCGCCATCGCCATCCCCCAAGGATACAAGATCTACAGGAAGGACCGCCCCACCCACCCAGGAGGAGGAATCGCCATCGTCTACAAATCCAGCCTCCGCCGGAGCACACTCCCTGACAAGTCCACAGAACTGATGGAACACCTTCACTTCAAGATACTGGCCAGCCCCACTGCCGCCCTCCGAGGAACCCTCATCTACCGACCCCCTAGACCCCGCGGACCCTTCGCCAACTCCATCACGAACATTATCTCCCCGCAGGCCATCGCATCCACCAACTACACCATTTTGGGAGACCTCAACTTCCACCTCGACAATCAACTGGACCCCAACACCACATACCTCCTGGACAACCTCCACAACATTGGACTCTGCCAGATCGTGACCGAGCCCACGCACTCAGCAGGACACACCCTCGACCCCCTCTTCACTACATGAAACTCCATCACCTTCAGCCACACCACCGAACTCCCATGGACCGACCATCGTTGCATCCACTTCACCTTCAGAACACCCACCATCCACAGACACCAGCACCTGCTTCCACAAAGAAACTGGACCAAATCACCGACGACCAGCTCATCTCCTCACTCAACAACTCCACCCCAACCATCGCGGAAAACGACGACCCCAACACCGCAGCCCGAACCCTGCATAGATGGATCTCGGACAGCACCAACACCATAGCCCCCCTAAAGAAAAACAACAATACCCGTGCCAAGAAAGCCAGATGGTTTACCACTGAACTTCGAGAGTCCAGGCGCACATGCCGCCGCCTCGAAAGGGCCTGGAGAAACACCAAATCCACAGAAGCCCACAACAACTTCAGAGCCGCCACCAACGCTCACCATCAACTCATCAGAGAAACGAGGAAAAAAGCGATTGAAGACAGAATCTCCACCCACGCACACAACAGCAAGGAATTCTTCAGCATCATCAAGGAGTTCGCCCAACCCACCAGCGAGTCTACCGACATCCCTCCCTCACAAGACCTCTGCGACAAACTCAGCACCTTTTTCCACCACAAAATCAAGAGCATCTAGACAACTTCGACGAAGACAACCAACACACTGAACCCTCACCAACCACCCCCGACACCCGGAAACCAGTGATTGATGACTGGACAGCCCTCACCACCAAAGACACACTGAAGACAATGAAGTCAATCCACTCCGGGGCCCTCATGGACCCCTGCCCCCACCACATCTTCAACAGAGCCGCTGACACCATCGCACCCATGCTCTGCCACACCATCAACCGCTCCCTGGCGACCGCCTCGTTCCCTGACGACTGGAAACACGCTGAGGTCAACCCCCTCCTGAAGAAACCCTCAGCAGACCCCACCGACCTCAAAAACTACAGACCCATCTCCCTGCTCCCTTTCCCAGTGAAAGTCATCGAGAAAGCCATCAACAGCCAACTCGCCACATTCATTGAAGAACACAACATCCTCGACTCCTCCCAATCCGGCTTCAGAAAAAACCACAGTACGGAAACCGCCCTCCTCTCGGCAACAGACGACATCCGCACCTTACTGGACAAAGGAGAAACAGTAGCCCTCATCCTCCTAGACCTATCAGCGGCATTCGACACAGTCTCTCACCGGACCCTAATACGCAGACTCTACGACGCAGGAATCCAGGACAAGGCCCTCGACTGGATCTGCTCCTTCCTCTCCGGCAGGACACAACGGGTCAGACTCCCCCCTTTCCTCTCAGACCCCACACCTACCACCTGCGGAGTCCCCCAGGGCTCCTCCCTCAGCCCGACGCTCTTCAACGTCTACATTGCTCCACTTGCCCCCATCGTCAGAACCTACGGACTCAACATCGTGTCATACGCAGACGACACCCAGCTCATCCTCTCCCTATCCAACGAGCCCAACACCGCCAGACGCAACTTTCGAGCAGGCATGGAAGCCGTCGCCAAATGGATGAAAAACAGCTCCCTACAACTAAACACCAACAAAACAGAAGTACTCATCATGGGCCCAAACCCCGACGCCTGGAGCGACACCTGGTGGCCCACCGTCCTCGGAAACCCGCCAACCCCCACAGACCACGCACGCAACCTGGGAATCATCCTGGACTCTGAGCTCAAAATAGACCGCCAGATCAACTCTGTCTCATCTTCCTGCTTCCACACCCTCCGCCTCCTTCGTAAGACCTTCAAATGGATCCCCCTCGAACACCGAAAGACAGTCACTCACGCCCTGGTCACCAGCAGACTCGACTACGGCAACGCACTCTACGCCGGAATAAACAAAAACCTCATCCGCAAGCTACAGAACATCCAGAACGCCGCCGCAAGACTGGTCCTCAACCTGCCAAAACACTGTCAGATCTCCCAGCACCTGCGCACACTCCACTGGCTCCCCGTCGAGGTGAGAATCACCTTTAAGATGCTCACCCACGCACACAAGGCCCTCCACGGCACCGGACCGGCATACCTGAACAGCCGGCTCAAATTCCACGCACCCCAAAGGACCCTACAATCAGCCCAGCTCTCCTACGCCGAGGTCCCCCGCACCAGAAAGACCAGATCGGGAGGCCGCTCCTTCTCCTTCATCGCGGCCAAAGCATGGAACGCCCTTCCGCTCCACCTCAGACAGACAACATCGCTCCCCATCTTTGCAAGAAACCTCAAAACCTGGCTCTTCGACAGACCCCCTCCTTGATGGAATGGAACCTGCACCCCCCCACCCCTAGCGCCTTGAGACCCTTGCGGGTGAGAAGTTGCACTTTAACAAACTCCTGATTGATTGATTGGTTCTGTCATCATGCGTGAACCTGAAGTGTAAACCTGTTCAAAATACCCGGCAAGTGTATCCACTATGTCCTGTGGAGTGGTTACTACATCACCAGACGGAGTACGCAGCTGCGTTATCGTTCTCTGTGCTCTTTCCTTCCTGTCCAGCCATGCTAGAAACTTGCCTGCCTTGTCCCCAACTTCGTATACCGTGTGACGGGTAGCTTGCAACTGCATTTTAACCAGTTCACGTTGGTGTTTTATAAGTGCGCATTGTTTAAGGCGTAGGGCCTGTGCTGTCGCTGGGGAGGGATTCGCAGCATGGCAATCATGAACCTCGGCCAGGGCAGTTTCTAGGGCATCTAACTCGCCCTGCGCTGCACATCTATGGCCTGCTATGGAGGCAATAGCCTGCCCCCTCACCACAGTTTTGTATGCTTCCCACAAAATACTAGGGGATTGCACTAAGGACACATTTTCTTGGAAGTAATGTTTTGTGACTGTAACAATATCATTACGTATCCTGGGGACTTGTAAGTAGCTCGGATAGATAGGGAAGATTCGCTTTCGCGCCCTAATGTGTATCTCGTAGGTCAGAGAGACAGGCGAGTGGTCATTGTCCCTTTCGAGTTTCGTCAAAAGAAGACCACAGGATGATAACCTTCATAAGTGCCCCTTGGTATCATCATGGCAGGCCACACCCACAATTTATATCCAAAAGTACCTGATCAGGAGCAATTTAAAGTGTCCGCACTTTTTGTATCTTTGCATTAGACAGTTCACAGATACCAGAAAGGAGTCCTGAGGAAGTGAAGCATTGACGTTTTCATGGTTCTGCAGATTCCTCCATCATCCAACACCTTGCACTCTCTCAGGGACATGTGCTCACTCTTGTTCCATGTCCGCCTGCTGGTCATTGCGCCGTGCATCGCGGTGTACTGTGCGGCCTGGTCGTGTGGCCTTTCGCCAACCATCCAGCCATTCTTGCACTTCTTCAGGCGTGGAGAAGAACCACGCCTTTCCATCGGCTTCCACTCTCAATTTGGTGGGAAACAACATGGAGTACTTTATTTCATGCTCCCGGAGAGTCTTCTTAACGTTGAGGAATCCTCTGTGTTGTTTCGTGACTGCTGCTGTATAGTCTGGAGAAATTGTGATGGTGGCATTGCCTTTCCGGATCGGAGGGGCTTTTTGGGCGGACTGCAGGATTGCGTCTCTGTCCGTGAAGTTAAATATATGGGCCAGGATGGGTCGCGGGGGAGCCCCTGGCTTCGGTCTGCCACCTGGGACCCGATGCGCCCACTCAACTGAGAAGAAGTTGGACAGACCTCGAGGCTGGAGGTGAGTTGTAATTAAGTCCTCCACAAAGAGATCTAGGGCAGGACCCCCTGTCGTCTCCAGCATGCCAATAAGGCGGATGTTGCTCCACCTCGATTGCCACTCCTGATCCTCGAGTCGGGCCGCCAGAAGCTTGTTGTCTGCCTCCAGTTGCTGGACCTGTTTTTAAAGGTGGAAGTGTCAGATGGCAGGGCTGTTGTCGTAGTCTCTACCTCCGACACCTTGGTGGACATTTTATTAAAGTCAGCGTGGATCAGGGCAAGATCGACTGCTAGAGTCCCAATTCGTGAGTCCACCTTATTCAGGGTGGTCATGATGTCTTGTAGGGTCACCTCCTGTGTGACTCCACCAGTCGCTCCAGCAGACAATTGGACGTCTTTGCTTTGCGCATCTCCTTGCGACTTTGTAAACGAGAATTTGTCCAGCTTTCCCCAATTAGTCCCCTTCGCGTTCCTGTTGCTCATTGCAGCCATGGAAGTAACTAATTGTACTTTTTTAAACGTTTTTCTCAATGGTGAAACTATTTTTCTATGTGGAAAGAAACTCTTCCCCTGCGCTCCACAAAGCTCTGAAGTGTTCCGTTCCCTCTTCCCACACTGGATGGGGATTTATTTCAGCAAAGTCTAGAGTAAATCTCTCACATTCTGCAAGGTGGGAAAGTGTTTGAAAGGAGTACTAGAATACCATACAAATTCACAAGCTGGTAGGCATACACAAATTCTCTAAGCAGGTTTTTAGTTGATCCTCCCACTTCCAATTCCATTCATGGGGTTAACTATTGCACAGTTATACAAAGTTTTGATGTACAATTATGCAAGAGTAAATGCTAGGTATCCTTTAAATGGATGCTGGATCATTTTGGCCACAAACTTGACTTTGTGAATTGGACAAACAATTGCAATAAATTATGGAATTGCTTTAAATTCAGTTTTTTTAGAGTGGTGTGTAAAATGGGGCAGCTGGCTAAATGAACCCAACAACCCTATTAGTATTTTTACACGTAATACTGCAAACCTAGCACAATACAGGGAGAAAAAGGTATGACCACTTCCAGAAATGCTTTGGTTCTCACCAACAAAATCTGAAACAGTTTGGGGCTTAACAATTCATTTGACAGCACAATTTCCCAATACAATATTGGAAATTAACAGTCTGATTGAAAAAGAACGTCACAAAGCTGCATGCACGAATGTATGACGTTACAACGCATACACTTACAACGCATTTTTTACATCGCAACATCCATTACAATACATGATTTTACATCGCATGCCATCACAATGCATTTTTAGAAACTACATTTACAACGTATTCCATTACATCGCGTTATACCATTACAATGCATACCATTACAACACATACCTTTACATTGCATATAAGTAAGTGTTGGATAGTGTAGGGGTAAAAATTACTATTCCCACTCCAGTGAGTGCAACACTAGGGTAAGTGTTGGATACTGTATGGATAAAAATTACTATTCCAACTCCAGTGAGTGCAACAGTAGGGTAAGTGCTGGATAATAAAGGGGTAAAAACTATGCGTTGTAATGGTATGCGTTGTAGTGACATGCGTTGTAATGGTATGCGTTGTAATGGTATGCGTTGTAGTGACATGCGATGTAATGGCTGCGTTGTAATGGTATGCGATGTAAAGGATGTTGCGTTGTAAAATATGTGTTGTAAAGGTAGTTTCCCGCATGTACAAGTTTCCATCCTCTCATGGATGTTGTACTCTTTGTCATCTTAGCCCTTCACCCTGCTGCCAACAGCTTTTTTCTGTTTAGAAATTTTAGGTTCACAACCCCACGAATCTCACGGATCAAGGCACGCCCCTGCAGATTATACTGTCCATTGTCTTGCTAGTAATTTCCTAGTCTGAATGAGAATTTCTTATTTGTCCCACACTCTCTCATGTTCTGTAGACCGAGGTATCTGCTATCAGTCCCTTTGTCTTCCATTCTGGGATAGTGTATCCCCCTACTCCTCATTCCCCACGACCTGGAAAAGGACGTTTCCTCTAATCATTGACCTTACCACAAAGATTTGTTGTTTTTCTTTCTTGTAGACATCTTTTTCTTACACTTGGTAAATGAGCAAGAGGATACAGATAAAGATATTTATTTTGGTATAACTTCATTTCAGATTACCACATAGATTTGCGCTTATCAAAATACTCAATAAGATCTTAGTATGACCAATATCGGCTCTCAGTTCCAGTCGAGATACGAACAACTATATTTGCCACCTGTCGATCAAAAAATATTTATGATTAAAGAATGGGTAACTGCTACTTGTCCAGGTTACGGGAGCCTGTCTGGGTGTTGTAGCAGACCTGATATTCTAATGCATCTCTCCGTCATATTAAAATATAGTATCTTAAAAATGCATAGCTAAACATCAGTATTTTAATCAGGGATGGCTCCTCCATAATGACGGAGGAGCGTCGTCCCACTGGTTAGAGTCAGTCACAGACTCTGGCTGACAGTGCTTGTGTGTGGGCGCAGCCTGGCCATGAGAGGCAGGGGTTGTGGGTATTTAGAAGTGTGCATGTATGTTTGGCCGGCCGTCTTAGGCTGGCCAAAAAGACATGCGCATGTCTATTTCTCCGACCCAGCTGTGTTCACAGCCAGGTTGGCAGTGGCGGCTGCTTTCGGGTCATGGGAGTGGGGCGGGTGTGGGGGAGGTGGGATAAAGAAAAAGAAAGAAAAGGGCACTTAGTTGCCCGCCGCCTCTCCTCCGTTCTTCATCAAGGTCGCTGCAACAGGATGAACCCATGCTCCCAGTCTGTCCCAGCCAATCAAGATGCTGCTGATGCAGCATCGTGATTGGTCTGAACACTGTGGTTCAGCGCTCAGAAAGGAAGTGGAAGCCTGGGCATGTTGTCCACCCAGGCTGTAATGCAGCCTGGGTGAAGAACATGCAAAGTGCGCATGATGGTTTGGCCGGTCTTAGGCAGCCGGACAAATCGTCATGCGCACTAAAGTGCAAATACCACTCCTCCCCTTGATGGCTGACAGTCCAGCCCAGCCTCACCACACCCCTTAAATAAAAACTGGGCAAGTACCGTAAAAATACAATAACACTGTTATGTTATTATCATTTTATTTTTTATATGGGGCAACGGGGCTCTGCCTCAAAGGAGCCACCGCCACTGCTGGCTGCAGAAAAGCTGCAGGCTCCCAGGCAGTGTCTGAACAGTAAACCAGGCTCCTCAGACTAATCCCGGCATTGCTCTCATAGCATGAGAGCAGCATCTGGATTGGGTGGGAAGCCTGTTCCTTACCAGAGACTCCAGAGAGTGAAGCATCAAGGCCGCTGTGGGAGCCCAGAGAGTTACTTTAAAAAAACTATTCTTTTTAGCCTCCATTGCTCGTCCCGTCCTCCCCCAGGACCGCTCCCCCTTTTGTTGTGCGGCAGCCGCTATTGATTTTCAACTGCCAGAGATGGAAACTTTTGTTGTTATATGCTTCTGTTTTAAACGCTGATTTAAAAAAAAATTATAAAGTGAATGAACTTGAATTATAGTAAACTTTTTTTTGGGGGGGGGGTAACAAAAAGCATAATTAAATAAATACAGAACACCTGACAACCAAATGTGGAGGACTATCTTAAATGGAGAAGCAGGTGCTGGTTCCAGACTACGATAATTGAAAAGAGGTGGCCATCATGCATCGGGCAGACTGGTTGCAATGAAAACAGACGCAGACCAGATATTAAGCCAGAAAATAAACAACAAAATAAACAATCTAGTAAAGAACAAAGCATGTGGCCAAAATGGCAAAGAACAAATTAACCAGGAACATTTTAGACCCAGATACCAGGATGACAGGGCACATCAGGACTAGAGAGTTGCATGTGTGTGACTGAAGTTTGAGTCATAAAGCGAAGTGCCAGTTAGAAACCCTTTTATATATGAGAAGTGAAATTACAGACCAACACATAATGGATGCCCCCATGGAAATATTTTGGAACACCCACGGAGAACACTTGAATATTAAACACACTGGCCGTTCAATAAAGTATACTACCATTGTGGAACAAGAGAGAAATCTGCTTCAAACATGCCAATTAATTACCTAATAAGAAAAATCAAGCAACAAAAAATTGGAAATTACTCAAAAGTAAGCAAGGAAGCTAAATGAACAAGTACAGTCTAATAACTATAAGCGTAATGGCCTTTAAAATCATTGACACTCTCCTCAACTTGCGCAGCAAAGCTCTCAGTAAAATATTTGTCACCTTGAATACCAATCAAGAATGGTCCCACCGAAGTGCATAAAAACATATGAGACATGACTGGCCTCAACATGGCAGACATGGTTAAAGACCATCTTAGACAAAAAATGATAAGGCCCATTTTCAGGCATTCAAGATTGTTATTGATGAAGCGGCTTAAAAGCATGTTCTCAAAACCAGTACCATCGATAAAGAGTGCCCACAGAGCTCACCAGCATCTCGGATCGGATGGGGTAAGCTCATACATCCACTTGGACCTCTAGTCCGGGCAACCAATTACTGTAGCTTGGTATTTGATGAAGGAAGTGTGTAGAATCCTAAGACAGGCTTCAGGAAGCAACAGGTAAGTTGCACAATCAGCGGAGATGGATGCTTCATAAAAACCTCAAGTGTCATAATGGCCGGCATTTGAAACTAAAAAGAGGAAGAAGACAGAAACACATGCAAGGCTCAAAGATGTGTTACGTACACAAGAGAATTGATGGCGGTTAATTTTGCATATTCCTCCTATTTCATCAAGAACTCTGTGAATCAATGTAAGTATTTATTGCTCAGCTGGACAAATTGGTTCAAGATTGCGCATTAAACCCCTTTAGAAATAAAGAAGGGCTGTGACTGTGTCAATGAACATGCAGCACAGACACCTCAAAAGGCATATACTATTGACACCAATCCCTGAGACATCCTAAGTGGAGGAAATGGTCGAAAACAAATTAGTAAAATCAGTTGGCAGAAGTGGACACATCTCCACAGCGCATAAAAGCAACAGAAAGTAAAAATGTTGGGGTTGTGAAAACACATGAAAGCAACATGTTACAAGAAGTGTCAACCCTCCCAGATACCTCTGAAGAGATGTTGAATAGTATTGTTATGTTTCATAGGATACCCCAATATAGGCCTGAGTAGTCCGCTGACCCTTCACCTACATTTACTGTACCATTCCACTACATGATGGTTGTTGGTATTGATCTTTTACCTAGTTAAGCGCTGCATAAAATGCTGTGTGGTTTTCCCCAAAAACTAGCTTCAATAATTATGCATGAAGATTCTCAGAAGCACAGCAGGATTGCCATCTTCTGCAAAATAACTATGTATAAGAGTCATCCCTTTTGTCATCCTCAGCTAACAAGACATGGCAAGGTAGAATCCCTGAAGGTACCTTTTAGGTATATCTATACCACATCTTTGCCAAGGCAGGTTGAGGAGAAAGACTTCCATGCTAACACACTGACGTGTGATGCTGATGTTCCTGCACACAGACACTCCAGCTCGCAGTGGTCTGACATCCCTCGCGGGGTGTCCAGCTCGAGACCAAGACCGGGTGCCACAGTCTCTCACCTCAGGTAATGTGGTTGGCTTCAGCTTAAAGGGATTCTTGGCTCTACACCTACATACATGCTAGGTACACAGAGGTACATCTAGTTAGGGTTGCATTGTAGGGGAATGCATTATTATTGTCATGTATTTATATGCTTGCATATATCCATTGTTTTAGCACTATGATAGAAAAATACCATCCATTTACTCTGGTGGTGCTTATGATCATTTATATCTGTTTCTGTCTTATGGTTGTTTCAGCACACCTATTTTATACTAAAATGACGCTGGTTCAATAAATACTTATTGAAAACGTCCCTACCATGTATTCTGCGTATCCCTCTGAGACGGAGTGAGCACAAGTGACTGAGCGAAAAGTACTGTACTGTTTCCATGATCCCTGATGTGACAGAGTTGTCAAGTTCGATAGTTGCTGGAAACTATTCTCTCCTTGGTAAGAGGAGTTTACAGTGGCACTGTAACTAGCTAGGTATACAGGCAAACATACCCAGTAAGGGTGTCTGGAATCATTATGGACACCAGTCCCACAGTCTATGTTGTCTAAAAGCGCAGCTTGTATATAGGTTTATAGAAACTACATGACAATGTAGTATCACTTGAAAGAGGCAAGGACAACGACACACCCAAAAGGAGAGAGGAGGAAACAGGTCAAAGAAAAATCTTTATGGTAACCACTCTCAGGAAATAAGCCAACAAATACTTCGACAGAACATTGGTCCCTATTTGTGGACAGAATAATGTACAGAAACAATAATCATACACTTGATAAGTGATATGTCTTTTGTCCAGCCGGACAAGAAATTTATTTTTAGCTTTCAAATAGATTTCACAAGATGTGAGAACCAATTAATGACAAGCGGGCACAGCTGTGAGCCGTAACATTCAAGACAAAACAACGAAAAAGAATGGCCAAAAGGGCAAAGCAAAATTTTGTCTGTATACTTGTAGTCAGTGTTACAGACTCAAATTATTCTGAACACACCATTGCATTTTACAATATTGCATTATCATATTGCATATGGGGTTTTGTGGTCGACGACGTTTCGATGCCGCCTTTTAGATATAGGGCATCATCGTCAGGACAAGAAATTCCATCATTGTTGTCTTACACATGAATTATTTACACTATGCCTTTTGTCGCATTACTTCACACACAATAATTACACAGGAATAAGAGGGGAGAAAAAACAAAAAGATAAACATGAATTTCAGGCATGTTATTTTAAACCTCAAAGAGCTGAGTGAAGTGATAAGAACGGCGAGTGAAGAGGTGTTGTTTAAAAGTTCAGGTGAAAGTCATGGCGAACTGTTTAAAAATGGCACAGGGTGTTTGTGGGGTCATGTGGAGTGGTGAGTGATCAGAGGAATGATGTGTTGGGGAACCATTATGTTAAAGGCACTGATTCTGTGCCAAGAGTCCTGAAACTGACGATTTCATCGGTGAGGCGGCTGTATCATAAACGTGTATGGAAAAGACTGACTGCCCGAGTATGCGAGGCAGGATAAAAACAGTGACTGGTGGTTTATATTAAAGCACAGTGCGAAGGCTCACGATTATGGTTAAAAACGAATGCATTCGGCATGCAAGGTTTGGCGGCCGCAACGAGAGGCAATCTAATAACATGGACTACGTGAAAGTTGAGGTACATGCATAGTGCAAGGCCGTGAGGAGGATTACATAAAGGTAGACCTACGTGCGGGGTTTTCTCGTGGTCTCAAGATGTCTTACGCAATTGACGGCTTGATGAGCTTTCTAAAGAGAAATAGACAATTGGTCAAGGCGCCCGTATAGGCAATGGCCGGGAGTGAGGAGTAAAGTGGGTAAGCATATTTACCAATTCCAAAACATAATAGTAAGTTTCTGGATCCGCCTGAGTTCGAGCGCAATAGCTCAATCTGAAAAGGGCGAGGCGGGGTAGGTTAGCAAGCCAGAGGGCAGCGTTTCATATATTCAGTGCAAACAATTCAGAAAGGAGAGTGACTTACTGCAATACTCGGGAGCACTGTGGCAAATACGGCGGTCCGATGTGTTATGGCTCCTAGCCGGTGGACCAGTGTATCAAGCCACGTGGGTTGCCAACAGCGAGAACGGACTATGGTGCTGAGTGACTGGTGATTAGTGTGAGGAATCAAGGCGGCCATCTTAAGGTGGTGAAGTGATATAAGTGGTTTTGCAAGCTCAAGGTGAAGGGTGCACAGGACGATGCATGTGACTTTAAGAGAATACATTCCACATAATGCTGTCATATATACAGAGCATATAGGTAGAAATTACAGTAGGGAGGTCCAATCTTCAAGGCGATTTAGGCAGTTTCGAATGCTGTTGGTTTTCAAAATCCAGGCCTGAAATTCATGTTTATCTTTTGTTTTTCCTCCCCTCTTATTCCTGTGTAATTATTGTGTGTGAAGTAATGCGACAAAAGGGATAGTGTAAATAATTCATGTGTAAGACAACAATGATGAAATGTCTTGTCCTGATGATGATGCCCTATATCTAAAAGGCGGCATCGAAACGTCGTCGACCACAAAACCCCATATGCAATATGATAATGCAATATTGTAAAATGCAATGGTGTGTTCAGAATAATTTGAGTCTGTAACACTGACTACAAGTATACTAACAGATTTTTGCTTTGCCCTTTTGGCCATTCTTTTTCGTTGTTTTGTCTTGAATGTTACGGGTCACGGCTGTGCCCGCTTGTCATTAATTGGTTCTCACATCTTGTGAAATCTATTTGAACGCTAAAAATAAATTTCTTGTCCGGCTGGACAAAAGACATATCACTTATCAAGTGTATGATTATTGTTTCTGTACATTATTCTGACCACAAATAGGGACCAATGTTCTGTGTAATATGATACTGCCCAAGGTCCCTATGGCATACCTTTCGGGTTCCCTTGTCTTTTTGTAACAACAAATACTTCGATACACATATAAAATAGAGAAGACTGCAGGTACAAGCCATTCCCATGAGAGGAGGACGGAGAAAAGACAAACACAACTTGAAGGAGAAAAGCAAGACATGTCAAACCCTTGACAGGAAACCATTCACTAGACACAGCAGCCACTTGAAATAAATGTCAAGGAACTTGAGTCTGACAGATCTAAGCAAAATTCACCAGATACAGG
Source organism: Lissotriton vulgaris (assembly GCF_964263255.1). Taxonomy (NCBI): domain Eukaryota; kingdom Metazoa; phylum Chordata; class Amphibia; order Caudata; family Salamandridae; genus Lissotriton; species Lissotriton vulgaris. The sequence continues at coordinate 1,511,558,156 of NC_141687.1, read as the reverse complement.
CAGTACTCAAGGAAGAGGAACACAATATTACCGCAGAGGTGTGATGGCTAGCAAAGACAAGAAAACAGTACAATCTACAACTTGACAGACTATGAGCTATCCAAAGATGAAGTAAACGTATTACAAAGAGGGCTCTCTTTTATCCCAACAATCAAGCCTGACCTAGGTCAAACGAAACTAGAAGTGATACAACTCTTCCGAAAAATGAGATTAAAAATCTTTTTTGAAGACCGACCAGATCAGACTGAAAGAAACAATTCGGGCTTGAAAAACCCTTCCACATTCTTTCCAAATACAACAAATATGCCAATAGAATTATTGACATTTGAGAAAAACGTTCTAAGGGATCTAACAGTACTGGAAAAAAAGAAGATATACACGAAATGGAACCTCCTATTGGACAACTTGAAGAAAAATGACCAGATTATAATCAAGCCTGCAGACAAAGGCGGGGGAATGGTACTACTGCAAAGAGAAATGTATGAAGCAGAAGGGAGAAGACAATTGAACAACCAACAATACTATCGAAGAACTGATGACGATTGGAACAAGAAAATCAAGGGCAGACTGGAAATTTTGGTAACCATGGGAGAAGAGGAGGGCTGGCTGTCGAAGAAGGAGGCCAAGTACCTCATCAACGAAAACTCAAGGACACCCTTAATGTACATCTTACCAAAGATCCACAAAGACCGAAACAACCCCCCAGGGAGACCAATAATCTCAGGGGTAAACTCAATACTAGAGCGACCAGCTAAATATGTGGATACTTTCTTAAAACCACTAGTGAGCAATACGACCAGCTATATCAAAGACACCATGCAGGCGATTACTCTCTTAGAGGACCAGCGTTTCGAACAAGATAAAGAAATACTTGTTACATTAGATATAGTAAGCCTATATTCTAATATACCTCAACAAGCTGGCATAGAAGCTCTACAAGTATTCTTGGAAAAAAGAGAGCGACCCCAGAATGTCCCCACAGACTTCTTGCTCCAATTGGCAGAAATATGTTTAAAGAACAATTTCTTCACCTTCAATGACACCCAATTTTTACAAGTGAATGGCACTGCGATGAGGTGCCCTTTTGCTCCAGAGATGGCCATAATGTTCATGGCTTTATATGAGGAACAGTGGCTATACAACAACAACCCGTACGATGGCCACATTAAGATGTGGCATCGGTATATAGACAATGTCTTTATGCTCTGACGTGGAAGCGAAGATCAGCTCCACATTTTTGCAAGATGGTTGAATGACCGAAATCCAGATATTCAATTCACCCTAAATATGAGTAAGGTCGAGATTAATTTTTTAGATCTACTAATAAAACATGATGAAGGTCATATATATACCACCCTTTACGTCAAGGAGACTGATAGGAATACATTTCTCCACTTCGGGAGCTTTGATCAGCGTAACCTGAGAGAAAATCTTCCGCTGAGCCAGTTCCTCAGAATTCGTCGAAATTGTAAAAAAAGACAAGACTATTTTTACAACGTGGGAATTCTGGTAATCAAACTTATGGAGAGGAATTATCCAAAGAAATTACTAAAGAAAGCTATGAAGCGGGCATGGTAGACCCCCAGAGAAGCCCTACTAACTCAGAAAATCAAAAAAGAAACAACCCCCCTGGTCTGTGTCACAACTTTCTCAGGCACCATAAATGACATAAAAAAGATAATTTAAAAAAAACTGGAGCGTCGTCAAAAGCCTGGAACCGTTCAAACAAGTTCCTATTTTTGCATTAAAAAAGAACTCCAGTATTAAAGATAAACTTGTACATGCAAATTCTACAATCAAAAAACAAGAGACGTCACTACGTTCGATGTTGACACTACCACCAATCAAGGGACACAAAAAATGTGGCAATTGTGGCTCGTGTGCTACCACAATAGAAGGAACTAAATTCACTTACGGCAATAAATATATCAAACATGACGAATTTACAAATTGTAATACCCATAACGTCGTCTACAGCATAATATGTCCTTGTGCAAAGGCATATATTGGAAAAACGAGCCAGACAATCAAAAAAAGAATTACCCAACATCGGTCAAGAATAAGATGCAAAACACCTAATGCACCGATGGTTGCACACTACATCGAAATGGGGCATGGTCCAAATGACATTAAGTGGACAGTGTTACGACAGGTTACTGGATGCAATGTGGAGAACACTCTATCGAAAACTGAAGCGAAATTCATCCTCTTTTTTGGTACTATGGAAAACGGACTTAACGAGATGTCGGAAATTACAAACTGTGGTTAAACACACTCAATGCTGAGAAACCCTCCCAATTGAAACCCTTTAAAGTCCCTCTAAATTATAGATACACCGGTCTGTTTATGCTGACAAGAAATAATGGTTGGATAGACAGAATTTGACTGTGCTCACACCATTTTTTGATACCCTCCCTATCCAGAAAAACACACATCACAATATACCATACAAGTACAGAAAAGTGCTCTTAACGGATGACCAACTATGAAGAAATTAGACTGCACAAACAACATCCCGAGAAATAGACGTAATAGCCAGAGTTTTACGCAATGAACATAACAGCGCTACAAGTGTACCGGTAACAAACTACAAATTCCCATGCTGGAAACGCGCTTGCGTGAACTCCGCGTGCAGGTGACCTAAACATGGAACTAAGGCCATCCTGCAGACGTCAGACGCCACTCAGCGAGAGTGCGAGCCTGCTAGAGACGAGAGACGCCAAAGGAAAAGAAAGACGGCTCCGAAAATGATTTTCCTTGACAAGAACTAATACCAGGTAAAACCAGCCCGTGCAGCACCCTCTAAAGCCAACGAGGCTTGAAATATTAACATTCTAACTCGGGAGCACCTCGGAAGCACTACGGACATAATACCTACCTGGCTCTTTAAAACAAGTAGCACTTCCATCCAAGTCCGCTTCAATCTATTATAACCAACCCAGTGGCAATAAAACATGTGCGAGCCGTTTGCTTAGCCGTCAGCTGCCTGCCACTTGCCTGTTTTGCCGTCTGCTGCCACCGGAGGTGCTCCGCTCCTGGAGCAATCTACGAGGGATTTCCGCCTGCGGGGACCGGGACGGGACTGCGAGACCCAGCATCCACAGCGCATTGAAGACCACAGCGCAGCTGGTGTCTCTTCCCGCCCCCAGCACTCCCGCAGGCATAAAGCGGCTCGCGGACCCTGCTCACCGGGTGCCGTTTGCTTAGCCGTCAGCTGCCTGCCACTTGCCTGTTTTGCCGTCTGCTGCCACAGGAGGTGCTCCGCTCCTGGAGCAATCTACGAGGGATTTCCGCCTGCGGGGACCGGGACGGGACTGCGAGACCCAGCATCCACAGCGCATTGAAGACCACAGCGCAGCTGGTGTCTCTTCCCGCCCCCAGCACTCCCGCAGGCATAAAGCGGCTCGCGGACCCTGCTCACCGGGTGCCGTTTGCTTAGCCGTCAGCTGCCTGCCACTTGCCTGTTTTGCCGTCTGCTGCCACCGGAGGTGCTCCGCTCCTGGAGCAATCTACGAGGGATTTCCGCCTGCGGGGACCGGGATGGGACTGCGAGACCCAGCATCCACAGCGCATTGAAGACCACAGCGCAGCTGGTGTCTCTTCCCGCAACCAGCACTCCCGCAGGCATAAAGCGGCTCGCGGACCCTGCTCACCGGGTGCCGTTTGCTTAGCCGTCAGCTGCCTGCCACTTGCCTGTTTTGCCGTCTTCTGCCACCGGAGGTGCTCCGCTCCTGGAGCAATCTACGAGGGATTTCCGCCTGCGGGGACCGGGACGGGACTGCGAGACCCAGCATCCACAGCGCATTGAAGACCACAGCGCAGCTGGTGTCTCTTCCCGCCCCCAGCACTCCCGCAGGAATAAAGCGGCTCACGGACCCTGCTCACCGGGTGCCGTTTGCTTAGCCGTCAGCTGCCTGCCACTTGCCTGTTTTGCCGTCTGCTGCCACCGGAGGTGCTCCGCTCCTGGAGCAATCTACGAGGGATTTCCGCCTGCGGGGACCGGGATGGGACTGCGAGACCCAGCATCCACAGCGCATTGAAGACCACAGCGCAGCTGGTGTCTCTTCCCGCCCCCAGCACTCCCGCAGGCATAAAGCGGCTCGCGGACCCTGCTCGCCGGGTGCCGTTTGCTTAGCCGTCAGCTGCCTGCCACTTGCCTGTTTTGCCGTCTGCTGCCACCGGAGGTGCTCCGCTCCTGGAGCAATCTACGAGGGATTTCCGCCTGCGGGGACCGGGACGGGACTGCGAGACCCAGCATCCACAGCGCATTGAAGACCACAGCGCAGCTGGTGTCTCTTCCCGCCCCAGCACTCCCGCAGGCATAAAGCGGCTCGCGGACCCTGCTCACCGGGTGCCGTTTGCTTAGCCGTCAGCTGCCTGCCACTTGCCTGTTTTGCCGTCTGCTGCCACCGGAGGTGCTCCGCTCCTGGAGCAATCTACGAGGGATTTCCGCCTGCGGGGACCAGGACGGGACTGCGAGACCCAGCATCGACAGCGCATTGAAGACCACAGCGCAGCTGGTGTCTCTTCCCGCCCCCAACACTCCCTACTTAACCCAGCCTTCCCCGCGGACCGCGGGACGCAAACCGGGGCGAAGACCGGGCAAAGAGCGGGCCATTTGAGGCCGTTCGAGACCGTGGGGAGACCGGGCCGGGCTCTCCCTCTAAGCCCCAATTCCCTGAGTATTTCTACTTCCTCCTCCTGCATTTCAATCAGATCATCCCCTCCAAACCATCCCACGAAAAATGAATATCAGGAGTAACAAACTAAAGAAACTAAAAAAGAGAGGCATCGGAGAACAGCTTCTAGGCCCAATGGATGACTTTTTGGCCAAGGCTAACACCTTTATCGACCAAAGCATCAGCCTGATAGAGGGAAGTGTATCTACAGATCTCGCGATCGCGAGGCGATCCTCTATGGGACCATTGGCCACAGCAAGAACTCCAGAGGTGGAAAACGCCCTAGCCGATCCACCACAAGGCAATCAGAGGCTTAGCCTGCCGAACAACGTAGATCTCTCAGCCTCTCAACTATCCCTCTCACTTACCAACTCAGACTTAGAAAAAACACCTGAACTTCTACGCGAGCAAACGCCAGAAGAAGTAAGACAGGCAAGAGGGAGGAGGGAGGGGGCTGTAAAGAAAAGGAAGGATAAGGGGAAAGCAGATCTAGTTAATGGGATCGAAATAGCTGAGACAACTGATCTAATTACGCCCCCCAACTTGGCTTGCTCGTCACCTAGAGCGGCGGACCCTACTAATCATCAGGTTCTAGTACACCATTCTTCACCTAATAACAATATAAATACTACGGTCATAGGTTCACCCGTTATCATCTCCCACAGCAACGAATCAGATTCTCTTGATCTAGTAAACAAAATTACCTCAGTATTAAAAACTCTATTTCAACCTCTTGAAATGAGATTAATAAATATAGAAACCCAAATGCTAAAAATTACTAAATCCCTACAATATAACCTAACTTCTGAACCCAAAAAAAGGGAACAAATAATCAATCTGCACCCCCCCTACAAAGTAAAAAAGTTACACAAACCCGTCCTGTAATAAAACCACAACCTGCTGCAAAAGACTCTGTAGTAGGCAAACCACCCTCGGTAACAATAGTACCAACTACTAACGCTGACACACTCCCAAAAGCCACAGCTACTAACACAACAAAAGTAAACACGCCAGCCCCAAAAACACCAGCTGTTACTAACCCTCCCCAGAGCAAACCTAACCCCACAGTTAATAAAGGTATCACTAGAGGAGCTAACGATGGCAGAACTTACATGCATTTACCACCTGAAGCATCACCATACGTGGTCGTAATGACGGGTGTACCAGAATTAACAGGGGAGAGAACAGAGCCTAACTGGTCCCTAAAAAATAAGGTCCAATATTGGCTAAACACGAACCGCCCTTCTCCCCCTAACTGGACAAGTAGGATAGCAACAGTCAGTAGGACCCCTTGGGTGGGACACACTAAAAAACTAATACAGGGTGACTGTATTGTCATCACTTTCGAGGACCCCAAGGTTGTCGAGTACATATGCTCCTGGGAACAACATAATCCAAGTGGGGGAATAGACACAAAGAGTCTTTCCTTCTTTTATCCTAAAAAGCATTATAACAGCCACTTTAATGAACAAGACAATTTGTGGCGTAAAGCAGTTCCACAGCCCTGGGACTTTACTAATGCTAGACCCAAAATCCCCCCACAGCAGAACGGACTGGACCCCTCATGGTGGTCGGCCGACCCAAATTACTATCAACAGGAAGCCCCATGGCAGGTAATGGGTCCTCGCAACAGAAGAAGAGAATGGGAACAATGGGGTGCCCCACCACAGCGGCCCTTTAGACCTAGATATGGAGAAACACCGTACTGGCAAAACTGGTCAGGTATACCAACAATAAACCGATACAGTAGCCTGGAAATGGTCGATTGACCACCACCAGATTCTACCAATGACAACCCAAATACTCTATCTAGTGTCCCGGAAAGGAAAATGATCATAAGACAAGATAACAGGCAACGATCTTTGTCCATCATTTACTGGAACATAGCGGGACTTCGCCCCAAAATAGATGATGGCTCAGCAGCTCAATTTCTCGAGGATGGAAATATAATACGCCTCCAGGAAACATGGGCAGTAAAAGAGCTACATATCGCAGGCTACAAAACCCTTTTTTCCCCAGCCATTCCTAGTACTGCGGGTAGGCCCAAGGGGGGGTTTGATCACCTACATAGCTAACACAATTTCTAGCCTCAAACTCCTCAAAATTGAAAACTTTCCAAACTTCCAACTTATTTCCATCTCAGTTGGCAAATATGCTATTGTCATCCTAGTAAACTTCTACAACAACCTAGAAGAAGAAAACTTCATCAAAACTCTTCAGACAATCCAGGAAAAAATCGCTAGATATACTAAAACATATAGTAGAAAGGCAACTGTTCACTTATTATGGGGAGGCGATTTTAATATCCATCCCTGCCCACATCTGAACAATCTTAACTGTGGGATAGTGGACGAGCACGACAACCCCCTTGCCCATTTTTCACACGATGGTAAAGGGGAAGCGATGAACAATCTCCTCACAGACCTGGAATTGTCACTAATAAACAAGCAAAATCCGGATGATAATACTCTCTACCCCACATATCTAGGGCGGGGACACGAGACCACTGTAGATTACGTCCTAACAACGGATGGGCTGAGACAGCTAACTACGGACTTTACCCTATTGGCAAACAACTTAAGCGATCATTCCGCGCTTAGAGTGGATCTGGATCTTCTAGATCACCCGACACGGACAACCCTAATTGCACACACTCTTTCTCAAAATCAGATAGAAGTGGGCAGACCAAATGGTTTCACAGTGAAATGGGGCAAGATGGATCCAACCCAACTAAGCAGTAGTATAATAAAGACTCTATATCCTAACATAATAAACTGCTTAGACCTGGAGTCTGATGACAACGCCATCCTTCAAAACTTCAAGATCATTTTGGATAAAACCAAACTAATGCTGACCAGGGAAAATAAATCAAATAACCTAAATAATCCAACAATCCCAGGCTGGTTCAATCACGAATGTACGAGCTCTCTAATCAAATTAAAAGAGGCTCTTAGGCAACCAAAAAGAGACATACAACTGATTAAACATCTAAGACACCACTACAAAATAGTCAGGAAACAAAGAAAACAGGAGCTAAAACAATCCTTATGGAATGATTTACATAAAAGCTCACTCACAAAAAACAGTGAGTCTTTCTGGCGGACAGTGAAAACCCCTTTTCTTTCTGACTCCAGTAGACCTCAAATTGACGTAGCGATAGAAGAGGAAACATGGGTACAACATTTCTCCCATATATTCAAACTAACATCTTCCAATGAAGAAACAACTCATTCTCATCCTCCTGTCGACTTTCCAATAAACATTCAGTTTGATATCCTTGAGGTAATGCAAGCACTAAATCTAAGCAAAGGGGGCAAAGCTCCAGGACCAGACGGGGTCCCTGTGGATCTCTTCAAACAACATCCGGATCTGTGGGCCCCTATACTCACTAGAGTATGTTCTGCAACAGCGAGATTGGGTTTAATGGAGTCTTGGTCCAACTCCATTATGGTTCCCATCTTTAAAAAGGGGGACCGTCAAGACGTTAAATGTTACCGACCGATCTCTCTATTAGATTCCACAGGAAAAGTAGTTGGCAGAGTAATCCTGGAACAACTGCAACAATGGGCTGACGACAGTAAGATTTTATCGGACCTTCAATTTGGTTTCAGAGAAGGGTTCGGAACCGTCGAACAGGCCCTTAATCTAAGTCTAATTGTGTCCAAGTACATCCACGCAAAGCAGGGAACAATGTACATGGTGTACGTGGACTTGTCCTCTGCTTTTGACTGCGTATCACACTCAAAGCTATGGACTCTTTTGCGAAACATGGGGGTGGATCCCCCATTATTGGACTTTCTAAGGGAATTATATACGAATGCCACTGCGAGAGTGCGCTACGGGACAAAGGGTGAGCTCACTCCGTCATTCAAGGTAGAGCGAGGAGTCAGGCAGGGGTGCATCCTAGCCCCTTTCCTCTTCTCCCTGTATACAAACGGGTTGGAAGAGAGGATGCTGAGAGGGGCGCAGGACCTCCCAAGAATAAATCAACGCATGATCCCGGCATTGCTCTACGCGGATGACGCGGTAATTCTGGCTCGCACCCCCATAGAACTTCAGAAATCCTTAAACAAATATGCTGATTTCATGGGCGCACTGGACTTACATATAAACGTGAAAAAAACGTTTGTAATGGTGGCCGGTGGAGGGAGTAAACGGATAAAGAACATCACCCTCAACAACCAAAATCTTGAAAGAACGCCACAATATCCCTACCTGGGCATAATGATCGACGAGAAACTAAAATGGAAAGCTGCCATTGAGTCGAGAAGGCACCTTTTTAGAAGAGCCAACACTGCTTTGATTCGTTTTTCACAAAGACTCGGAAGGAGATCCCCAGTGGAGATGTTACAAATCTATTCCGCAAAATGCCTATCCACTGCCCTATACGGGGCTGGCGTTTGGGGACATGTTGATGCCGCATCTCTACAAACAGCAGAGAACTCATTCACCAGATTCCTCTTATCCGCCCCCAAGTGTTCATCCACATATGCATGTCACATGGAACTGGGAATCCCCTATATTGAGGACCTAATAAAAGTACAGCCATTGCTACCCTGGAGGCGCATATGGCTCTCTGATAAGAACATGTTGACTAAAGCCATCATAGAGGATTCAATGGCCCTCGATAATGTCCACAGAATAGCCTGGCTTACCTACATGAAGCGATTTTTTACGGACATGGGTTTAGAAAGATTCTACTTCAGTCCACCATCTCTGACCAAGATAAGCAAGAAAGAGCTGAAATTGAAAGCAATGAGCCATCTTGAGTCACTCAGAATTACCCTGCTCTCAAACAAACAATCTGTACAACACGCAAACATGGTACAGTTATCGCTACAAATCCAGCCTTATCTTGCACTGGAAATTAACTCATATGAAAGGATGCTCTTAACTAGACTCAGACTCAACCTGTTTCACAGACTTGTCGCTTTCCCGCAAACGAACACTTGGGAACCAAAACTGTCTGCATGCCCCTGTGATGAGACTTCTGTTCAAACATGTATGCATACGATACTGTTTTGTAAATACTACCATCCCCACAGGAGAACCTGGCTATTCCCATTACTAAAAGACTGGGGCCTTAGACAATGCCGTCCGGCCATGATCCTTCTGCAGATGTTAGACTCTGAGCGCACCTGCTATTATGTATTGAACTTTTTAAAATGCATTATTAGACATCGAAGGAATCTTTAAAAGGAAATCTTTTTTGTATGAATTGTTTTAATGCTGTAAATTTCATATTGCTGCTTTTATGGTTTTATAATTGACAAAAACCGAATAAAGAAATTTATATATATGTGCGAGCCGTGCACATATGGGCTTAATTTAAATCGCGCACCGAGTATCCACCTAGCGCACAACAATAGCCCTCCCTCAAAAGTCAACTAGGTTCGAAATGTCAACAACCCAATTTGGGAGCACCACGGAAGTAATTTCCACCAGCCTCTTTAAAATAAGCAGCACCTCCTCTCAAGCTCGTTAACACACTAATTCTTTCACCTCAGTGACAATCACATTTGCCAGCCGTGCACAGATGGGCACAAATTCACATCGCGCAGCTGGTATCCACCGACTTGCAAACCCTCTGGCAAGACAATTTGAGAGTAACTTCACAATCCTGTAACACATGGGCCCCTAATCGACTTTCTCTAGTAAAAAAATAAAATATTTTTGGAGATACAGCTCCATTAAGCACTTTTCCCTTTCTTTTCCTTTATACACAGTCGAGGTAAACAGCAACCAAAACAACACGGAGTATATCTAAAACATAAATAGAGGAGAGAGGGTACGTATATGCAAACAATGATTAAACACACTTTGTTGATAACTTGCAAACAACAGGTCAGCAATGATATCTATACCTTTCATTCAAACAGGTAGTAAAGAAACACACTGACCTGCAATGACCAAGACGGTATGCATAAGATGTAAAAAAATGTGCCACTTTACATTTTCTAGAGATAGGTGGGAAAGGTAATCTACAACAAATTTTTCTTAAAACCTTCTTTTGTAGATATCAAATATTCGTCCTACAACAATCATATCAAACCCTGATGAAGACCTTAATACAAATTTATGTGTTGGTCCCACAACTGTGAGGTCGAAACGCGTCGGCACAACATATTGGTCTAGAAAGTTTAAGTAAAAGAGAGACTGGTGTTCAAAATATACATCTTGAAGACTTGGGATAAGATTAATTTACACATTCGATAATTTTGCTTTCAGACCAAGCCAATAGGACCAAAAATCAGGATAACTGTTTTGGACTAACATTGGGGGAGTCCCAACACAACAATCAAAGAGTAGGACATCAGAATTGTACAGAAAAAGAAGTGTTTTTTTTCCTTTTTGAAAATGCAGTGTTCTAGCGATTTTTAAGTATCTGCAGAGATTCAAATGTTTTGTTGTACAAATGTAAATATGTATTGACTTTATGTTTTGTTTGCATATGTAAAGGTACTGTCGTAATTGTTTCAAGATTCCAAAAATAACAAAAAGTAATTGTGTGATGTACATGGTGAAGGAATCCTCAATCGCCAAATAAAATAGAAATAATTTGATAAAATAATATTTAAAAAAAACAGGGTCAATAAAAGGGATCCCTGTTGTCAAAAAATTGGTGTGATTTATGGTGTCAGAGGCAACCTGTTGTGTTTAAAATTAGCAAACCACTTAAGACGCATTAAACCCAGAGAATATTTCTTCACAATGTCTTGGTTTAACGGCGCCACAGTTAAGAAAACCTTCCCTTAGTCAACCACCAAAAGATGGACTGGTTCTGAACCTCTTAAACCACTCTTCCATGGCTTAAGCAAATCCCCAACTACCCAACCTAGTACACCATGTCAGTCAGCTGGAGCTACACAAGAACATGAACACTACTCCACCTTCAGCAACATATGTACCACAAGTAACTTAGCAAACCTTGCATTTGCAAGACCCAGTGATTGGAAATACAAGGAAGCGTTTTTGTTCAAGCTGGGATGGAGGAAGTTGTGTCCTCCTTCATTAAGACAGTGGTGATGTCATGGTGGAGATAATTTGCAGTGCTCTAAAAATGGGGGACATGTGTCACAAGGAGGACACTGAAAGGCTAATCCAGAGCCTTGGGTTGACCACCAGGTCAGCAGAAACTTTAGCCACCTCTCCCTTGGTACAAATACACGCCCACACTCTTGTAAGACCCCTGCGTGCATGATGGGAATCTAACTGCCATGTGCACGTTGTTTTGGACTCCTTTGGCAACATATTTGTTTCTCAGACACAAATAACTAAAGCAGGGGGTTGTTGTTTGTTTTTCAATCATATGTCTCTGAAAAGCTGAGTTTTCTTGCTGTGTGTGTAGAGGGGGAAAATTCCATTCTTTCCTGTTTAGAACTGTCATGTCTTTCATGGCACTCATAAGGAGAAAAAATGCACATCAGCAGGACTGACCAAAATAGAGTGCAGCTTCAGATGTATGTTGACCATTGAACTCATGGTGGACAAGCTGCTGCTCAAAGGTTTTTGATGTCAGATGTTTCGCCACCACCAGAAACCTAACTCTGTGCCTATCTCTCAGTGAGGCTATAACTCGCTTGAATTTGTCACTGCGCGACTCAAATGATTTAAGGTTTAGCTCAGTGGTTCCCGAACTGTGCACTGTGGCTCCCTGGGGAGCCATCATACCTAGCCTGGGGAGCCGCACACAAAGCACTTTAATGCATTTAATGTTGACGGGTCTGTTGGCTTAAACGAATGAGACTTAAACGCATGATGTTGATGATTTGTAAGTGACAGGCCTAAAGCTTTAAATGTAGTGCTTAATTGATGGTATGTCGAGGGAGATGACCTCCATATTTCACTGGATCTCTATGTTACAACACTCTCAAATTAAGCGGAAGATGCCGGATTTCTTTTGTTAGACTCGTTAATAGTTTGTTTTTTTCCAAATGCATTTTACACCAATGCAAGTTATCAGAAAAGTACAATTGTCCTGTTTATTAAACACACTAAATATTATTAAGTATTGACATTTGTACTTGAATCATAGGTATCTTCAGTACACATTCTCTCCTTGCGCACAGAGACATGAAACACCATATAAGGCATAATGCCAACATTTGGAAGCAAGAAAGAGGGATGTTTAAAAAGAAACAAAAAAAACTGTGGGGAGCCACGGGCAATGGCCAATGGGTCAAGGGAGCCATGGGTCGAAAAAGTTTGGGAACCACTGGTTTAGCTCCTAAACTGCAAACTCTAAATGAAGCCCCCAGTCCCTGATACACTGATTCCCCACATGTCTGCAGCCATTTTTTCTTACTCTGCTTCCTACGCCAGTGGCTTCCAGCTGAGTCTTTGATGCTAAACTGCACGGGCGCCATTTTGTACTCAAACTTTGTGTAGGCTTTCTATGTCATTTTCTACCATCCACAGGCACTTTGAGGGCGGTATAGATATTATCATGGGTGCCATTTCCCCTTCCAAAGCGCATAAGGCTCACCTAGCTCCTATCCACTGTTTCAGATAATAGCAAATACCCGACCTTAGCAGCTGGGAAGTATGTCTTCCTTATGCTCAGCTAACTCCGCCCCCTTGGTTACCTTGGTTTCAAACCCTGTGAATTCCACGATATTCACTAGAGATAGAATCCCTTACAAAGCAAACAGCAGAAAACCACTACCCTGCAGACAAGAGTTCAAGCGAAATCAGCTTTCATGCTCGAATGAGAACAGAAAATGCTCTCCATTTTATGTCACACTGTTATAGTCGAGCCCTGCTTGACTGAAGAATGAGGCCTATTCTGAAGAGCAAACCGCTTGTAAATGATTGCTTCAATAAGCTTGGCTGCTTCGTGTACGCTTTCATTTTCAGTGCTTTGTACAATTGTTATAAAAGTCTGTAATATTTTATATCATAGAAATCGGCAATTGCTCTGAGCGGAACGCATTGGGGAAATAACTTCTAAAATGAGTATTTTATTTTCCAATATTCCGAATATATTAGTTTCTGCATGTCAAGTGCAGGAGTTAAAGAGCCTCGTTTGTCGTGAGAGGCCGCATCCTACATTTTACTACTGTTCATGATCTATGGTGCTGACCTGGTTTAAAGAACAATGGCCAAAAGAACAAAGGATGTGCAGAAAATGGTAATTTCTTTTATTTCATTAAGGTTGTAAAGCGTTCCGTTAAGTGACCTTTTTATGCAAAACAAGAGTTGGAAAGGAAACATTAAGTGAATGGACGACAACTTATAGAAACAAGCATTTGCAATGCAATAGGTCTCGCATTAGGAAAGTTTGAGCTATTGGTATTGTAAATGACACATTTTTAATTTATGTTTTGTTTTTGAAAATAGCGAAATTAATAGCTTTGTCATTTACAATGCCTATAGTTATAACTTTTGCAAATGTGACACCTATAGCATTAGTAATGCAATATGTGTTGTATTTACGTGACTTACATGTATTGATATTACAAATAACAATGGCTTCTAATTTTTTTAAATAATTAATACTTGAATAAAAGTTATTGTAATTTATAATGTCAATAGCTTAAAGTTTTGTAAATAACTTTTGAAGATTATGTTCAGTGTATTTTATTGTGACGAAAATCCAAGAACAGAAGTGAAATATTAACATCTTTTTGTTACATTTGTAATAAAGCTTAAAACATATTTGAACCAGTTGTTGTTGAATGGTTGCACAGATTGATGCTGTGGGGAGCTGAGTGATGCGATGGCCAATGAGTGATGCTGTGGCGTTCAGTGATAATGTGGTAGCGCATAGTGATGTTGTGGTCCCCCTGAGTGCTGCTGTGGTGGTGCTGATTGATGCTGTATGCTATGGTATCTTTTGCTATACTATGTTTTGTTATGTTTTGATATCCTATGCTTTGATTTGTTTTGCTATGCTGTGTTTTGTTATGCTATGCTAGGTTTTGTTATGCTATGTTTTGTTATGCTATGCTAGGTTTTGTTGTGTTTGGTATGCTATGCTTTTATGTTTTGTTTTGCTATACTTTTATATGTTTTGCTTTGCTATGCTATGTTTTGTTTTGTTAAGCTATGCTATGTTTTGTTGTGTTTTGCTATGTTTTGTTATGCTACGTGTTGTGTTTTGTTATGCTATGTTTTGTTATGCTATGCTATGTTTTGCTATCCTATGCTGTTTTGTTATGCTATGCTATGTTGTGTTGTGTTGTGTTTTGTTATGCTATGTTTTGTTATGCTATGCTATGTTTTGTTGTGTTTTGCTATGCTATGTTTTGTTTTGTTAAGCTATGCTATGTTTTGTTGTGTTTTGCTATGTTTTGTTATGCTATGTGTTGTGTTTTGTTATGCTATGCTATGTTTTGCTATCCTATGCTGTTTTGTTATGCTATGCTATGTTTTGTTGTGTTGTGTTTTGTTATGCTATGTTTTGTTATGCTATGCTATGTTTTGTTGTGTTTTGTTATGCTATGCTATGTTTTGCTATGCTATGTTTTGTTATGCTATGTTTTGTTATGCTATGTTTTGTTATGCTATGCTGTTTTGTTGTGTTTTGTTATGCTATGTTTTGTTATGTTGTGCTATGTTTTGTTCTGCTATGTTTTGTTGTGTTTTGTTATGCTATGCTATGTTTTGTTATACTATGGTATGCTTTGTTTTGCTATGCTTTGTTAAGTTATGCTATGGTTTGTTTTGTTATCTTTTGTTATGCTATGCTAGGTTTTGTTGTGTTTTGTTTTGCTATGCTTTGTTGTGTTTTGTTATGCTATGCTATGTTTTCGTTATGCTATGCTTGTGAGGGTGTGTAAGGGAGGGTGAGGGGGTGTGAGGGGGGGGTGAGGGGGTGCAAGGGTGAGGGGGGGTGAGGGTGAGTGAGGGTGTGTGAGTGAGGGGGTGAGGGTGTGAGGGATGGTGAGGGAGGGTGAGGGAGGGAGAGGGTGTGTGAGGGTGAGTGAGGGTGTGTGCGTGTGTGTGTGTGTGTGATTGCGAGAGTATTTCGGCAGCTGTATTCCTCCTTCACACACATTTGCACAAACACAATTTGAACTGAAATACGTGACCCTGTGCTCTCGGCAGAGAGCCCGAGGATTAGATAAGCATATTTTCTTAACACCTTTCTGACCCACTCACAGGCAGTGAGAAAGTTGTACTGCCTTCAGCGTCTGTCGGGCCTTTATTGCTCAGTGCGCAGCGCACATGTTGCTGCGCGAGACAACATGATCCGGGACACCTTATTTTGATTCCGCGCGGTCCGGACTAACTCCGGGGCCACGCCTCTTTTATTTTATACAGAGCGCGGGGTGACGCATCACGCCCACGCTAGCGCACGGCTACGTGCGCATCAACTAGACCGCGAGTACGCAGTCCCAAAACATTACCTTCCTTTCAACCTTTATTAAAACAAAATATAACAGTTATCAGAATGTCACTTGGCATCATCCGGCTGGAAGAAAAACAAGAATGGCCACAGGCCAGTTACCAGTCTGGTGATCAGGTGCATCGATCTCAGCCCACTGCAAAGTCCGCCAGCTGCGAAGATGGGGCCGGATTTCTCCTCAGTCCATAGCCCGCGGCCTCCCCGCGAAACAGAACTCTCCGCGGAGTTTCCTGTTGGGTCAGGGTCGGCAACGGCTCTCCACCGGACAGGTGTGGGCTGGCGGCACCAGGTGGATCAGCCATTGGTGAGTTTACCGCAGACCTATCCACTGGGGTTCCGTGCTCACTTCCCGATGGGCTGTTGCTTCCTCCCGCTGGGCTTGACGGTGCTCTGTCCGGATCTTGGCTGGAATGATCCTCGGAGGGGACGGAGGCTCGTTTGAAGAAGGACACGTTGCGTGTGACAGTCTCTCCGTTGGGCCGTGACCATGGTGCCAGATCGGCGTGTGACTGTCCAAGGCCTGGGTTCAAATGGGAGCCGGAACTTGCTCCCTGGGTATCGGTGTCTCACATAGACTTGATCTCTTTCCCTGATGGACGAGCTCTTGGCTCGGCGTCTGAAACTGGCGTAGTCATTTGAGCATTTTCGATAGAGCTGGGTTTGCCGGGAGCTTGCCTCCCTTGGGGTCCAGGTGTGGTATTGTGTCTCGGACTATCCTTCCCATTGCCGATGGGCCTGGGGCAGCGGTGGTCGTGCGATGGGGAGTGAGTCAGTACTCCCTCTGGAAGGTGAATATATGTCTCTCCAACGGTGCCTCTTCAGCGTGGGCAATTCGGATGACTTTGTTGAGAGTCCGCATGAACCTTTCGACCTCTCCATTAGCTTGCGGCCACCTGGGGGTCACCTTCCGGTGCTGGATTCCCCACTCCTGGAGATAGTCAGCGAATTCTTGCCCCTGGAAAGGCGGTCCGTTGTCAGTCTTCACCTGCTCGAAGATACCATGGGTGGCGATGACCTTCTCAAACTTTGCTACTACTTCTTTGGCAGCCAGTGAGGTTATTATCTCCACTTCTGGATACTTGGTAAAGTCGTCGATGATGACGAGCATGTAGCGGCCATCCGGAAGGTGTCCGAAGTCTGCGCTCACTCGTTCCCATGGTTTTCTCGGGCTATCTTCGGTAATGACTGGGGGCTGTGACTCTGGCGGTCCTGCCACTTGGCACCAGCGGCACTCCTTGACCGTCTGTTCGACTTTGGTGTCCATTTCCGGAAACCACATCTTTGCCCTGAGTCTACTCTTGGTTTTCACCATTCCCTGGTGGCCACGGTGTGACAGTTCAACGGCTTGCTGGGCCAGGCTTGTCGGCATCACGATTCGCGGTCCTCTTAGGAGGCATTCTTGGGTGTCTACTGACAGATCATCTTTTACTTTGAGGATGGTTTCCAGGGCACGCTTCGCCTCGGGTGTCCTCTTGCTTAGTGATGCTTGAAGGGACTTCCAGTCGTTTGTCGCAGAGCATTTACTACTAATTGGAGAACCTCATCATTGCGAGTCGCCTCCACGATCATGTCGATGCCCATGGGTAGCTGTTGTGATCTCTCTTGGACTATTCTCATGTATTCCTCTGTTTCTTCGGCCTCTTCTTTCTCCTGGTTAGTTGCCACTCTGGGATGCCTGGAGAGGTAGTCCGCTGGGTTTGTTGCACCCGGTTTGAATTCCAGTGTGTAGTCATATTCCTGAAGTTGAATTATCCATTTCTCTATTCTGGGTGGAGGTTTGGATACTGATCCTCTGAACAGTGGAATTAGAGGCTTATGATCGGTAGAGACGGTGAATGGATGCCCATAGACGTATACGTGGAAGTGTCTGCAGGCCCAGTGGATTGCGATTGCTTCCTTCTCGATCTGAGAGTATCGTTGTTCGGTTTCGGTCAGCGACCGGCTGGTGTAGGCAATGGGTGCCCAGTCCTCACCACCTTGGCTCTGTGTTAGCACCGCTCCTAATCCATACGGGCTGGCATCCACGGCTATATTGGTTGCTTTGGCAGGGTCGAAGTAGGAGAGAGTTGTGCTAGCTGACAGAGCCGCCTTGGTGTTCTGGAATGCTAGCTCCTGCTCTTCTCCCCACTGCCAGGGGGTGGTGGACTTAGTGAGCTCCCGTAGTGGTCTGGTGAGGTTGGACTGGTCCGTGATGAACCTCCCACAGAAATTTACCATCCCGAGGAAGCTCCGAAGCTCCAATGTGTTGGTCGGCGCTGGGGCCGCTTGCACGTCTCTCACCTTTTCAGGGTCTGGGGCCACTCCCTTGTCGGAGAAGGTGTATCCGAAGAAGCTGATTTTTTTCTGCAGGAATTGACATTTTTCCCTATGCAGCGTAAGGCCTGACTCCTTGATCCTTTGCAACACGCCTCTGAGCCTCCGGTGATGTTCCTCCACAGTGTTAGCGTAAATCAGCAGGTCATCGCTGACGTTCAGGACTCCTGTGAGCCCGCTCAGGACCTCCCGAATCGTGTTTTGGAAGACTTCTGCGGCGCTCGATATTCCAAAGTTGAGTCGTCGATAGCGCCGGAGTCCCACGTGGGTGGAGAAAGTGGTAATGTATCTGGAGTCCGGGTGTAGGGGTAGCTGATGATACCCTGATCTTAAGTCCATTTTGGAGAACCACTTCGCTCCATTTAACTCTCCCAGGATATCGTCTATTGTGGGTGTTAAGTGTCGTTCCCTTTTCACTGCTGCATTGGGTAAGTGCATGTTAACACAGATGCGGACCTGCCCTGGCTGTTTGGGTTTTCGCGCTACCACAATTGGCGACACCCATGGGGTGGGCCCGCTGACTTTCTCGATTATACCTTGTTTCTCCAGTTCTTGTTCCACCTTTTTCCTTAGGTGGAATGCTATTCGTCGATGCCGGAGGGCTACAGGCTGAATGGACCGGTCGATGTGTAGAGATACTTCTTTTCCTCTGAGACATCCAATACCCTGGAAGGTGTCTTCAAATTCTGTGAGAATCGTGTCCAGTTCTTCCTCTAACACCGCCATCGCGAAGGATATCAGGTGGAGCTCTTCGGCTGTTTGGCCGCTGAGTAGCATCCCACTACCTTCTTTGGTTACGTAGATGGTTGACGGTGTCTTCCGGTCTTGGTGCTGTATCTCCGTTTGGAAACACCCAATTAACGGGATTGGTGTCTTTTGTCCATAGGCAAAGACTCTGATCTTGGCTGCCTTCAGCGCCGGTTTTTCTCGCAGTTGGTTGTAGACATCTGCCGCCATAAGTTCAATCGAGGCTCCTGAGTCGATTGTTGCTCTCACTTCATGGTGTTGTACCATAATTTTGCACTTCAGGAGCCGCCGTTTTTTCCTCTGTGGCTGGTCTATGGCAAACACATAGTGAACCGGATAGCTATTGGCGTCGTCGTCCATGTCTTCACTATCTGGGTCCTCCCTTACGGCGTGGGCTCCTTCAGGCTTTTGCTTGGAGGATCTGCACACCGATGCGAAATGGTTCATGCGTCCGCACAACCCGCATTTTCTCCCGCGCGCTGGGCAGTCTTGTGCCCGGTGTGGCGCGCCACCACAGTATCCGCACTCTTTTCGACGTTCTGGTGGTCTTCCTCTCCCGAAGGGGCGTTGCTTCGGCCGTACGACATTGATTTGCTCGGCCACATTAACTTGTTCCGTCTTGACAGGTCTGTGGAGCGCTGCTTCCATGTGCGACGCTCTCGCCTGTGACAGCTCCTTGGAACGGCCTAGCTTTAGAATGTCTGCTTATGGCTTTCTGTCCTCTTGGAGGATCTTCACCCTTAGGTTGGAGGAGTAGCAGCCTTGAATGATCTGGCCACGGATTTCTTCCTGCTCGTCGCGGAAACCGCACGTGCTCGCCAGTTCTTTCAGACGACCATGGAATGCGTCGAGGGATTCTTCAGCTTCCTGTCGCGCCTGCCTGAAGATGAAACGCTTGTAGTCCTTACTGGCCGTTGGCTCAAAATGTGCATTCAGCGCATTGAGTAGCGTGACATAGGTATGAGGGGTAGCCTCCACTAGGGTCTTATAAATCCGATGAATGTCCTTCCCCCCTAGATGTAGAAGGAGCGCCCTGCGCCTTTCTCTCGCCGTACCAGCTCCCTCAAAGTAAAACTGCAGCCTCTCCATCCAGTCTTTCCACCGTGGGGTTAGGGACGTTGGTGCTCCGTCGACGACAAACGGTTCGATGGGCGGAATGGTCGCCATGGTGGATCGCTGAGGCCTAAACCGCCTCACTGTGGGTACGCAGGGGCAGGTGTCGCAGTTCTGGGGCTCTTCCCTGACAGGATCGCCGCTTGGGCCGCAAAGGAGTGCTGGGATGTGCCTCTGTATGGGGCTGATATTGCTGACCCCAGGGGTGTGTTCCCTCATGCAAAGAAGGGATTGCTGGGTCCACGTGGGCCGGTATCTAGGTGGGCTGCGCAGGTACCTGAAGCAGGGCGTCTGGGCACCGTCAGTTCCATCACTGTTGTGGGCCTACCGCCGCTGCAAGGGCCGCCTGTGATGTTCTCCAGCACGCGCCGCCACTCCCACGTGGGGCATACAGCCTCGATCCGGGCTGCAGCGTGCGAGGCCAGCTGTGGTCGGGGGCCCGAGATCGCACGTTAGCATAGCATGCTACACGCGGCATTGGGGCACAGCATGGGCTTGTCTAGCCCTCGTCGCCATTGTCGGGCCTTTATTGCTCAGTGCGCAGCGCACATGTCGCTGCGCGAGATAACATGACCCGGGACACCTTATTTGGATTCCGCGTGGTCCGGACTAACTCCAGGGCCACGCCTCTTTTATTTTATACAGAGCGCGGGGTGACGCATCACGCCCAAGCTAGCGCACGGCTACGTGCGCATCAACTAGACCGTGAGTACGCAGTCCCAAAACATTACAGCGTCCACTCCAGAGCTCTCATTCGAGGCCATTATAAACACCTGAAGACGATTCCGTTCAAAGTATTCACTGTATGACATAACATACGTGCACGAAAACAAACTAGAGAAACACGAGGTACATCGCTGGCATGTTTTAGTTTGCTTATTTGTGGCAGTTTCAGATTTTCAGTGCATTTATGAGAGCATTTGACTACCTAACCTGTGACACTTTATAGGGAGTTAAAGACGGCTCTCAATAGCTTTTTTCCTGCAAGTTCATAACTCATTCATGTAACCAGCCTTTCTTGTAACCCAAAGACCGCAGTTTAATCTGACAACTATTTTGACAATAGCTGTCATCAATTTTCTTTTTCCCAATTCAGAACCAAAATGTGTTAACGTTCTTGCTGGTGGCAGACGTGGACAAAATTTACCAGTTTAAGCCAGTGCCACTCATTAAGACCAATAATATACTTCGATTGCGAAAAGAATGTCATTGGATATAGTTATTTGGGCAAAGGGTGAAGAATATTCATCAAATCAAATAAATGCACAGTGCTGGTCTTTGGGACATGATTACTTTTTACTGACTTCTTCATTATTGCGGTCCCAGGAGGGCAGCTGTGCCCAGAGCTGCAGGGCTCCAGGGCTCCCTTTTGCTGCGGACTACGTTTTACTTCGAGCCAGCGAGCGTTACGTGCATGGGGCTTCTCGGCTCCTTAGTAATGAACTCAATATATATATAGGTCTGGTCAACGACGTCAGTGACATCAGTGTGAATATGTTGTCTGGAGGGAAGTGGGAGGGAGGCCAGAAGCGACAGAAAGCTGTGTGAAAGAGATGCTCACGCCTAACTCTGGTGCCGCCGGCTACAACAACAAGCTTTGTCTTTCTCTCCCAGGAGCATAGTAATAGCTGATCTGGGCCAGAGACGCTACCCCTCCCGTCCCCGAGATGAGCCCTCAACACATTTTGAATAAGCCTACTGTGGAGCGAGGGTTGCGCCACGCCAGAGTCGGCGGTGCCTACGTCCAGTTGGAATCTGGTACTCATGCACAGACACCCACAGGCACCGCGGCATGCGCGGTGAGGAGACACTCAGAGGTGGTGGCGACTGGCATCACTGTACTGCCTGGAGTACTTACATACTGCGCGGTGAGGAGACACTTAGAGGTGGGGGCGACTAGCATCACTGTACTGCCTGGAGTACTTGCATACATACAGGGTGAGGTACTTACTGACATACAGGTTGAGATACTTACGTACATACAGGGTGCCGTACTTACATATACATACATGGTGAGGTACTTACATATACATACAGGGTGAGATACTTACATATACATACAGGGTGAGGTACGTATATACATACAGGTTGAGGCGCTCACATACATTCAGGGTGAGGTACTTACATTCATACAGGGTGAGGTACTAACATACACTCAGGGTGAGGTACTTACATTCATACAGGTTGAGGTACTAACATACACACAGGGTGAGGGACCTACATACATACATGGTTAGTTACTCACATACAGGGCGAGGTCCTCGCATACATACAGGGTGGGGTACTTACATACATACAGGGTAAGGTACTAACATGCATACAGGGAAAGGGACTTGCACATACATATAGGGTGAGGTACTCAACCAATGACATACAGAGGCACCTATGCACTCCCATTATACCAATGTAACTCACTAAGAGGTGGGGACTTCATACATGATGGTACTCTACTCACACACTGACACCCGGAAGCAGCGAGGTACTCACAGCACTCCGGTGCCCACTGGCACCGCGGGCATGGCGTCCAGACCCAGGTGCATGCAGCGCACGGTAGCCTTGAAGCAGAGGCAGCGGCTGGGGCAGGCCCGCGCCCCCGGGGGCAGGAGGAGCAGCAGGAGGGCCGCCGGGGGCCCGCACTTCGCCCGCATGGTGCTGACGACAGCCCCCGCTCCAGGTCTGGGGAACAGCCGGACTCCGGGACTCCCAGCTGTGGAGGAGGGACCCCAGACCCCCGGCACATCTGGGTTATGTTACATTCCTTCCCCGCCTTCACATTACTGTTCATAAGACCCTCACATACAGCCTGGCAGGCTCCCTGCCTGCCGAGCTATCCATCCCCAATGTCTGGATTTAATTAGCCGCCAATCTCTCTCGACAATTTGCATGTCACCTCCCTCGAACTTCGTCCCGTTACCTAGCACGCCCAGCGTATTACCCCAAACTCTTTGAGAGAGCGGCCTCTGCTTGGAAAGTAGAGTTTGGATGAGTAAGAGGCCGGGAGAGAAAGGGGGAGGAGGGCTAAAGGGGAGGATGAGGGGGTAGGGAGGATGAGGGGGTGGGGGGCTCCGCTTTCATGCCACTAAAATCCCAATGGTCAGGTTTTACAGCAGATGCAAGTACGTGTTACGCAGTGGGGAGATGCGTCTCAACATCCAGGCACTTTAAAGGGTTGAGAGAGGGGTTTCCCACCTCCCTGCGCTATTCCACCTCAATCAGATACTCCACAAGTAACAAGGGTCTAAATCCGGAGCCTCAATTCATGCTCCAGACCCAGGGCTAAAGGCCCCGTCTAAGCCACTCTCCGGAGTTCGCTGCGAGATGCTGCCGTCGCTAGCGCCTAGAGACCTAAGTCTCTGCTAAGTAACCCGACGAAGCTCCACTGCTGGTGGGAGTGGGCTTTAGCGGAATAATGCACGGTACATCTGTTATGGTGCACACACCCTTCAACTTTACGGGAAAATGGGCTAAGTACGTTTTTTCAGTGCTTAATTTGTAAAAAAACAACAAAAAAAAGCAACACGGGAGAGAGAGGGGATGGGAGAGGGTGAATGAGAGAGGAAGAGCGAGGTTCAGAACTGCGCACAAAGCCTCCTCCTCCAGCACGGCACCGCATGATGAATGCCGCAGAGATAAAATGTCACGAATTTTAATATCGCAACCAGCGCAGAATGATTTTAAAATGAGAGCGAGAAAGCACCGATTTTGACATTTGCCCGTCCCCTGCTGCCTCCCCTCCCCGACCCAACCCGCGGATTCGTCATATTTCGAGGTGTCTCCCATGCCTCACAAGCACACTTACCAAAACAAGCCCTCAGCGTGCGCATCCCGAAACCGGAAGTTCGGGAGCGTCACGCCTGTCCTGGGGCGGGACTTCCGTCTTCCGCGAAGCCCGCGCCCACGGAGTGGATGGCCCAGGAGAAGTCGTGACGCACAGCAGAAGTCAGGAGTGGCGGCTGAGGCCGCTGACACGGTAAGTGGGGCGGGGTGGGGTGGGGTGGGTGGCGGAAGCGGCATGTGTCTGTGTGCACGTGTGTGTATGCAGTGTGCGTGCGTATGCCTGCGTGTGTGTCCCGATGCATTGTGCCTGCGTGGGTGTATGTGTGTGTGAGCGCATGCGTGAGTGTGGCTGTGTGTGATTGAGAGAGGCTGTAAATGGGAGGCAGGGGATGTGCAGGGCGCCGTGCGAGCCCTCGATGGCGAATCTGAGACAGCAGAGGCGCGTGGCCGAACGCTGTCTCAGATTCCCCCGAAAGCACTAACAATAGGTCCTTCGCTGACGCTCGACCTAAAAATTACAGACACTTGTAAAAAATTGGGCTGTTGGTTGGCTTGGGTGTGAGCCCTTGACAAGCAGCAACCACAATCCTTGTCAGTGTAAAGCACAAGCAAACTCCAAATTAACCTGTGACTCAATCCCCTGTTAGGCTGACAGAGCAGTCAGGCTTAATTTAGAGGCAAGAAGCCTCATTTATGAGAAGTGACGCATCGCTGCGTGAAAGCAGTGATGCGTCACTTCTCAGTGCGCCCTCCTTGCAACATGATCGATGAGTCATATTTACTGTATGACACATCATGTCGCAAGGAGTTACAGATACGTCAGTATTTCTGACGTATTTTTATGGCGCAAAAGAGATGCATTGCTGGAGTGTGTCACAAAAGTGACGCAACTCCAGCAATGTGTCCTTTCACATGGGGCTAGCCCCATGTGAAAGGGCTTGCGTTAGTCTTATGCATGCTGTGAGGCAGGCGTACGATATTGGCGCATTTGCACCCTAGAAGTGGCGCAGTGAAATCTGGTAGATTTCACTGCATCACTTCTACGAAGCTTACTTACGTGGGAAGCATTTATACCTGACGCAGGTATAATGTAGCGCAGAGGTTTACAAAGTGGCGCATCTGCTTAGATGCGTCACTTTGTAAATAGGGTGCAACAGGAGGCATGTTTTGCGCCGCCGATGCATCACAAAAAGTGACGCAACCGAAGCGCAAAACTGTTGCAAGGCCTCATAAATAAGGCCCAATGTGTATAGTATTTGTGCAACACTTTAAACAGTAAACAGTGGAAATACCACAAAAAGACACCAGGTTAGAACAAAAGGGCTTGGTTTAGCAAAGAAAACAAGACCAAAGCGACAAAAATCCAGCTAGTGGAACCAGAGATATTGGCTTTTAAAGTTGTAGGTAAGAATAGTGCCAAAAGCACAAATCGCCAACTGTGGATATCTGGTCCTGCCAGACCACGACAAGGTCACAAGTTCAGGTTGATTGCGATGGAGTGCAGGCTGGCTACAGGCACCCAGTCAAGTCTACTGAAAAAAGAACCTAAAGTACAGGTTTGGGGAGCGTTGCGAGGATTGGCTTCAAAGATGTGTTGCACAGCCGAAGCGATGAGTCAATTCCGAGATGCGACGATGCTCTGATGCGAGGGCCTGCATCATCGTCAAGGATTCTGTCAATTGGGCTTGCGATGTGAAGTCCAATGTCGAGAATGAGGCGTGCAGTGGGGGCGATGAATCGGTTCAGAGAAGCTGTGAGGCTGTGATGTGGAGTCTGCCGTTGTCGCAGAGGCTTGCATCAGTGAGGAATATGAAATTCTGCACTGAGGAAGCCGCAAGCAATTGGAGTGATGCAATGGTTTTGAAGAGCTGTGATACAGGTCTTTGTGAAACGTCCAATCCACGCAGCAGCAGCAATGTGCCGCTTCTGTTCAAGTTTGCATCGTGCAGCAGAAGGCATGTCTCGTTCCACTGGATCTACAGAAGCTGGTAAGCACATTAAGCACACTTCTAGGGGTCGAGGACTGGGGTGGCACCACTTGGTAGGATTGACTCACAGATGGCAGAGTACAGGTGCAAGGTGCAAGGTTTTTGGAAGCCCTGCTGCATCCCTGAGGCTTCAGTTCAGTAGGCCAACCAATTAGCCCTTGGAGTCACTCTGGGTTCAGAGATGCAGGTCCGGGACTTCTCACAGAGTCAGGAGGCAGCAGGTCAGCACAGCAAAGCAGGTGTCCATCAGAATGCAGTCCAGCAGAGTGGCAGCCCTACAGCAGCACATCAGTCCTTCTTCCTGGCAGAATAACCATAGGTCCAGGAGTGTTCTGAAGTGATGGTGTCTGAGGTCTAATATTTATACCCAGTGGTGCCTTTGAAGTGGGGGTGAAAGCTTTTAGAGGTTTCCCTTTGAAGTTCCTTGGCATCCTGCCTTCCCGGTCTTAGCTCCCTTTTAACTACAGGGGATATGCAGCCCTTTGTGTGGAGGGAGGTTGCACCCTATTCAGATGTAAGTGGGCTGTGCCCAGCTCCTTGTCATCCTGTCAGTGATGGACCATCCAGGCACACCGAAGCTCCCTATTGTGTGGGGCTGTCTGGGAGGAATTCACAAAGCCTAGCTGTCAAATGGTATTTTCTCCTGTGAGAAAATAAAAATAGTTTAATAGTAAATGTACAAATACAAAAAAATGTAAGAAAATTATTTTTGGGACTTTTTACTAATAAAGAGTGATTTTGATGGTGTAAGTAGTGATCATTACAAAATAGGCTGTGCTTGTTTTTCAAGAGACCATGTGACCAAAGACAAACTACAGGAACTAAATGGCTAAGGCAGAAACATACATACTTTCTAAAAGTGGCATTTTCAGAATGGCAATTAAAAATAATCTTACTTCACCAAAAGTTAGGATTTTAAATTGTGATTCCAGAGACACCAAAAATTAACCGGTCATTTTTTCTCATTTGCAAATTACACTTAAAACTGCACACCCAGGCTCTGCAATGGCAGACCTGAGACACGCTTAAAGGGCCACTTAAGTGGGTGGCATAATAAAATTAATAAATAAACTAGTACATTCATATAGTACAGCTTATCACTCTTGGGGGTATCCAGGTGCTGTCCATGGGCACAGGAAGATTAAGTTATTTGCCCAGAATCACAGGATGTTGAGCCGGCGCTGAGACTCAAACCCGGATACCCGCCCCAAGCCGGCAGCTCTGACCGCTGCGCCGCACCTTCCCCCTCAGTGCTGGAGGCCCACTAGTAGCATTTAATTTACAGGACCTGGGTATATGTAGTACCATTTTACTAGGAACTGATAAGTAAAATAAATATGCCAATTGGGGATAAGCCAATATTACTATGTTTTAAGGAGTGAGTACATGCACTTAAGCACTGGTTAGCAGTGGTAGAATGCACAGAGTCCCAAAGCCAGCAAAAACAAGATCAGCAAAAATAGAGGAGAAAGGCAAAAAGTTTGAGGGAAGACCACCCTAAGACTGATAGGTCTAACGTGTGTGTCCCCCAGCTGAAATTGGGGAGAAAGGCTGACAGGTCTATGGTGTGTCCCCTCCAGCTTAAAGTGGGGACCCCTAAACAACCCCTTGGGAACTCTCATCACTGAGGAGGAAGAACCGGATAGATCATCAGCACTGGCATAGTCTGACCCAGGATGGTGGTCCACCATAAAGTCCACTACCTATAGGGAGATTGGCCACCTCAACAGTTTGATATTTTTACCCCTCATTTGCATGAGCCAGCTGAGAGGTCTGTAGTTTGTCTGAACCAGGAAGGGAGTCCCAACCAGGTATGCTCTAAGCTTCTTCAGTGTACAGACCACAACAAAGGCCTCCCTTTCAATTGCAATTGAGGGGGAACAGAGAGAGGAACAGCCCTTGTAAATGCCGACAGTCACCCTGCTGTTCTGGGGTAAAAGTAGGGGACATGTTGACACCCTCCACTGACCCATCATGTTCCTGTGCAGGCAGGAGGTCAGGGAGAGGCTCTATATCCTCTTCCCATCCCTCATTTCTCATCAGTAGCATGTTCATTTTGAACCTCTTTCAGACAATACCTAGTTAGGGAACCCCACATGGGTAAAAATTCCCATCAGGGCTCTAGCCACTGCAGGTGCAGTTACCGACCTCAGAGTGATGGCCTCTGGGTATCATGTGCTGTGGTCCACTAAGACCAGGAGGAATCTGTTGCTGAAGGCTGTCTTGGGTCCAAGGGTGTAACAATGCCAATGCCAGCCCTCTCAAAGGGAGTGCTAATGATAGGTAACGGGGTCAAGGGAGCCTTGAGAATTTTCTATGACTTCCTACTGTCCTGTGAAACAGTGAAGGTTTTGGATCCTACGTCTGCCCAGCCCGGATCTCAACAACAGAGAAAACAGAACAAGGTGGCTGGACAGGAAAAATTAATATCACGATTAACAGACACGCAGTCAATATGTACTACGTGACCACGGGATTTATGTCCCAAAACAAATTTATTTTCTTTTTTACTCAGTTTATCAACATTTCAAGAACACAGAAACAAACCAAAGACTGTCACGACAGTGAATTCATGAGTACAATATCTACAAATATACAAGTTTACAAATGTACAATACTTACAAAATGAATGGAGCAGAACAAATAAGAACAAATAAGAATGACACACCAACAAACAATGAAATAATTCAGTAATCAAAAAATCAATTGCATTTATATACAGTGCAAAATTCGTGCAAAAAGCAAAGGTACAACCAGTCCATAGGACTATGAAACCAAGCGACAGGCGGGGGCAGATGGAATGGGACGCCTGCCTGCCTATCAGAACCTGTGGTTCAATGTTTGTATTGGGTTGCACAGCTAGGATCCAAAGTAGTGGAAAAATTCTTATCCTAGATGCACCCTTATGAGTAACCACAGGGTGGAGGTGTCGACGCGTTTCGAACCAGGGTGTTAAAGGTTCTCTTCAGGACGGGGACTGGGAACAGTGAGTCTGTAACAATATACAGAGTAGGTGTCAGAATTGTGTAACATAGTATTGTAACAAATAACTCTGACTCCACACAGTGAAAAAAGACAATTACCTGCACGAGGGCAAGTGGTATGCCGTGGTGTCGGTAATTCACAAAGGATGATTGTTTCTGAAAAAACATATACAAAGTGGACTTAGCACGATGGTAAATTAGGAAGTCTGGGGTAGCACTTGTACTATCCCAGACTTCCTAATTTACCATCGTGCTAAGCCCACTTTGTATATGTTTTTTCCGAAACAATCATCCTTTGTGAATTACCGACACCACAGCATACCCCTTGCCCTCGTGCAGGTAATTGTCTTTTTTCACTGTGTGGAGTCAGAGTTATTTGTTACAATACTATGTTACACAATTCTGACACCTACTCTGTATATTGTTACAGACTCACTGTTCCCAGTCCCCGTCCTGAAGAGAACCTTTAACACCCTGGTTTGAAACGCGTCGACACCTCCACCCTGTGGTTACTCATAAGGGTGCATCTAGGATAAGAATTTTTCCACTACTTTGGATCCTAGCTGTGCAACCCAATACAAACATTGAACCACAGGTTCTGATAGGCAGGCAGGCGTCCCATTCCATCTGCCCCCGCCTGTCGCTTGGTTTCATAGTCCTATGGACTGGTTGTACCTTTGCTTTTTGCACGAATTTTGCACTGTATATAAATGCAATTGATTTTTTGATTACTGAATTATTTCATTGTTTGTTGGTGTGTCATTCTTATTTGTTCTTATTTGTTCTGCTCCATTCATTTTGTAAGTATTGTACATTTGTAAACTTGTATATTTGTAGATATTGTACTCATGAATTCACTGTCGTGACAGTCTTTGGTTTGTTTCCGTGTTCTTGAAATTTTGATAAACTGAGTAAAAAAGAAAATAAATTTGTTTTGGGACATAAATCCCGTGGTCACGTAGTACATATTGACTGCGTGTCTGTTAATCGTGATATTAATTTTTCCTGTCCAGCCACCTTCTTCCTACTGTCCTGGCAGGTGGGATAGGACCTAGAGAACACATCTGTGTCTGTCTTCATCTGGGGCCAATAGAAGTGGACAACAAGTCTGGCTAAGGTCTTGTCTTGCCGCAGATGCTTAGCCAGAAGTGTATCACAAGCCAAACCCAGTAGGAAGGTTTTGTAACACTGGGTGTCCACCAGAACACAGGCTGCCCAGATCTAGAAATCTTAGGCTCACTATATAGGAGGTCATTCTCCCAATAGATCAGGTGATCTCCTGAGGTGTCACCTGCTGTCTGGGCTTCAGCTTGCGGCCTTAATTCCACTAGGGTGGGGTACTCTTTATGCGCTTTGCAGTATTCGTCCCTGGTGGGCCCACTCTCATTATGGCAACCAGCAAGTCAGGCAGGTCACCCAGGGTGGCAATCTCCTCCATAGTTGGGCTAAGAGGCATCCTCCTCAGGTGCCCCATCAACCTCAACCAGCGGAACTTCAGGGGATGGTTTCTCATGCCCTGCTCTTTCTTGACAGCTGTATGGGCCATTATTCCAGGCTCCAGATGCACTTGGCTCCCTTCCCTGGAAGCCATGGACCGTGTGGTCATACAGACCCATTTAGGCAATCCCCTATCTCATAATGTGACCTGAGTTCTACCTTCTACCTTAGTTTGCTTTAAGTGGTTGCCCAACAGACAATCTAAAGACATGGCAGGGCTCACAGCTACTTTGATAGAACCTGAGACCTAGCACTCAAAGGGAACCAGAACCACTGGTAGATGTCTCTTATGATTGTCGGTGATTATGACTTAGTGGAATGTTTTAGGGAGGACTACCTCTGAGGACAACAGCTGACACCTCACAGGAGTCATGCTGGCTCTTGTGTCTATCAGAGCCTCCACCTGTTGGCCATTGACAGTAATCAAATAACACAAGAAAGATGCCAAGGGTCTCTGAAGATCCTATAGGGATACTAAACACTCAATTGTGGTGTGTAGAAGGGATAGTCCAGAGGAGAGAAGGTCGTGTGAAAATACCCATCAGCCCACCCATTGGCAGAGCCTCGTCATCTGGGTTTGAAAATAGAAACTGGTATCCGCTAGACACCTCATCAGATATTTTTCGAGGAGTGCTAGTATCGGATCCTCCAGTGAGACGGACAGCCAGTAGGTAGAATTAGTAGGCTGAAGGGAAAGGTTGCAGTGCTCATAAAGTGTGAAAAGTAAATGTGGTGATATTTAAAAACAGCTGTTATGATGACAAAAAACTGCTTTATTGGGTGTGACCATCATAACGGCATGATTAAAAGCAGAGTGAAGATAGTATGAAAAGTATTACTATCCGTCATAGATATTTATTGGTTGACATGTTTCAGCCTAGACAGGCTTTCATCAGGACCTATGATGTACACTACTGCAACAGTGATTCAAAACAAAATGAGTGATGATGATGTAGACCTACTGGTAAACTTTTACTCTATGGTAGTCTCATATCATTGTATCACAAACTCTCCTAAGGAAAAAAGAGACAAACAAAAATACACACGAAACAGAGCAGATGTCAGCATTTTAGAAAACATCGAATGTGTGTAAATCAGTATAGCAAGATTCGGTATGATTAACTCACCCATATACGTTATGGAGAAGACCTCACCTCGCCTGGCGCTCGCTCAGGGTAAACAGGCCACGCTCTAAACAAGGGTAAGGAGACATGAAAGGATAACATGTATAAACCTTGCCAAAGAGTGCGTGTGTGTTACTTCTGATGTAACTCAATGTAGGCGGTGACTACTGGCAGGACTGCAGCGAAGGCATAGTGATGGAGACAAATACAGGGCGCCTCTGGTTGATGTAACTTTAAAGCGCTCAAATATAATGAGAAGAAATCTCATGCAGCTCTTTTAACGAGTGTGTGTAATTATCGCGTAAAGAGTATGGAAGAGAGGGACACCAATACTTTGATCTTAGAAATGTGTCTCAAAAAGCATGTCCCACATGTTCGAAATTCGTTATTTTTGAATATAACATGAAGTGTGGGGCTCGATCCAAAGGAGATCTTGAACCCGGTTTTGAAGAGTCTGGATACCATGTTGGTGGTAATACAAGTCTTAGAAGGTTAAATAAAAACCACACTTACGACCAAACGCTTTGATAAACAACTAGAGGAAACAAACAAAGCAAACAAAGAGTATAAGGACCCAATATTTTTCGCCAAAATTGAAAAATTCAAAAAAGATCTGGAGAAGTTCTCCCATGCGAGAATTT
The DNA here is from genome assembly GCF_964263255.1 of Lissotriton vulgaris. NCBI lineage: Eukaryota > Metazoa > Chordata > Amphibia > Caudata > Salamandridae > Lissotriton > Lissotriton vulgaris. The sequence goes on along the minus strand of NC_141687.1, from coordinate 1,511,525,943 downwards.
ATCCCTACACTGGTGATTATTACATCCCCACAGATACCCATAAACAAGGGAAATCATATGGGTCTAATTATGCCACCTCCTCCTCTGATCCAGAATCTACTGACTCTGATAGCAGTGGAACATCACAATGGAGAGGAAGAGGTCGATATAATCGCCCAAATCGCAGACGCACTGGACTAGGCAACATGTACCAACATGGCCCCTGGTGGCCACCAGCCCCATGGGGATACCCACAATTTCCACCACCCATGTCCCACTATCCAATGCAGCCCCAATTCTAGGACAGCCAAGCTTTTTTAGGACAAGGCCATGGCTGGAACAGGGGCAGACGGAGGGGCCAAACCCAGGTACAATGGGCAGACGAACAAGACCCCCCCAATCACCCGCAGCAAGCGAGGCCAATAACCATCATACCTGGAAGCAATGAGGACCTTGTTGTCAATTTGAGTTCACGCACTCGGTCCCCCACTGAACACCAAGTGCTAAATAAAGGCATTGGTTTTGTACCAACTAACAATGGGGACGCTTTCCAGCTTCGGAGTGAAGTCGAGAGATTCTTTCGGAAAGTCCGACTCCATTTCTTCTTTGCAGATAGCAGAAAAGATCCAATACAACCCAGCTCAGAAACAAACACAGGCCTCAAAACGAAGTCGACCTTTGTTCCCCTCCTTCAACAGGTACCATACAAAGTAGGCACCTTTGAATCAGCTGTGGTACATGAGATAAATTCGCTCAACCTGTCCAAAACCGACATTTTTCAAAACTTATCGAAAGGAGAGAGACTAGCACTGGAAACCCTGTCTAATGATACAAACATTACCATAAAACCGGCCGACAAGGGTGGTGCGATAGTCATTCAGGACACCACCTCTTATCAGGTCGAATGTCTAAGGCAGCTGGGTGATACCAACTCCTATACATTCCTGTCTGTGGATCCTACCACACGGCTTCTCACTGAAATCAAAAATCTAGTGGAAGAAGCGAGTGCAGAGGGCTGGATAACATCACAAGAGGCAAAGTTCTTGGTTACATTACATCCAGTCACTCCGTACTTTTATGCACTGCCAAAAATCCACAAATCAGCCCGGCCACCCCCAGGACGACCCATCATCTCTGGGATTGGATCGCTCCTCGAACCTCTTTCGTCCTTTGTAGATGTCTTTCCGAGGCCCCTAGTGAAAACCATGCCTACCTATCTCCAAGATACCAAGGACGTTCTTCGGCTACTACCAGAGGTTGACTTCAACACCGAGACTGACATCCTTGTCAGTTTCGATGTAGAATCTCTATACACTTGCATACCGCAAGAAGAAACTCTACAGGCCGTGCCGGAACTCTTAGAAACCACCTCCCACGAGAGCATAACACCCATCCATTTCATCATGGAACTGGCGAGGATCGCAATGACCGAGAACTTTTTCAAATTTGAAGACTCCATTTATCTACAGATATTGGGAACTTCGATGGGCAGTAAATTTGCGCCGAGTCTGGCGAATCTATACGTCCACCTGTTTGAAACCCATCATGTCCTCAACCACAGCAACCCGTATCACCATCAAACGGTGTTGTGGAAGAGGTACATAGATGACGTCTTTGTGGTGTGGCGTGGAGACATCAAGTCTGTACTTGCTTTCCAAACCTGGCTTAACAACCAAAACCAATTTCTAAGATTTACTGTGTAATACAGTAAAACAGAACTTCCATTTCTGGATCTATTAATCATTCTCAAGGAAGGTCACCTCACAAGCAGTTTGTACCGGAAACCAATGTCTCGCAATTCCCTGCTCAGGTTCGATAGTCATCACCCTCGTTCCCTGAGAGAGAACTTACCTTTCGGACAATTTCTCAGGGTTCGTAGAAACTGCTCTGAGAAATCCGACTTTCAAGAACAAGCCGGAGATCTGTCTACCAAACTAAAACAACGACTCTACCCGAGTACGTTGATCAAAAAATCATGCAAAAGGGCCTCTAACAATCACCGTGAGGCGCTACTTGTCCCCATGGAAAAACCACCTCTTGAAAGACAAACTTGCATCACCACTTTCAGCACGGCCTCATCATCGGTCCAAAAGATCATCCGACACAATTGGCGCATACTAAACACTGGGGGTGAAAACATTCCATTGCCACTCTTTTCTTTCAAAAGAGGTTTTAACTTAAGAGATGAACTCGTGCACACCAGACCTCGTCACATCTCAAATGACGCAACAACTACACTGTGGAATCTTCCCCCCGTTCAAGGACACCACCCATGTGGTAACTGCTCTGTGTGCACACAGACCAAGAAAACATTATGAGTAGACATAGGCACACCACGCCCATGGGTGTTAAAACGACACACGAACTGTAATAGCGAAAAGGTTATTTATCAAATCACCTGCCCCTGTGCCCTTCGCTATATAGGCATGATGACGAGAAAGGTGAAACTAAGAATACAAGAACACAAAAGCACCATCAGGCGTAACAAACAAGCGACCCGGATGACCAATCACTTTCTCACGATGAAACACTCTGTTGAAGATCTGGAATGGCTAGTACTAGAACAGCCATTCATACCCCCGCATGTCAGCGACATTTCCCATTTCTGTTCATTAAAGAACAGAAATGGATTTTCAAACTTAAATGCGACACTGAGGGGCTGAGCGACGAAATACCGTGGATCCAGGTCTGATACCACTCAACACATACAATTCTGTTACTAAAACACCATAGTTTGAAACATCCACTCAAATCAGAGAACGTGGCAGCCACATGTGAAAATCAAGCATCTTTTGATGGTTAGTTTCCAAACACGTTCCCCTTTATCCCCAAAATGTTACCTATCCCTTGGAGAATTAAGCATTTCAGTTGCGATGTATTCACATCTTAAACTGACACAGGCTTCATTGATCAAACTTGAAACCTAGTTGTCCGCTACAAACACATGGTCTGAGGTACACAGACTGGTATCCGGTTTCCGGTCTTTAAAAAATAGCCAATCATCATGAACTATACCGGTCCGCTTCCGTCTTATTCTTATCAGATGGAGCAGCAGCGTTTGCGCTCTTTGTTTCCGGTTCTTGCTAAGAACCAATCAACGTCGTACACTTCCGGCAACATACCAACAAACAGGGTTCCTCTCTGGTCCGCATATGGTCGTCATAATCCGCCAAATCGGATATGCTCACCACCTTCCCCTCGGCTCAGATGACAGACCGAGGCTACAATGGACAGGTTGGTGATACACTATCCAGACTCTTAAAAACCGGGCTCAAGATCTCCTTTGGATCGAGCCCCGCACTTCATGTTATATTCAAAAATAACGAATTTCGAACATGTGGGACATGCTTTTTGAGTCACATTTCCAAGATCAAAGTATTGGTGTCCCTCTCTTCCACACTCTTTACGGGATAATTACACACAATCGTTAAAAGAGCTGCATGAGATTTCTTCTCATTACATTTGAGCGCTTTAAAGTTACATCAACCAGAGGCGCCCTGTATTTGTCTCCATCACTATGCCTTCGCTGCAGTCATGCCAGTAGTCACCGCCTACATTGAGTTACATCAGAAGTAACACACACGCACTCTTTGGCAAGGTGTATACATGTTATCCTTTCATGTCTCCTTACCCTTGTTTAGAGCGTGGCCTCTTTGCCCTGAGCGAGCGCCAGGCGAGGTGAGGTCTTCTCCATAACGTATATGGGTGAGTTAATCATAACGAATCTTGGTATACTGATTTACACACATTCAATGTTTTCTAAAATGCTGACATCTGCTCTATTTCGTGTGTATTTTTGTTTGTCTCTTTTTTCCTTAGGAGAGTTTGTGATACAACGATATGAGACTACCATAGAGTAAAAGTTTACCGGTAGGTCTACATCATCATCACTCATTTTGTTTTGAATCACTGTTGCAGTAGTGTACATCATAGGTCCTGATGAAAGCCTCTTTAGGCTGAAACATGTGGACCAATAAAGATCTATGATGGATAGTAATTCTTTTCATACTATCTTCCCTCTGCTTTTAATCATGCTGTTATGATGGTCACACCCAATAAAGCAGTTTTTGGTCATCATAACAGGTATTTTTAAATATCACCACATTTACTTTTCACACTTTATGAGCAATGCAACCTTTCCCTTCAGCCTACTAATTCTACCTACTGGCTGTCCGTCTCACTGGAGGATCCGATACTAGAACTCCTCGAAAAATATCTGATGAGGTGTCTAGCGGATACCAGTTTCTATTTTCAAACCCAGATGACGAGGCTCCGCCAATGGGTGGGCTGATGGGTATTTTCACACTACCTTCTCTCCTCTGGACTATCCCTTCTACACACCACAATTGAGTGTTTAGTATCCCTATAGGACCTTCAGAGACCCTTGGCATCTTTCTTGTGTTATTTAATTGTTTAGTTGGGGGACAGGATGCAAGCTGGTCTGTAAAACATTACTTCCCCTCGGACCCTCTTCATATTTTGTTCTTTGTAGTCATTGACAGTAATCCACTACCTGTACTTAGATGTATTTGCAGGCTTATGGGCTTTTGACACAATCTCCTTATCTCCTAGGGAAGCTAGAGTCACCTCTGTATGTTACCCAAAGCTAACTAGGACTATCTTCTGCTAGAGTGCTACACTCGCCACCCTAGGTGTCTGCCCACTGTGAGGGGCTGTGCCCTCTTGGGACATTTAAAGTCGACGTGGAGTGCCCATACTTGTAGCACTCTGTGCATTGAGGCACAAACAGACCGTTGTTCACTTCGGAATTATTGTAGGGGCTTTTTCAGAACTTCTTACTTTTACACTTTTCTCCCCACTATTTCTTCTTGTGAGACCCCTGACCACGCCTGTGGGAGTCTCCCCCAGATACCTTTGTGGATATTCTGGTGCAGGCCCAAAGGTCTGTCTCATCAGCAAACATCCTGGGTCAGTCAGCTTTTTGTCAATAGCTGCTGATGCAGCTCTGGAAAACAAATACTGTGAATGGGCACCCTCAAGATTAGACTGCGTAGCCTATTGTAGTCATTAACTTTGCTGTACCACACCCAACCATTCATTACCTTGCTAGAGTAGTCCACAGTCCTTTCTGGAGAAGTGTGGCTCACTGGTTAGAAGCGGCAGACTCTGAAGCAGAGATCAGGCCTGGGGCCAGGGTTCAATTCCCGATGCTGCAGGGTCTTGGGCTCAATGTCTGCGGACTCGATAATTCTCGCCTCAGCGCCTACTCTAATCATGGGTCCCGTGCTGCAACTCTGGGCAATAGCTTGCTTAATCTCCACAACGGCCCTGACAAAACTGGGATGCCTGGCTTCACTTTTGGGGTGCCCAGGAAGGGGCATCTCACAGGGAGAGCCAGGAAGGGTTCCACAGCGTTATACAGCGCCGGGATGCCTCGGTGATGGGCAGCTGTGCGCTTTACAAGTATACTACATTTACATTTACTTTATTTTTCATACACTAGGTATGCTGCCACCATCGTTGCTGGACTCTGCCTGTCAGGCCTTGATGTCCAACTCCTTAAGATCCAATTTATGAGCCAATATCAGTTTTTTCTCTTCCAAGTCTCTCTCTGCCTCAGGTTGTTCTCCGCCATAGCCAGTTCTCTTTCCTCCATCCTCAACTGGGCCATCTGCAGCTTAATTTCCCTTGACTTCCCCTCTCTGCCAGCTCCTCTGGGGAAAGACTGTGGGAACAGTCACTGCTCCCGGCCATGAGAGGGGGCTCCATCCCAGGCTTCAATCCACCCCCTCCCCTGCAGGTGGCTCCATGGAAGGTCCTCTCCAGGACCCTCTATCCCATTATTGTCTGTTGTGGATTCAACCACTGATTGATGAGCTTTTGCCCGATCCTTCAGCATCTTTTGCAACTTCACTTTCCTCGTGGTACTCTTGGCAGGAAGTCCTCTCTCCTTGCAGCACTCCTTGAGTTGGGCCACAGTGTAGGAATCTATGTTGGCCAGCTCAACCTCCATTCTTGCAGGTAGTCTCAAGCACAACAGTCAGAGAAAGAATTTAGAAAATGCAAAAAGGCCAATTAGGGAGAATTTATACCCAAATTGGTCTTAGATATGGGATGGTGGTGTACATCAAATCACTTTTTGGCACTGTACAAACACAAGACCATTCCTCACAGCTAAACACCAGTGTATGAAATTGGGTTGTTGGTTGACTGGTGTGAGAGCCCTGGTCAAGCAGTAACTATAATTCTTGTCAGGGTAGGGCACAAGCAAACCCCAATTTAACCTGTGTTAGACCCCCAGGCAGCTTGGCACAGAGAACTCAGGCTTAACTTGGAGGCAATGTTTTTAAAGTATTTGTGCAACAGTAAAACAGTGAAAACACCACACAAAAAGATCCCACACTAAGTTAGAAAAATAGAGCTTAGTTTAGAAAAGAAAACATGACCAAAACGACAGATATCTAATTAGTAGAACCAGACATATTGACTTTTAAAGTCTTAGGTAAAAATAGAGCCAAAAAGCACAAAGTGCCAACTGTGAATATCTGGTCGTGCTGGACTGGTACAAAGTCACAAGTTCATGTCGACCGCGCTTCAGGGCCTCAGTTAGGCCCACAGTACAAAGTACCTTAAATCCTGGTTTGTGGAGGATCTGCATTAAAGATGTGCCACACAGTTGAAAGGATGTGTCGGTACTGAGATGCAGCGAGGCTCGGATGCAGGCCCTCATCGTCGAGGATCCCATCAATGGGGCTTGCAATGTGAAGTCTGATGTCGAGGAAGTGGTGCGCAGTCGGGGGATGCGTTGGTTCTATAGAGCTGTGAGTCTGCAATGCAGAGTCTGTGGACTGGTGGTGAATGTTTGATTTGTTCAGAGTTCCATCCATCATTTGTTCTTTTTTGCTTTTGTTGCCCTAAGTGGAGAGGGTATGCCCAGACATGGGTCCCGTGCTCACTGTGCCACTGTGAATGTTGATTTATTCAACATTCAGTCTATCATTTGTTCTTTTTTCTTTAAACTTTCTAAAAGTGGCATTTTCATAATGGCAATTTAAAATCCGACTTCATCATCAATTGCAAATTGAAATTGTTATTCTGGAATCAACAAATATGAACTGGTGATCTTTTCCCATTTGGAAAATACACTTATAAAATAAAATGCTGTAACTTCAATGTTATCCTATGAGAGAGATAGGGCTTGCAGTAGTAAAAAACAAGTTTACAAATTTTCACTACCAGGGCACGTAAAGGTCTGTGTCCTACCTCTTTTTATATACATTGCACCCTGTCCTCTGGACTGTCCGGTACCTAACCTTGAGGTGACTTATATTTATTAAAAAGCAAAGGTTTGGGCCTGGCAAAAGGTTTATAATGCCAAGTCGAAATGACAGTTTAAATACACAGGCTCTGCATTGGCAGTGCTGAGACATGTTTAAAGGACTTCCTAAGTGGGTGGCACAATCGCTGCAGGCCACTAGTAGCCTTTAATTTACAGGCCCTGGGTACATGTAGTACCACTTTGCTAGGGACCTAGAAGTACATTAAATATGCCAGATGGGGATAAGCCAAACTTACTATGTTTTAAGGAGTGAGCACATGCTCTTTAGCACTAGCGAGGGGCGCGGAATCCTAATGCCAGCAAAAAGGAATCGGAAAACATGGAGGAGGAAAGCAAACAGTTCGGTGAAAGACCACCCTAAGGCTGACAGGTCTAACAACATGCAACAGGAAAGAAGAACGGGTAATAGAAGCATGTGAAAAATATATCAGTCTGAATAGTCATGCATGTAGCATATGTTAGGCTATTGTGAGGTAATCTGTTAGTTCACGTGCAAAATTGTGGGCGTAAGGATGGATGAACCAGTGCCCTACTTCATTTGGTCCTTCTAATTCCTTTCATTGGCTTGGTGACTTTTAGCGATGAGAATTATTGCTAAAATCTACATGTCTGGCTCTCTGGTACCCGAGCGTGTTTCTCTTGCTTGCCCTACATCAGAAACAATATCAATGTAGCTAAAACACAGAACGAATAAACAAAAAAATAAATTAAACAAAAGCATGAAATGTAGTACCGAGCTTTTGTAGATCAGAATTTCCTAATCTATTATGACGAGTTCAAAACTTAAAGCAAAAAAGGTAAACATAACTCCTTTATGTGGTCCACAAGGAATACTGCGGTTTAAGATTGGTTAATTCTGCAGATTTTTGCCCAATACACGAACTAAAATGTGTACCAGCAATCAAAATCGCACTAAGACGCTGCTCTTGATTTAGAGTTGAGTGGTAATCGATTTTCCCTAATTTCGGGAAGAATTGCTAAATGTGATGGAGGCTCCACCGTTAAAATGTTGCACTCCATTGGGATAGTATGGTGGAGGAACTTCTATCAGTGCTTTTTATAAAGATTTTTTTTATTGCTCTTTTTTGATTTTATACAAGTTTCTCAATACACGATATCTTACGTACTCTATTTTGTTTTAACACTATTAGCCTTTGTTGAATTCCAACAATTTCTGTTCAGCAGTCTATTTGCGGGACGTAGGGAGAAGAGCAAAGTATTATATATCATAACATTAATCAAAACACAACATATTTCATAGTTCCTAATTAACTGTGATGTTTTATTTCTATATATGAAACTTAGGCAGTCTAGGTTGCCTAGCGGTTTAATAATAAAACTACACAAATAACCATACATATCAAGTTACAATTTCACGTAGTCTATGTTTATTGCCTACAGGGGGAAATGGGACGATAGTTCCATAGGGACACTGTCAGCTGTTTGGTTGTTGAGGTTTAGTTGTTATTAGTGGTAGCCAGATGGTGCACCCTGGTAGTCGTTGTTCATTCTTTGAGGACAGTATGAGTGAATTTCGACCTACACTTGCCCATATGTGCCATTCCAGACGTGATTCCTGTTGCCCCTCCCCCATTCCCACCCAATTCTTTGTTGGCACTGTCTCATACTCAATGTCTGACCAGTGCTTTATGCCTAATTACAACTACCTAAGGATTTGTTCAGCGCTAGCCTTTTAGTGCATGGAAATTCAATTTTTCACCAAGACCAGTCAATGAATCAACATGCAAATTTGTTATATTCACATGGATGGCATGGTGTCTACCTTCTTACTTGCAACTTCCACAATACCAATACAACATTGTTCCTAAACTGTATGATGGGGATGTAATGTGGGACGTCGCAGCCTGGATTAGCAACAGCTGCCTAAAGCTTAACTCTGAGAAAACAGAAGTCCTCGTCCTCAGCATGAGAAAACACCTGGTGGCTCACCGCCCTCGGCAGCCTACCGACCCCCACGGACCATGCCAGAAACCTCAGCATCGTACTCAACTCATCCCTCTCCATAAACCGACAGATCAACACCATCGTTTCCACCTGTTTCCACACCCTTCACATCCTCCGAAAGACCTTAAACTGGATACCCCCCGAGTCAAGAAAGACAGTCACCCACGTACTCATCACCAGCAGGTTGGACTATGGAATCACACTCTACACGGGCATAAACAAGTCCCTACTCCACAAACTCCAGACAAAATAGAACACCGCCACCAGACTCGGCCTCGGCTTACCTAGACACGAACACATCAGCCAACACTTACGGAAGCTCCACTGGCTCCCCGTGGGAAAATGAGACACCTTCAAGATCCTCACCCACGCCTAAAAATGCCGACACAACACCAGACCCAAATACCTCAATGACAGCGTCACCCTCCACGTACTCAAAAGAAACCTCTGAACAGCCAACCTCATCCTCACAGAAACCCTCTGAAACACAGAGCCAGAGCAGGAGGAAGATCTTTCTCCTACATCGCGGCAAAGATCTACAATGAGCTCCTGACAGACATCAGACGCTCCCCCTCCCTTTGATTGATTGATTGGTTGATGGGGAGGCAGCTCCACAATAAATGATAAAAGTCTGCCTCTGATCCAACTGAAGCAATGTGGTGTGGGGTTTGCATTGTAAAACCACCCACACAACAGTCCGCACTCACATGTATGCTCCTCAACACCTGCTCACTCACCAAACATGCCACAGTGCTTTTGGACCTGCTGCTCTACATTGTTCCTGTCCTAATTTTCCGAACGGAAACTTGGCTAAACCCTGTATAGGCACCTGACATCGCCACAGCCACCCCTTCCTCCTGCTACAAAATTGGCAGTCATGACAGGCTTCATTTACACAGAAGCGGAATTGCCACCATCCACAAGAACACCACCAGCTGCACCACATCACTGGACATGTCATTCTCCAACATGGACCACCTGTCACTCAAGCTCCATGTCACAATCAACTTCACATTAAGTGCCACTCTCATTTACAGACCACATGAACCATGTACCAACTTCACTGACACCATCACAGACTTTGTCACACCACTCGCCCTTTATGCTAGCAATTTCATCCTACTTGGAGACTTGACCTTCCACCTAGAAGACCACGCTGACTACAACTCAAGCACACTCATTTAAGAACTTGGAAGCCTGAGTCTCCCCTAACAAGTACAAGGACCTACCCATATCACTGGACACCTCCTGGACTCTATTTTTGCCAAATTTAGCTACATCTGAGTTGACGAGCCCACACCAGTTCACTAGGCTGACCACACCTTTGTCGAGTTCAGCAACTCCTCCTGGTTCAAAATGCATATACCATCGCCAGACTAGCCTTCTAAAACTGAAACAAGAATTTAAACAATTGGGTCACCTCTTCCTCTGACTTCCTGGACCCCCTTAAACACAACCATACAAGAGTCAGACCCAAGCCCAGTTGGTACGCGAGGAACTCAGACTTGTGAAACGGCTCTGCAAACAACTGGAGCACAAATGGTCACAATGCAAGACAATCCAAAACAATGTAAACAGGAGCAAGTTCAAATCCACCTTGAGACT